>NC_092817.1:672500-1322500 GCF_023375885.2 Dermacentor andersoni | reverse complement strand
AATATTTCTTAACCACTCGAGTTGCCTTTCGAAACAGCATGCAATGAAAGAACCAAAAGACTTACTTTGGATAATGGCCTAATTCAAGTGAAAATCCGCTCCTCTTGTTAGGTGGTTTACACAGTACAGCAAACAATGTACTTGCAAGTTCTAAAGACAAGACTGAAGATGCCCCTGGTCGGTCTTGTCAAAGTGGCTGTAATCTTGAGTACTGAACTCACTTTTTTCAACATCTATCCCAATAATTGTTGCTTTAGTTTCATTCACTGCAACGCACACACTCACTGACATTCAAGAATAAAAAATACTGGCAGTCAGAAGTTGCCACAGAATAAAGGAGTTTCGAAATCATAGACTGATTATATAAAAGTGATGCTTGCCCGAAATTTTAGCTCGGAACATTTAGATAAACACAAAGTGCCGTCTGACCAGTACGAAAAAAATTTGGCTGCGACTTAGCTCAGCTAACACTGGATATGCAAAGCGAAAGCTTGGTTTAGCCTGGTTAAGTCTTGGTTTCACTTGGTTAACCTTTGATATAGCTGTAATTATTATGCTTAGGTATACAGTCATCATTAAGCTAGGTTATGACGGCTGTGCCTATGTCGGTGGCTAGACGTGACTGTGATTAAGCTTGGTAGACATGCATCGTTCTACGGTGCGATGCCTGTTGTGCCACAGGGAAAGCACAAGTGCTAGACAGGCAAAGAGACGCTGCGAATATGCGCAGCGTCGAAGCACAAACAGACAGGGTGCAAATGCAGTCGCTACATTGGTCTCGGCGGTTTGATGCCTGTTGCATTCCGGATCCTCTCCAGCGAAGCAGCTCGCTGGGCAATATCAGCAGGGTGGTCAGCCGCCGCTTGGCGACCACGGCTCAAAGCCTCCCGCTCCCACGCAACGCTCAAAGAAGATGGCCCAGCCTCGCTCTCATCCATGGCCAAGCTCACACTGACTAGGTGAGCTCGGTGCTCTTCTTAGCCAGGGGCGTGGCGAGTCACGTGGTTAGGTGGCTACCCAGCTGCGGAGAGCGCATGCGCCAAGCCGGTGGCAGTGGAGCTCGGCGCAGTGAGTTACGTGTTGCGTTGCCAAGGCTAGCTACGGCGCAACTGCGGTCAAATTGCTGGCGACGGTGAAACTCTGCTCGACGCAGTTAGTAAAGCTTTTGCTTTAAAAAAAAAAGGAGGACAAAAAATGGGGGTGGAACCACTACCAGAATAACAAATGGGAGGGTGACACGAGTAAAACCGGGAGGGGGCAGGTTTATGTGGGAAAAGGGGTAGTACAGTTGATATACGCATAAAAACGTGGAACAGTATATTAAATTGAGTGGTAGGGGAGAGGCAGGGAAAAATTGGAAACAGAGGAATAGGTGAGGTTAAGATTAAGGTTAGCTGGTGGCATAATGTGTTTAGTGCCTTGGTTGGTGATATGAGGATTTCAGGTTTAAGTTAAAGCTTCTAGCGATTCTAAGTTGCCACGTGCCAAATTAATTCCCATCGGATATAGGCATTTAAACTTCCGCATGAAGTATGATTCCGTATACTTTCTCTCGCAAGGTGAACAGAAATTTGTTTTTTGTATATAGAGACTTGCTTTGTCGAATATATGACCAAGTTCATTGAAGTGGCTGGCAGCAAAATTGGATTTTGTATGTGCACGATGACTGTTGAGTCTTGTATGAATTTTTTGTCCAGTCTCACGTATGTTTGCTACAAGTGGCACATTCTAGAGAGTAAAAAAAAAGTAAAAACTTATGGGGTTTTAAGTGCCAAAACTCCGATATAAAATTTACAATTAAATTATGGGGTTTTACGTGCCAAAACCACTTTCTGATTACGAAGTACACCGTAGTGGGGAACTCCGGAAATTTGGACCACCTGAGGTTCTTTAACGTGCACCTAAATTCAAGTACACGGGTGTTTTCGCATTTTGCCTCCATCGAAATGCAGCCGCCATGGCTGAGATTCAATACCGCAACCTCGTGCTTAGCAGCCGAACACCATAGCCACTAAGCAACCACGGCGGGTATTCTAGACTGTGGACTGCGTTGCTTGATGTGCAGAAGTTACCTTGTGTGAGTAATCCAATGCCATACTTTTTACTGTAGTAGCAGATTTAATATGTTTGCATGTAGAGCACCTGAAGTGACCACATGGACTGGATGCTAACTTCGTATTTGTCCATAGTTTGGCATGTACAAGAATATCCTTAAAATTAGTGTTGCGTCTGTAGGCTACTCTGGGTGGGTCAGGAAAAATCTTATTAAGTTTCTGGTTGCTGGTTGGGTAGTATTTACTAAGAATGTTGATATTTGGGAGTGCATTTGAGAATTTAGTAGTAAAAAGAGGCGTTGTTCTTGTGATCCTAGGGTAGGGTTTGAGGACCTTGGCTTGAGAACCTGGGCTTGATTAAGTTTGGTTGCATCGGTGTAAGTTTTTTGAAGGGCACTGTTTCGGTTGGTTCCTGTTTGATAGGGTTTCTTTAAGGTGATGTGTCTATCTATGTAGTCGGTTTTCAACGCAACCCATACGGGCATCACGACGTCTTTTCAATTCTATGAGTATACAACGCATAACTGGTTCGACAAACACATTTAATAAGTCTTTCTTACCATTGGCGATTGAAGAATGGAACTCGATTCCAGAACCATTAGTCAATGAACGTGACAACTCAAAATTCAGGCAGCTAATATCGGCTCACTTTGCCAAATAATCTCATAATCGGTAAACATTTCCAGCTTTTTTCATATATCCAACGCGTATTTCACTTTGTGGCTCTTCCTTAAGATGGGACATAACATATATGTCACATTTTCTGCTTTGACTTGTGTGTATATATATGTGTATTGAATTGCATTTTTGTATTGAATTGAATATTGTATTGAATTGAATTTTATATTGAATTGTATTGCAACCTTTTTATTCAATTGCAAACATATGCGGAGCTCAACTGCTTGCGTGTTCTTTGCGTCTTTGCCTTCAACCACGGTTCCATAACAATGTATAACGTTACTTTGCCTGTCTGTCTTTTTATTTCGCTTTATAATTATATGACCACGTGAATACTTCTCTTGTTAACCCCCCCCTTATGTAATGCCCAATAGGGCCCTTAAGGGATAATAAATGATGATGAAATGCGACATAGTTCCTGTTTGATAGGCTTTCTTTAAAGTGATGCGCCTATCTAAGTAGTCTTGGTTTTCAATGCAAATGCGACATAGCCATGTGGCTTGGCCTTTAATTTGGAAAGATTGGTTGCACTTTCTAGACGATCACAAGGAAGAAGACAAGACAGGCGCAATCCTTGTTGCGCCTGTCCTGTTTGCAATGTCTGGGATGGTGGCTCATAAATTCTAGGTAGTGTTGTTTGTCAAAAGGTTTCCTATACAGCGTTGTCTTTAGTGTCCCATTGTACTGACCTTGTGTACTTGTTTATTGAGTGACCACGTTTCATTGCCCAACAAACGTTATCGCTCAGCGCAGGGCGCGCCTGCATGTATCGGAAGTTTCTGGCATGTTATCGATGGTTTTATCCGCTGTCTGTTGTCACCGAACCTTGTGTAATCTGATTGCATGTATGCGCGATGCGAATGGTGTAGAAATTCCTGGAAGACATGTGGGCACAAGCGATTACTCTGGAACGTTTGATGGCTCATGTGTAAAAGCCGACGCACTTGACCCACTGATCAGATTTCGATGATGGCCGACTGTGCCGACTGCTATCGTGCTTTAAGTCTAGCCTGTTTCTGTGGGCACAGGTTCGCCCAATAAATGTTTCGTCATTCACAGTATTGCTACTGTGTTCTTTACCTTCACTAGTACGTGACAATATATTGTTGTGTCCAGAAAGTTTATATGCTCCATTGAAGATACTGATCTGAACTTTATTGTTGGGTGAAAAGAATTTAGAAATGTTACGCATTTATCTAGACTGTCTTGACCATGTCCCCATATTATGAATATGTCGTCTATGTATCGTAGGTATGTGTGGGGCTTAGGTATGTGTGCAGTACGATAAGAAATCTGTTTCTAGAGTCCCCATAAATATGTTCGCGTAGGTTGATGCAAAAGGTGCTTCCACACTTGTCCCATGTATTTGTAAGTTGTAATTCCCCTCAAATTTGAAGTAATGTGTTAGAACTAATTCAAGAAGATACAAGTAGCCTTCAATAAAGTGTTGTGCATTGTGTTTAGACAGTGTTTCTTTTATTGAAGATAAACCATCAGGGATAGGAATGTTGATGTACAGGGCCGTGATATCTAGTGTTACAAGAATTATGTTTTGGGGTAGTGCACCTTTAGTATTAATGTTTTCCATAATTCTCAGTAGGTTGGGCATATCTTGTGCAAATGACAGTAGTGTTTAAGAAATGTGGAGATGCTCTCTGTCTGGGTGTTGTTGTTTGATAATATCGGCCGCCCTTGGATATTAGCGGTGTATAGTTCAGCAGGTAGAATTTATAAATTTTTGGAAGGAGGTAAAAGCACCTGGCAGTTTTGTTGCTTGGTTTAAGAAATTTGTATTTTGACGGTGTTATCAATTCATCAGCCAAGTGATTTAAGCCTGTCGGTAATTGTCAGTGTGTAGCATCATGTCGGATTGTTATCCAGCTTACGATATTGCTCTGGGTTGCTTAGCTGTCTGTAAGCCTTGTGCTAGTACTTTTCTACTGACCAAATAACTATACTTGCATGCTTATCTGCTTCCTTAGTAACAATGGTGTTCCAGCAACTAAGATTTGAAATGATACGACTCTCTGACGCAGTTATGTTTTTTGGTTGCTTAGATGTCTTGGATTGGCTTATAGTTGCTTTACTGACAGTTTTAAAACATAGATCAAGTTCTATGACTTGTTCTGGCTTGGGAGTCCAAGTGGATTGGTCTCTAAGTGGTGTCGTCATAGTGTCTGGTGGATTGTTGTTTACGAAAAAATGCCTGATATGCATTTGTCGGGAAAATTCTGAAAGATCTTTGTGAAGCTCGAATTAATTTATTGTGATGTTCATGGGACAAAAGATTAGGCCCTTGCTGAGCATGCCTATTCCTTCTTAATGTTTTTGAAATGCCTATAACATTGACTGGTTTAATTTTGTGGAGGCTTATGCCACGTCTGGTATTTCTAGATTTGAGGTACCTCTTGTTGGGGGCATAACGTGGCTGTTTGCTGGAAGGTTGTTTTTTGATTAAAGTTTGCTTTCTTCCTTTGTTTTTGAACCAATTTTCTAGTCTGTTTTTCGTGGTAATGCTCTAAATCTTTCTTCTCATCCGGTGTCAGAGCCATATGCTGAAGTCTGTGGCTAAAACTTTCCATTTGTTCTTCGCAGTGTACCTTGAGGATATTCAAAAGTGAGAGTGAGGTGTTGTTTATTTAATAAAGTTGTTTGCCAGTTTGCATGATGGTGTAGTGGGATCGAGTGTTCCTAGAGCTGGTATAGCCTGCAGTGTTAGTCCGTTAGGGATTATGTTGTTCTCCGTGCAGACTGTGTACGTTTTCAGATTGGAAGTGTAGCTCGCATATTTTATGTTAAGTTTTCTAGCCTGTAGGAATTTGGTGCTTCATGACAGAGAAGGGTTATTAGCTTGTGATGGCTGTTATTAACTTGCGATGGACAGCTGGACGCTTCTACCTCGTTCCAAAAATTCATAAAATTCCACCCACTGAACTATACACCGCTAATATCCCAGGGCAGCCAATAGTATCATACAACACCCCAACAGAGAGCATCTTCACATTTCTTAAGCATTTACATCATTTGTACAAAATATGCCCCACCTACTGAGAATTATGGAGGACGTTAATACTAAAGGAACACTACCCCAAAACAATTCTCGCAACACTGGACGTCACAGCCCTGTACACCAACATTACAATCTCTGATGGTTTATTTTCTAAAAAAAAGAAACGCTGTCTAAACACAATGCACAGCACTCTATTAACGTCTACTTGTCTCTTCTTGAATTGGTTCTAAAACATAACTACTTCGAATTTGAGAATTACTACCTACAAATACATAGGACAAGTATGGGTACACTTTTTGCACTAACCTACACAAACATATTTATGGGGTCTCTAGAAACAGATTTCCTATCTCACTGCACAGACAAGTCCCATACATATCTACGATACATAGACAAGACAGTCTAGATACATAGTCTAGAACAGTACCTAGAATATACAAGCCACCATCCCAGACATTGCGAACAAGGCATCTTTAAAGGCCAAGCCACATGACTCTGTCGCATTTGTGTTGAAAACCAAGTCTACATAGATAAACTCGATCACTTTAAAGAAACCCTATCAAACAGGAACCAACTGAAACAGTGCCCTTCAAAAAACGTACACCGGTGCAACCAAACTAAATCAAGCTGACGTCCTCAAGCCACGGCCGCCCTAGGATCACAAGAACAACACCACCTCTTCTTACTACTAAATTCTCAAATGCACTCCCAAACGTGAACATAAGATCTTTCCCGACCCACCCAGAGTAGCCTACAGATGCAACACTAATTTTAAGGATATTCTTGTACACGCCAAACTAAGGACAAAGACGAAGTTAGCATCCGGTCCCTGTGGCCGACCCAGGTGCTCTACACGCAAGCATATTATAAATCTACTATTGCAGTAAAAAGTATGGCACCGAATTACTCACACAATGTGACTGAGTTTCACCTGCACATCAAGCCACATAGTCTACTGTCTAGAATGTGTCGCTTATATCAAACAATAAATAGGTGAGACTGGACAACAAATTCATACAAGACTCAATGGTCATCACGCAGATGCAAAACACAATTTAGCTGCTAGCCACTTCAATGAACATGGTCATATATTCGACAAAGCAAGTCTCTATATACTACAAACAAATTTCTGTTCACCTTGTGAGAGAAACTGCCGTATTTACTCGATTCTAAGCACCCCCTTTTTTCACGATCACGATGCCCAAAGTGAGGGGGAGTGCTTAGATTTGAAAAATCTAGAATGACCCCCCTCCCTCTTTTCACTGCGACATCACGACGAGATGGGTGCGAGAAATAACATTTTATTTTGCAAACATTAAAAAGAAAGATCGGTGCAGACAGTGAACCCACCGCTTGTGTAGGATGCTCAGTCACTATCACTGCCACCCGAGTTCGTCGCACCGCTTGAACCTCTGCTCTCGGTATCCCACAGCAGGTCGTCTTCCGTTCCGTCGAAGTTTTTTGTGATCGAGCACTTCTTAAATGATTTGACCACAACGTCCACTTGGACCCTCTTCCACGCATCCGAAATCCACTTTGCGATGGTTGATGGGGACGCTTTCTGCAGCTTTCCTGTCAGCGCCTTCTTCCAGTCAGGGTTTCGCACCCACTCTTCGTATTTCTGCCGGAGATTGGCTTTTAAGGGCTTGTTGACTGAAACGTCGAGGGGTTGCAGCCCTGGTGTCATGCCACCCGGAATCACAACCACGTCGCTATTGATGTTCCGAAGCTTTGTCTTTACCTCCGGGGTCAGACGGCCGCAAAAAGCGTCCAACAGAAGCATCGACCTCGTGCCTGCAGGTCCGCCGAGCAATGATTCCAGAGTGAGCAAGCGCGTTTGACGGCCTTGGCTATGCGCTCTTCCTAACAAATAGGGGGGTGCTTAGATTCGCATGCAAACTTTTTTTCCTAACTTTTTTGCGAAAATAGAGGGGGGGTGCTTAGAATCGCGAAAATACAGTATATGAAATCATAACTCATGCAGAAGTTTAAATGCCTATATCCGATGGGAATAATTGGGCACGTGGCAACATAGAATCGCTAAAAGCTGTAACTTAAACCTGAAATCCTCATATCCCCAACCAAGGCACTAAACACATTATGCCACCAGCTAACCTTAATCTTAACTTCACCTATTTCCAATTTTTCCCTGCCTCTCCCCTACCACTCAATTTAATATACTGCTCCACGTTTTTACGCATATTGTCGTGACATCAAAAACACAGGACGAGGATGCGAGAAACAAAACCAGCTCTGTATTCAAGGAGCACCAGAGCTAACGCGCCAACTTCATCTTCTTTCCAAAAAGGAGCGTGGTTGCCTGCTCGTGTGCCTCAATTCATTTTGTTCTCTTTCTTTGCTATCCTTTAGTCGTGACATTAGCCTCTCTTCCTAGAAAGCATCGTCCCGATGCTTTATTGTCAAGACAACAGGACCGGGACATGCTTGCGGTGCGGTGAATTCACTCTGACAAATAGGGCTTCATCCAGACCATGTGTACAACCTCCGGTAGGTTCCGTCGACGCCCTGAGCAATGCAGACTATCGGGAGCAACCTCATAGTTGACATCAGCCAGCCGCCGAAGAACATTATATGGCCCGAAGTAGTGCATTAACAGTTTCTCCGAAAGGCTGCGACGGTGAATGGGAGTCCAAACCCAAACTCTCTCTCCGAGTTCGTAGGAGACTACTCAGTTATAGCGTCTAGAGTAGCAACCCTGCTGCCTATGAATGCATATGTGAGCAAGTTGTCGCACTTCTTCAGCATGCTGAGTGAAGTATTCAGCATCCGTTTCAATGTCATTGCATTCTTGTGGCAGCATTATATCTAATCTAACGTAGTTGTGACTTTACGACCATGTAGGAACAGTGGCATTCAGATTGTCTCTTGCTGAGCCAAGTTGTATGCGAAGGTGACATACGGCAAGATTTCATCCCAGTTCTTGCGCTCCACATCTACGCACATGGAGAGCATATTCGCGAGCATCTTATTCAGGTGTTCTGTCAGTCTGTTTGTTTGCGAATGGTACACCCTTTGCCGGTGAGCCGTTCCACTAAGTCTTAATATTGTGTCCAATAGCTCGGCTGTAAATGCACTTCCCCGGTCAGAGTACTGCTGGAGCACCGTATCTCAGTACAACATTCTCTATAAAAAATCGGGCTGCTTCAGTTCCTGTGCTACACTCCAGAGCTTCGGTTTCGGCGTAGAGAGTAAGGTAGTCTGGGTGGCTACAATAATCCATCTGTGACCTGCAGCTGAAATTGAGAATGGGCCTAGAATATCCATTCCGACTTGAGCGAATGGAGTTTCGGGCACTTCAACAGGGTGGAGGAAGCCTGCTGGTCTGACTGCTGGCACTTTTCACCGCTGGCATTCAAGGCACGTCCGGACGTAATGTTGAACGGTCGCCGTGTGTCTTGGCCAATAATATTTTTGCCTCACCCTACACAGCGTTCATGTGTAGCCCAAATGACCAGATATTGCTTCATCATGGCATGCCTGTAATACTTCACTACTGAGAGGTGTTGGGACAACGAGTAAATAGGTGTTTCCGTTCGGAGAGAAGTTGGCCTCATACAGGACATCGTTCCGCAAGCAAAATGATGGAAGTCTTCTTGCAAAAAGCCTCGGGACAATGGAAGCATGGCCCTCCAAGAAACTTATAAAGGGCTGCAATTCCGGGTCGTCGTGTTGCTGCTGTACGATTGTAGCTGTGTTGACAACCCCAACAAAGGCTGCATCGTTGTCATATTTCACATTAGCAGATTCGAATGGGGCACGAGAAAGGCAATCGGCATCCGCATGCCGCTTTCCCGATTTATAGACAATAACCATGTTGAATTCTTGAAGCTTAAGGCACCAGCACGCCAATTGTCCTGATGGATCCTTTAAGTTCATCAGCCAACAAAGACAGTGGTGGTCACTGACAACATTAAAGGAGCGGCCGTACAAATACGGGAAAAACTTCATTACCGCCCACACCATTGCAAGGCACTCTTTTTCCGATGTGAAATAATTCGCTTCCGTACGGGAAAGGGTTCTGCTTGCATAAGCTGTTACTCATTCAGCGCCGTCTTGCCACTGCACGAGTACTGCTCCTAAACCGACATTGCTGGCGTCGGTATTACTCGCTGTCAGGGTGTCTTCATCAAAGTGTCCGAAGACTGGGGGCTTTTGGAGGCGTTGCCACAGCTCGTTGAACGCTTGTTGCTGTTTTTCACCCCATACGAATGCGACGTCGTCCCTGGTGAGGCGTGTCAATGGTGACGCAATTCATGAAAAGTTCCGAATGAAGCGTTGGTAATAGGCGCACAGTCCAAAAAATCGTCTAACTGCCTTTCTTGTCAGACGGCGCTGGAAAACTTGCAACGGCAGCTATTTTGTCGGGATCAGGCCGCACACCTTCAGTGCTGACCACATGACCAAGGAAGAGAAGCACTTCAAAGCCAAAGTGGCATTTTTCCGGCTTTAGCGTGTGTGAGTATGCGCGACTCTCACGCGTCGCCTGTTATGTTGTTTTCCCGCATAGCTCAAGTCTTCTGTAATCCGGCTTCGCCGCGTGTGTGCCCGCGGCAGTCGGTGTGGTTGAAGCGCATTGCGAGAGATGGCGCGAGTGTGGCTCTGCTAACGCCACGTAACAGCGGGGTTACTTGGGCGCCAAAAGGAGAAGGCTCTTCCTCTTTGGTTCGGGTTCGGCAAGCTGCGCGGACGTTCCGCGCGTGCGTCGATCCATGCTTCTGCGAGACCGTCTCGCGTGGCCTCGTTCGAATGCGCCACCGTTCGCGTGACCGTACGTGCGAACGACCAGGCGTTGGTGTCCGGCATGGGGCGAACATATTCGCTCGTTATCCGGTCGCGGTGAGTCGGACTTCGGCGATTTGTCGCGCGCCCATCGGCATGTTTTGTGAATAGCAACTCGGCGGGCAGGCATTGATCTATGAAAAGTGCAATAAATGCCCTTGCGATTGTTTGCCCTACTGTGTCGTCGTTCCTTTGTCCCAAGAGCATGGGTGAGAATCCCACATCTGGCGCCCAGGCAACGTGGGACTCTTGGGGCATCGGACGATAGTTTTAAGTTTTGCTTCGTTCGAGACCTTTGAACAGAAGCGTAGGACTAGCGTGGATTTTGATCGCTAGCATCGGCGGCGTGCTTTCTTGAGTGAGGCGACGGTGGCTGTAGTGTGTTTGAACTTTTCAACATGCTAAGCCTTTTCGCAAATGATTTTTTAAATGGCATTCGTCGGTACGAGAGCCACATGGTCTATATCCTGTGAGAGCGAGGCTTAGCGCCCGTAGAGCTTTGGCAAGCCTGAAGCGAGTGAGTACGGAAGCCTCGCGGGTAGTTCGAATTTCTTATGTAAATAGCTTTTTCTATCTCTTTGACTCGATGAAGTCGTGGCTCAGGGAGCCGGGTGGCCGCGGGTCACGGGTCCCGCTACGGGCTGACTGGTATTGCGGCTTGGCACCGGGCGCTCCGACACCGTCTGGGACGGTAGGCGCTGTCAACTCGGATGCTGTGTGCACCGAGCGGGGTAAGACCACCTAACAGAGCTGACCTCTCCTCGCGGCTGCCTGTTTTGCGCCGGGTGTTGTTTTTTGTATGCCGGTTGTTGTCAGGGTAGCGACGCTTTAGGCCTAAGGCTTTACAAAGCTGCCTGTCGCGCGTGGACGGACACAAACTGGTGGACCGTGGCGTTGAGGTGTTGCACTTTGCTTCCTTCATCCTAGTTAGCCTCGAACGAATTGAGATTATTCGTTCGACTCAAGGAAGCGAGCTTCGTTCACGTGAACTTAGCGTCTAAGGAGCCGCCCGATCTTTTGCTAGCCGAGTTGAACATCGTACCACGTGGGCGATGCGCATGCAGAATTCCTCTCCCTTGCACTACTTTAGTGTTTGCCGAGTGTACGCAGCGTGAGTGGAGTCGCCCCTGGTTTGTTGTCACCTGCACATCGTCTGCGCTGCTGCCCCGGACTACGATCTAGCGACCCCGAGCAATGGTGATATGCTGTGGCCAGTTCGGCGCAGCGACTTCGGCGGCAGTGAAAAAAGCCGGCGATCACCAACAGCTTTTGCGGCTCTCGCCAGCAGGGCGCGTCGCGCGAGCGATGCTTGCTCGTGCCGACTACTGTGTCGCCGTTTCCGGAGTCCTGGCCTGGAATTGTGCCGTCGAGTCTGCAGAGCTGCTGCTGTGACCAGCCGACGCTAGCAGTGTACCCAAAGACAATGTCAGCTCGCATGTTATGGACAGCGTGTGGACATTTCCTCGACGCGGCCACTGTTGCATGTACAATCTTTTTCGTGAAGCACGCGTTGATGTTAGACCGTGCGACATGTTCCGCCGGAATATGTAGTGATTTAAGGTTGTGGGGATGCGCGACTCTCACGCGTCGCCTGATATGTTGCTTTCCCGCATAGCTCCCGTCTCCTGTAATCCGGCTTCGCCGCGTGACTTGGTACCCGCGGCAGTAGGTGTGGTTGAAGGGTATTGCGAGAGATGGCGCGAGTGTGGCTCTGCTAACGCCACCTAACAGCGGGGTTGCTTGGGCGCCAAAAGGAGAAGACTCTTCCTCTTTGGTTCGGGATCAGCAGGCTGCGCGGATGTTCCGCGCGTGCGTCGATCCATGCTTCTGCGAGACCGTCTCGCGAGGCTTCGTTCGAACGCGCCATCGTTCGCGCGACCGTACGCGCGAACGACCAGGCCTTGGTGTCCAGCATGGGGCGAACATATTCGCTCGTTATTCGGTCGCGGTGAGTCGGACTTCCTAGATTTGTCGCGCGCCCATCGGCATGTTTTGTGGATAGCAACTTGGCTAGCAGGCATTAGTCTATGAAAAGGGCAATAAATGCCTTTGTGATTGCTTGCACTACTGTGCTGTCGTTCCTTTGTCCGAAGAGCACGGGTGAGAATCCTACACGTGAGACCGGCAGATTGGATGGCTTGAAAAACCGCATGTGGTCGCCTCAGGTGCTCGTCAAAAAATGCAGAAAATACAATCACATCAACCAAGTATACTAAACACATTTGCCGCTTGAGGCCTCAGAGTACTGTGTCCATTAGCCGCTGAAAGGTAGCTGGCACGGAACGCAAGCCGAATGGAAGTACCTTAAATTCATAAAGCCCGTCAGGTGTCATGAATGCAGTTTTTCTCAGTCTCTCTTGTCAACTTCAATTTGCCAGTACCTGCTCCTTAAATCCATCTATGAGAAATTACGGGTATTTCGCAGTCTTTCGAGGGAATGGTCTATATGAGGTAGTGAGTAAACGTCTTTCTTTGCGATCTGATTGAGCTTGCGGTAATCAATGCAGGAACGCAAGCTGCCATCCTTTTTATTTTTACTAATACACTGGTGACAACCAAGGACTCTTCGACGGCTGAATAACGTCGTCTTCCAGCATTCTTTTGACCTGACTTTCTATGGCTTCGTGTTCTCGTGGGGCCAACCGGTACGGGTTCTGCTGTATGGGCCTGGCTGCGTCATCAGTGATAATTCGATGTTTGGTCAATGGCATTTGACCAGGTGTATGCATTAAGACACAAAGCCAGCAATATCATTACAAATATGGATGAGCTAGTTCAAGTGGCTGAGCAGTTCTATAGAGATTTATACAGTACCAGAGGCACCCACGACGATAATGGAAGAGAGAATAGTCTAGAGAAATTTGAAATCCCACAAGTAATGCCGGGAGAAGTAAAGAAAGCCTTGGGAGCTATGCAAAGGGGGAAGGCAGCTGGGGAGGATCAGGTAACAGCAGACTTGTTGAAGGATGGTGGGCAGATTGTTTTAGAAAAACTGGCCACCCTGTATACGCAATGCCTCATGACCTCGAGCGTACCGGAATCTTGGAAGAACGCTAACATAATCCTAATCCATAAGAAAGGGGACACCAAGGACTTGAAAAATTATAGACCGATCAGCTTACTGTCCGTTGTCTACAAAGCATTTACTAAGGTAATCGCAAATAGAATCAGGAACATCTTAGACTTCTGTCAACCAAAGGACCAGGCGGGATTTCTAAGGGCTACTCAACAAGACCATATTCACACTATCAGTCAGGTGATAGAGAAATGTGCGGAATATAACCAACTGTTATATATAGCTCTCATCGATTATGAGAAAGCGTTTGATTCAGTCGAAACCTCAGCAGTCATGGAGGCATTACGGAATCAGGGTGTAGATGAGCCGTATGTAAATATACTGAAATATATCTATAGCGGCTCCACAGCCACCGTAGTCCTCCATAAAGAAAGCAACAAAATTCCAATAAAGAAAGGCGTCAGGCAGGGAGATACGATCTCCCCAATGCTATTTACAGCGTGTGTTTACAGGAGGTATCCGGAGACCTGGATTGGGAAGGATTGGGGATAAGAGTTCATGGAGAATACCTTAGTAACTTGCGATTCGCTGATGATATTGCCTTGCTTAGTAACTCAGGGGACCAATTGAAATGCATGCTCACTGACCTGGAGAGGCAAAGCAGAAGGGTGGGTCTAAACATTAGCCTGCAGAAAACTAATGTTTAACAGTCTCGGAAGAGAACAGCAGTTTACGATAGGTAGCGAGGCACTGGAAGTGGTAAAGGAATACATCTACTTAGGGCAGGACCTGGAGGCTTACGAAAAGGGTTCTACTTAAGCTGAGGACGATGCAACGAGCTATGGAAAGAAGAATGATGGGTGCAACGTTAAGGGATAGGAAAAGAGCAGATTGGTTGAGGGAACAAATGCGCGTTAATGACATCTTAGTTGAAATCAAGAAAAAGAAATGGGCATGGGCAGGACATGTAATGAGGAGGGAAGATAACCGATGGTCATTAAGGGTTACGGACTGGATTCCAAGGGAAGGGAAGCGTAGCAGGGAGCGGCAGAAAGCTAGGTTGGCGGACGAGATTAAGAAGTTTGCAGGGACAACATGGCCACAATTAGTACATGACCGGGGTAGTTGGAGAAGTATGGGAGAGGCCATTGCCCTGCAGTGGGTGTAACCAGACTGATGATGATGGTGATTTGACCACCCCTTGACGTGGACGAGAAGCAGTCATGAAACTGATGTACCAGCTCCAGGAGGCTTGATTTCTGCGCAGGGAGTAAGCTTGGGCCAACATCGATGGGTAGATCTCAAAGCATGGGCGGCAGGCTGATGGAAACCCCCTTGCTCTACAGTGAAACAGTCGGTGACCTGAGTGAACTCTTCGACGTACGCGACTGCCATACCTCTTGGAAGATGCCGGTGCTCATGGCTAAAGTTTGCTACAAGAATTTCTGTGTGTCCACAGCTAATATTGATGAGGCCTCTTGCAATCAATATGTCATGGCTGAATAGCAGCGTCGGAATTTGTTCGGCGACAGCGTGGAGTAGCTTGGTATGTCACATGTCACCAACAGAAAGGAGCATGAGCGCGGTGCATAAAGGTCTACATCGTTGCTCTGTACAGAGTACAACTGAACCTGGGCCCATGCTAAATGTGACTGACCTGTCTGGAATGTTATATGGCACCGTATTCATGCAGAAAATCCATACCCAAGATCAGGTCGTTGCAGCACTCTGGCAAAACAACAAAAGTAGCAATGAAGGCCGACGCACCAATATTAATTCTAGCGGTAACTTTGCCTGTGGGCATCATCAACTGGCCTCCTGCAGTTCTTATGTGGGGACCCGTACATGAAGTCTTGACCTTCTTAAGGCAATCGGCGAGTTTTTGGCTTATTATAGAGAAGTCTGCGCCAGTATCTACTAGTTGCTGTCACTAGGCGTCCATCTAGGTAAATGGCAAGGTTGGCGCCAACACTTTCCAGTGGAGTTGGCGATGTCGTATCATCTGGTTGTACTGATGACGTTGAGGGTGTTGGAGCATCTTGACGGGCGGCAACCTTACCCCCAGAGGTCGCTACTTTTAGTTTCCCTGACAAGGACTAGGGGACCTGCGCCGGACTACATTAGCATAACTGCGACAGTGCAGTGAACTGCTCGGTGCAGGTGACGGAGTGGGGTTGACGATATGGTGGAGCAATGGCTGTGCTGGTGTGGATACGCTGGTGTCGCGTTGGTTGTCCCAATGAGCATGAGGGAAGGGGGTTGGAAAGGTCTGCTATCCCGGGTCACGATACGGGCAAAAACAGTAAATAAGGCCGGCTTCCCTGCAATGGAAGCAAAGTGGACGTCGGTCGACGGAGCGCCACAAGTCCGTCTTGCGAACAAGTGGTTGATTGACGGGCAGCCTTTGCGACCAAGTAGGGGTATCCAAAAGTTGCTGCCAAAATTCATCCCAGGAAGACATTATGCTTTCCCGGTTCCCATACCATGTACGAGTGCTCTCTGCGAGAGCGAAGTACACGTGCGAGAGTTTCTGTTCCGAGGTCCAACGATTCATCTTGGCAACGCTATCATATTTTTCGAGCCAATTTTCGATATCCTCAAAAACATTGCCGTGGAAGGTCTTGAGAATCCGAGGATGCTCAACAGTCACCTGTGAAGCGCCTGCCGTTGACATTCCTTCAGACGGAGGACTCCTTGGCTGGGGTAGTTCCAAGGGAAATTATCTTGGGGCTGAGACCTCGCTGTTGGCAACTGTAGCGGTGGACAGGAGTATCCACGGCCGGAACTGGTTGTGGGTTCGGACTGGAAGTGCCGTTTCACAGAGGAGTCCCGAGCATGAGATGATGAAGTCCAGCACCTCTACCAGTGTCGCAACGTCAAAAACACAGGGCGCAGGATGAGGATGAGAGAAACAAAACCAGCTCTGTATTCAAAGACCACCAGAGCTAACGCGCCAACTTCGTCTTCTTTCCAAAAGGGAGCACGGTTGCTGCTCGTGTGCCTCAATTCGTTTTCTTCTCTTTCTTTGCTATCCTTTAGTCGTGACAATATATCAACTGTACTACCTTTTCTCATATACACCTGCCCCTCCCGCTTTTACTCATGTCACCCTCCTATTTATTATTCCAGTTGTGGTTCCACCCCCCTTTCTTGTCCTCTTTTATCTTTGAAGTGAACACTTCACTTCAAACACTTGAAGTGAACACTTCACCGTCACCAGCAATCTGACCTTCATTTGACTGCAGTTGCGCCGTAGCCTTGGCAGCACATCACGTGACTCACTGCGCCGAGCTCCACTGCAACCGCTGGCTTGGCACATGCACTCTCCGCGGCTGGGTAGCTACCTGACCACGTAACTCGCTGCGCTCGCCTAGTCTGTGCGAGTTTGGCCATGGATGAGAGCGAGACCGGGCAGTCTTCTCTGAGCGTTGCGCAGGAGCGAGAGGCTTTGAGCCGTCGTCGCCAAGCGGCATCTGAACCACCTGCACATATCGCCCTACGAGCTCCTTCACCGGAAAGGGTCTGGAATGCAACAGGTGTCGCGCCATCGAGATCAATGTAGCAACCACGTTCGCGCCCTGTCCGTTTGTGCTTCGACGCAGCATCTTCACGGCGTTTCTTTGCATGTCTAGCACTTGTGCTTTCCCTGTGGCACAACAGGCATCGCACCGTCGAACAATGCATGTCTACCCAAGCCTAATCACAGTCACGTCTAGCCACCGACCTAGGCACAGCCATCATACCTGGCTTAACGATGATTGTATACCTAAGTTAATAATTACAGCTAAATCAAAGGTTAATCAAGTGAAACCAAGAGTTAGCCAAGTTAAACCAAGCTTTCACTTTGCATATTCAGGGTTAGCTGAGCTAAGCCGCAGCGAAATTTTTTCCTTTTTCATTTGGAACATCTTCACCAACACATTCCAATGTCCCAGACGCCAGGATACCTATTTTGGCTCCTCAGCCACACAGGGTATCGCCGCTTCTGTATACTGCCGTGACGACGCTTACGTTGAGCTACTGAGGCCAAGTTCCCTTGAAAGACCAAGCCGCTGCCTTCCAGCTACCCCGTCCATTGCACCCCAGACTCCCTGTCGCCATCTTAACTCAATCAATATTACCCGATCCATTGCTGCTACGCTTGCTGTTACACTATGCTCGGTTGGCATTTTTAAAATGCCATCCGTTGTTGAAATATAAGTTGACAAAAATTCACCTTTTTTCACTCTGTTATTGGAACAGCTCTGGAATGTCAGAATATCATTTAACTGAGCTAGTTGGTTCATAACTACGAGTTTGAACAGCTGAACTGAAAAACCAGCGATGTCCTTGTCTTTCTCCCTTAGTCCTTTGTTTTTTTCAGTTCAGCTGATTAAACTCATCCTTGCATTGGGAGCACTGCCCATGTTATTGTTGATGCTGTGAGTGACAGAGAGCAGCTCGCTGTGGTGACCTGCTGAGGCACCTAGTCTGTTGTCGCATGTTTGTACCGCAAGTGACAGCAGGTTGCTGAGGCACAATCTTCAGGAAATAAAATGATAAAACCGTCAACCCATTCATGTAAAGAAACCAAACAAGGTGATAAGCAACACATGGGCAGTTCTTCCAGCAATCTTTGCTCAGTTTCGGCATTGAAGTGGGAAAAGGAGAATTTTCGTTCATAGGTACCTTAACAGAGGATGAACAAAACGATAACAAGGTAAAAGCGGGAGCCAATGCTTCGACAACTGGTCTTGTCTATTTCAAGGCTACATATGCTGTCTTCGGCACAGTATATATAGGTACGGTTTTTCTAAAGGGGAGAAGGGGGTAAGTCGGGTGGGCGAGGCAACGACCGAGGGTGTGTTAGCGGCGAGGGTGTAGAATTGAAAGAAAGGTGTGCTATTCAACATCGTTGGAGAAATGTGAAGTAGCACCATGTGTCAGCTGGTTGACATGTCACTTTAGGTTCCTTTATTTTGTGGAAGGGGCTGGACGATGCAGGGGGGGAGGGGGATTATCTGCTCCGCTGGAGGTCAGTGAGCTATTGTCTCTCTGCAAGAGAGAATAAAAGAAGCTGCAGAAAATGATGCTCGTGTAAAAAATATAAAATGGAGTAATTATATAAATAAAAGAACAAAAGAAAGGGAAGAAAGAAAAATACAAACAATACACTAAGCAACCCAATGAAAAATAACTAAGTGCTGTTGCCTATAGCTTGAAATTTAGCATAGCCAATAGATTCTAAAGCTCCCTTTGAAACGTTTTTGCCTATAGGTTGCAACGTCTTGAACTTATGGATAAGGTATGATTCTCTGTATTTTCTTTCTCGTTCAGAACAGAAATTTGACTGTAAGATGTAGAGTTTAAGTTCGTCAAAGTTATGACCTGGTTGGTTGAAATGCTTGGCGACAGCTTTGGGAAGCTCTTTAGCTGTGTTTGTGTGATGTCTATTTAACCCGACATTCATTGACTGTACCGTTGCACCGATATATTGTTTCTTACAGAAGGAACATTTAGGCATATAAATCACATAATTACTAGTGCAAGTAAAGCTAGTTTTCACTTAATGTGTATAACTATTTGCGGTGTTTTTAATTTTTATGTCACTTTGAAGGTGTCTTTGCACCTGGGGCGACAATATGCTTTTATTACGATGAATGATGTTGGCTGACTTTTGCATGCACTAACATGTCTTTAAAGCTTCTGTTGTGGCGATAGGTCACCCTTGGTACCACCAGGAATGCTTTTCTCAGATGCTCATTACTTGACAATATTGGACGGTATTTTTGTAGGATGTTGCTTATGTTTGGGAGGGCACTAGAATATTTTGTTATAAAGGCTGGTGGACTGCCTCTACAATCTTGACGTGACACCATAAGCTCTGTCGATAGGAACATGTGGATAGTTTCTTTCTGCTAGCGTTGCTTTAAGGTCATTTAGGTGGTGGATATAATCATTGTCTCCGCTGCAGATTTTTCTTATTCGTTTCGCTTGTCCAACAAAAATTCCTTGCTTGCAGTGTTGCTGGTGATGAGTGTGGTAGTCTAAATATTGCTATCTATCCATAGGCTTCCGTTAAAGTGTGTGGGGATGCGCGACTCTCGCGCGTCCCCTGATGTTTTTCCCGCATAGCGCATCCCCTGATATGCTGTTTTCCCGCACGGCTCGCGTGGCCTGGCGCCCGCGGCGTGGTACAAGCGCGGTGCGAGAGATGGCGCGACTGTCGCGGCGGGGTTACTCGGGCGCCGAAAGGGAAGGCGCTTGGCCTCTTGGGTTGGAGACAGCAAGCAGCACAGACGTGCCGTGCCGCGGGTGGAGCAACCCTTTTTCCCGGCGGGTCGGGCGCACGGCGTGGACGTGCCACGCGCGCGCGGCGACCCATGCTTCTGCGAGACCGCCTCGCGTGGCGGCCTTCGAGCGCGCCTCCGTTGGCGTGACCGAACACGCGAACGACCAGGCGTTGGGATCCAGCATGGGGCGAACATATTCGCTCGCTCGCGGTGAGTCGGACTTCTAGATTTGTCGCGCGCCCATCGGCATGTTTTGTGGATAGCCACTCGGCTAGCAGGCATGGATCTATGAAAGGTGCAATAAATGCCCTTGTGACTGTTTGCACTACTGTGTTGTCGTTCCTTTGTCCCAAGAGTACGGAAGAGAACCACCCCGTATCTCCCACATCTGGCCCCAACGTAGATCTGGCCCCCACATCTGGCCCCAACGCCTGGTCGTTCGCGTGTTCGGTCACGCCAACGGAGGCGCGCTCGAAGGCCGCCACGCGAGGCGGTCTCGCAGAAGCATGGGTCGCCGCGCGCGCGTGGCACGTCCACGCCGTGCGCCCGACCCGCCGGGAAAAAGGGTCGCTCCACCCGCGGCACGGCACGTCTGTGCTGCTTGCTGTCTCCAACCCAAGAGGCCAAGCGCCTTCCCTTTCGGCGCCCGAGTAACCCCGCCGCGACAGTCGCGCCATCTCTCGCACCGCGCTTGTACCACGCCGCGGGCGCCAGGCCACGCGAGCCGTGCGGGAAAACAGCATATCAGGGGATGCGCTATGCGGGAAAAACATCAGGGGACGCGCGAGAGTCGCGCATCCCCACATCCCCCCAACCTTAAATCACTTCTTATTCCGGCGAAGCATGTCACACGGTCTAACATTAACCCGTGCTAAGCGAACAAGGTGGTACATGCAACAGTGGCCGCGCCGGGGAAATGTCCACACGCTGTCCGTAACATGCGAGTCGACTGTCCTTGGGGTACACCGCTGGCGTCCGCCGGTCACAGCAGCAGCTTTGCAGACTCGACGGCATCATTCCAGGCCAGGACTCCGGAGACGACGACGCAGTAGTCGGTACGAGCAAGCGTCGCTCGCGCCGACGCGTTCTGCTGGCAAGAGCCGCCGTAGCTGTCGGTGACCGCTGGCTCCTTTGTCCGCCGCCGATGGTTGTGAGCTGGATGCAGGAGGCCGCCGAAGTCGCTGCGCCGAACTGGCCACAGCATCACCATCGCCCGGGGTGACTCCAATCACGCTGCGTAAACTCAACACACTCGGCAAACACTACAGTAGTGCAAGGGAGAGGAATTCTGCATGCGCATCGCCCACGTGGTACGATGTTCAACTCGGCTAGCAAAAGATCGGGCAGCTACTCAGATGCTAAGTTCAAGTGAACGAAGCTCGCTTCCTTGAGCCGAACGAGTAATTTCAATTCGTGCGAGGCTAAATAGAATGAGGGAAGCAAATTGCAACGCCTCAACGCCACGGTCCACCAGGTTGTGTCCCTCCACGTGCGACAGGCAGCTTCGTAAAGCCTTAGGCCTAAAGCGTCGCTACTCTGACAACAACCGGCATCCAAAAACAACACCCAAAATGGGCGCAAAACAGGCAGCCGCGAGGAGACGTCAGCTCTATTAGGTGGTCCTACTCCGCTCGGTGCACACAGCATCCGAGTTGACGGCGCCCACCGTCCCAGACGGTGTCGGAGCGCCCGGTGCCAGGCCGCAATACCAGTCAGCCCGTCGTGGCACCCGTGGCCCGCGGCCACCCGGCTCCCAGAGCCGCGACTTCATCCGAGTCAAAGAGATAGAAGAAGCTATTTACATAAGAAATTCGGACCACCCACGAGGCTTCCGTACTCACTCGCTTCAGGCTTGCCACTGCTCCGCGGGCACTCAGCCTCGCTCTCCCAGGATGCAGACCACGTGGCTCTCGTACCGACGAATGTCATTAAAAAAAAAAAAAAAACACTTGCGAAAAGGCTTCGCATGCTGATAAGTTCAAACACACTACAGCCACCGTCGCCTCGCTCAAGGAAGCACGCCGCCGACGCTAGCGATCAAAATCCACGCTAGGCCTACGCTTCGGTTCAAACAAAGGTTTTGAACGAAGCAAAACTATTAAAACTATCGTCCGATGCCCCAAGAGGTCCACGTTGGGCAGCCAGATGTGGGAGATACGTGTGGTTCTCTTCCGTACTCTTGGGACAAAGGAACGACAACACAGTAGTGCAAACAGTCACAAGGGCATTTATTGCACCTTTCATAGATCCATGCCTGCTAGCCGAGTGGCTATCCACAAAACATGCCGATGGGCGCGCGACAAATCTAGAAGTCCGACTCACCGCGAGCGAGCGAATATGTTCGCCCCATGCTGGATCCCAACGCCTGGTCGTTCGCGTGTTCGGTCACGCCAACGGAGGCGCGCTCGAAGGCCGCCACGCGAGGCGGTCTCGCAGAAGCATGGGTCGCCGCGCGCGCGTGGCACGTCCACGCCGTGCGCCCGACCCGCCGGGAAAAAGGGTCGCTCCACCCGCGGCACGGCACGTCTGTGCTGCTTGCTGTCTCCAACCCAAGAGGCCAAGCGCCTTCCCTTTCGGCGCCCGAGTAACCCCGCCGCGACAGTCGCGCCATCTCTCGCACCGCGCTTGTACCACGCCGCGGGCGCCAGGCCACGCGAGCCGTGCGGGAAAACAGCATATCAGGGGATGCGCTATGCGGGAAAAACATCAGGGGACGCGCGAGAGTCGCGCATCCCCACAAGTGTCGTTCTCAGTTTTCCATTTTCTATGTAGACTGTCGTGTCGAGGAATTTGATTTGACTGGGAGAGTGTCGAGCAGTAAATTTAATGCTCGGGTGAAAGAGGTTGAAAGCCTAATTAGGTCAGTTAATGCGCTTGAGCCATGTTCCAATATTATAAATATGTCATCAATGTAATGCACATAGGTGTGGGGTTTTAAACGGTATGACTTTATCAGGTTTGCTTCAAGCAGTCCCATGACAATGTTTGCATACATGGGAGCGAATGATGTTCTCATGCTAGTGCCAAAAGTTTGTACGTGGGGAATAGAATAGAATTCGAAATAGTTGAGCGTGAGAACTAACCTAAGGAGTGACAAGTAAACTTCAGGAGCGTGCGCTTGGGGATTGACTGCGAAGGACTTCAATTTCTTCACTCACAGGTGTATTAGTTTAAAGGGCAGAAACATGTCAAGTGACTAGAATAGCGTGGTCAGAGAGGATTTGGTTGACATTGATACTGTCGATAATTCGAAGGAAATGGGGTGTGTCTTGAACAAAAGATGGGAGGGTGGCGGGGTTGTTTAACAGGTGGTGATCTAAGAATTTAGATAGTGACATGGTAGGTATGTTGCTATTAGACACTATAGCCCGACCTGGGATTTCTGCTGTAAATATTTCTTCTATGGGAACCTTATGTATTTTAGGAAGAAGATAAAGAAGGCCTGCTTCTTTGTTTTTGGGCATCATGAAGCGATATTCAGATTGCGTGATTAGTTCCCTGGACAGGAGCTCCACTATTGTGCTTTGCACAAGATTAACCCAAGTTTTCTGTAATGGGTGTGGTTGCTCACTTGTTTTGAGGCCTAATTTTTGTACTTCTCTGTAGGCCAGATTACGATACTGCTGTTTTTGTCTGCTGGTTTTATTACAATATCATTTCTTTCCGCATGTTCTTTAAGAATTTGGTGCCGAGTGGGGGACAAATTTTTGTGCTTGCGGCAATGCCGCATTAACCCTAGAATTTCCTTTGAGATTAGCTTTATGTATAAATCAAGGTCTGAGCACTGACAAGTCCACTTGTCAAAATGTTGGCTCCCGTATTTACCTTGGTCACGTCTTGCTCATCATCTTGAATTTCCATCTCCTGCCTTCCCTGTGTTTTCCCTTAACAGAGGATGTCGTTTTTAAAATCGTGTGAATTGCTCTTGCTTCCTTCGGTGTCTGCCTCCAATACCACCACTACAACAATGGCTTCAAAAACTTAGTCCATTTTATTTAAATAGTGATCAGACTACGACAGCTGCTCGACCATCTAGTGTTCGCTGTGCTGAAAGAATGACTACACAGCGAACATAGCATCGCATCAGTTAAATCCTATTTCTTATAAACTGTTTCCATTAAAACAGATCACCCAATATGTCAACATACAACGGCACTGTCTTTTGGTTAAGGAACTGCTGATGCCGCATCAGCAAAAGCCCTCTTTATTTGCATGTAATTTCTACAGCTGACAGCCAGCCACATGGATTTCAATCAAGAATAACGGGTGGAGGCCTGACTTTCTCAAACTGGGCAATATCAGGGTCGTAGTATGCAGCTTCACGGTAGTACTTGAGCTCGAATGGGAATCTGTCCTCGACGTAGGTGAGCGATACCTTGAGGTCATCCAGAGTTGGGTACTCGTAAAACACAATGTCCGACGTGTGCTCCTAGGAGAGGAAGAAAGCACAGGACTGCTAATTATTTGCACCACAACAGCCTAGAAAGCCAACAGCCTTGAGAGCACTGCATGTGATTATACAATCTGCTACACACGGCAGCACAGTATACCTAGCGTGATGCCCACTCAGACAGCAAGAGGTGTCAACAATTTGCTGAAACTTTGATATTCAGTGAAAGGGGCACTTACACACTATTGCCATGGCCAACTATACTGCTCTGTGCTTCATTTTTAGGAGAGGGATTTAACAAGCTTCAAGAATACAAAAAAATTATGCAGATCCATCGTGCATCTTGGAATCTATGTGAAGTAATGCCTTTGCGAAGTGGTTAATGAAACACTATAAGTTTGCTCATTTTAAACTTGTGTATTGGAGAACACAAAACTGCCATGCGTGCATGTGCACACCCATGCTATGTCTCAAGGAGTTGGTTGGCACGATAGATGTGCTATTATAGTTAGAGCACCCAGGGCCACTCGGCATGTAAGGCAATTCTTTTTTATTGTGAGCTATTCAGCAAGACGGCAGCACCCGTCCATGATCAGGAAAATACAGGACGGTTTGCAAGTGAAACTTTGCTTTGAAGCTCCTCAAGATACTGCTGGTAAAACGAGGCATGGGGGCACCTAGCACACCTTTTTTGTCACAACCATTTCGAAGACCATGGATTTTGCTACTCGGAGAATTCAAGGCTCCCAGGCATGGAGGAAGGAAAAAAAAAAAAGAACTAGGAGGGAGTACGACGTCACTCAGCTAGCCTTGGCAAGCCAACCTCCTCCGACGCTGTACCTCTCGTCCGGGGCCCATCTGCACGGTGGCTCTTGGGAACGAATAGGCCCAAAAGGTTGCCGGAGCATTCAAAATATTGCTTGGATCATGGTAACTTTTACGGGGCAACAGCCACCTACTTCAGATCAATTATGCCATCGTCCTGCACTGTTTTGTCCTATTGTTCCCAACAGAGTCACAATGTTTCGACAGCAAAGTATTAGTTAGGAGTGAATGCTGTTTTCTAGACCGTGCTTGGTTTCTTGGCCCATTAGGCTTAACAAGAGCAGCTGTAATAGCTGGTCATGGCCTCCAAGATTCTACAGTGCCTGTGGCAAGCAAGGTGCGCTGCCACATCTCAGAGGCTACATGTTACAAATGTTTGCTGGTGCGATAGATGACGCCAAAACTCTTCGCATCTAATGGTAGGCGACTAGAAACTACTTCTTGCCTATCACATGATGAGGGCCTACTTCTCCTTTATATTTTATATGATGGCTTCAAGAGTGTCACGTGAGGCTCCTTCCTAGTTTATTTCCTTCCTCCATGCTCCTAATACAAATTGTGAAGCTGCATGAAATACAAAAGCAAATGGAAAGCAAAAATGCAGGTTTTTAGCATAAAAAATAGATTTGAGCAGCCACTGTTCTCATAATGTTCTGCAGCAATCATAGTAGACAATGAGGCTGCTGACAATCCACCCCTTAGTCACCTTGCAGGCACATGATGCCTTTGGAGCAGTCAAGATAAATGGCACAATTATCGTAATGCATTGCCATTTCTATTGCTTGTTAACAAGCACACTGTAAATATATTAAAATAATAATAATAAATAAATAGTTGGCATACTATAAAAGACAGATGAACACCACCTGCAAATAAAATGCATTTTGCTATGAAGAGCAGCATATGGCGACCAATCTTGTTTGCTCCTTTGTCATGCTTTGTTTCAGGCATGGCACACCAAAAAAAAAACGAACAAACAGTGGTACTACGGCGGCAGCAAGATTACAACACTTCTCTAAGCCTGTTGAGAACTGGTGGATTGAAGTTCTGTAAAAATAAGTTTTTTTTTCTACACAATATTTTGCAGAGCTTCCATGGATGATCTGACTATCTGTGTGTCTTTTCAAGGTGTGTTTGAAGCATAAATATGCTTAATTAAACAACTTTTCAAACTGGCATACCAACAGACTTTCAGAATGACCTTTACCTACAATGAACGAGAAGAAAGGGGTTAACCGAGGGGCCCGATTTTTATCAATCATATCATAAGAAGCCAACAAAGACACCAAGGACAATACTTACTAATTGAAATAAAGAAATTATAAGTTAATGGGATTGAAAGTGGATGAAAAAACAACTTGCCACAGATGGGGAACGATTCCACGTCTTCGCACTATGCGTGCGGTGCTCTACCAGACATCGCATGCGTAGTGCGAAGACGTGGAATTGTTCCCCATCTGCGGCAAGTTGTTTTTTCATCCACTTTCAATTCCATTAACTTATTTCTTTATTTCAATTAGTAAGTACAAGTAATTTCCTCTGTATTGTCCCTGGTGTCTTTGTTTGTTGGCTACTTTACATACAATGCGATTGCATGCGTTTCTGCAGCACTAGGCAGTTATCTATGGCTTTTTTCTTGTGTTCTTGCAATCTCCTCGCAAACTAAAATATTTTCCATGCAACAGAATTTTGATGGTCTCAGTGATCATGACAAAGCTGCAGGCAGCACTGAAATAGCAGATGACGCCACTGAGATGGGGATTGTCTTGAGCTGATGTCACACTCCATGGCGCCCCACCAAAAATTATCAAGAATACTAGCTGTCACACTAAAGCAGGGTTTTATAGTAAATGGGGGTCCTTCAGTTTCTGGTTTTATATTTTTCAATATTGGAGACGTTAAAATTGAGTGTTATGTTTACAGAAGAAAACTGATGAGAAATCAAGATTTTTTTTTTTTCTTATAGCCCAAAGTTCAGTATTTTTCTGCCAACTTTCACAAACGAATATAACACAGTCCACGGCCTTCTTTTGGACACAAAAGCTTTATTTTATTAACAAGCAAAATCACTTGCAGGCATATATACAGTAAAACCTCATTAACTCGAAGCTGTAAAGACCGGAAAAAATTTCGAGATAAGCTAAGTTTCAAACCAAACAAAATTACAAAAACTGAAGCCCGCTAGCTACACATAGCCCACATAAAAAGTATTTGCAAAATACCGCCAGAAATATATATTTGCGTTCACTTTCACGTGCATCAGCACTGGACAGGTACGCATCTATAGATAAGGCTCCCTCATGTTTCCACCAGCGATACCAGCACCGATTTGTCCCCTTGTAGACAGATTCCAACGTTGCCGGTCACATCCTTTCTTGTCCGAGCAACCGTGTATTTGTGTTGGAGCACATGCTACACTTTTACAACAGTTTACACCCTTTGGAGCTTGTCCCACAACAATAATTGTCATCTGCCTTTCTTGCGTTTCCTTTCTTGAAAACTTTACGCTCACTACTTTTCTGTCAAGAATACTATGTCATGCTGGTGACATATTCTGCAACGATCACTTCGGTGATACTATCGCCCTTGCATGACATATGGATGAATGAATGTTTGATTTTTAATGGCACAAGGGCCAAGTATGGCCAAAGAGCACCATGTCCGTGTAATGAGTTTGCTTTGTATTGTGTTAAGGTTACTGACATGTATTAAGGAAATCACTTTCGACATTGTTTTTTGACGTTGTTTCAGCTATATTGGACCAATTGATTGCAGGGGAGTTGAAATCGCCAAACAGTATGATAGGTGATTGGGGATAAAGCACTGTTACTGAGTGAAGCACCTCATGGAAGTCAGCTACGAAAGAGCGGTTTGCGTCGGGTGGACGATAGCATGTACCGATAACAACGGCTGGGCGGGAAGTGTTGCTTATCACAAAGACAATTTCTAAGGGCGTTGTTACTGTTATTTCAGCGCACTGAAGACTTTCGTCTGCACATATCAGTATGCCGCCCCCCCCCTTTTGTGGTATCTGTCGCGTCGGAATATAGAAAAATTAAAAGTTGTCAAAAGTAAGTGGGCCATTTTTTATTACCATGCGGATGGGATCATCGGCTGCTGCTGCCGTTGTGCTCTGTACAACTTTCGGTGCTACACTTCTCAGTGATTCCTGTTTTTTGTCTGCTGCGGTTAGGCGTCACATTTTAGAACTTCAATGGAATTTTTTTTCTGGTTTTTCTAAACGTTTAGGTGGCAGAAAAGGGACCTGAAGCTGAGTTCCTGTGCTGCTGTGAAGGGAATGCGCAACACAACAAGCAGTGAAAAGAGAGATGCATAGCATAATTTACAGACCATGTCTAGGGAATGCACAACAGAGCAAGTAGCAAAAATGAGAGATGCAGTATATAATTTACAGGTCAAGTTCAACATCTCACTTAAGATAATCACTATTAAATGGCAGACCGACATAGCAGCAGGCATGGCTGGTGACTCACGGTTCAAGACCCAGCCACAGCGACAATTAACAATTCGACCGGTGCAAAGTGGTGAAGTGACCAGGTGTGTGCAAATGACCACAAATATTCCGGCTGATTCGGTGACAGTTCACTACCCCACTACGAGCAGCACAGGTTAGAGAGTTAAATGTGCTCATCCTTGACCTCAAGCCAGCACGTTGAGGCAGTGCAGCAAGATAGTATTGATTACAGCACATCAATGTTCGAGTGCTGTCATTAAAAGTTACATCAAGCGAGCAGCGCACAAGCTCGCGCTGCAGCGATTCACACGTACATTACTGCGAGCTCATATGCATTGCATCAGTTATTTATTAGTTGCTAAAGGGTCAGACGGCCCCTACTACAGTGCAGACATAACTGCTTGTCTAGCGGCATGCAGTCAACAAAGATTGCAGGAGGCCCGCCATTTCGCGGCCTGTCGAAAGACCGCTGCCGTCGCGACGCGTATGATCGTGCGCTCGAGCAGTTCGTACATCGCGGCATGCTGAAAGATCGCTGTCATAGCGGTGCACACTGTCGTGCACTCGAGCAGTTCTGTACACATGATGTCTGCTTATCGCTGCTGTGAATTCATTTATAGCAAGCATTTCCTCGCGTTTGTGCGCCTGAATCTAGCAGCGTGCAAACCTTACCTGAAGTTCAACTTCTTACGCGACTCACTTCACTTGCAATTGACACCACGCTAAACTTCACTGCTTATTTTTTGAACGGCGTACACGTAATGGGCGTTACATAATTTCTTGCCTTTACGCAGCATGCCACCCCTGAAAAAATCTTCGGCGCCCGATATTCGCGGCAAGCCATGGTACAACACAACTGAAAGTGGCAGGTCCATACTGTAAACATGCTTTCCGAAGCAGACAACCGAGCTTGGTACTACCCAGTTCAGGACAGAGGGCGCTTTTTAGCACCATTTTCGCAGTGCTCCCTGGGCAAAGCACTCACGGACGACTTTTTTTGGCTATGAAACGAAAGCTATGGGGGCAGAGCTTCTGCACATGAATGCATTCGCATGCAATGCACAATGTAGTCCAGGCACGCTCGGCACCTGTTTTGGTTTTGCCAACCTCGCACAACTTCTCAAGTCAAGGCAGATACAATAACTCGGCGTGAATCAATGCTTATTCACATACGATATGTACCAAGTTCTCAACAGCCAGCATCGCAGCCTGCGTCGGAGCTCCGAAGCAGCCATATGGCGACGCGCTACCAATGCTACCGTCGGTAGAGCCGGCGCAGCATCAGCTCGCTCACTCGTTTGTACGTGCCGATGGTTGCGATTTCCAGATGGGCTTGCTTGGTTTCCGCACAGATGCTGGAAAAACTTTTTTTGTGTGGTTCAACAGTCTTTAGTTGCTAAAGTTAGTAAACAGCCTCTCAGGGGAGTTAATTGGCGGGACAGCAAGCGACCAACACTTACCAGAAGACACGGGCGTCATTTTGCATTTGATGAATGTGCAGAACAGGCTACGGTTTCGGGTGTGCGAAAACTCGAAAGAGCAAACTAAAATTACAATAAAATACCAATACCTGACTGGTGAATGTTGCGTATTGTTTAAAATTAGGTGCTGTATAAAAGCAAGTATTGTTCCCTATTTTCCACGTAAGAAAACGTGAGCAAAACTGTGGGATTACTTTCAACAGCGGTGAAAGAGGCGCGCTTAGTTCTCGTAGCCTTCGCTTCATAGCCAAGTAAAGTTGCCCGCGAGTACTGATTAGTTGTGACCTCTGTCGGCCAATAGTTTCTGAGTGCTTTTGAGTGAGAGCTCAAGTGTCGGCATCTTGCTCCAAGGCATGTAGAAAATACCTGATTTTGCACCCTTCATAGGAACCAACTAGTAGCCCAGAAATATGCACTGCGTTCAGCTATCTGGCACAATTAACACAGACAATGCAGAAAAATATGAGCAAATGAAGGAGTCAACAGTGATATTAAAGGTGTCTTAGAAGTTAATGTAGAAACTTCCAGCATAAAGGAATCATTCGTAACTACTACAACTGCATAACATTAAACAAGACATACAGATTTTCGTGCGCAAGAACTAATATATCGAAGTGTGAAGAAACCAGTGAAGGCCTGCTTCCATCATGAAGACTCAACCTTCAAGAAATTTCATGCTTTAGACACAGCAATGTTCTTATACAGCTACTGAGCATGCATGTCTTCAGGCATGAAACAAACAGACAAAGCATACCCTTTCCAACCTTTCCCATGACAGGCGTGGAGACTTCAAGCCAGCCATTTGAAGAAACTGCACACGCAACCTAGGAGAACACGAATAAGAAGGCAGGTCATAACAAGTGCTTTACCAGACCACAGCCTAGCTGCACAAGATAAACACTGATTCATGGTAAGTACTAACTTAAGAATTCACTCATGCTATGCTGGGCAAAGATACTAATACTTACAAGAAAAATGGGTCAAAGCGCATGTCGTATCGAATGTATCCAGCTTCTTTTTCTCTTCGCATAACTCTGAACATGTAGTCGATCAGCTCGCCCAGCTCATAACGACGAGGCCTGCAAGTGTGTGCAGAGGCAAGCTGAAAATGTCATGGGCTTAACATTTGGGCTCCTTTGTGCACATACCATTTGCTATGGCTACTACCCTGTTTGCCCTTTTAAGAGCAGTACATTCATATGATCACTTGGTCTTTACTGTGTGAAACATATTCTGAATGAAAAGTTTAAGGGAGTGATTGATTCCCAAATAGGGCTTTAGCATTTTTTGTAGTTATCTGCTGAAAATTTGTAAAATTTGTAAATTTGTAAATTTGTAAACATCTTCTGAATGAAAAGTTTAAGGGAGTGATTGATTCCCAAATAGGGCTTTAGTGTTTTTTGTACTTATCTGCTGAAAATTTGTAAAATTTTAAACACCAGCTTCACAACACATAGTGAAATTACAAAAAGTGCACCTTCGAGAGCAGACAAATATATTACAGGTTACCTGAAATGGCTGCTTAGCTTACATGAGCTTTGCAACAGCAAGAGTCTTACCCACAAATTACTATACTTCATTTCATAGATAGCAGGCAAGGTGAGACTTCCCTTACTGTTCACATCTAAAAAGCAATGCATTACCTATAAACGAAAGATATTACAGACTTGGCTAAGTAAACCTGAAGGGGCCCTGAAACACTTTTTGAACAGAGTGAAAAAAACGTTGCTGATCCGTAGAAGAGGCTCCTGTAAAGTTGCGAGCCAAATATTATTGCACTGCATGCAGCTGCAAATTTACAATCTCGTGTTGACAACAGCGAAAAAAATCGTTTCCTCTCGCTTCCACAATGTTGTCATGCAGTGTCACTGCAAGCAGCTGGACTCCCGAACGATTACTGAATGCTTTTGTGATCGCAAGAACATTCTCACTAATACATAACTGCTAAATAAATGTTAAATAAATGAAATGTTAAATAATGTAATGTGATAAATGTTAAATAAATGAAAAAACTGTTAAATAAATGAAACATATAGAGTTAAACCTCACTATAATGAAGTCAGTAAAATGGGCAATTTCCTTCGTTCTATCGAAATTTTGTTGTACTGAAATTCGACCTTTTACACAAGTAAGTACAGTAGCCGATCGATTTTTCCGAATTATCGGACAATAAAAAAAGCAAATTTGAATGAGAAAGCAATTTCTTTTGCATATCTTATTTTGTTGTAGCGCAAGCTGAACGACAAGGACAACAGAAGGGCGCATCTGACACACACAGTGCTAACTTTCAACAATAGATTTATTTCCAGTTCTCATCGCTATATACACACCCTCGAAATGTCATACAACACGTATAAAACCTCGGTAAACATGAAAAAAAAAAAAAAAAAAACACAGGGAACCACACGCAAGCACTTTTTTTGCCACACAGATTGATAGACTTGGAAAGCATATTTAGCGCCAGCGAACAAGGACAGATGGGAGACGACCACCACAATGTGCTAAATTCAACTTGATTTTCAGGAAACACCGACCTATTTAACCCATGCACAGTGGCGCCACCTCATCAAAATCTTAGCCATCTAAAAAAGCCGTCTCCGTATCTAACAAGTCGACCGAAGGGGCACTAACGCACGTATCACTATTCCGACAGATAGCCTGAGCCTCAATAAACTCTCGCACATCTTTATCTTTGTGCCTCGCAAGAACCCGGCAAGATCCATACACCGGCGCACAGCCGCATTTCTGATAATGAGTTGACAGATGACCATATTGCTTATTTTTCACGTTTAGGCTATGCTCTCGTAACCGGCCATAAAGACACCTTCCCGTCTGTCCGATGTATTTTTCCTACAGGACAGCGGGAGCTCATAAACAACAGCTTCTACGCAACCCTGTCCGAATAGTGATACGTGTGTTAGTGCCCCTTCGGTCGACTTGTTAGATACGGAGACGGCTTTTTTGGGTGGTTAAGATTTGGATGAGGTGGCGCCACTGTGCATGGGTTAAATAGGTAGGTGTTTCCAGAAAATCAAGTTGTTGAATTTAGCGCATTGTGGTGTCGTCTCCCTTCTGTCCTTGTTCGCTGGCATTAAATATACTTTCCAAGTCAGTTTACCAACACGCCCAACAAATGGCAATGCTGAGATTGATAGACATGTGCACGTTCAACGCGAATAAAGATAATTGAGCTCTTTTGTGGCTAATGAAATGAAATGTAATTTTTGTCGCATGAGATTCGTGAGAATAGTGAGGCCATTCTATGATTACTAGTTAAAACAGTGTTTCAGTAGCCCTGTAAGTCTCATACTTTTACATTGCAAAATATGACTTATTCACGACATAAAAGGCATCAGAGACATAAACCTATTTCGCCCCCAAATCAGCAGAGTACTGTATGTTTCTGCAAAACAGCAGCCATTGAGCATCACTTGTGCTCACGACCAAAACATAGTACATAAACTTTTGATCCCCACAGGTTGTAGTTGAAGTCCACGAAATAATTCTTTCATAGAAAATGTTGCAGATCAAGAACTGCACTGCATACCCATGAAGATATATTCTACGACTGCTGTCAGGATTGACAATATAGGCAAGCAGACAAAGGAAATGATCCCTCAGAGACAAAAATGATGAAAAGAAGCACAGCACCTAAGCGAAGTGCGGGTGCAAAAAGATGTGGCAGTGCGAATGGCAAGGCAGACAGGTTTTAGAACACAAGGAGATCGGACATGTCAGCGCTATGCCTTGGCAGCACTGACAAAGGCCTTGGCATGCTGGTCTAGGTCTCACCTCAGTGCCACCCGAGTCGTTCCACTCGAGGTCATGGTGCAGTGAGGCACTGCTGTTGGCAGCCAGGACCAGTGTTCAGCTTCCTGTGTGGCCATGTCCACATCAGCCAAGCATAGAGTGCCAGGAGATTGCGGGCCACACCAGCGTATCATGCCAAACATTGCGGACTCACCACCGGTGAATATAGTTAGTAGTTAGTTAATTTGGGTTTAATGGCACAAAAGCGACTAAGGCCGTGCTGCGCCAGCCACAAGATATTAAGAAATCAAATGTTAAGGCAGCTTTTGCTGCCTTAACATTTGATTTTATCTAAAATGTTCAACTAGTCAGTGAAAGGCACTAGCGGATCATCTCCCAATATTGAGGTGGGGGGTATAGGTATGAGTAAGTTATACAGATTCTGTAAAAGCCTCCGTCTCTGTATTTCAATATGTGGACATGTCATAATAATGTGCATTATTGTAAGCAGTTCATGGCACTTCTCACAAGTTGGCAGGTTTTCTTTTCGAAGTAGAAAACTGTGTCTCAGATGTGTATGCTTAATTCGAAGTCGACATAGGAGCACCTCAGAGAAGCATTGCTGATGACTGCATGACTTCCACTTGCCAAGCAGGGGTTTTGTTGCATGTAAATTGTTATTTATGCAAGACTCCCATTCTAGTTGCTACTTTGATGCCAGGGCCTTACGAATCGCTCGGACACTGTCTTTGTATGGAAGTGTTGTGTGCATTATGTCTTTGTGCACTGCCATGGACACGCATCTATCTGCCGCTTCATTCCCTGGCATCCCAACATGGCTTGGGACCCAGCAGAATTGTTTGGTTCTTCCGTATTTATAATGACGACCATGTTTAGGATATTGCCAAGCAGAGGTTCACACACAGAGTTTAAGTTTAGAGCTCTGAGTGCACTTAACTAGACAGTTTAAATGATAGCATTCATCTGCTTGTTGGTGGCAATTTTCTTTTACTGCCGTCCATATCGCATAAATTTTGGTGGTAAAGACTGAAACAAAATTATTTATCCGAATACTATTTTCCCAATTTTTCGTTACAGTTCTAACACCTACGTATTCTTGTGTTTTATAACCATCTGTAAAATTCTGCATGATTTCTCATATTTGTCTTGAACAGCGAACTTTTGCATGATAGGTTTTTGTGGGGTGTCTTTTTTCTTTAGATGTGTTAGTGTTCAGTCATATAGCTGTGCAAAATCGCACCATGGGGCTAGTCCTTGTGGCTTCTCAGCAACCTGCAGGACCTCATGAGGAATATCGTAAGTCTGACAGTATTCTTCGTATCGTAAGATAAGTGGCTGAATCATGTTCGGTTTATTTGTGTAGTGTACCCATGATCTGCATTGTTTTATGATATTGTAGCATATATGTTGTGGTGATGACCGAATTCTCAGTACATATAAAGTGTAAGTAGTGCTCTTAGGTGCTGCAAGAAAGGCTCATTGCAGTCAACATATAAGCTGCGGACAGGCGATTTTCTGTAGGCACTGCTCGCCAGTCGTAGGCCGAGATCATGAATTTGATCAAGTCGTTTAATATAAGATTGCCTAGCTGCACTATAAACTACACTACCATAGTCCAGGATGCTGCGCACAAGGGACCAGTAAATACGTAGTAGGCCTGTTCGGTCAGATCCCCAGTGCTGGCGCAATAATACTTTGAGAACGTTTAGTGCTTTATTTGCCTTAATTTTTGTTGTCTTAATGTGGGCCAGGGAGCTCGCTTTTATGCCAAAAGTTATGCCTAAAAATTTGTAGTTCTTTTTGACCGGCAGCGTTCTACCATCCAATGTCAGAACTGGATTGCAGTGTAACCCTCGCTTCTGGAGAAACAGAACTGTAACAGTTTTGTGGGTTGAAAAATGGAAACCATTTTTGTCAGCCCATTGTGTCAGATTATTTATTGTTATTTGTAGTTGCCTTTCGCAGGTGAATAGATTTGAGGCGCATCAAGCCACTTGCAAATCGCTGACATATACTGAGTACATAACAGAGGATGGGATCATTTTATTAATAGAGTTCATTTAGACTATGAAAAATGTTTTGCTGAGAATGCAACGTTGTGGAATGCCATTTTCTTGTGTAAAGGTGTGTAAAAGTATTGTGCCAAGATGTAGCTGAAATGTTCTGTTTGACATTAAATCAGACAGGCAGTTTAGTATTCTGCCATGAATTCTCAAGTCAGCCAGGCCTCTTAAAAGTCCATATCGTAACATGGTATCATACGATTTTTCTAAATCGAAGAAAATTGCGAGACAGTGTTGTTTCTGTAGAAACATGTCACATATTTCATGTTCCAGTCAGACAAGATGGTCAGTGATGGAGCACCCCTTTTTTGTATCCGCAGTGGTGTGTGTCTATTAGACTTCTTGATTCAAGGATGAATGTGAGTGTTATGTTTATAATGCTCTCATATGATTTGGCTAGACAACTTGTTATTGCAATGGGTCTGTAGCTGCTTGGGGATGTTGTGGGTTTATCAGATTTAGAAAAGGCACTACTACTACATTTTTCCAATCTGTAGGCATTACCCCAGACTCCTTCAGCAAATCTGCTGTTACCTGATCCTCCCCAGCTGCCTTCCCCCTTTGTATAGCTCCCAAGGCTTTCTTTACTTCTTCCGGCGTTACTTCTGGGATATCGAATTCCTCTAGATTATTCTCTCTTCCATTATCATCGTGGGTGCCACTCGTACTGTATAAATCTCTATAGAACTCCTCAGCCACTTGAGCTATCTCATCCATATTAGTAATGATATTGCCGGCTTTGTCTCTTAGCGCATACATCTGATTCTTGCCAATTCCTAGTTTCTTCTTCACTGCTTTTAGGCTTCCTCCGTTCCTGAGAGCTTGTTCAATTCTATCCATGTTATACTTCCTTATGTAAGCTGTCTTACGCTTGTTGATTAACTTCGAAAGTTCTGCCATTTCTATTCTAGCTGTAGGGTTAGAGGCTTTCATACATTGGCGTTTCTTGATCAGATCTTTCGTCTCCTGCGATAGCTTACTGGTATCCTGTCTAACGGAGTTACCACCGACTTCTATTGCACACTCCTTAATGATGCCCACAAGATTGTCGTTCATTGCTTCAACACTAAGATCCTCTTCGTGACTTAAAGCCGAATACCTGTTCTGTAGCTTGATCTGGAATTCCTCTATTTTCCCTCTTAGCGCTAACTCATTGATCGGCTTCTTATGTACCAGTTTCCTCCGTTCCCTCCTCAGGTCTAGGCTAATTCGAGTTCTTACCATCCTGTGGTCACTGCAGCGCACCTTACCGAGCACGTGGGCAGATTGGTGGGCAGATTGTTCTAGAAAAACTGGCCAGCCTCTATACGCAATGCCTCAAGACCTCGAGCGTACCGGAATCTTGGAAGAACGCTAACATAATCCTAATCCATAAGAAAGGCGACGCCAAAGACTTGAAAAATTATAGACCGATCAGCTTACTGTCCGTTGCCTACAAAGTATTTACTAAGGTAATTGCAAATAGAATCCGCAACACCTTAGACTTCCGTCAACCAAAGGACCAGGCAGGATTCCGTAAAGGCTACTCAACAATAGATCATATTCACACTATGAATCAGGTGATAGAGAAATGTGCGGAATATAACCAACCATTATATATAGCTTTCATTGATTACGAGAAAGCGTTTGATTCAGTCGAAACCTCAGCAGTCATGGAGGCATTGCGGAATCAGGGTGTAGACGAGCCGTATGTAAAAATACTGAAAGATATCTATAGCGGCTCCACAGCCACTGTACTCCTCCATAAAGAAAGCAACAAAATCCCAATAAAGAAAGGCGTCAGGCAGGGAGATACGATCTCTCCAATGCTATTCACAGCGTGTTTACAGGAGGTATTCAGAGACCTTGATTGGGAAGAATTGGGGATAAGAGTAAATGGAGAATACCTTAGTAACTTGCGCTTCGCTGATGATATTGCCTTGCTTAGTAACTCAGGGGACCAACTGCAATGCATGCTCACTGATCTGGAGAGGCAGAGCAGAAGGGTGGGACTAAAAATGAATCTGCAGAAAAGTAAAGTAATGTTTAACAGTCTCGGAAGGGAACAGCAGTTTACGATAGGTAGCGAGGCACTGGAAGTGGTAAGAGAATACATCTACTTAGGACAGGTAGTGACTGCTGATCCAGATCATGAGAGTGAAATAATCAGAAGAATAAGAATGGGCTGGGGTGCGTTTGGCAGGCATTCGCAGATCATGAACAGCAGGTTGCCATTATCCCTCAAGAGAAAAGTGTATAACAGCTGTGTCTTACCAGTGCTCACGTACGGGGCAGAAACCTGGAGGCTTACGAAAAGGGTTCTACTTAAATTGAGGACGACGCAGCGAGCTATGGAAAGAAAAATGATAGGTGTAACGTTAAGGGATAAGAAAAGAGCAGATTGGGTGAGGGAACAAACGCGCGTTAATGACATCTTAGTTGAAATCAAGAAAAAGAAATGGGCATGGGCAGGACATGTAATGAGGAGGGAAGATAACCGATGGTCATTAAGGGTTACGGACTGGATTCCGAGGGAAGGGAAGCGTAGCAGGGGGCGACAGAAAGTTAGGTGGGCAGATGAGATTAGGAAGTTCGGAGGGTCAACATGGCCACAATTAGTACATGACCGGGGTAGTTGGAGAAGTATGGGAGAGGCCTTTGCCCTGCAGTGGGCGTAATCAGGCTGATGATGATGATGATGATGACCCCAGACTCCCATATCTTATTGAAAAATTTAAGAAGTGCCTGTACCGATGCTTGAGATAGGTGTGCCAGAACTGTGTAGCGGACAAGGTCAAGACCTGTTGCCATTTTTTTACCGGCAGAAATAACTCTGTTCAATTCCTGTATTGTGAGAGGATTATTATACAGTTCATTTGAAGCACCGGTTGTGCGCAGTCTCTGTTTCTCTGCCAACTCTTTCTATGTTAAGAATGTATATTTGAGTAGTTTGCTGAGCTTGAGATGGTGTAAAAGCTTTTGCCTAATAAGTTGGCCTGTTCTTGTAGTGTCGTTTATGTGCCTGGACATGTAAGTGGTGGTATTGTGTATGATGAGTACTCTCCTTTAAATTTCCTCACCTGGTTCCACATTCGTTTTGATGTGACCATAATATTAACTGAATATTTGTATTTTTGCCATGATGATTTCTCTGCCTGTCTTCAAACAAATCATGCTTTGGCTTTGGCCTGTCTGAAGTGTAAAAGGTTGCTATAGGTGGGGTATCTCAGTAGGATTTCCCAGGCCGTATTTTGTTCTTTTTTAGCTTCAGTACACTCGTTTCTCGTTTGTCCACCAGGGTGTGAGGGTACCGGGGCGACGCCAGGTGGCGTAGAGTCACAGGCACGAAACGATAGGCAACTGTGTACAGTAGCAGGCATGGGTCAGCAGGCAATGGTGTGTGGCGGGCAGCCAGAACATGGAAGGCGTGTGTGCATGGTCGGCATTCGGGAAGCACGCGACAACAAACTGAAAGAATGAAGAAATTGGTGGAGCAAGCTGCGTGCGGTGCAGCGGGATGGAATGCAGACTGCGTGTGTGTGCGTGCACCAAGGATTTCCCGAAGTAAAGAACATACTTGACAAGGGATTTAGATTTTTGCTCACAATACCGGAGGACTGGAGTATAGCCTTTTTTTCCGCCCAGATTATGACCTCAGTGAATTTTTGTTATTATTTTGTGAATGCTTAGTTCTGGCAAAAAGACAACTTCCAATTTCGTGTTCTTCATAAAAACTGGCCAGTCAGCGAGCTGTGATTTCCACCGGCCTGGCCTAGTGCCTAAGGTTGGTGGTCATGATAAGAGTTTGATGACTGCGGGTAAGTTGTCACTACCATATGACGTCCCGAGGGCTTCCCATTTAAAATCATTAGAAAGAGATGGTGAGCAAAAAGCTTAATCTAAACAACTAAAAATGCTGGAAGTCGGTGAAAAGTACGTCGGTGTACCTGACTTTAGAAGGCAGATATCATTGGACAGAATAATATCTTCAATGAGCTGCCCTCTTTGGTCAGTTTTGACACTGCCCCAGAGAGTACATTGAGCATTAAAATCTCCTACTAAAAAAAATGGCTCTGGGAATAGATCTGTTAAATATTCTAAGTGTTTAGTAGTAAAATGGGTATGGGATGGAATATACAGTGAACAAATGGTGATGGTTTTGTGAGACAGAATGCTGACGGCTACGGCCTCGAAAGATGTATTCAATTGGACATTTCAGGTAGGAGTGCTTCCCTGCACGACTGTAGCGACTTTTTCTGACAAGCGGCTGGAATATTTGCAGTCCCGTCAGACATGTTAATAGTTTTTATCGCAAAGAAATTCACGACACGAGAGAAGGCACCATAGACACAGCGCTACTAACTACTCAGTTGTTAGTAGTGCGGTGTCCTGTGTGCCTTCTCTCGTGTCTTGTGTTTATTTGCGCTAAAAACTATTAACATGCACAACCAACTAGCCCACCAGTCTGTTATGTTGCCCTTTGGAAAATGGTGAAACCTTTGAGAATTAGACTATTTTTTGGATGGAGATTCATTTCTTAAAGCCACACCAACTGGTGAAAAGATGTTGATGTCTGATGTCAGCTATATTGTGTACGAGACCTCTACAATACCAGGGTACAATGAAAGTCAGGGTTATAAAATGAAAAATGCACTGACATGTGTGAACTTAAAAATTAAAGATGACATGCATTAGGGAACAATACTTGTTTGATGGATGGTAACCATTCAGGTTACCTGCCACTTTTTCACCGCAGTTACAAGGAACTTGTCCTTCTTAGAGCACTCAAAAGAACGCCATTCCTTTTGTGTCGATGACGCCACGGTTTTGGAGTCGACCTATGCCTTCAATGAGGCGCTGGATGATCGAGAGCCAGGCGCCGGGACACTCGTCTTGGGCCTTGGCGTTCAGTTTAGTCTTGAGACCTGTGGAACAGCTGTCTGCAGGGCCATCTTGGATGATGGTGGAGCAATACTGGCTGCTACCACCAAGGGGGTGGATGGAGGTGCTACGGGACCACTGACTGTGACCCCTGTAGACTCCTGAGACCCGATGTGGTTTCTCCCCCGGCCACACCACATTGGCATAGCTTATTTGAGGTTAGAGTGAAAGCCTCTTCCTCGCTTCAAAAAATGAAATCTTCTATTTTACTGTGCCACTGCGTAACAGAATCCGACGGCTCGGACACAGAAACGTCACGGGCTTAAAATAAGAGTGGGAAATATGGCTAATCACACTAAGAAATCACAACGAATACAAAATTCAGAACAATTAGAGATATGGCAATGGAACTTCCTTCTCCAGGAAAGCGGTAGTGTTCCACCAGTTTATCAAGAACTTCGGAATCGCTCCTGACGTGATATGTCTGTAGGAGGTCAGGGCCAAGCCGGCCAAACTGCACGGATACTACACTCTGAGCGATCCTCAAAATTCGAAAGTCGCCACGCTGGTGAGCAAGTCGATAAACGCTCAATTATTAACACTTCCGCAAACTGAGGGAGAGACTAATTCCATAGTTACCAGTGTGATGCCAAAGAAACGAAGTAAGGCACACATACTAATCACAAATCTGTACAGTCCTCCCAAAAGTAAAGGGGATAACCTACCCCACATTCTCTCAGCAACAAAAGATTTAGCAGGCACCAGTGATAAGGCGGTGATAGTGGGTGACTTTAATGCACCCCACATACTATGGGATACGCGAAAACGTTGCCCAAAGGGTTCCTACTCGAGCGCACCGCAACGGCCTTGGGCTTATGGGCAATCAATCAGATCGGCAAACCGATGCGCACGGGTAACAGCATCAGCAGAGACACGGCGCCTGACCGTGCCTTTACAATTAACATCAGAGACGCACAATGGGTTTCCTTTGATGAAAACCTGGGAAGCGATCACAACATAATCCGAGTAGTGCTCTCCATGCCCAACATACGGAGAACAATAGGAATGACTAAATTAACTGACTGGCCTTGTTATAGAGAACTCCAGAGAGAGCTGGAGGAGTCGGATACAGCCCCAACCAACATGCGAGAATGGACTGAATTCCTTGAACGAGCACACGGAGACACCACTAAAGCCACTGAACGTACAGCGGAGGTGCCGGTGATAGACTCTCACCTGGTCAGCCTATGGGAAGAGAGGCGGAAACTGGCCAAGAGGTGGAAAAGACAACGTCTAAACAAACACCTGAGACAATGCATCGCTCTCTTGGCAGAGCAAGCCCAAGGCCACGCCAACGAGCTCGCTAAAAATGAGTGGGCAACATTCTGTGGAACCTTATCAGGAACTCTGGGAACGACCAGTACATGGCGAATACTATGAAGCATGCTAGACCCGATGAGCACGCGTACTGAGAATAACAAGAAGCTCCAAATTATAGCAGACAACTTCGAGGGTACAGACCAAGATCTAGTCCATGCTCTTCAGAAGAAGTACACAGGACCCTCACCTGTCACGGGATCGTCGTACGCAAGGAGACAATACGCGGGGGAGGCGAACCCTAAATTAGACGAAGAAATAACGTACGCGGAAGTGTATGAGGCGGCACAATCCGCAGTTAAAAACTCGGCATCGGGCCCAGACTCAATCACAAATGCAATGATTCGAAACATGGATTTGGTTGCCCTAGCGAAAATAACAAAGATATTCAATAGCGAATGCTGGGCCAAGGGAGACTTGCCCCAAGTGTGGAAATTGGCTAAAATAATCATGATCCCCAAACCAAAAAAGAATCGATTGTGAAGAAGAAGACGCGCCTCGCGGCACAGACACATCGCCAACGCGCGGCTCGGCTCCGCTCGCGCTGTTGATTACTGTCGCCTTTTTTGGACAGTGCTTCGGGCTGTCTCGCCGTTCCCGGTCGCTGCGCTTTTGCCTTAGGAGCCGCCAATAAACCTCTTCTCAATTGGTGGAGGTGCTGGGACTCAAACCCCATCGCTTGTAACCCTGGAGCTGCGATCAAGAACGCTATCGCCCGCCATGACCGACAGCTCATCCCAAACGGCGCCGACGCCACAGTCCGTCACTTGCACCGGCGTTGCACGACAACGCGACCCCAAGATCTTCAGCGGTGCAGACGACGAAGACGTAGAAGACTGGTTGGCGTCATATGAACGGGTGAGCGCGCACAACAAGTGGGATGATCCAGCGAAGTTAACCCACGTCATCTTTTATCTGGCTGGTGTTGCCAAACTCTGGTTTCACAACCACGAAAGTGACTTACCCACATGGTCAATCTTCAAGACAACCTTTACAGAAGTGTTCGGCCGACCCGCTGTTCGCAAACTGCGCGCGGAACAACGCTTGCGTGCCCGAGCACAGCAGACGGCAGAAACATTCATGAGCTACACTGAAGACGTCGTGGACCTGTGTAAACGAGTCAACGCGGCAATGCCCGAAGCTGAGCAAATTCACCATATACTGAAGGGCATCGATGACGGCGCTTTCCAGATGCTTCTAGCCAGGAATCCGCGCACTGTGTCCGAAGTCGTCATCCTATGCCAAAGTTATGATGAGTTACGGAAGCAACGCGCTTCGACTCGGCGTGCTCTGGGCAGCGACGACTTGGTGGCAAGCCTTGACAGCATGTACGACCCATGCTCATTACTTCAACGGGTCAAGGACTTCGTGCGTGAGGAAGTTGCCCGCCAACTTTCTTTAGTCCCCTTCACTCAGGAGCCCACCTCTCGTCTTCCAAACACGCTCCGCACTCTCATCTCCGAAGAGGTCGCTCAAGTTGTCCCTTCCGCACACCATCAGCCGCCTGCAGCCACGAATCTTAACTCTGCTCTGGCAGTGCAGCCTGTCGCGACTCCTCCCACCTATGCGCAGCCAGTCCTGCCTGTGGCTGCGCCTCTTACGTACGCGCAGGCAGTACGCAGGCCTCCGCCTGCGTCTTTCGCGACCCATTCCCAACCGGTGCCACCGGAAGCCAATGCTGCATCTTGGACCGCACCGAGAGCTAATCCTTGGAGGACGCCTGATAATCGTCCCATCTGCTATTCTTGCTGCACTCCTGGACACGTCGCCCGATATTGCCGACGTCGGCCTCAAGCGTTCGGCGACGCCTCTTGGCCCTTCCAGTACGGCAGCCAGCCCTTTCGCCAATACGCCACTCCTTCCCACCAACCGTATGCTCGTGCTGACCTTCCAGAATTTCCTTCGCGTCGCTCGCCATCCCCTCGCCGACACTCGCTCTCCCCAATGCGTCGGCGACCCGCACCACCTGACCAGGAAAACTGAACGTCGCAGTTCACGAGGCAAGAACTGCGCCCCATTCGAACTGTCTAAGTCCTCGCGCCTGTCCTGCTAACGTGGTCGAAATTAGTGTAGAAGGTGTTCCTGCATTCGCTCTTGTGGATACCGGCGCAGCCGTTTCTGTGATAGCCGCCAAACTGTGCCGTTCGCTGCGCAAGGTGACCACGCCGCTTTCTGGACTGTCGCTTCGTACGGCAAGCGCTCAGCACGTCACTCCGCACGCAGCCTGTACTGTACGTGTGCTTATTCACGGCATTGTTTACATAGTCGAGTGCATTGTTCTTCCCACCTGCTCGCATGACGTCATCCTCGGATGGGACTTCTTATCCCGTCATAAAGCCGTGATCGACTGCGCACGCGCCGAAGTTGAATTTTCCCCTTGTGACGCACCCTTCCACGAAGATTGTGACCGCCCTTCTAAACTTACCGTGCGCGAGGACACAGATATTCCACCTGGCTCCTTCGCTCTCGTACCCGTCTCTTGCGATGCCATCACTGATGCAACGGTCCTCTTCACACCTTCCGACGTCTTCATGAGCCGTAAATCTCTCCGACTACCCTTCGCAACACTTGACATGGCTGGCGGCTGTAGCAATATATACTTCTGCAATCCCCTCTGTGCACCTATTACATTGCTCGTTGGTGAATGCCTTGGCATCGTGGAACTCCTCGACTCTTCGTCTTTGGTTGACGTCCCCGGAGACTCTTTTGATGTCGACTCCGGCCAGTCGTCTTCGATTCCGCGCTTGAAGAGACGTCCAAGGATGCATTCTCGAGTGCCATCGCCGATACCCTCACACCTGCCGAACGCGCCGACCTTCTTGATCTCCTGCATCACTTTAGAAGTTCATTCGACGTTTCACAACCTCACTTGGGCCGCACGTCGGAAGTGCAGCACTACATTGACACCGGTTCACATCAGCCGTTACGTCAACGACCCTACCGCGTCTCGGCCGAAGAGCGTCGTGTCATTACCACCAAGTCGAAGATATGCTGCGCCGTGACGTTATTCAACCTTCGCACAGTCCCTGGGCATCACCTGTCGTTCTCGTTCGCAAGAAGGACGGGTCTATTCGCTTTTGCGTCGACTACCGTCGGCTAAATAAGGTAACGTGCAAAGACGTCTATCCTTTGCCGCGCATCGACGACGCCCTCGACAGTCTTCAGGGAGCAGAATTCTTCTCGTCCCTTGACTTGCGTTCGGGGTACTGGCAGGTACCGATGGCTGCAGCCGATCGCCAGAAAACCGCATTCATTACACCTGACGGCTTATATGAATTTAACGTAATGCCGTTCGGGCTTTGTAACGCCCCTGCCACCTTTGAACGACTCATGAACAACACGCTGCGTGGCCTCAAGTGGTCCATATGTCTGTGTTACCTCGACGATGTCGTGGTTTTCTCGCCTGATTTTCCGACTCACCTTCTCCGCCTCAGACTTGTTTTGACCTGTCTAACGAACGCTGGCCTCCAACTCAACCTCAAGAAGTGCCGCTTTGCCGCGCGAGAGCTCACCATTTTAGGCCACGTTGTGTCCAAGCACGGCATTCTACCCGATCCTGCAAAACTTCGAGCAGTCGCTGAGTTTCCGAAGCCTCAGACCATCAAAGAACTTCGAAGCTTTGTGGGCCTATGCTCATATTTCCGGCGCTTTGTTCGGAATTTCGCATCGATCATGGAGCCATTGACTCAGCTTCTGCGCGGTGACACCACCCTCTCCTCCTGGTCCCCTGCATGTGACTCTGCCTTCGCTACGCTGCGTCGTCTTCTCACCTCCCCACCTATTCTTCGCCATTTCGACCCGTCGGCTGCAACTGAGGTACACACAGATGCCAGCGGGGTCGGTCTCGGCGCCGTCCTCGCCCAACGAAAGCCAGGCTACCCCAAATACGTAGTCGCCTATGCGAGTCGCACGCTGACGAAGCCTGAGGCTAATTACAGCGTGACCGAAAAAGAGTGCTTGGCCTTAGTATGGGCACTTGGCAAGTTCCGACCATACCTGTACGGGCGCCCATTCGACTTGGTCACAGATCACCACACGCTTTGTTGGCTTGCCAACTTGAAAGATCCCACTGGCCGCCTAGCCCGTTGGGCATTACGCATCCAGGAGTATGATATTCGCGTCGTATACCGCAGTGGGCGAACACACTCCGACGCCGACGCCCTGTCTCGTTCACCTTTACCTCCAGACTCGGCCTGCGGAACAACTTCCGCACACTCCATCTCATCTCTCGACATGGACTCCTTTGCCACCGCACAACGTCGTGACCCCTGGATCGCTTCTCTTTTCGACTATCTTTCTGGATCATCGACCATCCCTGTATCCCGAACCCTCCGACGCCAAGCAGTTCATTTTGCCATTCGTGACCAGCTGCTCCACCGACGCAATTACTCTCCTGAAGGCCGTCGGTGGCTTCTGGTGATTCCCCGCAGCTTAAGGTCACAAATATGTGCCGCTTTCCACAACGATCCACAGTGTGGCCACGCCGGAGTCTTCAAGACGTACGAACGAATTCGCCACCGCTACTACTGGCGCGGCATGTACAATTTTGTACAAAAGTTTGTTCGGTGCTGTCTTGACTGTCAACGCCGCAAATCGCCGCCTTTACGCCCGTCTGGTGCCTTGCAGCCGCTCCCGTGCCCTGCCACACCCTTCGATCGCGTCGGCATCGACCTATACGGCCCGCTTCCTATGACGCCAGACGGCAAGCGGTGGATCGTAGTTGCTGTTGACCACTTGACACGCTACGCCGAAACTGCTGCTTTACCAAGTGCTACGGCACGGGATGTAGCCTTTTTCGTTCTACATCGCTTCGTGCTTCGACACGGCGCACCTCGAGAACTCCTCAGCGATCGAGGTCGCGCCTTCCTCTCTGAAGTCGTCAAAAGTTTGCTCTCGGAATGCCGTATTATTCATCGGACAAGCACGGCATACCATCCCCAGACTAACGGACTCACAGAGCGATTTAACCGCACACTTGGTGACATGCTGTCGATGTACGTGGCACCTGATCATGGTAACTGGGACCGCATCCTTCCATTCATCACGTTCGCGTACAACACCGCGATCCAGGCCACTACGGAATTTTCACCTTTCTTCCTCCTGTATGGCCGCCAGCCTACGCATACCATCGACACGCTCCTTCCATACCGTTCTGACGCCTCCGAGTGTCTACCTGTGTCCGACGTCGCCCGACAGGCCGAAGAATGCCGCCAGCTAGCGCGCTCCTTTACGGCCGAGCAACAGCAGCGCCAGAAAGAAAACCGCACCGACACGCTTCCGAACACCACCTACGCTCCAGGCGTTCTTGTGTGGTTGTCTGTGCCTTTCCAGACTCCGGGGCTTTCCTCGAAACTCGTCCCAAAATTCGAAGGGCCTTACCGAGTCTTGGAGCAAACATCTCCGTTGAATTTTCTAATTGAGCCACTGTCACCACCTGAAGACTTGCGCCGGCGTGGACGTGACATTGTCCACGTCTCGCGTCTCAAGCCCTAGCACGACCCTCTGCCTCCTGATTCTTAAGGCGCCAGGATGGCTCTTTTTGTCTGGGGGGAGATTGTGAAGAAGAAGACGCGCCTCGCGGCACAGACACATCGCCAACGCGCGGCTCGGCTCCGCTCGCGCTGTTGATTACTGTCGCCTTTTTTGGACAGTGCTTCGGGCTGTCTCGCCGTTTCCGGTCGCTGGGCTTTTGCCTTAGGAGCCGCCAATAAACCTCTTCTCACCCTCGATTGATACACTACGGCCGGTGTCGCTCACGTCCTGCCTGGGTAAGCTCAATGAAAGGGTTATCCATAGCAGATTACAGCGATACCTGGAAGAGCGGAGCTGGTTCTCGGACTCCATAATAGGATTTCGCACGCCAGGACGCGTTCCTCCTACTTAGAGACGAAATTCTAACTAATATACCATACGGCGACGAGAGACTAGTCCTAGCACTAGACCTCAAAGGAGCCTTCGACAATGTCTCTCACAACGCAATGTTGGAGTAACTCGAACTCGCAGGTTGTGGTGAGTGCACATACAATTACTTAAGAGCGTTTCTTTCCAACCGCGAGGTGAGCATCATCTTTTGCTGCACAAATTACATGTTGTGAAAGTAAAAGAAACAGGGTGCCTACCAAGTTGACATCTCAAAATTCCCTGAGTCTTCCAGGTTTTCCCTGGGTGCCGTTGCAATATTCCCCGAGGGACACAGAACCTTGTTTTATGTCAAGACGGGCTGACACCATGTCGCCCAATGCTTTCACTCTCTAGTAAGCACGTTAAAAAATAAAAAAAATGACTTAGTCCAGTTCGAATAATAAGGAGTAGTGTTTATTTTATTCAAAAGGAAAACAGAAGGAAGGGGTTAGTAAAATGCACAGTGAATAAAATATCTGAGAAAAAAGTGGTAAAACCCATTGCAAACAAGTCTAACATTCTCAAATACGAATAAAATGGATAGGCACTCAGAAAGCAATATTTCTGAACATGAACTATTTCTAACTAATAGCAAGCTCACTGGCAGAAGGCCAAACTTTGCCACAAGTGAGATTCTCTCTCAACAGCTGGTACGTCAACCTCAACTGTCCTGACATATGCTGACGCAAGATAGCAAGGTGGGCGAGTTGGTTAGGATTCATCATACTCTTCGTAACAGCGCAAAGGGGACACAGAGAAAAAAAAGAAACACAACAACACGGGCGCCCGTGTTGTCGTGTTTCTTCCTCCCCGTGTTGTCGTGTGCCCTGACATACAATGTGCCCTGACATACTCTCAGGCCGTGCACAATGCCTCAGTGTTGCGTTTCACTGCTTTAAATAGTTTATTTTAGATTGGATAGAGGGAAACCTGCATCTTCGCTTCAGCCAACACTGTTTTTTGAACTCAAGCTCCTTCAAAGATGCGGTGGCACGCTTCCTTTCCCATTCATTCCTCAATGTGTCCTTCCTTCCTGTCCATCCTGTTGCGGTTGGTCGCGGTTGCGCTCATAATTAAAACGGCGACCTGCTACTGTGCCTCCGGCTTTACAACCCCTGTTTTGACGTTGCAACAATATGTTTCCTCATTTGCTTTATTCACAAAATATAACGGGCCAAAGTGGCCCATATTGAGCGTGCTGGTTTTAGTGCCACAATGACTCGTTCCGGTTTGTTAATATTTACTCTCTTTTAAAAAAAGAAAATGCAAAAGTCAGCTATGGTTCGTTGGACCATCGCTGGCATATGTTATGTGACAGTAGATGGGTGCTTTTTCATCTAACATGCTGTGCACTCTGCCTAGGGCACAGCAGGCGTGCACTGCATTGTGATGCATGTCGTCGCTTATGACAGCAAAGCTGTGTGTTGGTTTTCTTGTTGTGGCGACACAGGTGAAAACGGAGATTTGTTTCTTGTGCCAATGGTATGATTGTATTTCATTTGAGAGAAGGACAGTCCGGTTTTCCACAAAATCAAAATGCAGTACATTGTTTCCGTGCTGCCTGCACTTCATTCCCTCATGAATAGCCGCAGCTTGAGTGAGGCATATGTACTCGTGAGGAATTCATTTTGTCATCCATTTGCGAAGCTCTTTCACAAAAAGAGTTCGAGATATCTTCTTAATCAAGTCGCCGCTTTCCCAAACAGCAAATATGACCTTGTCCTCGGCGACCATTCCCACACTGGCCAGAGTGAGGCCTTCACTCCATGGGCAGTGCTCGCATTCACCTAACATACAATCTGTGGTTGGGGAACCGCAAAGACACAATGCTTTCATGCCTTCTAATGAGATTTCCATGCCAGTTAAGTTCTCAAATGCGGAGACACAATGACTGGCATTAGCGCAATAAACACAAACCTCTTGTGGTGCGAGCAGCATCCATTTTGGACGCAGGCTGTAAAACTTGTGGGGGTTCTCACCCATGCTCTTGGGACAAAGGAATGACAACACAGTAGGGCAAACAATCGCAAGGGCATTTATTGCACCTTTCATAGATCAATGCCTGCTAGCCGAGTTGCTATTCACAAAACATGCCGATGGGCGCGCGACAAATCACGAAAGTCTGACTCACCGCGACCGGATAATGAGTGAATATGTTCGCCCAATGCTGGACACCAACGCCTGGTCGTTCGTGCGTACAGTCACGCGAATGGTGGTGCATTCGAACGAGGCCTCATGAGACGGTCTTGCAGAAGCATGGATCGGCACAGGCGCGGAACGTCCGCGCCACTTGCCGACTCCGAGCCAAAGAGGAAGAGCCTTCTCCTTTCCGCGCCCAAGTAACCCCGCTGTAAGGTGGTGTTAGCAGAGCCACACTCGTGCCACCTCTCGCGATGCGCTTCAACCACACCGACTGCCGCAGGCACCAAGGCACGTGGCGAAGCCGGATTACAAGAGACGGAAGCTATGCGGGAAAACAACATGTCAGGGGACACGTGAGAGTCCCGCATCCCCACAAACTTTGACAGGGCGATGGTACTTTCGGGGTGAGCTGCTTTGAACATCTGGAACGTCTCGCGGATAGAACATGTCACAAAATCGCTTTGAGACGTACTCTCTCTGGCCGTTCGTGATGACTGACACAATGTCCTTCTTGTTCGGGCTCTGCCGAGAGCACCTAAGTTCGTCCTTGGGGAAGCAGTCGAGCGCAGCATGTACATCCGATGGGCTTAAACTTGACCTTGTGTACGAATCCAAATCAAGGACATTCCATGCTTCTCGTGCCAATTTCAGGCCATTCTGAGCATGTACGTTGTGACAGCTGGGATTGCCTCTTGAACGCGTTTGTTTTCAACTTCTGGTGGCACGATGGTTGAGAGACAGAGGTGCTCTTGATAGGACTTTGAAGCCTTGTACGTTTGCTTCAAAGCTATTTAACCACTAAGTGCACGCACAAAATTCTGTCACAGACAGTTCAGGTGTACCAATGCTTCCGTATGCAGCGCTTAAAGTTGAACCTAGCTTCGTCTCCATAACGCTTTGAATCTCGGCCTGTTTTCTCTTTCCGTAAGACCATCTGCTACATTTGTAAACAGAAGATGGTGGCTACAATGGTGAAACAAAGGTGGATGTGCCTGTTTAAGTCATCGATCACTTCTTCTTACTGAAAGACTGCCTCATGTGCTTCATCGTGGGTGTCACTAGATGAAGACAGGATTTCCTTGAGGAGCGTAAAGCAGTGCTGGTAGACCTCGTCGGTGTCATGAATATCCTGAGCCTCTGGCAGTAGCTTGCACAGGGAGGCAACATCCAAAACGTTTATGCAACAAAAATTATTTTTTCTTAGCCATCGGCTTCTTGTGAATGCATAAATAATCGCTGCAAAATACTCGGACAGAGCTATGAGCCGCATATGCATGGCATGTGGTGATCAGCTACACCAAGTTGAAACATTTATGCTGAACAGCACAGCACTCTTTCTGTCGCTTTTCCAGTGGTGCTGTCATGTCTAAACCTCCAGAATGTCTCATGGTTTCATGTTCTATGAACAAGGCAGTCTAAAGCTTTTCACTGTGAAAATGTGTGGGCCACGTTTGTTATCAAAGGATAGTGTCCACCTGGCGCCACCACTGACCTCTACTGTTCTCGGCGTGGGAAAGCGTGTCAGCAAGGTGCTGACGAAACATCATAAATTGGGCAACTTTGGCAGCCTTTGGCTCAGTCATGCCGCACTGCACCTTTTTGGACAGCTGAAACGCAAAGGGGAAGGTCGAGGTAAGACGTTATCTGTGAGGGACGGGGAAAGCATGTGGTATTGGAAAACAAAGTAAATGGCCCGGGAAATGACTCAGATAAGTTTTTAGAAAGGCACAGTGTGAGTTGCACACGGTGGTACCGACAAAGGCTCCCGTATCCACTGCACGTGGGGGATGGAGAGCAGGCAGTGAAGTAGCACCTCCATAATGGTGCACCTGATGATTATGGAAGTGCTTCGTCGCTTCCGGATTAGCTTGCCTTGGTGTCGCTTACAAGTGATTTACTGTGCGCACCAGGCGGGTTTAAGCAAAGCCAGCCATAGCATGCACTCGCGGTGTCTTGCATGCTGTTGACAAGCGAATATTGGAGGTGTAAGTGCGATGCCCACAGAGGTTGTAGGCTGCAAACTCAGTATGTTTTAGCACTTTTCATACACGCTAGACACAAATAAAAACTGACAACACATTTTTGTTGAAAACAAACTGCCAGAGCGAAGTTTTGAAGCAGCAACGAAATTAGAACTAGACTTGTGTACAATGTAAACTGACAGACAACCAGCAAAAGTACTGAAGCCAGCACACTCAACATGGGCGACTTTGGCCCGTTATATTTTGTGAATAAAGCCAATGAGGAAACATACTACTATTGCACCAAATTTTTGCCCGACACAAGCGAACTCCCATCCAAAATTTTTTTTTTTGAAATGCAACCGGAGTTTTCTTATTTTATTTTTTCAAAGTGAGTTTTTTTAAATGTACTTGTTTATTTTACTATTTTTTTCTTCTCTCATGTTTCATGCGGGAAGATAATATTTTGCATAAATGTTGCAAAGAGAACATTTGACACATTTTTCAAATTTCTGTGTGAAATAGAAAACGCGCCAAGATGCCTCAAAGTTGCAAAATTTTTCTGATTTCGGCCAAGCTTGGAATTTTTTTACATTTTTTTAGTTTATGGACAGCATAAAAAATGCATCGAACTAATTTACTGTGAAGCATATTAAAATGAGCAGAAAAATTTGCCGTCACAATGTTTTTAGTTTGCATTGAATTTGGCTACATAGTTGTGAAATCTGAAAATATTGTGGTAAGCAATAGGTAGACGCGCGCGCCACCACCTTCAAATATTTTTTTGGCTTGTTGGGAACGCTTTTCAGGAATAAAATTTTCAGTTCCGTGCAGTTTGAACATTCCTACATGACATATAAAAAAGCAGACAAAACAAAAATGTCAAGCAGACATGCATGTTTGATCTCTTGTGGAATCATCCAGCTGTGCAATGAACCACCAAAAATAAAAACTTACAACAACCTTTAATATAGCTTTGTTTTATAGCAAGGCATACCTCCACCAGCAGAGCATGTTTCTGGCAAGCTAAATTTAAGTGCTGCCATCAGACTCAGTGTGTCGCCACTCTGGAGTTTGGCGTATCAACTCAGGCAGGCCGATCCTTATGCCAGTGCACAATATCACTCAAAATTTAATGCAGGGCCCTCATGATGATTCTCTTACATTACAGTCACTCAAATGTGGACCTATACTCGTGGACAATTTTCTGTGGCGCTGAAGAGAATGCTATGGAAGCAAAGTGTGCACAAGAGTGCTCCTGAAATACGTCCCACATTCTCATGAGCATTAGTTTAGGCTGGAGAAGAGCAAGTATTAACATCTTATTTACAAAATACACTGCCGAATGTGGAAGCTACGGTAATTCAGTATCTGTTCCAAGAAACCAAAAGCACTGTCATACACCACCAGAATACTTGTAACAGTAACACAATCGTGAACTTGACAGCCCCTGGGTGGACGCTAAAACACAAGCTGCTCGCTCTAGAAGGAGTGCTCACCCAACAGCCTGATAGGTCTCGCCTTCATTGCCGTCCTCAAAGATGGCATTGACAACACCTTCGGCTACATTCCCTGTGTAGACGGGCTGCTTGACGATCCCTTGGCCCCTCTTCCATACGGGCATGTATTTCCAGTTCCTGCGCACTGCATTGCAGGATTTTTATTATCCAAGTACATGTAATACATTGCATGTGACATACTACAAATACAGAAGGAGATGTCAAAGTCGCAAGACTGAGAGTGAGACGTCCTATAAAACCATACATCAGACAGCAACATTTCAGTGAACAGTGGTAAACACAGAAAACTGAGTTATAGAAAGCATTCCGCTAAGCCAGATATAATATATATATGTAAATGTAAGAGCACTTACTAAGAATATTAAGAAGTGTTTATGAGCTTAACAAGTATGAGCACAAAGCCTTTTTAAATATTACAAAGGATCCCTTCTTTCTACCTGCAGGAAAGGAATTCTAAAATGATACTGATGAGAAGTTTGCAGTAGACTGGGTTTAGGTAAAAGAAAGTTATTTAATTTTGCAAAGTGAATTGATGATACATGAAGAAACTGATTAGTGTGTAGTAAAGGAATCAGAAGCTTTCCATTCACATATTTCTGTATAAGAATGCCAAGAAAGTATCTGTTTAGTTTTTGAACTGACAAAATGCCAGGTGAGCAGAGTAAGGAGGATGCATTGGACATGAAGCAGCTGAAGGTTATTATTCTTATTGCTTGATTCTGGAGATGCTGAATGGTTGATAAATGGGTAATATAAGTGTTTCCCCTATGAGATGCAACAGACAATACTGCTATGTGAAGCACAGTATGGAAACTATTTACAAAGTGTATGTACGAGGGGTAGCAAGCACTGGCCAACATGGAAGCCAGCCAACATCCAGCAAGGCATGTCGTCGTCCTTAGATCAGTCAGTGGCCGCTTGTAGGCACGTCCTACCAAATCCAAAGCTTGACATCACATTATTTGAGTAGCAGGTCGCGTGACCCCTGGCAGCAGAAGCGCCGGCCTGGCGCCACTAGGGACCCACAGCAAAAGACAGGTGGCAATGCTTAAGTCTCAAAACGTGGACGATGTCGCTGGAGAATGGAACAAAAGATGTAGTGGGACTGGTGGACACAACCTCATACGTGATGTCAGTCACTTGTTGAAGGACACGGTGTGGGCCTGTGTAGTGAGGAAGGAGCTCTTCAGAAAGGCCCACACATCAGGAGGGGGCCCAAGGAAGCACAAGGGCACCTGGGGAAAAATGTTTGCTGCAGTGTCACTGGTTGTAAACGCGCTTCTGATTGTCTTGGGAAGCAGTAAGTCTACTACGGGCTACCTGCCGTGCATAATCAGCTCGTGCAATGGCATCACTTGCATATTCACTAGTCTAAGTTGCAGGGGAAGGAGGAAATGTGCCCAACGTTAAAATTGGTTCCAGTCCGAACAAAGGTACAAGGGAGAGTATCCCGCAGTGTTGTGGCGGGAGGAATTATAAGTCAAAGTCACGTATTGCAGTGCAAGGTCCCAATCACGGCAGTCAGCTGACGTGTACTTCGAAAGCACGTCTGTTAAGGCCTAATTCAAGCACTCGGTGAGCCCATTCGTCTGGGGATAGTATGACATGGTTATTTTGTGCTGCGGGGAGCAGCAGCGCAGGATATCGTGGATGACTTTAGACAGGAATGTATGGCCTCAGTCAGTCAGCAATTGACATGGGGCACCATGTACTAATATTATGTCACGGAGGAGAAAGTCCACCATGTCTGTAGCACAGCTGGTCGCCAGCGCTCGTGTCATTGTGTAGCGCGTCGTGTAATCGGTAGCAATGGCAACCCATTTGTTTCCCAAAGCAGACGTAGGAAAGGGTCTGAGAAGGTCCAAACCGACACAGTAGATGGGCTCAAGTGGAACATCAATAGGCTGAAGATACCCAGCAGGAAGTGAACACGGTTTCTTACGGCATTGAGAGAGCTCGCAGGCACTAACATAATGCTTCACTGAGCAGGCTAAGCCAGGCCAACAGAAGCGACACCGCACACGGAGACGTGTGTGAGTGAAACCAAGGTGGCCAGCGGATTGGGCATCGCGAAGCTCATGAACTGCAGTGCGCAGGTGTGATGGTATAACTAGGAGAAGATCAGGATCGTCAGGGTACACATTACGTCAATATAAGGTACCATGCTTCAGGGTGAACATGCCCATGGAGACATTGCTGGGAGAAGATTACAGGCACTCGATTATCTCTCTCTTTTTTAGAACAACATAAAGCTGAGCTAGTTGGTAAGGATTCATTATGCAAAAAAGAGGTGAGGCATGCAGACAGGACACAAGAGTAGAGAAGTGGACAACACGAACGCCGTGTTGTCCACTTCTCTACACGGCATTCGTGTTGTCCACTTCTCTACTCTTGTGTCCTGTCCGCACGCCTCACCTCTTTTTTGCATAATGTATCTCTCTTTGGAGGCTCTCTGACGCTGTTCGTTGGCGATGTTAAGGAACTGGGTCACAGAAAAGACACAATCAACGGATTCAGTGCGCAAAGAGTCACAGAAAGCAACAGGGTAGCGAGACAAACAATCCGCACCGTTATATAGGCTCATTGTCTTGTATACGACCGTGTAGGTGTGCTCTGGCAGGCACAGTGCCCATTGTGTGAGTCTGCCTGTAGGATCTTTCAAAGAGGCCGGCCAGCAAAGGGCACGGTGGTTGGAAACTACTGTGAATGGTCGGCCAAATAAATGAGGGTGAAATTTTGCAACTGCCCACACAAGAGTGAGGCACTCAGGTTCTGTAATTGAGTAATTTTGCACCGATGCGGACAGCAGCCTGCTGGCATAAGTTATGATGCAGTTCGCTCCTCGTTGACGTTGGGCCAAGACGGCACCTACTCCGTAACCACTCGCGTCAGTGCGGACTTCAGTTTGGGCTGATGGGTCAGAGTGGGCCAAACAGGGAGGCGCTGTGAGGAGTGTGGACTTGGAGAAAGCTGTGGCTTGTGTAGTACGTCTAGTAAAAGGGCCGTCTTGTTTAAGAAGATCTGTGAGCGGTTTTGCAATCACTGTAAGATTCTGCGCAAACCGGCGAAAGTAGGAGCAGAGCCCCACAAAGCTGCAAACATCTTTGGCAGACTTGGGCACATGGAAGCCTTTCACAGCTCGAATTTTCTCTGGTTCAGGCTATACGCTGGCAGCATCCACAATATGGCCAAGGATCGTAATGCGGCGACAGCCAAAACGGCACTTGAATGAATTCAACTGTAGTCTGGCACGGTGGAACACGTCAAGAAGTGCTGAGAGGCATTCAAGGTGTGTATTAAACATTACATTGTCTAAATAACACAAGTATGTATACCACTTCAACCCATGAAGCAGAGAGTCTATCATTCGCTAGAATGTAGCTGGGGAATTACATGGACTTAAAGGCATGACCTTGAACTGGTAAAGCCTATCAGGAGTTACAAAAGCAGTTTTCTCTCAGTCCATTGGGCCCACAGCAATCTGACAGTATCCAGATTGAAGGTCAATAGAAGGGAAGTAAGCAGCACCACACAGACAACCGAGGGCATCATCAATTTGCAGTAATGGGCAAGTGCCTTTCTTCGTGGTTGTTGAGGTGGCGATAGTCCACATAGAAGTGCCATGATTCATCCTTCTTTTTAACTAAAACAACAGGGGAAGCCCAGGAACTGGATGATGGCTCAATAATGTCCTTCACAAGCATCTTCTTAACTTCCTGCTGGATGATGCATACACTCGACAGGGGCATCGGTGAACAGGGCTCGCATCGCCTGTGTGAATGCGATGCGTGATAAAGGACGCCTGGCCCAAAGGCTGATTACTGAAAACAAACATACCTCAGTATGATTTAGGAATACATCTAAGGGCAAAGTATGCACAGGTTATTGGCGATCATGCTACGAATTTCGTGGCTGCCACAAGTTGTCGGCGTCGGAGTGCCCTTATGAAGACATGCAGCATCCAACGCAAAAGCTTCTAGCTGAAAGTCTTGCAGGGGGCAGAGGTGAGCTACTGAAAGCCCCTGTGGAAGTACCTGCTTGATGAAGCCAAAATTCACAAGTGGAAGGCAAATTCTGTAAACCATAATGCTCAGGAGTGTATAGGGTGCAGCGATACCATGAGTGAGCAGGACGTTGGTAAGAGGCGTCACATAGTAGTCACTATCTAGAACAGCTGGAGAACGTGACACTTCGACCTACGTCACGGTTTTAGATGGTAGGCGAACAAAGTCGCTGCAATGTAAGTGAGACGGAGGAGGTCGGTCACTGGTTCACAGAGGTGAGGCAGTTCAAGGCGGAGGACACTGGTGGAGCAATCAATTAGAGTGGAATTGGCAGAAAGACAATAAAGTCCAAGGATGAGGTTGTGAGGGCACTGTGCAAGGACCATAAAAATAACAACCATCTGGTGACCACCAATGGTAACCCGAGCTCTGTAGACCTCAACAACGGCGACCACCGCAACGTCAGCGACACATACGACTCTGGTCGTGGGAGGTGTAAGGATCTTTTCCATACGACGACGAAAACTGGCACTCATGACAGAGACGTTGGCCCCAGTATCAGCCAAAGCTTTGACAGGTATGCCATCAACGTGCATTTCAAGAGTGTTCCAATGGGCACATAAGGGCAACAGAGGATTTTGGGTCAAGGTCGGCAATGCAGCTTTACCTTCAGAAGCTCCGCAGTCTAGTTTCCCGGTGAAGAGTGATGGCTAAAGGACAGAGGAGAGCGGCGGCGAGTCGGTGAACGAGATGGACGAGGATGCGGCGGAGACAGCTGGGTGTAGCAGGTACAGTGCTCACGGATTGAAATAGGACACGGAGCATTTAGTACAACCCTACATATGTGCAAAGTACGCGAGAGCACAATGTCATGTCGCTAGGAATTTGGTCACCAAAGGTGACGAGGGCTCCGATGTAAGTGTACGCGCCAGATATACGTCGATGTGACACGAACTGCAGCCGGTTGAAGCGAAAGTATGCGCATTACTTAGCCCTAAATTGACGCGTTTCATTCCGTGAGCACTGTACCTTCCTCAGCGACACTGGGTGCAGAAGATTAGGTGCAGGGTGGTAGCAGCTTGCAGTACGGAAGGGACCAGATTAAGTGGGAAATAGTCTAAAGGACTACGAGGGCCACTGGCTGCAGCAATAATGAGCAATGTGTCCAGCTTGGTTGTAGTGGAAACAGATAGGCTTATCATCGGCTGTTCTTCATTCTGACGTGTTAATGGATCAAAGTGCGTATGGTCTGCGACAAGGCCAGTCCGCTGAGACTAGGGTGGTGTCAGGAGTTTTCATGGCGCAGACAGTAGGGAAGATGCCAAGGTTCGCAAATTCCTGATGAACAATGGCCTGGATAAATGAAACAGCCAGCGTCGAGGTCTCAGGTACTGTGGGTTTATAAGAAGCTCGGTATGCGGCCTCAAGTTCTCGGCGGACAATGTGCATCGTGAAGTCTGATGTGGATGCTTGAGAAGGAGGATGACGTTGCCGCGGTATTCAGTAGACGCTCAGACAGCGGCGAGATGCACCGGCATATCGCTTGCTCTAGACGATGGCACTTTTTGATCATGCTGTCAACAGTGGTCACACTGGTCAAGACGAGCAGATTGAGCGCGTTGTCAGCAATACCTTTCAAAATGGGGGGAGTCAGCCTCGGACATCTTCTGGTCAGCTTGTAGACACAAGGCCAGCACATCCTGTATGTACGACAAGTAAGGCTCAGTTGAGGTCCGGGTGTGCACCACCAGTTGTTTCTTGGCAGCAAACTGTCTACCACAAACGGGTAGCTGAAAACGTCACGGAGCTGCTGCTTGAACATGTCCCAGCTATTGAGACCATCCTCATGGGTCCGAAACTAGACGTGAGGGATTCCTCTGAGGTAAAATATGACATTGGCCAGTATTATAGTTCGATCCCAGCCATTCTGCTTTCTGACATGCTCGTGCATGCTGAGCCACTCATTCAAATCAATGCTGTTTGCCTCGAAAAAGGGCCAAGGATCACGGGGCTATGAGATGGCGATAAACAGGGTAGTGGTCGCAGGCATAGCTGGTAGCAACGTGTCATCACCTGACAGCATGGCGATAGATTCGAGGTGGCATCCACAGCGAAGCTCTGTCGTCAGAATAAATACCCAGCACCTCCACCAAATAATGTGGAAGCAAAGTAGGGAAACTACAAGGTGATATACAAGCACTGGCCAACATGGAAGCCAGCCAACATCCAGCAAGGCCTGTCGCCGTCCTCAGATTAGCCAGTGGCTGCTTATGGGTACATCCCACTAAATCCAAAGGTCAACATCATCTTCAAGTAGCATGTAGCAATATTGCTGTGAAAGAAAGCGTAATAAAGCGACAACAATATTACAAAAAAAAGAAAGGACAAACTTTTATTAATATTCTAATGGCATATGCTGCTTTTTGCATAAGCAGTTAGACATGCGAGTTAAACTTTAAATGTTCATCCACTTTGTGTGAAATTAGGTGCCATATTCACCGCCACAGCTAGCCTCCCTGTTCCTTTTGTGCCGTGCTTGCTTTTTGCATTCTTTAAAGATGTCAATGATGATGACAATGATGAATTTGGTGCTTTGTGGTGCAAGGGCCAAGTATGACCAAAGAGTGTTAATGAGTTGGCAATGAAGCAATGAATTACATATAGTAGATGTGATGTGGCTGTAAAGGGGCCTAAAAACAGTCGTAGTAAAGTCAGTAAAATGTATATGAATAAAATAATGGCAACGACTAATGAGGTGTACTAGGAACATGAAAATACATTACAAAGGGAGGATATAATATTGGACTAAAATGTGCCAGTGATAAACGCTTAGAAGTACTGAATGCCAGGCATGTTGGTATTCCATGCTCAAGAAAGAATGTCAGGAATACACAGGGATGAGAAATGAAAACATGAACAAGCGCTCGTTCGTGTTTTTCTTTTTCGTCCCTGTGTGTTCGTGCCATTCTTTCTTAAGAATAAAGGTTTGCAAGAAGTTTGCAACTTTCCAAGAAGCACCACTGCCCTTCAACGAAAGCATCTGGAGACAAATGCTATGCAAAACGATAACATAGTAGCAGCACCCGCTGTTAAGAGGATGTGCTGTGAATTTGTGGGGTGGTAAAATGTAAGACAACATGATTTAAGATGCCTAAAGGTGCTTTGGTGTAAAAAAAAATGGTCCTGAACCAAGAAACATTGAAGAGACGCGGCTCCGTTGCTAGGTGACACTTATCTGGGCAGAGCATGCACTCGCAAATCCTGATGCATTGTCGCCTCCACGATACAAAAAAATGAAAATGAAATGTCCCCTTCCGAGTTTTTCTCCTCCGGGGCTGTCTCAGGTTTTCCAATCCCATAAGCTGCAGCCTCCGCTTTCTGCGCCTTGTCTTATGCTAGCCCACTCTTCCAAACGCCGTGAAGGAAACACGGAAATCTTAAGAATCCCCAAATTGCATAACATTAATTCGTAATACTCAGGTGTTGTTAGGATGACATGGAAACTGAATAACAATCATTATACTGAAAAGTTTGGTATTCTGAAGTTCAACTGAAACATTTTTACATTGAAACTTATTAACCCTTTCGCTGTCACGGACGTACCGGTACGTCATCGCGCTTCCCCCCCACGGTGTCACTGACGTACCGGTACGTTCTCTATCGTGCGTTCAAAATTTCGCGCCTGAGCGCAAAGCAGGCGCTCCTGGATTGGCCACGCCATCTGTTGACTCTTTCTACAAGTTCGTATATTCGCCCCGACCTGTGTTAGTCCATGTAGTGAAGAGTACGGTGCGACTGCCACTCCCCACTTTCTCTTTGCTGAGGGGCGCGGTGGCTCCGCGTTCGCTGGATCATGCGTCGCGCGCGTGTGGTTATGGGATCAAGGGTTGTTCTGTAATCTCCGTTGGTTTGAAGGTTTTTATTTTTCTTCTGTTGGTGTGCCTGCTACGGCGCGTCAAGTTCAGGCGCACGTGCCGTTGCCTCTCCAAAAAGGGTGACTCGATTGCTGCTTTCGCTCTCTCGCCGCACCCTCGCTTCCGGCTTGCAGCAGTAAACGTAAAGCCCTTCGAACTTTGTTTAGCCTTTTTCCATCTCCCTCTGTCTTCTTGATCACGCAACGTCACATTTCTCTCCGTTGCGCGGGCGACTGAAAGCGCATCCTCCCTGCGCGCGGTTACTTTCGGATGGCTCGGCGCGCGGGACCTTCGTCTGCTCATAGGAGCGGTGGCTGAATTCCGATTCAGAATACGAGCCGAGCTCGGATTCGGACTCGGACAAAGTCGCATGAGAGGAAGAGGGTTCCGCATCGTCAGATTCGGATGTTGAACGGATTTTATAGTCAGGCTGATTATGATGATGATGTTTACTAACAACAGCTGCAGAACACTGAAATTTGCATATTGCATTGACTATGTTATTTGTATACCAATCATAATCAAAAATAAATTGCTATGTTCATTCCCTGTTATGCTCGTTCCCTGAAACCAAGCCGACACTGGGGGTGCGTCACGGCCAGAAACGTCCGACAGCGAAAGGGTTAAGCAGCCAGCAGGAGATTTCTGAAAAGTTTCAGAATGCCGCCGCTCGCCGCAGGAACAGCCACTTAAGAGCTGTGTTCTAAAATGTAGGCTTATCTATAGCCGCCTGCTTGCTCAGCACTTAGCCGTAGTGGCACATGTTACATATGCTTTCCTTTGTGGACAGGAGCATTGACGCAGGCTAGCTATTACACATCGAAGTCTAAACAGCACGAAGGACAGGACAAGTAAGAACACAAATGGTGAAGTGCTGACCTTTGTGGGGATGGAAGTGCGCCCGAGCGTCTTGGTGCAGGTATTTATCTGTTCTGTCGTCCCTACGCCTATTCCTTTTCACTCACGACGGTTGTCCTGGGTGGCATTTGCCAAGGGCAATGGATTGTGCACTGCCAACCATGGTGCTATGGCAGAGCTGGCACGAGTTACCTTTCCCGGACAGCACTCGGTGTGTACATGTTTTCCTTTTGTCTGTCGGCCCTTTTGTTAGGGCCTCAGACTTGAGCTCGTGTACGGTGCCTTTACACCTATGGGAAGTGCACAGCTGAAGTTGCTCCTTTTTCTGAATGCTAAACCGAAGAGCAGTGCCTGGTGCTCACATGTGGTCATACTGCGCCGAGCCGCACTTATCAGAGGCCCAAACCGACAAAGATAGCCCAAGCTCTCACAAGTGGGCCCAGTCGTTATTGCGAGAGTAGGCAGCACAGCTGCGGGAGACTTTTGCTAGCGGCATGTCTGCACAGAGCCATTCTCCTGCAGCGACGTGCTAGGAGCGCCCTTGTCTGTACTTGTTGACCTCGGCGTGGGAGCCCCTTTCCAGTGCTAGCCCGAGACCGGGCGTTTGTGCAGTGTTGGGTGTCGCCAGAGACAAATAAACTGTTTCCGAGAACTTAGGGCAATTGTGTTTTCTTGCCTGCACAGCACCCAGTGCCCCCTTTTGCGGCCCGAGCTCGCCACTGTGCGTGCCCTAAATTATGCAAGGCAACGGCTGCAGCGGCCCTGTGGCTCACTACGCCTGAACCCATGGTGGTCAGAACACCTGTGAGATACGAGACTCCCACAACTTCAACTTTTATTTCACGCTGCGCATGGAGCATAAATACACACAAAGAAAAAAGAATTGCAACCTAACTGCATGCAAATTAATGAATTCCTTTGTTTACTTCCTTAGTTTACTTACTTACTAAAACTTACTTACGGTTGGACACATAGTATTGCAGGAAGTGGTCCCCATGCGAGTACATGTCTGCAGGACGAAAAATTATGGCTCCAGGAAATGCCTCCCTGACCACCTGCTCTCCAAGCCACTGCATCAAAAACCCAAACAGTAAATTGATAAACTTGCTGCGTCCTGTGACGGTAAAGGAACTGCTGTATTTCAGGAACTGCTGTAGACCATTTCAGGCAGCGTGCAGTCCTACCTTGATATAATTAAACTGAGCACTACAACAGCAATTTCAGCACACCCATTCTTTGTCGCAATCTTGGATACACTGTTACCCAGCAGATAATCTTTTACGTTTTTATGTTTATCGGCACATGTGAGAGTGACAATGCGGACACGTGCACAGGTTCCCGAATGAAATGTATGTATGTTGCTTGCTTTCCAAAAATAAACAGTTGGCAGTCTGTGCTCATGGTGTGGTGTGTGTCTCTTTCTTGTGCCCTCGTTTTTTCACGCAGTTGTAAGAAACGTCTAAAGCTATGAGCCAACTAGCCCGTCAGAACATCCTACTTCAACTTCAAACACACTGTTAGCCAATCAACCCAGTAAATGTCATCGACTTCGAGTGTACTAGAGCATGTGCTTGCTATGACACCTGATATGTGTAGTTCTGTTGACCATCTTCTAAGTCTGAGTAACCATGCCCTTCATTTTGTGGCAAGTGTACCAGTTAAGCATCATAGAAATCATCCCCAATTTTTTTTTTTTTCTGTGTGAAAATAATGATATGTGAAAAATGCAAAAGACATTTAGTAATGTAAGAAATACTTTTTATGTCACAAATCATGGAATTCACCACTACAATGAATCGGGAAGCTCCTAGAGAGTAGTCCGAGGCAGGGTTCTCTATCTCTTCTTGCTGTTTGCCTGGAATGCTGCCGATGATGTGCACTTTCTGTCTGCGTTAACCACATGACGGCTGTCTTTCTCAGTTGCTCTCCTACTGCCTATGCAAGTTTGCTGCACGTGCAGCTCACGCAGTTCACTTGTTCACAGGGTTCACTAGTTAGGCACTTCACCTTGCGCTCTGTTGCTGAAACTGAGGAGAGTTACGCTGCTTTTTCACATGCTTGCTGCTCGATGGTATCTTGGTCAGCCGCCGTGAGATACGCCCTGTCGATCCTCACGTGTCCAGCCGAGTGCGAATCTTCATAGCATATATGCCCATAATAACCGCCGCCCCACATTCTTTTACTGGTGTGTCCGCTGTATGGCCACCGTACGCTGTTGACATTGCTAGTGGCACCAATGTTTTCCATCACTCAGGCTGAGCACCAACGCCATCGGCCGCTTTCGGGACCACTGCAGTGGCAGCCATTATGATCGCCTCTTCCCGTGATGTTGCACACAACTTCTTGGTTGCAGCGCTGTTCCGCGATGTCTGTAAGTCTGCCGGTCCGACAAAGTCATTGCCACTGGCAGTTGCGACGTATCTTCTAACTGCACCGCACGTTTTCATCGACACTTGCCAAATTTATGCACTGTACGAAATTTCTGTCCACAATTTGGCATCACGAGAGGTCATGACTACGCTGAGCGATGGTTTAGGCAAAAAGGCATCGCTGATGCACAGCGACCCTGCAATCCAATTCAGAAAGTGTTATTTAGTTATGTGACAGTCACGGAACAACAGGACACCGGGACTGTATCTCTTGTTCTTTCCAGGTTGGTCCCTCCTGAAGCAACCCTGAAGGTTCATTCTTGGCAAAAAAGCGAGCAGGAAGGACACACTTTAGAATGAGACCAAAATGGTGGTGTTCAGTTGATCAGTTTAGAAACTGTGAGCAACGCGAATGGGGCATTTTCGGGGTGTCTTGCAGATGAAAATGAGCGCATCGGGTGATAATTATGGCATTCTTTTGCACAAAGACGCGTTGCTTCGCGTCAATTTTTTGCCAACATGCACATGATGATGTCTAGATTGCAAAAATAATAAAACTGAAAAATCGACTTTTTAGATATTTTTTCGTTTCCAAGGCCAGTGTACCCCCTTAACTGTATATACAGCCTTGCTTTATCGAATATATGGCCATGTTCATTGAAATGGCTGGCTACTGCTCTAGGTAAATTGTGTTTCACATCTGTGTTATGGCCATTGAGTCTTGTATGAATTCGTTGCCCAGTATCTCGTATGCATTGTTTTTTACAAGCGGAACATTCTAGATTGTGTGGGGATGCGCAACTCACGCTTCCCCTGATATGTTGTTTTCCCGCATAGCTCCCGTCTTCTGTAATCCGGCTTCGCCGCGTGACGGCGGCGGTCGGTATGCTTGCACGGTAGTACGAGATGGCACAAATGTGGCTTTGCTAATGCTGCCTAACGGCGGGGTTACTTGGGTGCAAAAAGGAGAAGGCTCTTCCTTTTTGGCTCTGGGGTCAGCAAGCAGCGCGGACATTCTGCGTGTGCGCCGATCCATGCTTCTGCGAGATTGTCTCGCGGAATGGACGAATATGATCGTTCGATCGCGCCACCGTTGGCGTGACCATACGCACAAATGACCAGGCGTTGGTGTCCAGCATGGGGCAAATATATTCGCTCATTATCCAGTCGCGGTGAGCCGTACTTCCACGATTTGTCGCGTGCCCATCGGCATGTTTTGTGGACAGCAACTCGGCTAGCAGGCATTGATCTATGAAAGGTGCAATAAATGCCCTTGTGATTGTTTGCACTACCGTGTTGTCATTCCTTTGTTTCAAGAGTACGGGTGAGAACCCCACAACTCTAGAAATCTTTGATGCGCAGGTGGAACTCAAAGTTGCCTTGTGAAAATAATCCAACGCTGTACTTTTAACTACAGAGCATGCCTCAGCAAGCCGCATCGAGTTCAGCCAATGAGCTCGTTGCAGCATCTCGCGGCAGCAGCAGAATTTATGCTACATAACCGCACTTTGATGAAGACACTTAATGAACTTAATGAATGAACTTAACTTTTTGAAGACACTTAATGCTAAAATAGACAAATATCATAAAGAAGTGCTCTCAGAACTTTATACAGTAAAGGAAATTCAGATGAATCTGGAAAAGCAAATGACGGATTTAAATGACAGGTTGACAGCTGTTGAAGAAAAATTAGAAGCAACTGAGAACTGTGCTGAGGTAGAAGTTGCCCGAGCAGTAACTGAGGCTGTGGGTAGGGAGACGGCCTGCATTTACAGTCGTTTTGATGAACTTGAAGATCGGTCAAGGCGTGATAACCTGATATTTTATGGCGTTGTTGATGACCGGACAGAAACGTGGGCTGCATCTGAAGAAAAAGTGCGGGACATAATTTCTTCAGCACTGAACATGAAACTGCCGAATGAGGCCATATCTCGTGCCCACAGACTGGGAAAGTTTTAAGTTTTGGCCAAATAAATGCTGTCCGATAATAACTAAGTTAACTAGTTTTAAAACAAAAAAGCGAAATATTTTCCTCAAAATCCCAAATGAGAACAACAGGCATCACTGTAAGGGAAGATTTTTGCATTTCCACCCGCACAGCCCGCAAAAAAACTAATCGAGTGTGGAAAAGCTAGCGATGAACAGTTTTCAGAACGACACAATAAATTGGTAATCAAAAAGAAGGCTTATATGTACCACACATCTACTAACAGTGTTTGTGAGATTGAGTCTAGAATCGAGGCTGATGAATCATCCTTGCATCCTTCTCAAGCTGCCGTTCCATCTTCTGCGCATGACCCACCTCCTGCACAGCTAAACTCGGACACACACCGCCTTGCACCTGATATTAATCTGCTCTTTTCTAACATACATAGTGTTGTAAATAAACATGATGACATATCTTCCCTAATTGATGCATGCACTGCCGACATTGTCACTTTAACAGAGACCTGGTCATCATCAAAAATATCCAACAAAGAAGTATTCGAATGCCAACAACAATATTGTATCTATCGGTGTGACCATGGTACTAGATTAGGTGGTGGCGTGCTTATTGCAGTGGCTGACAGGCTCAATTCGTTTCACATTCCTCTTTCTTCCGGTTTAGAAGCAGTCTGTGCAGGAATTAGAATCAACCACCGCAATGTTATTTTTTGCGCATGTTATAGGCCACCGACCGCTTCCTCAATGTTTTGCACTGAACTTCACGACCTGCTTAATGCCATCGTAACAAGGTTTCCACACTCACCCATTTTCCTAATGGGGAATTTCAATTACCCCAACATAAACTGTTCCTATCCTGTGCCAACTGTATCCGACTCATCCAGTGATAGCAAGGCTTTTCTCGATTTGTGTTTTGATTTCCATCTTACTCAGCTGATTACTCAACCAACTCAAACTACAGCAACCAGTGCTAACATCCTTGACTTAGTTTTGACTACCGCTCCCGATCTTGTCAATTATTTAAGTATGTTGCCAGGGCTTAGCGATCATTATTTTATTCATTTCCAGCTTAAAGAAAACGTCAACCGTCCCAATAGCAAACAAAAATACATTCGAGACTACAGTAAAGCTGGCTATGCATCAATAAACACACAACTTGAAGCTTTCGTAGAAGACTTTATGCCGGACTATTACACTCGGACCGTTGAACAGAACTGGTCGCTTTTTAAAAATAAAGTTAATCAATTAGTACAGAAATACATACCCCTCCGAGTTGTCTGGCGTAACGATCGAGCAGCATGGTTTAATGCATCCCTAAAACATATCTCCAACAGGAAGAAGCGGCCGTTTCGTCAAACTAAAAAATGGAACACAACTGATAGCTGGCATGCGTATCAACAGGTTGCTTCACTGTTTAAAAACACAGACAAAGAAGCTAAACGCGTTTTCTTTTACAATACACTTCCACCTCTGCTGACTGAAAATACTAAAAAATTTAGGAAAACTGTCAAGGATTCCGAATGTAACACAATATCGTTAACTAATGTAAATGGTGCTGTTGTTCCGCAAGAAGAATGTCGTTCTGTACTTAATGAAGTGTTTTCTAAATCATTTTTGAATAACATGTTGCCCTGTGCTTCTCTACCTGAAGTTGTTAAGATGAATTTTGCTCAGGTGGAGCCCTTGTTAATTGATTACGATGGTGTTGTGAACTTAATTCTTAAGTTAAAGATTTCGTCATCGTCAGGAATAGATGATATTAATTTTAAGTTTTTGAAAAATACCGAAGTGTACTCATTCATAATTTTGTGCAACATCTTTTCGCAATATATTTTGTCGTGCTCATTACCAAAAGATGTTAAAGTCGGCAAGGTGGTTCCATTATTTAAGTCTGGCGACGTGCATTCACCTTTAAATTACAGGCAGATTTCTCAAACAAGTGTGCCGTGCAAAATTCTAGAGCATATAATTTACTCTAATCTCATCAACTTCCTAGAAACAAATTCATTTTTTTCATCTCGTCAGCATGGGTTCCGTAAATCGTTTTCCTGTGATACTCAACTTATTTCATTTACACATGAAATCTGTGCCATGTTAGATAATGGATTTCACATTGACACCATCTTCTTAGACTTTTCTAAAGCATTTGATCTCGTCTCTCGCCAATTATTTTGTCTAAAATTAAATACACTCAACATTGACCGTAATATTATCTCATGGATTGAACACTTCTTATCCAATAGAACACAATTTGTCTCAGCTAACAATTTTGACTCTTCGCTTTGTCCTGTCAGTTCAGGGGTGCCGCAAGGTTCCGTTCTCGGACCCTTGCTTTTCTCATTTATATTAATGATTTACCTAACTGTGTAGCGTCCTCCATAAGGTTATTTGCAGACAATTGTGTCATTTACAGAGTAATATCATGAAATTCTGACACTCTAAAACTACAATCTGATATAGACAAGGTAACTAACTGGTGCGACACTTGGAAAATGCGACTTAACAGCCAAAAGTGCAAACTAATGAGGATTTCCCGCAATACTGCTTCGTCTAACCTATCCAACTATCACTTGAAGAATCCTGTACTCGAAGAAGTCAGTTCCTATAAATACTTAAGCATCCACATAACATCTAATTTTTCCTGGCAAAGACACATAAACCACATCACTAACAATGCTAACCGTACGCTTGGTTACCTCTGTCGCAATTTCTCTATGGCACCCACTAACTTCATAAAGCTTAAAGCTACTTCTATACAAAACATTAACACATCCTAAGCTTGAATATGCCTCTTCTGTATGGGGCCCTGGCTTGGATTACTTAACAAATGCAATAGAATCTACACAAAATTGCAGCGCACATTTTATTCTTACTAACTATTCTCGGACATCAAGTGTAACATCTATGAAGGCTACTTTAAACCTCCCTCTCCTCTCATCCCGTAAGAAGTCAGCACGCTTATCACTGCTGCACAAAATTTATTATTACAATCCGGAATTAAAAAGTGAACTTTTGTCCAAACCAGCACACATATAATTTCGTACAGACCATCGCCATAAATTGAGCGTTCCACACTGCGCACGAACCTATATTTTTATTCATTTATTCCTAAAACTACCAATGAATGGAATCATCTGCCGGCCTCAATTGTTAACATAACCGATGCATCTGCTTTTAGAACTACTATTGAAAAATACTTTTGTTAATCCGCACTTTCTAATTTCTTTATTATTATACCCTGTTATCTGCGCATGCTCTGTATTTCATTCTACTCCCTTCTGTAACGCCTTCGGGCCTTGAAGGTACAATAAATAAATAAAAATAAATAAATACGTAGTAGCCTCGGGTACATGCAAATGTAGTGCGTATACCAAGTACAGCACGTTTACTGCGTGCAGGGCAGCGCTTGAGTGCGCACTCACACTCATATGCTTTAGTCTGGTGATGCAGACCGGCTTTGTCCTGCTGGACCGACAGACAGTAGCCACGTGCAAATTGCGCATAGCCAAGAGCGGCCAGCAGTAAGCATGCGCTGGCAGGCGTATGCATGGTCCGACTTAAGTTTGGCATTATTGAGGGCTGGTTCAGTGTTCAAAACTAATCGAAATTAGTGAGACCTGACTGCTATGACACAGATAGCAGTGTGGCCAAAAGTTTAGTCCCTACGTGGGCGGCAGTGCCCGAGTGAGCAAAGGATAGTTGGCTTCCTTCGGAAGTATGTAATTCTCATCGAAATTCTAATTGCTGATTTTCACTTACTTTAGCCCATTTAGTAAACTGCGTCAATAAATATACAGACTAGCAGTAGGAAGAAGCCCACTGATCCAAACCTCCTTCTTGGTTGATGTCAGCTATCAGTCAATAGCAGCCATGTATGGGAATCTGCTAAATGACAAAATATGACACCTGCCGGTAGCTTCGAAAAGGGTGAGGACAAAGCTTCATTTGAAAAGAGAGTGTTTGAAAAAACATTGACTTCGTGCTCCACTTCTGAGCTCTCTGTGCCGCGCACAACTGCAAAATTCACAGCAGTGTATGCAATCTGTGGACTGCTTTTCATCAAGGTCGGTGGGTGGTATAGGAGTCTAACTGGTACAGCGCAACATAGAAAGGAAGAAACAAGCCGAGCCAGCCAGATGAAGGAACAGAGCGCTGACTTCCAACTGGTGGCAAGTTGCACGAAATATATAGCTACAAAAAAGCATCAGGGCATGTCGTCACGCACAATTCTGTGACTCATGATGTTGTAGCCTTTTATCGGTGTGACGTTTCGTGAAGTGTTGTGACATGTCCTGATGCTTTCTTGTAGCTATATATTTCGTGCAACTTGCCAATAAACCAGGTGGAAGTCAGCGCTCTGTTTTTTCATCTGGCTGGTTCGGCTTGTTTCTTCCTTTCTACGTTGCACTGTACCAGTTTTAGAATGCAATACCAACACGCCCAATCCTAAACCCTAGTGGTTCAGGGCCCCTTTAAGTTCCTATTTTTCAAATCCCTAATTATTCACATGCTATTACTCCTAATTATTCACAGTCCTTACATGCTCGAAATATTGGCTGAACTGTAATGCAATCAATTAATTCTGGGGTTTTATGTGCCAAAACCATGATTTGATTATGAAGCATGCTGTACTGGAGGATTCTGGATTAATTTTGACCACCAGGGGATGTTTAACTTGCCCCCAATGCACAGGACAAGGGCATTCTTGCATTTCTCCCCTATCGAAATGTGGCCACCGTGGCCGGGATGAACTGTAATGCACACTGCGCTGTTTCTTGGTGTGCATGCAACTGTCTGTGTTTCTTTCATTTTCAATGAGTAATGGTGTAGAATATTTGTTCTCCCTCTAAGAACCAGATTAAAGAAGGAAAAGGAGCAATTATACGTGTGCTAATGTGGCAGACAGAAGACAGAGAAGAAGACAAAGTGAAAGAGTCTGCCATGGACTGGTTTATAGTAACTGTAGGACCCTGCAAGTAATTTTAATGCAATTTGAGTACACCATAATCTCCACGACCTCTCATTCTACAATTGGTTAAGTTTTTGGGGAGGGATCACCAAACTGCAAAATAATTTGAAAACATTTAGCATTTCCAAATATCTAAATTTGGTTGCAAAGGTTCAATTTAATATATTCTTCACTTAGAAGGCTTTGCATATTTACACAATCCTACTTTGTAGTGCTCTAAATGGCTATGTATATAGCTTGTCTGTCTCTTGCATGCATTATCAATTCCATCTTGGGTCTGTTGTCAGAAATTGAGGCATTTCCAAACAAAGGATCGTTTGCGCAAGAGGGCTCTTACCTTGCTGGCATAGAACTTCGACCCTCCAAACTTGATGATGGCCTTGGGATTCTCCGTGGCATTAAGAGCAGAGAAGTGGATTAGCTTTTGTACACCACTCTCTCTAGCGATGCGAGCAATCCTTTCTGCACCTTTGACATGGACTTCGCTGAATGGGAAGTTGCTATACATGAAAAGGGGGAAGGGGGTTGTCAGAGCACACGAGACTATCTCTTCTGGTACACAAGCAGGCCCCTAAACACACATCTGGCTCCAAATAGCAGAATGAGTGCTCTCGAAAAATGCGTACATACGTAAATACAAACTGCCATTTGTATTTCATGCATTGAAGGCAGCTGGCAGTTGTGAGAATGGTAATATCTATTACAGCTTAAGGTACTGGAATCCTGAAATTCCTCTGGCTCGGCTAGTGGCTTTGCCTGGCCAAAATGTACTGAGCACAAGATGCAGTGGTGCACTTGGCACAGTGTTGTTGCAGAGAATAACTCCCCAATCCTTTTGCAATCTTCAAATGCGCTTGGATAATGGTGCCATCTAAGGTTTCAAATGTGCCATCGATAGCCTCGAGATCACAAAAGCAGTGGCGCTACAATGCTCTCTCACAACGAATGTGTAGGAGACTTGTGTTTACCTGCTGGAATGACCTGACTTAACTATGCGCGCATTAGAATGATGGACAAAAGTTCCACTTCTACAGTCATTGCGTGCATGCTGCTTGACGCTATCTAAGATTGAAAGATCTCCCACTGCTGTCTTTACGTCACTGGTATCCAAAGCAGTAGCTTTATGTTTCTAGTGACCATGCATGAAGATAACCTTGCTTATCTGATAAGCCCAGTCAGCAACATGGCCCGGCACACACTAATACAGGAATAGGCCAGTAACTTGGAATCGTCATTCTAAACATCACCATGTGTCTCCAGAAACAACCATAAAATGACTTAAAACAAAGTTTCTGGAGAGGAGAGACAGAATACCCACAGATGAAGCAGCCCTGAGCAAACTGAGCAAATGAGCGTGCTTGCAGATTGGCACACAAAAGAAGCAGTCACCACTCAGTACTTTCTAGAACAAGGACAAGGAGAACAAGTGCTCCACACAATGAGGTGCTTATCCAATAGATCTGGAGGCCTTCATGAAGAAGACATGCTGCAATTACAGAATGCATTACTGACGTCTAGGCTCAAACATCATGTTCCATATATCAAGCATAACTGAAAGGATAAACATCAGCTGGACACACTTATATGCCAAGCCGCAAAGTTAGCCGTGGAGGTACCTATCAACACAAGCACACAACTGCTCACACAAACAGGAAGCTACATCACATCAGAAAAGAACATCAGCGTGCAGTATCTTAGTAACACACCCGGGCAGAGAAATCCTTTATGTCCTGGGTTTAGTATCTATGGCAACACTGCAACCAGAACTGTGCACTATACTGCCAAAAGCAGTTGCACTTGTAAACATTTAGCCAATTGCTAAACAAATGAACCCACACAAACATGTCAGGAACTGTAGAAATAGGGTGCTGTAATAGTACGAGAAACACACATAACATGCGAAGATGAAACAACTCTGGCATGCTAGCCGTGTCCGCCATGTTACTAAAAGGGCAGCAGTTCAGAGATCAAGCTGGGGGATAAAATGCAGGAAGGCACCTTGATCCCTACAAACAAAGCACCCACACACAGAACACAGATGCCAGCACCAATGATAGGGCCTTGACAATAGCTGTTGTACACGGCCTCCATACAGGTTACATCACAGCAATCGTTCGAATTATTGAACAAGCCATCTGTGCATTTTTATTTACGAACTCATAAACATACTTTTCCGGATACCAACAGACATGGCCTGGATACCTGGGCATGACGGCTTATCAGGAAAGGAAAGACGCTAACCTGCTCGTCCACACAACACTGCACCAGGCACCCAACATTCCTGGCCAAGCCCAAGCAACCTTTGAGCCTATGAGACTTCACTTATGCACTTATCAAGAGGATAGAAGGATATTTGCCAAGATCAGTAACAAGTTAAACTGAAGATAACGTTCATTTCTTAGACAAACGTTTCACCAACACAGGCTCGCCTCCACCTGATATGCGGCTGTGCCAGCGAAACCCCAAGCATATACTGTGGACATGCCACACACTGTCACTCACCACCCTCCCGAACCTTACTGTAACCCCAAACGCTGGACTGCCAACTCAAGTCACCATCTGGCACACTTCATTAAGCCAGGACTAAGGAGATGCTATAAAAGATCCCAGTCATTTTATGAGAGATTTCTCTCTCTCCATGTTTCAGCAGAAGTGTGCTCCTGCTAAATGCCCACAGGAAAGAACATTGCCATAGCTATGTATTTCTTGCTGCATATAGGTGTATGCAGTTCGTGGTTTTGAATTGTGTTTATGGGCTAAAAGAGTGTTTGCAAAAGCACTATGAGCTTTTAGGGATTAAAGACAACTCATTGTAACCTCACGAAAAACATGAGGGGCTCAATCACCAACACAAACATTATGTACATGTAGAGTGGTCACACAATAATTTTCTATGCTCTTTTTTAAGCCCAGCAGGTATGGTGCAGTGGTAACCGTGGTGTTGAACATATTTTTTCTTACCAGAGCAACAGTTAAGAAAAGAATCAAACATGCATGCCGTCACAGCAAATACAAGACAGAAAAGAAGAGATTTAAAGGGACAGCATCCACCATGGACAGTTTTTCAACTATTCAACTCATAATATATGTGTACAGTCGCCGACCGTTTATTCGGACCTCACGGGGACTGCGGAAATGTCCGAATAAACAGGCGTCCGAAAAAGCAGATTAAGAAAAAAAAGAAATCCTTTATTTTCACGCACTTATTCGGGCTCAGCAGTAGGCTTGAAAAAATCATGAATGCGCCGTTGCACGCTGTTCCGTTTACGCGTAATCAGATAAGCCTGAATCTCGGAGAAGGTCGTACGGTCACTATAGACAGCTGAAAGCACAGTCACTGCTTGTGCATGCTCCGCATGCGACGGCAACATAGCACATGGTGCGTCATCTTCAGACTCGAAGTCATCGGCCGGCAGTGCAGCAGAAACCTGACGAATGATCTCGCCATCATCGAGTTCTGCGTATGTCAGTACAGTAGCGTGAGCACCTGTGAAACTGTCAAATGAAACGGTGTCCGGAACCACTGCACAGGTCTCGGCAGAACACTTTCGGCGTCAGTAGGGTGCACATCACAAGGCAACAAATCCTAGGCTCTCGGCACCCGCTTGCCGGCATTCCCCAGCGCAGTCTGAGCAGGCACTGTCGGTGCCATTAGACACTTGACGCTATGTTTCCGTACGCCACGTTGCATCACCGCAACCTCGACACAGCACACAAAGCAAACATCACCACGCCAGCACGCCGATACCAGTCGCACAAACGAAAAACGTGGCCTACTCGCAGCGTTGTGCACGAAGAAACAAACAAATCAGCTGCTGGATTGTCTTGACATGGCTTACTAAGCTGAGACTGGAAATGCTGCAGCCACGAACCAGGCAGAAACGATGATGATGAGCGTGGATTTGCAGTAGCGCCACTTTGTGGAACAGCAAGGAGGCTTCGTTCAAAACAAGAATGTACCGACTGCTGATAGCTTTGCGCGCTGTGTTCTCGCCACTTACTTAGAGTTGAAGAGAGACACGTGGGCCCATATCTTGAAAGCAATATGAAACAATGGCAGAGTAGGGCGTAAGCTGAGAGGTCCGTGAGCACTGTGTTCTTCCTGCTTCGTTGGCGTTGAAGCGAGAGGCAGCACAAAGGTGAATTCGCTCGCTGCTGCGGGTGCTATTTCAAAAGAGGTTGTCTTACGGGATGGACTGTCAGAGGGACAGACGGCTTTCTCGTTGGGTAAGCACAGAAATGCTTATGCATAGAAAACGCAAGAAAAAATGAGATAACTGGGAAAATGTACACGCCTGTCACTAAAAAATTTGGTAGGCTCAACTGTAGGTGGCGTCTACATAATGCAAAGTGTTGCGCAAATTGTTGCAGCACGAGATGCTGACGGGCACCACACTGGTAGGGCCCGAGTGGCCGTGGAGGTGCACTGTCGTTCTTACAGCTTCTGCAAGCATACGTTTGCGCTCCTCGAATTCAGCCCAGTTGAGCAGCTCCTTCAGGTGGGAATTTAGTGGGAAGTTCTGACGTGAACATTCAGCAAGAGCAGCTGCGGCAGGAGATGCCAAAGTGTGTTGAGCTAGTGGGGCCCTGAGTGGCCCAAGAAGTGCTTTGTAGTGTTCCTATCGAGTGTTTTAAGACGGTGAGGGGGAATAGAAACGAAACCAAGGTGGTGGGCGATGCTGGAATATCATGCTGCCAGAGCAAAATATAATGCTCACTTCATGCCACTTGCGGCAGGAAACGGCAGCATGCTGGATTATTGCCTATTAAAAGCATGCAGTACACTTCCAATGGCACTATGCCCCACGCATTGTCAAACAGATAGGCGATGGCGCTTATCAGACTAGGGTTGATGGCGCTTATCAGACTAGGGTTGGCAGCGACAACTGTGAATGCGACGTGTGCCTACCCATGAGGAGATTTGCTGGTACGGGAAGAGGAAAGTGAGTGCACGTCGGCATTTTCAAGTGACATGGTCGGATGAGTGCTACAGGAAAGCTGCTGTGGCAGGCTCCTACTGCAATATATCGCGTGTTGCCAAGCGCCTTTTCTTCTTCACGTGGGTACTAGCAACTGGAAAACATATCATATGACTGCAGTTCAGTGATGTGCTCAATGTAGGTGTTGAAAGATCACATATTCTGGGAAGCTATCAACAGCCGAAAAAGAAGCGTAAATGAATTGGGAAATTTTTTGTGTTCTCAATCACGAATGTTTGTGCTGGGAGATGGTATTGACACAATGATGTGGGGCTACCGTACCGCGGAACGGGGCGCGCAAAGGCTGGAGCCATGAAAGATGACAAAGCACGTAAGCTGCACGCTCTTCTTCTGGCCCGCCATTAAAGAGAAGTGTATATTTTGTAAGACTCCGTCTTCAATCTACGTTACATTTTTCTGGTGGTGGTGCTGGGTACATGCTACCAATCCCAGATCGAACGTCGTCTACAAGCCCAGTACGAAGTCCGGTCGAGCCGACTCCTGTTCACGTACGGACAAGCCATCGACTTCAAGGACTGCCACCTGAGCACGAGCCTCTACCCAATCGAGTCAGAAGGATGAGTACATCAGTTCCGTCTTCTTCCTCAACTGCGCCGACGGAGGTCATCCTCAACCAGCCACGAATCCCCACATCCTTCCAGGGGGACACCTTCGAGGATGTAGAGGACTGGCTCGATCACTTTGAGCGTGTCGCAGAATTCAACGGCTGGACTCCAGAGCGCAAGCTACGCAACGCCTACTTTGCCCTCAAGAATTATGCGCGGACACAGTTTGAGAACCGAAGACGGCCCTATCCACATGGGACGAATTCCGCAGCAGCTAATCGGCACATACGCCAGCCTCAATCGTAAGGAGCGAGCTGAATCTGCAATTCAGGCAAGAGTACAGAGGCCGAACGAAAGCGTCGCAACGTTTGTCGAAGATATGTGCCAACTTTTCCGACGCGCGGATCCATCCATGCCGGAAGAAAAGAAGGTCAGGAACTTGATGCGCGATGTCAAGCAAGAGTTATCTGGTGGCCTAATACACAACCCACCAAAGACCGTTGCAGAGTTTCTCGCGGAGGCCATATCAATGGAAAAGGCACTGCAGCAGCGAACAAGGCAGTACAACCGCGACGTGTTGACCCTATCGCGTGACCCTCTTGCTATACCCTTGGACAATACCGACGCCTTGCGGGAGCTCATTAGGCTTGTTGTTCGAGAAGAGCTTCAAAAGCTTCAGGTGGCTCCGGTATCGGTACTGCGACTCGCTCTGGCTGAGGTTGTTCGGGAAGAAATCAGGCAGGCAGTACAAGTCCCGGAGCGAAGCGAGACACTACAGCATGAGGTACGGCAGCCACAGCCTCGCATGTTGTATGCGGAAGCTGCGCGAAGTTCGTTGTCTCCGACTTTTCACGATGCGCACGACGTACCGGACTTTCATGGTGTGCGCGCCATTGAACAAGCAACTGGTGACTTCAGGACTCGCCGCACGCCATTCATGGCTGAAACACGACCACCCCGCAAGAGCAACGTATGGCGCACTGCAGACCGAAGGCCCTTGCGTTCTCATTGCTGTGAAGCCGATCACCTCTACAGGGCGTGTCCTTACCACCGAGCTGGGCTCCATGGATTTTCACTGAATTCGCCGTGCCTGCGCAATGGTGAACACACCCTGGAAATTGAAGCCTATCTTGCGGATGCCAGGAGCTCGTATGGCCCACGATTCCGTGACCCCCGGTCACCATCACCTGTCCAATACAGGTCTTCCAGTCCCGTCTTCACGCCGAGCGCAACAAGGCGTCGCTCACCCAGCCCTGCCTCCCGGGAAAACTGAGTCCAGCGACCTGCAGAGGTGAGCTCGCTGATGTTGCGAACGCTGAAGATCCTCCACTACGCACACCGCGATATGACGTAATTGAGACGCAGAGAAAGCAGTGTAGTTCGGTGTCAGTATCTTGCGACGTACCAGTTACCATATATGACTACGAAGTCACGGCATTAATCGACACGGGGGTGGACACGTCTGTTATGAGCCAGAATCTCGCGTGTATACTGAACAAAGTTTCGACGCAATGGACCGGGACTCAGATTCATACTGCAGGAGGGCACCTCATAACTCAATGGGCCAGTGCACAGCACGAGTCAACATTCGGGGCTTCACATACATCGGCGACTTCGTCATTCTTCCTGAATGTTCAAAGGACCTTATACTCGGCATGGATTTCCTTCAGGCGAACGGTGCCATCATCGAACTGCAAGTCTGGAGTCAGCTTCGCTACTACGCAAGCCATAGCGAACAGTAATGACAATGACCGTGACATTGCGCTTCGCGTAGCTGACAATCACGACACGTTGCCACCCAAGAGCAGTGTGCTTACCCTTGTCCAATGTAACATGGAGGACGACGCCGAAGGAATTGCTGAGGCAAACATCCCCCTGCTTCTTGAGCGCCACATTTGCATAGCCAGAGGGCTTCTTCGGGTGCGCAACAAATGTTCAGTCGTTCTGCTAACAAACTTTAGCAACCAGTATTGGCAGGTACCACGAGTAACGACAATCGCATTTCTTCGCGAAATAATTGTTGTTACTGACATTGCCACATTAGAAATCGCATTGTCTCAGCAATCTGAGTTACCCAGCCTAAAAGAACGAATTCACATTAACGCTGCTCTGCCAGACCATCAGTGAGACCGTCTACTGAGTCTCGTGAACAAATTTGCAGACTGTTTTTCAACGTTGTCCAAAGTAAGGCGCATGTCCATCACAAAGCACAGCATTATTACAGATGAGTCTTCACGTCGTGTTCGTCAGCATCCTTACTGAGTGTCTCCAGTGGAAAGGGAAGCAATCAAGCATCAGGTGAAAGAAATGCTCCAAGACGACATGATCCAGCCATCCACAAGCCCGTGGGCCTCCCTGTAGTGTTAGTCAGAAAGAAAGACAACACACTATGCTTCTGTGTAGATTACAAAAAGTTGAACCGTGTCACAAAGCACGATGTTTATCCATTGCCACACATCGATGACGCATTGGATCGTCTACAACATGCCAAGTTTTTTCTTCGTAGGATCTTAAATCAGGGTATTGGCAAATCGAAGTTGATGAACAGGATCGTGAAAAAACAGTGTTTGTGACACCTGACAGGCTTTACGAGTTCAAAGTTCTCCCCTTCGGTATCTGTTCCGCACCTGCCACCTTTCAGAGGATGATGGATACTGTGCTTGCTGAACTCAAATGGCAAACCTGCCTCATATACTTGGACGACGTCGTCGTGTTCTTGAGCACGTTTGATGAACATCTCGCACGACTCGAGAGTGTCCTTATTGCGATCCGTACCGCCGGCCTCACCATTAAGCCTGAAAAATGCTACTTCAGGTTCCAAGAACTCAAATTTCTTGGCCATGTCGTTGGTCCTAAAGGCGTCCGACCAGACCCCGACAAGTTAGCTGCCGTCACTGAGTTTTTGCCACCCACAGCCAAGAAGGCTGTCCAACGCTTCCTTGGTTTGTGCACATATTATAGGCGCTTCGTCGAGGGATTCTCGAGAATTGCTGAGCCTCTGACACGGCTTACATGCGACAATGTGCCTTTAATTTGGGCGGACAAGCAACAGCAGTCGTTCAATGAATTGCGCAAGCATTTGCAAGCGGCCCCAATACTTGCTCATTCCGACAAAGATGCTGACACTGAAATCCATACTGACGACAGTAATACGGGTCTCGGTGCAGTTCTTGTGCAGTGGCAAGCTGGTGCAGAATGCCCCATCGCTTATGCAAGCCACAGTCTCACCAAGGCTGAGAAAAACTACTCAACCACTGAAAAAGAATGCTTAGCGGTTGTGTGGGCAATTGGTAAATTTCGACCTTACTTGTACGGTAGACCCTTTAAGGCTGTCAGCGATCAACCACACCCTGTGCTGGCTTGCCAACTTCAAGAATCGTTAAGGCAGACTAGCCCGTTGGAGCCTGCGCTTACAAGAGTATGACATAACAGTTGTCTACCGATCTGGGAGGAAGCACAGCGAAGCTGACTGTTTGTCACATGCACCACTCCCTACGAGGTCATTGGACCCTGACCATGACTTGCCATTTGTCGGCGTTATCGATGCCATAAAGATGGCTGAGCACCAGTACGCTGACCCTGAGCTGCTGCCACTGATCGAGCACCTTCAAGGAGTTGAAAGTGTTTTATCCCGCTCACTCATGCGCGGCTTATCATCGTACCACTTGCACGACGTCCTTTACAGGAAAAACTGCGGAAGCAGTCCCAATACGTACCTCCTTGTCGTGCCGTTGGCAATGCGCCAAGACATTTTGCAAGCCTGCCATGATGAGCCATGCACGGGACACCTGGGATTCGCTAAGACATTAGCAAGGATACGACAGAAGTATTACTGGCCCCGGCTTTATTCTTCTGTGCAACAGTATGTGAAGACCTGCCGCGATTGTCAGCGCCACAAGAAACCACCAGTTAAACCGGCTGGCTTTCTCCACCCTGTGGACCCTCCTCAAGCACCGTTCCAACAAATAGGAATGAATCTACTGGGGCCATTCCCAGTGACCTCTTCGCACAACAAATGGATAGTCGTCGCTACCGACTACTTAACCCGGTACGCCGAAACCGAAGCTATTCCGCAAGCAAACTCATATGAATTGGCTAAGTTCTTTGTACGCCAAATCGCCCTACGACATGGTGCACCGTCCGTAGTCATCATGGACTGCGGTACAGCATTTACAGCCGAACTTAAGCAGGACGTTCTCCAGCTGACGCATTGCTCTCACCGCAAGAGCACTGCGTATCACCCTCAAACCAATGGATTAACGGAACGTCTGAACAGAACGCTGGCTGATATGCTCTCCATGTATGTCAACGTAGAGCACGAGACGTGGGACGAGATTTGACCCTATGTGACCTTCGCGTATAACACTGCTGTACAGGAGACTACACAGTTTACGCCGTTCGAACTTGTATACGGGCGCCACGTCACGTCCACACTTGACGCCGTGCTACCTCTGGCTGATAATAGCCCGACCAGCGAACACATAGAAGAGTTCCTACAAAGAGCCGAAGAAGCACGCCAGCTTGCTCAGCATCATATCCCGAGTCAACAGCATACCGACACCCTTCGATACAATCAGGGTTAATGCAACGTCCATTACAATACCGGCGCCTTCGTGTGGGTCTGGACGCCCATCCGTCGCCATGGACTCTCGGAAAAGTTGCTTTGCCAGCATTTTGGTCCCTACAGGGTTACATGCCGCCTCAGTGAGGTGACCTACAAAGTCGTCCCCTGCAGTTCTGACCCCGGTTCGCCCCGTCGTCGTCCTCGCACTGAAGTTGTTCATGTAGTGCGCATGAAACCATACTATGCGCGTACGTGAACGCCGAGATGCAGCTGAGGAGCTCCATTTCTTGTCGTCGCTGAAAGAACTTTTTCATGCGACCAAGACAGTCGCCTTTCGCATGGGGGCAGTTGACACAATGATGTGGGGCTCCCACACCGCGGGACAGCATGCACAAAGGCCGGCGCCATGAAAGACAACAAAGCTGTGTAAGCTGCACGCTCTTCTTCTGGCCCGCCATTAAAGAGAAGCATATATTTTGTAAGACTACGTCTTCAATCTATGTTACAATATGAAACAGGATCGTATCAATGAGGTTCCACTGCACTCGGTGTCTCAACGAAACCGCCATGGCATTACATTCTACACATGGTGTACGTGACATGCATCCACAATTGAAATTTAATTTAGGTTTTTTATAGCAGAGCACTGCAACTTAAGAAAAGAGATTGTAATAGCAGTGGTTGAGTGCTTAGCAAAGACGAGGACCCAAAAAAAAGGAGACACCCTCGTCTTTGATAAGCGCTCAACTGTTGCCATTCAAGATGTACAAACAAGCCCATTTCACCACAAGTGTAGTGCAGCTCAAGTAGTGTTTTTAGCACTTTAATTTTTTTAATTATGCCAACTGATGCGCCAAGAGGCTGTGCACATTTTCGAGAAAAACAAAGCCAATGCTGAAAGAGCTTTATGCAATGATGCAATCCTTTCTGCAATCCACCCAAGTACAAAAATTTGCTTACGGACCTAGTCTCTACATCTTTCCCAATCAAGTTGATGACCACGTTGGAGTACTTCATTGCCTTGGCAATGCTCAGTTCATCTTTGAGGTTGAATGGCTGCAATGTAAAAAACAAACATAGTTAGTGAAGGCCAGCAAGATGAAACAGTGCAACATAAGAGATGCCAAGTAGCCTTGCCTTTCACCTTGCACTACAGATTTTGGTCGCAAATACATCGTGCAACTGGCCTCAAACCCCGGTAGCAGACTATACTAGACGTTTCTGTAGATACATAATCACTGACCACAGCATGTAATACCGTTGGATGCTGCAGAGAATGCTCTGCTAAATACAGCCTCCCAAGTCCAGCCAGTTTTGTCTCACTGAAACTGCTGTTTGCTACTACCCAATGCAAAACATCACAGATTTAAAGGTTAGTTTAACAGCAAGCAAGACCATCAATAAAAAAAGCTGTGCTGGTGTCCATCCTCTTAGTGCTGGACTTGGATCACTCTTATTTTTTAAGCATTTGTGATGGGGCATAAAAAGCAATCAGTCTTTGGACAAAACAAAGACAATTCACTCTGCGCATGCTTTCACCGATATGACAAGCCCTTAAAAGTCTTAAATAACCAACACACCGCGTGTTAGCTGGCAAATTTGTGACGTTCACTGGGGCAGCACTTCTTTAAATTTCAATTCCTGTGCATTGTGACCCACTGCTGAGCTAGCAGAAAGCTGCGCTCCTTCAAGGTGCATAGAGGTGGTACCATGACATGTCAGATCAGAAGCAAACAAGAATGTTTCCTCTCAGTTGATTTCTAGAAAAGATGTCTCTTGTGCACTGTAGAAAAAGATCTGTACAACCACACAGGGGGAATAACTGCCATGACCCACCTGCAACCCATTATACTATGAACGTGTTAAAGGGACACTAAAGGCAAATATTTAGTAAAGCTAAAATGATAGGTTAGTGCTCGAGAATCTCTAAAGTGTCAATATTATTGCAAACAGAGCCTTATTAATCGAGAAATTGAGGTAAATGCAGGACATGATTAGAGACTTCCCGGGACATTCAAGTAGTTGCTCGATGATGAGAGCACTCGTCAGTTAAATTCTGTCACTAGTACTCAACCATCCGTTGCAAAAAACATCCATCTACAGTATTAAAAGATGAAATAAAATGCTACTTGTCAAGGTCTATTTCATTTTAGAAAAACAAACTAATTGAAATTACCCTTGACAACAACATGGGCAGTCGAAAGGTTTCATTTTTGCTCGACTCTGCGCCGCCCAGGCATTCTAGTTTCAGTAGCTTCGTTATCACGTAGTGCTGCGCTGGTTTTGCTCGCTCGTGAAACTGGCACAGACTGCAAGTAGCAGAGAATTCAACTTCCATGTGGTGTCGTGAGATGTCTGAACGGTCTGCGCCACTTGAACAAAAACCAGCTGCCGCGGCGAATCCACCGTTCTGTCTTGGCTCGGTATAGCCGCCTGTCGGGTGCCGTTTTACTGACCAATGGCAGCAAAGGGTGGTGATGACGTATACAATATTGTGTCACCACTCCACTGGTTGGGTGGTGGGAGATTTGAATTTCTAAAGGGGCATTCAGACCCTTCAGATGCAATTTTCTCATAAACTAAGTCTGTTCTTGGCACGAAAGAAGCGTTGTGAGGTTTTTGGAATGGTATTTAAACAGTCCACATTGACTTAGTGTTTGCCTTTAGTGTCCCTTTAAAGGACCCTTGAGGCTGCCTTGCATGGTGAAGTCTCAGACTCCAGGAATTCAACATCACCACGATCTACAAGTCCGGATGGAAGCACTCTGATGTCAAGTGCCTGCCGCTGCAAGACAAACAGGACGATGACGCCTTCCGGGAACAATAAGTGCAGACGAATTCACTGAACAGCAGTGAGCAGACCTGCTACTAAAGAGCTTTAGTGAGCACTTCGGAGGCAAGGCCGACCTAGTATACAGGATATTTAAATGTGGATTGGTTTCATTTTTGTCACAACACTACGTCCCTGCAAAGAAGAATTTCTCACCAGTTCACGAACTACCTTCTCGTGCACTCAAGCACTATGGCTGGAGGTTCTGCATAAATAGACGACGACAACAAAGTCGCAAGAAAAACGTACACTACGTATTGAGGCTAAGCCGCGTTTAATGCCCTGTGTTGAGGCATGAAAGCAGGAAACAGAATTCAGAGAAACTGTCTACTGCGAAAGATCTGTAGTGCTAGAGGAACTTTTGGGTGGCCCTTCTAAACTACAGAGCACCACTGCTGGAGAATGGAAGGTGCCCGAGTGAGCTTACACACTTCGGCTGCCGGACTTCGCGGCAGTGGGCCATCAAGCCACATGGAAGTGAAAGCAGCCAATGCGAGGAAATCCACTCCCTGGCTTAACAAAGAAGGATGTGGTACAAGTTCATGATGATAGTTGGTGGGAAATCAAGGCACAAGTCCAGCAGCAGGCAGCACGGAGGTCTTACACAATAATATTGAACCAGCTGCACAGTAACAGGCAGTGCCTGCTTCTAACCAAGATGCAGTACCAACCAGCATTCGCCGATGAAAATCACTATGGATGAGACATCCACAGTTTCAGAGTCACCGCAACCCACTGTGATTGGAGGGCGAAGATAAGCCAGCAGGCCAAGGCCTAAAGTTTCGTTGACCTATGATAAAAACTTCAACTAGCTGGCCTGGCATTTTGAATGTTGTGCACCACAGTGGTTTGGTGCACTGTTCAGGCTGGTGGCTTCACAGGTGAAACCAAAAGACATAATTACATCTGAACATTTGTGACTTGACATTTCTTATGTTTGAATGTGTGGAGAATGCACAAAAATGCACCACCTTGCATGAGCCGTAGCTGGACATGTAAAAGACATATCTCTTGAATTAGCTTTTGTAATCAAAGACTGAAAGCAGCGTGCCGCCCTCATCATCCTATGCAAGAATTTGTTCTGTCACCATATTGCGATGGCAATCGTGATGACGCTGGTTTCGACAATAAATGTTGTGAACACGACAAAATCATTCATTGTCAGCTGTCATTTTTGCTTGATCTTCCTAGGGCAGGGTGAAAATAGGTGTTGTCAGGAGGAGGCAACATGTCTATATGGCATTGCCAAGCTGTACATAGCAGCCATTGCAATCACCACTGGAGTCCCCATTTCGGTCAGGCGCATCAGTGCTGACCAGTCATGTTCAAATTAACTAATGAGTACCAATGTCATGATCAAAGTAAATTTTGGCCCCCAGAAATATATGGACACTAGTCAAGACCTTCTGTCATTAACCAAAAAAATGTAATTAGTTGAAACTGAATTAAGAAAAGTTTATTATAAACGATTGAAGTCCCAATTTGTTTAGTTTGGTAACAAGCAGTCATCCTTAGCAGAGGCAACATCTGGTTTACCCAAGCGCCCAGTTTTGGGATCATACTTATACTACTGTGTCCATATTAATGATGCTGCTAAAGTTATCGAGGACACTCCAGTGAAGCTAAGTTTGTATGCTGATTGTGCGCTTTACGGCAGTGATTATAACATACCCCAGGATCAGCTACTACTTAATGTATTTACAAGGTTTCGTAAACAGAGTGATATCTTGCAGATGAAACTAAAAAAAAAAAACCATCAGCATGATTCTAGAAACAAACAGGAACCTTACCTTACAGAAACCATGAACAAAACCTGGAGTGCACTAATGAATTCAGGTGCCTCAGCATGCACCTAGCCTATTATGACACAGACACATCGAGGTAGTCTGCTCAAAGGCCTGTCATAAATTATCTCTCAATGAATTCAACAAGACAATGCCCCAGTCAGATGAGCAAATTTAGTGACACTTCGATCGAGTGCACTTCGTTTCATTAAATGTAACTTCGGTCGTGTGATGCTAGACGGCAAAATTAGGTATCATTTGGCATTGATGACAATGACGATCCATGAAGCCATAGTGGTTGATATGATTCTCAGCATTTTGAGATTTAGAAAGGGTTACTGTCTTATTAAGAAAAAAATGGTCATTTAAAAGTACCTTCGCCATCAAAAATAAAAATACCCTAATCCCGTTAACATATCTATTTGTTTTGGGCCAATACAAGTAAGCAACACATCCAATATCCACAGGGTCAAAATAACGGAATCTGCTGAAAATGAACGTTTCAAGCTTGTTTTGTCTTCACTGTCACAAAGATACTCATAACATCTGAAATCAGGAAAAACTGGTTTTAGAATTAGCTCTGCTGTGAACATTTATTTATATATTCTTGAAGCACTGCTCTCAAGGCTGCAAACTTCAATACAGCGAAGTGAGTTTGCCTTCCAAAGTCTCATAAAATGAGATGGTACTAAATAAAAGGAGTAAAATGAGCTTGTATGGCAGGCCCTGCATGCTCACCGTAAAGAGGACCTGGCCTAGGTCGCCACAAAGCTTCAATCGTTGCATATAGTAAAGGTGCGACCTTGATGGTAAGACAAGCTGGGTGCCAATCTTGCCTGCAACAAAAAACATGCAATGCCTGATGTAATGCCTGACAATCCTTCTGCCTATCCCTTCAATAATGGCCAGCATAAATTACACAAACCATCACAATACTCAAATGCATCAGCAAATACAAACTTGTTTCAGATTACCCCTCCACCTTGCGAGTTGCCGCAGAACTATTACGTCAAAACGTAATGCGCCTGTGCTTCGAGTTGTTGACAAATTCGACTTCGCCCTACCATCTGGTGGCCGCTTGGTTAGCTCAGATGATAGAGTGGCTGCCGCGGAAAGGCGGTGGTCCCGGGTTCGAGTCCCGGACCAGGACGAATTTTTCTTCAACTGTGAGGCTTTTCTTTCGAGGAACCCATGTGGGTTTCCTTTGTAGCAATTGCTACGAACAGATGGATGTCTGATTTTCTTTTTATTTATTACTTCTCTCCACCTTGCCGGCTTCCGCAGAACTATTACGTCATACATCCACAAAGTAAGAGCAATTCTCAGAAAGAAAAATGTCTGCAACACTGGACGTCTTTACCACAAGAAAGTGCACATGCCGTAGATCATAAGACACATTTCTCGTGATACGAAGAAAGAAAGCTTAAAATAGAGTAAAAGCCATTTTCACATCACACCATACAGGAAATCAGCAACATCAGCCATCCAACAAAACTTATCTTTAGATAATATAACGTAGTAATAACATAACATAGTAATATCAGCATTCTTATATTAAAGGCCAACTGCAACGAAAGTTCACTTGGGCTAAATTGGCTATAAATGCATAGCACATACTATCAAGGTAATCTTGGCAAAGCCACAGGGCTGGTAATAAACCTTTTTGTGGGACACAGGCGTCACCAATGGCTGTGCACTTTTATGGTATGTCGCAGAGGCGGGCGCCACATTTTCTTCCTGTGCCATACAGGCACATGTGGCAAGGTGGCACATATTATTGTCTAATTCAAAGGCGAACGTCTTGTTTGTTGTTTAGCTGCAATGCCAGCTCACCTATTGTTCTCGTGTGCCACTGCTTTTTCCTTGTTTTTCAGCTGAGCTGGGAACCTTCTTCATCTATTTAGTGCACATACCCTTAGACTCTGAATTATCCTGTGAAAACTGAATATTAGGCATAATAAACAATGTGTACATTGAACCAAACCTGCCAACATTAGCAGTTAACAATCGTACAGTCCAAGCCAGAAAATACTCATATTTAGTGAAAAATATTAAAATTGTTCTAGTACTCAAGATATAGACTGTCTAAGAAATTCTGAAAGTGTGTTCTGTAAAGAAGCTGTGAACAAGCACTCTGCTCCATATAGTTGTGGCAAGCATGATCTGCCCCACAGACGAACGAAAATGTTTGCATGTTTACTACAAAGCATTCACGTAACAGTGGATGATATTGACATGTGTAGTTGTTTGTCTTTATCAAGCGACATGTTTCACCACCTAACAAATGTTATCGCACAGCGCAGGACGCGCCTGCATGTATCGTAAGTTTCTGGAATGTTATCGATGGTTCCATCCGATGTCTGTCACCGAACCTTGTGTAATCTGATTGCATGTATGCGCGACGTGAATAGTGTAGAACTTTGTGGAAGACACATGGGTCCCAGTGATTACTCTGGAACATTCGACGACTGATGTATAAAAGCTGACACGCTTGACCCGCTGATCAGGTTTTCGACGATCGCCAACTGTGTTCACTGCTTTCGTTGAGCATTGAGTGAACCTGTTTTTTCTGGGCACAGGTTCGCCCAATAAAGTTATTTTCGCCTTTCAGTTTTATTGCTGTGTCCTCAACCGTCACTACCACGTGACAATATCTTGGTTCCCATAATATATCAGTAACTGGATGTTGCTGGCACAACTAGGTCTGAAAAATCAGGCTGAGAAATCGGTCAGGGACTGTTTTGTTTTGTTTAAAATAAACTTTAACCTAAACTAGACACAAATGAAAAATTTAAAATTTATTAGTGCCAATATGACAGTCATGAAAGAGTTCTAAAAATCGAACATTTTACGATAAAATCGCAAAAGTTGGCAGGTATGTTGAAAACTAAACACAGCAGCAGCATGTACTACACCTGCAGCGGTAACTGTCAGGCAGACTTGGTCTGTAGTCTGCCTCGTTTGCACAATTCACAGGTTTTTACAAGTGATGTAAGATGGAGGGAGAGAAGTTAACTTCAGTTTCTCGCACAATTTTTTTCAAGCTTAATAAACACAATTTAGCTTTGTTTGTTGTGCAGTAATGTAAAAATATATTAATGTGCTCTGCATTGTTGAGCAAGTGCTCCAATGATGCATATCGCTTAGCTGCAATTGGTGGTTAGTGTCTGAACCATGCTGCATATAGCACGTGCCCAAAAAACATAAGGAAAAGGGCCTACTAGTTTCTTATGTAGCGCAGCTGATTAGAATGGCTGTCAAAGAGATTGTCACCACAAAGCAGCTTCCTTCTTCATGTGTGACCAATGCGCTCAAATGAAAACAGTATTGCGAGCTACTACCTGGTTTCGGTGAACTGCAGCACACGAACACAATATTGAGAGGGCCCTGGCCATATATTCAATTCTAACACAAAGCTTTCCCACGAAAAAGACAGGAGTATATAAGTGAAATTTCTCTTTTCCTACTTCCTTTTTCTTTTCCGTACTCCCACAGTGCCAATGCGGCAACAAATGGCGGGTGCCTGGGCAAGCCTGCTTGCTCGACCTACACTGTTTCCCCACAGTGCATCGCGCACCTGTGGGGCATTATGGGATTGCGTAGTTTTCTTATTAGCACACTTTAAACAGCGCCTAGGCAGACGTTGCGACTACCTGGTGGTGAGCGGTAGTGGTGCGGATATGGTCTCAGAATGGCCTGCTAATCTCTCAGTTGTGCACAGGAGCACCGCTCGCTCAACGTTTGCTGGTTGATGGCTGGCTCTCATGGCGTGCTTTCTCATTGCTGCGCATGTGGTTTGAGCTGTTGCAAGAATGCCGATGCATTGCATGGCGGTCCGGTGCCCGAGTATGTACTCGAACACGAGCTATGGCTGTCTAGAATATAAGGCTTGTGGGGAGCACACGCGCCCATCTTCCCCCCCGCGCCGTCGCGTCGAGAGCCGGCATAGACAGGGGAGAGGCGCACTACGCCCTCTCCCGATTCTCCCTCGCTCTCGCGACGCGCACGCGCCCTTCCTCCCCGACTTGCGGGCAGCTAGCTGACGGGCGAGGAGGACATTCCCCTCGCCCAGGTAAAAAGGTACAAAACAGCGCGACCGGGGGAGACCCTCTCTCTCTGAGGCCGGACCCATAACCTGCCGGACTGGAGTACCTGCCGCTACCCGTGAGTGACCACGTTGCCTGACTATCCCGGGCAACGAGGCCAGCCTATTTACTACTATTACAGAGAGGACGCCCCTCTGCCACTGTTCTTTATTACCGGTAGCAATAAACGTTCTTACAGTTGACGCCGCTGGTTGCCTTATTCGTTCAAACCCGACGTAGCCGCGATTCCCGCGCTACGGGTTGGGGAGTAACACAAAGCGACTGCGTGGGGCTAGATCCGGAGCTCGCCTTCAGCCCTAGCCGCACGCAGAGTGGAACCCCCACAGGCTACATAGAGGAAGGCCAAACACATCTTTCCTGTCCCAGCTTTCAGGGCTCAAGCATGCACCACACCATAACAGGCAAGTGCAACGCAGACGAGCCAATGCACACAAAGCACGTAAACTGCACTTATGAGGCTGCAAAGGCTACATTTTGCGAGCACAGTCACTTACCCGTGTAAGATCTGCTTACCAAATGATGTGGAAATGTAATACCGCCAGAGCAAAACGAGCGAAACTTAACGTGCACTTTGCACCGAGCCTCAGCTACAGATAGCGGTAGGGTTCCTCAACTTAGTCACCTCAATGTGCTCCTCGTCTCCGAGTGAAGACGGAATGTATCGAGGCTCTGCTCATTGAACATATACAGCATGATACAGAAAACCAGCTTGACTCAGAGAAGAATGCTTCGCCTTAAAGGAACATCACGGCGCACAACGGTGTTGGCACAGCACACGAAGCTGCTAGCAATGGCTAGCAGATGTGCAGGACTTTTCTGCCAATACACGGCAATGGTACAAGGAAGGGAGGAAAACGACATAGGCACTGGTTCTCTATGATCTAAGTCATATGTCACCTCTGGCGAGTGGTAATGGTGGCGTTATTTTTTTTTTCAGTTTTGGTATGAAAAATCAATTTTTTTCTAGCGTTTTGTGACGCATGCACTAGTGGGCTCTTCGATTTTTGGAGTTCTGTTAGCCAGCTAGTTCCAGTCCTGATAGGAAGTCACGCGGGCTGGGATCCGAAGGTGCCCAAAGTATGCAAAATCGAACGGATAAATATGCTACTGATATGAACGGATGGGATAAATATGCTACCAGCATGGCAGCGCCCGGCAAGGCCAGCGCGTGTTCAGCGTAGTTGGCTCATTTAACCGTTGTCAGCTTGTAAAGATCTATAGTTTCATTCAAGGATACGATCACTTACGTGAGATTTTGCAAGACACGCACTCTGCCAACCATAGAGTTTCTCACTATAACACCTAGAGGGAAATCTGGCGCCACCATCTATGGGAGTTTCCCAAGGGGCGCTGTGCCGTCATGGTGCATTAGAATCTAAAAAGAGAACGTGAGAAGTAAGGAAATCCGAAGATGACCATAGCCAAAGTTGGCTGAACGAAGTAAAGTCCTCAGGCGCCCACGTTGCAATCCATCAAGCCCCCACAAAGATGGCGGTGAGTGCAAATCGCCTAGTCGTCTGCTAGCCAGAGAATTTCCAGAGAGCAGCCAGACCAAAATCATCTTTGCTGATTCTGGCAGCCTGCGGGCAGCCAGAACTGTCCAGCCCGGGTAAAACGAATGCCTGGCAGAAGTGCGTGGCACAGTCAGTGGACCCAACTCTTGAAAAACGAAGGCACTCTGGCTGGCTCTGGCAGCCCGCACGTAGCCAAAAGTGAAAAATCAAAGAGGCCCAGTATATCACACATGAAATTTTGCACATAGGCTACTGTATATCTAAATTACGAGAAAATTGAATTTTTACGTGGCCAAAATTTATTTGCAGTAAACCTTTAAATGTTCACTGCAGCAGTTCTTTCCTCTGAGCCCCAATTTTTACGGGGTGTGTGAATATTTGAAACTTTCAAATAATTAATCAGATACTGTCTTACTTGATTTGGTCCTTGAATAAGACAACATTAGATTCTGTTCAATTTGGTCCTGGAATCAAATACATAGTCACTGTTTACAAATCAGAATATTTTTTTAATACTTGTACACAGTCACACATAAAAGAAGTAAAATTGGAATCCTGGCAGCCGTAAACATGAGATGTTACATAGTACAGCGTGCCGCTTTGCTTAGAAAAGCTCACTCGCTCAGGCGTGGCACTTGGTATTTATCATCTGGTGCTATTTATGGATGTGTTTTATTCAAAATAAAACAGTCACATCTTTTTTTATTTATGCTGAGATGAAGAATCTTTGCAAAGGGCATGTCTATGCTTTCCCCAAGATTACAAGACATAATCTTAAAAAGGAAACTGAATGTTAGCATGCAGAAACCCCTGCTGTATATTTGAACCTCGATATAGTAAAGTCGGTAAAATCGGCACTTTACTTCACTATATCAAAATTTCGTGATTTTGAAATTCGACCTTTTATGAAATGAAGTACAGTCACTGAACAATTTTTCTTGGTCAGTAAATGTACTTATTTTCATGAAAGGTCGGTACAGAGAAGGGGCCAAAAAAATTTCTGGGTTATTGGGCAACAGAAAAAAAAAACGAATTTTAATGACAAACAAAAATTTCATTTTGCTGAATTTGAGAATTGGTGACCAAAGATAGTGTTACGGGGGTAAAATAAGGCAGAAATATATTTGCAGGATATTTACAATAACTGTAGCAGCTGACAAGATGGTAGACAGCCCGCTATGTTAAGAGTGCCGTCTTCTTCGTCAACCTTTCACATGACCCCCAGCGGCTGAAGCACTGACCTGGTGTTGGTTAGGAGGCAGTTGAATGATACAACTTAAGACGCGCGATGCGGACCACGTCGGGGCAATGCCCATGGCCACGATTGGGTCAAGAGGGGCAATTTCGTACGTGATGTCATTTACTTGATGCAAGACATGGTAAGGGCGAGAGTAGCGTAAAAGTAACTTCTCAGAGAGGCCAACGCGTTGCGACGATGACCAATGGAGAACCAGGGTGCCCGGTGCGTAATGGATGTCACGATTACGGACGTCATATAAGCGCCGCTGATTTTCCTGCAACTCCATAAGTTGATGTAGGGCAATATGGCGCGCTTCTTGTGCTTTGAGTATGGCTTCACGGGTGTACTTGGATGTGAAATGCAGACTAGCAGGCAGAAGAGTGTTAAAAGGTAGCGTAGGATCACAGCCAAACAAGAGGAAGAATGGAGAAGCCTGCATTATCATGGCAAAAATTATAGGCGAAAGTAATGAACGGCAATGCAACGTCCCAGTTGCGATGTTCAGCAGAGACATACATGGACAGCATGTCAGTAAAGGTTAGGTAGAGACACTCAGACCGTTCTCTTGTGGATGGTAAGCAGTAGCAAGTTTTTGTTTGGTCGTGCACGAGTGTAGAATGTCATTAACAACTTTAGAAAGAAAGTAAGTTAGTCCACTTACAACAATATCAAGCTGAATGAAAAATCCGATCGTTATAACTGATCATCGCTACATCTGGACTGGCGAAAAAAAAAAAAAAAAGCTGCCAAACATATACCTTTGTAGCACCAAAACCAAATTTGCCATTTACACTAACATAGGCATTCGACAAAGAAGACATTGAAAAATGGAGTGTTTATTTAACGCCTCTAAACAATGTATCAAGTGTTAGGCGCGCTGACAGTCAGAAATCCAGACTTGCTTTCACGGGCGTTTCAGGTTCACAACTGCTGTGTCCGGATTTTGTACAAACACTAGACACTAGCACTTCACGTGAACATCAGGATCGGTGTCAAAGACGGGTCATTGTCAATCTCATCGCCCTCACTGCACAATGCCGCCGCCTGTTGCGATAATGATCGTGACGTCGGAGATCTCTTCACATAACTTTCCACCGTATTGGTTTCTCTATCATGGGGTGGCTTCATTCTGCCGCACAAAGCCCGCCTTTTCCGTTGATGGGCATGGCCCTTGGTTGCAGCCATCATGATCGCGGCTCCCCTGCACAAGCTTGCACTTCTTTGAGCCTTGCAAAATTTGCAGCTTCATCTCAAGCAAAACAACATTGCGCTTTGTCGGTGTTGTCTTCTATCAACCGAGCTGTCTGCGGCTGCTTCCACGGCGCATTTCCACGCTTGCTGAGAAGGGGGCAAAGTGCGGGCACTGTTTCGCTTCTCTCATTTTTTTCCCCTCTCCTCATGCATATCTCGATCGTGGGCTACGCTAAAGTCCCTTTAGCTCATAAGGATCGGTAAAAGCCTAAGGTCCCTAGATCAGCAAAAGCCAATCTAGGGACTTTAGGCGACGTGAGGCAGCTGGCGCCATTTTGTGCGCGCTGTGCCAACTAGTGATGCTCTTCGTGGCTTTCGCAATCGGCGCGCGGTGTGGCTAATAGCGGCAGATACAAGCTCACATAAGAAATCACGTAGGAATGCAAATTTCCCAATTATTCAGCATGGAAAATGCCATCCAGAAGGCAAAATTTTGATCATTATATCCAATATGCGGTGAATAATGTATCCTTATATATGAGTTTTTTTTCTCCTAGCCTTAATGTATAAGTTGATGCTCTTAGGTCAGCTCATCAATACAACCAATATATCGTTATATATGGTATCGCAATAAGAGGAATGTACTGTAGCAGCCTCGGTCATTAAGGAGCTGTAAAGGGGCACCGTGGTGAAGGATGACATCCTCTAGGAGGAAGTCAATGACATCGGTTGCACAGAGCCCATGTGATTGCATATCGGGTGGCGTAGTCTGTTGCTACAGCAATCTACTTATTTCCCGAAGCAGACATAGGAAAAGGGCCTAAAAGATCAACACCTACAGGGAAGAATCATTTGGATGGTACATAAAATGTTTGAAGGCGGCCAGCAGGGAGGGTGGTTGGTTTTTTTTCGTCTTTGACAAAGGTCGCTTGCAGCTATATAATGGCAGACATCACGGAAAAAACCAGGTCATAAGAAGCGCCGATGAACGCGGTCATAAGTCCGTGCCACACTAAGGTGATCGGCAGTCGGTACATCATGAAGCTGGGGGAGAAAAGTCTGACGCAGATGCGCAGGCACAACGAAGAGTCGGTCATGGTAGTCCGGGCGCTTGTTATAGCGGCACAATATGCCATCTTGAAGTTCAAACATGCGAAGGTAAGGATCAGGCATCGTTGAAGTCAGCCGTTGAATAAGGTCATGTAAGGAGGCATCATGACATTGCTCCACTCCAATATCGCGAAAAGCAGCCAGAGAGAGAATGGCGAAAGGTATGCCGGTCGCAGAAACATCAGGTGGGTCAACAGGGTGGCGTGACAAGCAGTCCGCATCTTGATGTAACCAGCCGGTCTTGTATACAACTGAATAGTTGTATTCTTGAAGGCTTCAGGGCACCTTGGCTCAGCGGCCAAGGTGCCCTGAAGGACCTTTCGAGGATGAAAGCCAACACAGAGCGTGGTAATCAGTGATGACTGTGAATTGCCGGCCATACAAATAGGGGCGGAATTTATCCACTGCCCAGACGAGAGCCAGACACCCACGTTCAGTGATAGAATACTTGCGCTCAGCAGGGGAAAGAAGGCGGCTGGCGTAGGCAATAACACGTTCTCGCCCTTGTTGTTTGTGGGCCAAAATATCTCCAATACTGTAGCCACTGGCATCGGTACGGACTTCTGTTGGAGCCGACACATCAAAGTGAGCGAGAATGGGAGGGGAGGTAAGCAGCCCAATCAGCTCGGTGAAAGCACCAGCTTGCTCAGTGGCACAATTGAAGGCAGCGTCTTTCTTGAGGAGGTGAGTAAAAGGGCGCGCAACGTCTGCAACCATTTTGGGCAAACCAACAGAAATAGGAGCAGAGGCCCAAGAAGCTGTGAACATCCTTGGTGCACGTTGGCACGGGAAAGTCTTTCACTGCCCGTACTTTACCTTGATCAGGGCATACACCATAAGAATTGACAAGGTGTCTGAGCATAGAAATTTCACGACGACCAAAGTGGCATTTGGATGAATTTAGTTGTAGCCCCGCCTGACAGAAAGCAGATAGGATCGTCGATAGACGTTCGAGGTGCGTCACAAAAGTCAGACAAAAAACGATCACGTCGTCCAGGAAGCAGAAGCAGATGGACCACTTGAAACCGTGACGAAAGCGTCCATCATTCGTTCAAATGTGGCTGGGGCATTACATAAACTGAAAGGCATCACTTTGAACTGATAAAGGCCATCGGGAATAATAAAAGTTGTCTTCACACAGTTTGTGACATCGACCGCAATTTGACAGTAGCTACAGCGAAGGTCTATGGACGAAAAATATTGTGCTCCATGCAGGCAATCCAGGGCATCGTCAATGCATGGTAGTGGATAGACATCCCTCTTTGTTACTTTGTTGAGGTGCCAATAATCCAGGCAAAATCAACAACTGTTGTACTTCTTTTTAACTAGTACAACAGGGGATGCCCATGGGCTGCAAGATGGTTCAATGATGTAATAATAAAGCATCTTGTCAACCTCATGTTGGATGATGTGTCGCTCAGTAGGCGAGACGCAGTAGATGGATAAAGCTCACATCACCAGTTTTAATGCTGGACAACATATTTTTGTCCTAGAGGGTGGTTTCCACGGTTGGATATTTTCCAGTATGAGGCAAGGAGACAACGTAGTTTATGAGCACACTGGGGCGGAAGGTTAGCAGCAATCATTTTCGTTAGGGCACTAAAGTCTGAAAGGCAGGAGGTGAAGCAAGAGTTGCACATGAGGAGCTGTCACAAGTTAAAGCCGAGATGTGGTAGTCTCGGGCTGGCATGATTCGGGCCAGCAATATGCCGTGTGGGAGAACTTGTGTACAACATCCAAATTTCACAAGCTTCACAAACTTCTCGTCCGTAACGGTAATGACGGTGTCAGGAAATGCGACATTATGCGAGAGCAGGACATCCGGATTAGGGGATATGATGTAGTCACCATCTGGTACAGGTGGAATGGGTGAAACACTTATGTAGGAAACAGCAATGTGAGGGGGGCGAATATGCTCTGTGGAACATAGCCATATTGGAGCACTATCGGGAGGGTCAATAGCAACAGGTACAGCGAGTTGCACATCAGCAAAACAGTCTATCAAGACGGAGTGTGCCGACAGAAAGTCAAGTCCCAGGATTAGGTCGTGAGGGGAGTGTTCTAGAACATAAAACAGAAGTATGATGTCTAGTGACACTCACATGAGCCGGACACATACAAATAACAGCTGGTGTTCCACCGTCAGCGAGGCGGACCACAGGCAACAGGGCAGGAGCGAGGACTTTCTTGAGGCAATTCTGAGGCTTTGCATTCATCGCAAAATATGTGCGCACCAGTGTCAATCAGAGCCATAACAGGTACACCATCCATGTTCACTTTGATGCGGTTCCAATGTGTGGGCATGTTCAGAAGAGGATTTTGGCATCAGGCCGTTTTGGCAGCGTCACCTCCAGGTGCTGCACCTATTAATTTTCTAAAAGTGTGCGCCAGAAGGAGCTAGGGGATGGTGATTCAACGAGACGGGGGCAATCGGGAGAAGCGGTGATGTGGCGAAGGAGAACGGCTAGAACGGGTGGGCAGAGAAGTGTCGCCAGGATTCACTGGTTGCGTTTGCGGTGGGAAGCAAGAAGCAGCATGAGGCGAGCGGTGGGATGGGAGGTAGGGCCAGTGGGTTGAATTCCACAAAGAGTGGCAGTGACATGAAATAGGAGGTACTCACCTACAGGGCAGAAACCTGGAGGCTTATGAAAAGGGTTCTACCTAAATTGAGAACGACCAAACGAGCTATGGAAAGAAGAATGATGGGTGTAACATTAAGGGATAAGAAGAGAGCAGATTGGGTGAGGGAACAAATGGGAGGTAGTTGAAATCAAGCAAGAGAAATGGGCATGGTGAGGGCATGTAATGAGGAGGGAAGATAACTGATGGTCATTAAGGGTTAAGGACTGGATTCCAAGAGAAGGGAAGTGTAGCAGGGGGTGGCAGAAAGTTAGGTGGATGGATGAGATTAAGAAGTTTGCAGGGACAACATGGCCACAATTAGCACATGACTGGGGTAGTTGGAGAAGTATGGGAGAGGCCTTTGCCCTGCAGTGGGCATAGCGAGGCTGATGTTGATGATGATTATGAGTTATATCCATTGGCAGGACAATTTCACATTGTTAAAACGAGGCTTTAAATACGTGGATCTCTATGGTAAAAACCTGGTTAACACTCCCAGGTTTAGTTCTAATAGATAAACATAAATACCCAAAAAAGTGAATTAAAAAACAGCACTGCGGTAGCTCAATTGGTAAGAGCATCATACGCATAATGTGAAGACGAGGGTTCGTGCCCCACCTGTGACCAGTTGTCTTTTCATTCACTTTCATTTCCCTTAATTTATCATTACTTTCAATAAATGTAATAAATAAGTACATGTAATTTCCCCTATGCTGTCGTTGGTATCTTTGTTGGTTTCTTATGATAAAACTAATAAAAATCGGGCCCTCGGTTGCCTTTCTTCTCGTTCATTACATAGCAAGGCCACGAATCCGGCAGCCCTGATGCCTTCACGTAGCATGTGTGGGTTTATTAACCAGTTGTCTTCACCCAAAAAGATCATGCACACGTGACACTTGCGACACAAAAAGGATGTTCCGCATCCGCCGCCAAGGCCATGAGGTGTGGCACTGGTTAACACTCCTAGGTTTAGTTCTAATAGATAAACATAAATACCCAAGAAGGTGGATGGAAAAGATTGCTGGCTCTCCCACAATGAAGAGTAGATGTAAGCATGAAATGGCAACTGGCAAAGCAGAATGGTTGGAGATGATACTAGCCACAATCTTAAAATGGGTGTAGTGCATGTTTGCAACGGCACACCCGAACACACCACACCATGCCATACTGTGCACTTTTCCATATGGATGCTGCCCAGCTAGAAGAAGAAAACCAGCTGAAGGCCGCATGACAGGCAACGAAAGACGCCAGGGAGACAGAGCACACTGCCCAGCTAGAAGAATGAATGGAATTCTCATGTTTTAAATGCCAAAGCCACGATTTGATTATGAGGCGTGCCGTAGTGGGGGACTACAAATTAATTTTGACCACCAGGGGATCTTTAACATGCCCCCAACGCACAGGACATGGGCATCGAAATGCGGTCGCAGCAGTTGGGATTTGATCCCATGACCTCGTGCTTGGCAGTGCAACACCATAACCACTAAGCCATGGTGGGTAGAAGTGCCTGAAGGAGGCACCACACAGTGTGGCGCCATCTCTTGAGGCGACACAAAAGCTGCGCCACGGAACTCGCAGACCACAGGCATTCAGCGCTCAACGCCATAAGTTGACAATGAAGTGCCTTGTATCAGACTTTTGAACATCTCTATTAAAAATGACAAATAATACTTCACCAAACTAGAAGTTAGAGCTTGAGTGATATTGCGAACAAAGATTTCGCAATATACTATATTGCGATTTGTTTGGGCTGTAACTAGCTTATGTAATGCAGTCTTGTACAAAAGGTTGGGGTCCAGAGACTGCACTTATTGACTGGCTGCCCTGATGTTCTTGTATGAGTGCCTGGATAACAGCTCTGGCTTTTGGCTCAAGGTCACTCGAAGGTTTCCAACAACGGGAGCTAAAAGCATTTCATGCTTAAAAAAGCACCGCAATAGCTCAATCGGTAAGAGCATTGCACATGTAATGCGAAGACAAGTTCGTGCCCCACCTGCGGCCAGTTGTTTTTTCCTACATTTTCATTTCCATAATTTATCATTTCTTTAATTCAAATAATAAGTACATGTAATTTCCCCTATGCTGTTGTTGGCACCTTTGTTTGTTGGCTTCTTATATGACTAATAAAAATCGGGCCCTCCATGGGGATTTCATTTGCTTCGTTACATCCACTATTTCGTTATATCTTGTTTTGTTATAATGAGATTCAAGTGCACACTATTTTGGAAATACAAGCAAAAAGTACTTTAATGCATGCAACAGAAGCAGAGTTATTGGCAGTCGAAGATTGCCTCTGATCCCCATTGCGGTGCTCCCGCTCCTTCTTTGAGGCCTTGCACTGCAAAGGATACGGCAGAGTGGGGCAGTGCCCGTAACGCCCCACCTACTGAATGCCACTGATGTTCATGGATGTTCACGTAGACACCACTACCTCCGATTTTGGTGCCTACAACACTCCAAACTCGCAGGCTATCCCTCAACTTAAAATTGAATTCACAGCGTCTCCAAGGATGTCTAATCCCTTTGCTGAGCTACAGTGTACTAGATCACCACATGCAGCTGTGTTTTCTCGCAACAAGTAGCATGAGTAGCACATGATCTTTTACACTTATCTCTATGGCAATTGTACAATTTCCGAGAGTCGACCGAAGCATCCTCTTTATGTTCGCTCGCGCGAGTAGGTCAGCAGAGCACACATCGTCTAAGCGATGGATGTTGCACTGCTGACTCACGTTTAAGGAATTCCTAACGTTATGAGCTTCGACCATGATGGCGACACACCTCAAAGGTGTGTAACTCGGCAAGCAGGCAACCTGTTCCAGTGAGATTTTGGCGCTCGGGATAGCTCGCCGAGCATCTGGAGCCACATGATTCAAAGAGATTAATCGGAGCATGCGGTTATCTTCAATGACCTTGTCGTGACACCCCGCGATGGCCGCAGTATTTACACTACGCAGAAGCTGCAGCTACATGTGCCCGACAGGGCCGGAGTGCGCGCTCAGGCTCATGTGCTTCAGTCTGGCTCTGCTACGTGGTGCAGACTGGCTTTGTCCTGCACCAGCTTGACCGACAGATAGTAGCCCCATCCAAATTGCACATCTTTAATGGCTACCATAAGCTCAATATGAAATGTTTTCTGCCAAGGCATCTAGGCAGGAGTGAGCATGCTCTGGCAAGCGTATGTATGGTCTCACTTTAAGTTTTGCGGGGTTCAAAGATAATCAAAATTAGTGAGACCCAATGGCTACGACATTGGATAAGCAGTGCAGCCAACATTTCATTTCTATGCAGGCGGCCACACAGATGAAAGTCGGCTTCTTCTGAAAATACCTAATTTTTTATCAAATTTGAAAATGTACATTTTCACTTGATTGATGACAGCTATTAACCAATGATAGTGTTTTATGCGAATGTGCCCACTGACGTCAAGGGGCAGCCGTCAGCAGCCCCGAAACAGCTAAGGCCTCTGTCCAAGAAAGAGTGTTTGAGAAAAAGGTGACTACAATTTGCTCGTGAGCCTCATATGCCATGCACGAGAGCAAAATGTGCCTGAGATGTTCATGAAAGAGTATGCTATTCGTGGAATGCATTTTTTCACCAAGCCGGAAGGGTGGTTCAGGGCCCCTTAAGGTTTCCCTGCAGTATGCAGTATATTAATATTTGGCTTGCATGTTCACAGCAGCGTTGTCTACACATAAGGCATATTTTCTTATTGTGTTAAAGTGTTTATGTGCCATTAAAGCAACATGTTAGATTTTTCAAGAACACGCACCTCCTCAGGTCTGCAGATGCCTCACAGTAGTCACAATGTCTTCTTTGTATGTTCCTTTTATGAGATCTATTCATTGTGGTTGGTCAGCCCAGCTAATTTGTCCAAAGATCGAATAGTGGAGCCATTACATAGGTCAGGCCTTTGGAGCGATGTGTGTAGCGTTTACAGTTGACAATGTGGAAGACTGATTTGTCATTCAACCATTTACCTTTGTGGAATACATGACCAAGGCATTTCGGAAGGGGTTAGAGATTATTTCAATGAAAGTACTTTTATGCAGCCCTGTTTCTGTGATCTTGTTATACGGAAAAGTTTAATCCTTAGGTCATTGCATGACCCAATGATTTCAAAAGTGACTGAGCTTTGGTCCCATCTGTGGCACAGTAGGGGGGTCAAGACTCTGACTGCTTGTTTTTGTATTACTATGCCTTAATAGTATGGCGGCTCAAGGTGACACGGCGATTACTATAGACACACGTCTGTAGTAGATGCAAGGCAAGCAGCCCTCGAAATCGTATCTAACAGCTTACCCAGCTTGTTGACCAGGAAACGACCCAGGCATCCCGACGCTCCAAAGACGGTGCACACGACTCCGCTGAACGAGCTTCTTCCCCCAGTGCCTCGCTTGAGCGACGCAAGCTTTGTGCCTGTGCCACCGATGGCTGGCTTGCTTGAACATTGCCTCCTGGACAAGACTTGCTCTGCGGGCGAACATAACGGCATCCTAAAGGTGCGTGCATTCACAGCAACTTCAACAGTGAAATGTGTTCTTGTGACGGAGAGGCACAATTCTATAGGTAAAGCTGCAAGTCAGGACACATAGAGAGAGCAAACAAGTTTTTACGCAATGCAGTGACAACGACATCCCGGCGAACGCGGATTCAGCACACAGTATAGGTATGACCGGCGAACTCAACGCTCTCAGGGGTGTGCGGGGAGAGCCAACATCTTGTTACTTGTCCAAAACTTTTCTTCACACGTGAACGACCAGCGATTTCATCGCAATATATACGATGTCCGGGTTATGACATAACTGTGCCCTTTGGAAGGTCGTCCCGAGCCGGGAGCTCTGATAATCGTAGGAACGTACAGACACAGCCATGTTCAAGCACTGATCAACGCTAACATAATTCAACTAATGTAATCACAGCAATAATAAGAAGTACTAATGTGTGCAAATAAAAAGCTAACTAATTTCTACAGGACTTGAAGCTGACTAGAAATAAAGCAAAGACGCTGCCAATAACATCGGCGCAAAATTTTAATAACTCTTAACGTTAAAACAAAAATGAGCTCAGCACAGCTCTCTGCAACACTGTGATGACTAATTAAACAAACTGACTGCCGTTATGAGCATATGCGAAGTAACGAAACATTTCCCAAAAATATTACTTGGAAGTCTCGTTAGCAGACAAATCCTTAGAGCGGCCATCTTTTTGTGCTGCGGACCTAATATTTGTTAAGGTATAATTAATAGGTAAAATATTTGTTAAATAAATTTTAATTAAATATGTTTCGGCAAAATCATTGTTTTCTTAATATAATCTTTGTTTATTGCATTAGTTTTATTTCTGCGGTGCAGCTTTTCTTATGGCGGCCATTTCAGTCGTTGTAGATAGTCTGCTGTATGGTTACGCGATGCCCTGAAGGTATGCCGGGCCGATGCCCATGAATCCGCGCACGGTCGGCTGGGTATGCCTCGCCCTCGTCGTTCAGGCGTTGCTGTACTTGTACTTCACGCGGCGCACCATACTTCTCGTCGGTGTCCTCTCGGCTCGGGAGAACTTCGATCGGCGCGCAGCAGCGCGCGAGACGTGGCTGAGCGGCGCGTCTCGCGTCAAGTCCTTCTTCATCGTCGGCCGCGACGCGTGCAGAGTTCCGCCCGAAGACCGCGTCGATCCTTATGTCTGCCAGCGCTGGGAGCCGAACATTACGGAGATCAACGAGAACCTTGAGTTCTACGCCGCCACGGCCAAGACGCGCGACTGTTTTCCCCGCAAGCGACCGCTGTACACGGGCTTCAGCTTCGAGGTGCACCACCCGTTGTCGGTGTCACGACTGGGCGTACTCGGTGACATTCTAAGCGGCAGCACCGGCGTTACGGTCGCGCTCATCGACGCGCACACGCGGGAGATACTGCGCAAGGCAGTCATCAGCACCGAGACGGGCACCGAGGACGGCGGCTACTATTACCGCAGCATTGACCGGGTCATCCTCGGCAAGTGCGTTTACCTCCCGTGAGGTTTCGAAATGACTCGTGTTGCTTTAGGTCGTCTTCACACTGAAGGCACTTTTTTTACAGGTACTTTGAAGGGGTAGTCAGCCTCTCCGGCGAAATCGTGAGCGAGACGTGTTCAACACCGTTGACTTGGAACAACGGCTCGAACCTGCTGACGTACGAAAGGCTCTATGTGGACCACGAGGACAGGAACAGCGTGGTCTGGACATCCGCGGCAGTGTCTGGTGTGGGTATCCACTTTGTTGTGTCAGACGCACTGCCCAGCCTCTTGGATCATATGGACGATGCCGAAATGCGCCAAGCCGTGTGGGACGAGCTTGTGGAGGAAGAACAACGCAAGCTTGACGCTGAGGCTCGAAGGTAACTGCTATTTGCTTGCTAGGATTATTGAGCTAAAACAGCAGTCTGCTAATTCCTATCAAGAAACTCGGTCATCCTCTCTGCCTTTCATCACTCAGTGAAGTGAAGGTATCAATTATTCCAGTAGCGACACTACAAATACAAGAAATCACTTGTTAAATATATTCCCCAATATTCTTCGTGTTTTCCAAACGTCCCACTAAAGCTATATGGTTAGCATAGTAGATTATGGTAAATGATACCGTTTTTTACCTCACTGCCTACATTTGGCCAGCATACTTACTGCCCCATTTTCTGGTTCTTTTCTGCCACTGGGTGTTGTGATCATAGATGAGACTTAACCTCCAGCGCCACCAGGGGGGTGTGCGGCTGAATGCCCATGGACGCAACCTTGTCGTAGTAGCAGGTGGGTTAAATGACATCCTAAACAAAAAAGGAACAGGACCAGCCCAGCGCTTGGCGAAGGGGGTAGACGACTTGCGTGAGCTGTCCCCTCAGGTGCAGACCGTAGTGTGGACGATGTCGGAAGTGCCTGTATGTGACAGTAACGTACAAAAAGCTGTAGTGGCTGCTAATGAGCCTATAGGGACAATGAGCCAAGAGAAAGGTTTCGAGGTTGTCGAAGTAAACAGGAAAGTAAGAAGGTGTGGTGGTTTTGAGCGATATGGGATCCACTTCAATTACACGCTTGGACAAGAAGTGGACTGGCGACTTGCTGGTCGCGCGGTTGCTTTTTAGGCAGCCCACAGGCTCTCAGAAGGCCAGTCTAGGTAGTAATGAAGGAGGTCCCCTAGGGGAATCTCGGAACAGCATCACCGTCATTAACAGAAGAAGAAGAAAAACAAGAAAGAGAGCCCGCCATGCAATAAGCTACATAAACATGCAGGGCGGCAGAAGAAAGGAAAAGTGGGTAGAGATTGAGGAGCACTTAAATAGAGGACAAATAGAAAGAGTAAATTCAAAATGTCAAGAGCATCTTTGGTTATCAGATACTGTGAATGTAAAGAAAACTTTGCTTGGCGTAACATATTTGTGGACCAGAAATAATTGCACAGAGAAGAATCAAGAGTTAGTGGAATGCCTAAGCAGTGATATTAAGGGTTTTGGGAATGATGCCAAAATTATCCTATTAGGTGATATGAGTACAATATCTAGATGGCTACACCGACAACAACGGAAAGTCAATGCTAGACCTTTGTGAACAACATAACCTCGTTATCGTGAATACAGGGCCCAAGTGTGAAAGGCAGACCACATGGGAAGTAGGAAACTGGCAATCAACCATTGATTACTGTCTGATGACAGAAGGAATTCATGATAAGTTGAGAGAAATGGTCATTGATGAGGAAGGGTATAGCAGCATAGGGAGTGACAATGAACGCATCATTTTGAAAATGGGATATGTAGTTGGGAAAGAGAGCAAAGAGTGCAAAATGGCCAGTCCAAATTTGAACGCTGAACAAATAACAAATATAGTCACTAAAGTCGAGGAAGAACTTCGCAAATGGCCAAATAAAGAGTGGGAATGTAGTGAGCTTCCGAGTGTAATAACGACATAAATACGGAAAGAGAAACAACATGCTCATTGGAAAGGAGAAAAGAAACCAAAAAGCTGGTGGAACAGGGAGATACGAGAAGCGATCGCCAAACGACAGAGAGCATCCTGAGAGCACAGGCAGGCAAAGAAAGCACAGTTGCTACAGGATGAAGTAGCCAGAAAATGGAAAATATCCCAGGAGAAAAAATCTATGGTTCAAATACTGGTGCAAGCAAAATTAAAAAGTGAAAGTGAACGTTGGTTGTCAGAAATACGTGAGAAAGAGAAGGCTGCATCTAGAATATTTTGGAACCACATAGAATTATTAGGCACGAAGTCTGGAACAATACAACATATCCTAGATGAAGATGGAAACAAACTGGAAGGGGACGCGGCATTAAATTACATCTGAAAATTGACAGCTGAATCTTTCCAAGGCAATGACGAGGTTGTAGCTGAGGAAAGAAAGGGCATGAAAGAGAACCAGATGGCAAAGGAGCTGGTGCTGACAAATTTCAACTGGAAGAAAGCCGAAAATTCCGAAATGGACAGCCACAGGGCAAGGCGAGGTTCCCGTTAGGCTGATTAATGAACTGGGAACGAAAAGTAAGGAAACTCCTTGAAAGCAATAGAATAAAGCCTAAAAGACAGACGAATACCAGATAGTTGGCGACAAAGTAGAATGAATTTAATTTATAAAGGCAAGGGGGAGAAAGATAGAATTCACTCGTATAGACTGTTGACCATTACATCGGTAATATACAGGCTAGCAATGCAGGCAATCAAATTAAAGCTTCAAACTTGGGCAGAGAATAATGGCATTTTGGGAGAACTTCAGAATGGCTTCAGAATAGGTCGGCGTTTGGATGATAACTTATTTGTCCTTACTCAGTGTATTGAAGTATCAAGAGTAGAAAGGAGACTGTTATATGTGGCCTTTTTAGACATTACAGGAGCATATGACAATGTAGATCGCAACATTTTATGGGATATTTTGGAAAGGGAAGGCTTAGGCGACAATTGTCTAAGCTTTTGAGAGAGATTTACGTAGAAAATGCCGTTTGCATTCAATTGTAAGGAGGAAAGAGAAAGTTAATATCAAAAAGGAGCTGAGGCAGGCATGCTCTTTATCCCCATTGCTGTTTGTCATGTACATGGTGAGGATGGAGAGTGCGCTAGAAGGAAGTAATATCAGGTTTAATCTTATACAAGCAGGTGGGTACAGTAGTAGGGCAGCAGCTTTCAGGTTTGTTTTATAAGGACAACAATGTGTTGCTAGCTAACAAGCAAAGTGGTTTGCAACGTCTGGCTTATATCTGTGGGCAGGAAGGCAACAATTTAGGTCTTAAATTTAGTGTTAGAAAATCAGGTGTTATGGTATTCAATGAAAACAGTGAACAGACAGTGGAGATACAGGGCCAAGAAATACCTCGGGTAAAAGAATATAAATACCTTGGTATATGGATAAATGAAGGCACTAGATATATGAAAACACAGGAAAAAACAATAACAGGAAAGGGGAAGGAAAATGCAGCCATAATGAAGCACAGAGCGCTATGGGGATACAATAGGTATGAGGTGCTCCGGGGTATGTGGAAATGCTGTTGTTTGCTTTAAATCAGGGGTACAGTCAGGACTCCATGGGAACCATAGGTCAGTGGGACGCCTCACATGTGGTGCTCACGGGAAGACTACAAATGAAGCTGTGCAGGGTGATATGGGCTGGACTCGTTTTGAAGTGAGGGAAGCTCACAGTAAAATTGATTATGGAGAACGAATGAGGAATATGGAAGAATGTAAATGGGCTGGGACAGTGTTGAGGTATCTGTGCAGAAAGAACATTGATTTGCAGTGGAGGAAAACAACTAGGAAGCTTGCCAGCTAGTATGCGGCCTGTAGAGTGAATAACACAGCAACAAAGAACGTCAAGCGGAAAGTCAGAAAGGCTGAAATAATCTCATGGGTGGCGGCAATGGAAAAGAAACCTGCCATGAGTAGCTACTTAAGAAGAAAAAACGCAATCAGAAAATAAACAATTTATTATAACTCAAAGGGAAGCTCATTACTTTTCAAAGCGAGATCGGGATCCCTTAGAACATGCACTTATAAAGTGAGATATAAGAAGGAAGAAGAAGCATGTGCTTGGCTGCAGTAAAGCTAGGGAAACGATGGAGCATGTTTTATTAGAATGTGGAGATACCTGGTCAATTTAGGAATCACTGGCCTCCTTAAAGCCCTTGGGTTCAGCGAGAGCAAGGGGAAAAGTAAACACGTCTGCAATAGGGATTAGTAAGGGGCGATCGGAGGTTTGGTGGAAGAAAAGTAGGGAAACAACAAACAACGGAGACGTGCAAAAGCAAAGTTCACAATAGGGGTTCAGAAAGTTTGGTTATGGGAATTCATCATTTTTTTTTTCTTTCATTGACGTAGGTAGGACATTAGGCAATAAAATAACAAGAGCTTGGTGGTGCAACCCACTGGCCCATTCCAAAGGGGACGCTCATAACATCCATCCAACCAACCAAACTGACAGTTTGACTTGGCTAGTAAATGTGTTTGTTCTAACTCATAACAACTGGTGATGAAAATGGAACAATTGCAATAACTGTTTCTTGATAGCAATTTTTTTGTTTCTTAGTATTTGTCAACTGCCCATGCTGACTTGCTGTCATGAAGAAGTTGAAAGCTTATTTTGGTGAAGCCTAAGAGTGGGAGGATGGATTTTGTTGAAAACTTGTACTTCATCACCAACAGACTTTTGACCACAAGAAATGAGTGATGCTATTGAGCTCCTGTGGATGGCCAACGTGACATTGAAGACTTCGGTTCTGCGCTACTAGTTCTGCTGCTGGGCGCAAAGAGAGGGCAGATTGCGAAAAGTGTTGGACGTTTGAACAACAATGCCACTCTGGAGTGGGCTGTCAGAATAATTACCGGTGTAGAGGCCACCACCAAGGGCACACAACAGCTGGCTGTCCACACATAGGCGGTGGACATGCACTGACTGTCAGGAGACGAAGTGTCTATAGGCTTCATCTAGTGAACAGGTGGCGCCATTGAGTAGCAGCGGTGCTGTGCTGCTGAGCGCCGCCTGTGGTGAGCGACGCGACACTGGGAAGGGGGAAAGAGTGTGAAATCTAAACTACATGCACTTGTCGCCGAAAGCCGCACGTATATACGTGATTCGCCGTTTGTTATGTACATGAAGATGAAAGCGTGGTCCTCAGGTATGTCGGAAATACTTTTTGCAGCTTTAGACATATTAAAGGAATTTCATACATCAGCAATAACCAGCAGAGATAAGCTGTATGCTACTTCACATGTTCTCTCCGCGAAAGAAGTGGCCAGTCTGGACGTTCACGCCAAGTGCTGTTCGCAGCAGCGAAAGCAACTGTATGAGGTTATCCTGCACGTAAGAAAGCCTACTGTGACACTAACATTGAAGTCACTAAGCTGGCACTTTGAAAAGATTGTGCTTCTAATAGGTTGACCGATTTGTAAACGGTAAACCTATTATTAGGTTGACCAATTTGTAAACTGTCAACTACTAGTAAGCGCATTGTAAACCGCGGCTTATCATTTGATGCCTGTGTCACACTGTTACTTTAGATCGCCATACAGCTTGATCTGGACCAGCTACAGCTGCACATTGGATCACGATTTTGCTCGGTATGCATTCAGTCAGTGCGATCCGCGCATCGAGTTCGAGCATCATGATTGCAATCGTAGGCTGTTGGCAGCACTGTCATGCCAAGTGAGCTTAACTAACTCCATTCATATTGTTGGACCATGTCGGAGTGATCATGCTTGATCAAAATTGAGAACTTTGATCCGGTCGGGCGCGACATTGATTGAAAGTGACTGTGTGACACTACAGTACTCTAACGTTCTCCGTGCTTGCTCGTCTGGCACGGCGCCAAACGAAAGCGTTTGCGGTTTTGAAGCAGTTGTAAGCGGTCTGTTGTGGCTCACTGCTGAACATAGAACCGGTTCTTACTTTTTGACATAATCGGCGCAACTACATGTTGCTTCATGTGGCTAGTGAGACAAACGAGCCCTTATTTATCAGGTATTTTTATTTGTCAAATTATTCTCATCAGCTTGCCGCACTTTGTAAACGTCTGGAAAAAGCATCGGGCTGTTGTCAGGATGACTTTCTCCATTGATGAAATGATTAGAGTATATCCTGGTTGATTTGTTTGGCACCCATTTGGAGCCATCTGCAGCTGAAAAATTAGATTTGTTAACCACAAGATCAGAATCTGTATGATACAAATGTTCGTTTTTCATCATGTACAACGATCGAGGTTCATTACGCCCTTTTCACAAGGTCTGATTTCGCTTGTGAATTCGTTTGTTTGCATATGCGCTTTGTGTTTGCAAAGCGATTTTGCAAATTAAAGTCGCAAGAAAAATCGCACCATGTGAAACTGCGGCTCTGACGCCAGCAGCCAAAATGAGTATCATCTATGACTTAGTGCTCGCCAGCATAAAATAAGCTTCCTCGGCATAAAATATTCCTCGTCACACATGCCAGTGTTGTCCTGATCATACCACATGCTAAGGCTACACTAAGCGGTCGTCAAATCAGCACAGTCATGACAAATGTATTTTAAATGTTGAGCAGCTGACCTGACCATGACCACTGGCGTCGCACAAGCTGCGAAACGTGCACTTGTAGCACAATTTACAAAACAAGCCCTTTTCACAAATATCATGACAGAAGCTGACTTACTGACTTACAGCTGCGATCCATTTCATCATCATCAGCCTGATTACGCCCACTGCAGGGCAAAGGCCTCTCCCATACTCCTCCAACTACCCCGGTCATGTACTAATTGTGGCCATGTTGATCCTCCAAACTTCCTAATCTCATCTGCCCACCTAACTTTCTGTCGCCCCCTGCTACGCTTCCCTTCCCTCGGAATCCAGTCGGTAACCCTTAATGACCATCGGTTATCTTCCCTCCTCATTACATGTCCTGCCCATGCCCATTTCTTTTTCTTGATTTCAACTAAGATGTCATTAACGCGCGTTTGTTCCCTCACCCAATCTGCTCTTTTCTTATCCCTTAACGTTACACCTATCATTCTTCTTTCCATAGCTCGTTGCGTCGTCCTCAATTTAAGTAGAACCCTTTTCGTAAGCCTCCAGGTTTCTGCCCCGTACGTGAGTACTGGTAAGACACAGCTGTTATACACTTTTCTCTTGAGGGATAATGGCAACCTGCTGTTCATGATCTGCGAATGCCTGCCAAACGCACCCCAGCCCATTCTTATTCTTCTGATTATTTCACTCTCATGATCTGGATCAGCAGTCACTAACTGTCCTAAGTAGATGTATTCTCTTACCACTTCCAGTGCCTCGCTACCTATCGTAAACTGCTGTTCCCTTCCAAGACTGTTAAACATTACTTTAGTTTTCTGCAGATTCATATTTAGTCCCATCCTTCTGCTCTGCCTCTCCAGATCAGTGAGCATGCATTGCAGTTGGTCCCCTGAGTTACTAAGCAAAGCAATATCATCAGCGAAGCGCAAGTTACTAAGGTATTCTCCATTTACTCTTATCCCCAATTCTTCCCAATCCAGGTCTCTGAATACCTCCTGTAAACACGCTGTGAATAGCATTGGAGAGATCGTATCTCCCTGCCTGACGCCTTTCTTTATTGGGATTTTGTTGCTTTCTTTATGGAGGAGTACAGTGGCTGTGGAACCGCTATAGATATCTTTCAGTATTTTTACATACGGCTCGTCTACACCCTGATTCCGCAATGCCTCCATGACTGCTGAGGTTTCGACTGAATCAAACGCTTTCTCGTAATCAATGAAAGCTATATATAATGGTTGGTTATATTCCGCACATTTCTCTATCACCTGATTGATAGTGTGAATATGATCTATTGTTGAGAAGCCTTTACGGAATCCTGCCTGGTCCTTTGGTTGACGGAAGTCTAAGGTGTTCCGGATTCTATTTGCAATTACCTTAGTAAATACTTTGTAGGCAACAGACAGTAAGCTGATCGGTCTATAATTTTTCAAGTCTTTGGCGTCGCCTTTCTTATGGATTAGGATTATGTTAGCGTTCTTCCAAGATTCCGGTACGCTCGAGGTCTTGAGGCATTGTGTATACAGGGTGGCCAGTTTTTCTAGGACAATCTGCCCACCATCCTTCAGCAAATCTGCTGTTACCTGATCCTCCCCAGCTGCCTTCCCCCTTTGCATAGCTCCCAAGGCTTTCTTTACTTCTTCCGGCGTTACTTCTGGGATATCGAATTCCTCTAGATTATTCTCTCTTCCATTATCATCGTGGGTGCCACTCGTACTGTATAAATCTCTATAGAACTCCTCAGCCACTTGAACTATCTCATCCATATTAGTAATGATATTGCCGGCTTTGTCTCTTAACGCATACATCTGATTCTTGCCAATTCCTAGTTTCTTCTTCACTGCTTTTAGGCTTCCTCCGTTCCTGAGAGCTTGTTCAATTCTATCCATGTTATGCTTCCTTATGTCAGCTGTCTTACGCTTGTTGATTAACTTCCAGTGCAGCGGTGGCGTAGAGGTAGAACACCCGCCTCGCGTGCAAGAGGTCCGTGGTTCGAATCCCGGTGCCGCGCAATTTTCCACCGGATTAAAAAAAAAATAATAATAATAATAATAAATCCGCGTGTTGATAAAATTGCATAAACAGGCCTGGAGTGTGGCCTGATGCCGGTGACCAGAACCGGTAACGCACTCCCTCACCAGAGCAGGATTGGCCACCCTGGTGCAGTACTTGGCCACAACCTCCTATATGAACACTACAATCAAGATCCATTTATTTTTTATTTATTCAAGAGAACCTTACAGGCCCTATGGCAGGGCATAAAGTAAGGGGGGCATATTAAACAGTAAAGGTATAAAAAGTACAAATTTCCTACAGGAACAGTGCTATAAAAAGATTACCGTGTTACACAATATTGAAGGCACTAGGAATACAAAGCAATATCTGAAGGCACACGAACACTTGTTACTGTTAACAGAGCAAAGGAATACCGTTTATGAAAATGATATACAACATGGCAAAAATTCACGATAACATACACTAGATTGGTCACTCGGGATGGTATTAAATGGGAAAAGCATGAGTAACTGAGAGCGAAACGTGTCGGGATTAGATATGGAGGCTATGTTATCAAGGAGGTCATTCCAGAGACGAATGGCACATGGTAGTGCAGATGAATTAAATGCATTTGTTTTACCGTATATGCGCGTGAAAATGAACTGATTATGTAATCTGCATGAAAAAAAGTGGGGTATTTGTAGTTCTAACCGGGTTCGTTTATTAGTGTAAATATATTTGTGGAATAAGCACAGAAGAGCGATGTTGCGGCGGATGTCTTATGGCGGCAACAGTAGGTCTAGTTTAATTTGTGTAATAAAATTTGTGTAATTTCTTTCGCCATTCTAGTTTGTAAGGCCTGCCAGGAAACATGAACCAATTTATCCTGTGGATGTGAGTTTTAAGCAGCAGTATCGCCAGTTCCATTTGTTCTTTTTCGCACCTCCATAATTTCAACGCTTGTCCATGAAGCGCATGCCCTTGCACCATCGCAAGACGTTTCAAAAAAAAAAAAATGGGGAGTGCTAATAACAAAGCAAAACGGCCCCAACCGTGACCTACAGGAGGTGCAGTGCGACTGAAGCAATACGCGTCGAGCCGACCTAGCCACAGAGCCACCTTCCCAGTACTGTCGCTTGCTGCGGCAGATGGCGCCAGAGTAGTCGCAAACTCGACTGTACGGAGCCTATCGGCCCCTGTCACCAGGGCAGCAGGCAACGCAGTGAATTGTGTGGAAAGGAAAGGTCACACACTAGAGAGATTCCCGGCTACACAGGAGGTAGCAATAAATTATAATGCTCCCGAAAGAAGGTAGAGTTCCAGCAGATGACATGGGGCTGGTGTCGAGTTCCGTAAGCCTATTGCACGCCTGCCCAGGCTTCAAGCGGGCTTCAAACAACTTGGTATACATTGAAGCATACCCAGTCATCATCATCAACCTGGTTACGCCCACTGCAGGGCAAAGGCCTCTCCCATACTTCTGCAACGACCCGGGTCATGTACTAATTATGGCCATGTGGTCCCTGCAAACTTCTTAATCTCATCCGCCCACCTAACTTTCTGCCGCCCCCTGCTACGCTTCCCTTCCCTTGGAATCCAGTCCATACCCCTTAATGACCATCGGTTATCTTCCCTCCTCATTACATGTCCTGCCCATGCCCATTTCTTTTTCTTGATTTCAACTAAGATGTCATTAACCCGCGTTTGTTCCCTCACCCAATCTGCCCTTTTCTTATCCCTCAATGTTACACCTATCATTCTTCTTTCCATAGCTCGTTGCGTCGTTTTCAATTTAAGTAGAACCCTTTTCGTAAGCCTCCAGGTTTTTGCCCCCTACGTGAGTACTGGTAAGACACAGCTGTTATACACTTTTCTCTTGAGGGATAATGGCAACCTGCTGTTCATGATCTGAGAATGCCTGCCAAACGCACCCCAGCCCATTCTTATTCTTCTGATTATTTTGGTTTCATGATCCGGATCCACGGTCACTACCTGTCCTAAGTAGATGTATTCCCTTACCACTTCCACTGCCTCGCTACCTATCGTAAACTGCTGTTCTCTTCCGAGACTGTTAAACATTACTTTAGTTTTCTGCAGATTAATTTTTAGACCCACCCTTCTGCTTTGCCTCTCCAAGTCAGTGAGCATGCATTGCAGTTGGTCCCCTGAGTTACTAAGCAAGGCAATATCATCAGCGAATCGCAAGTTACTGAGGTATTCTCCATTAACTCTTATCCCCAATTCTACCCAATCCAGGTCTCTGAATACCCAGCATACCCAGTATCATGCATCAATGAAAGTTGGGCGAATTGGTGGGAGGCATTTGGTTTTCAAAGCTATACCTCTGACATAAATCAGCACGCTTGAAGCTTAAATTGCAGTACATAGCGAAGAGGGCAAAGTACCTGCATTACATGATTGATAGGAACAGTGTGTGTCTGTCACCTGAGCGAGTGGAGGCAGTTTTCAAAGCCACCGATTGTATGTGAGCTGCAATGCATACTGGGACTGTTAAGTTTGTACCGATAGTGCTTTCCAGGTTTTTTTTTTTGTGTGTGTACTACATATTTTGCACGAATTGTTAAACAAAGGGAACATTGTGGCACTGGGAACTGTAGTGACAAGCCACATTTCAGAAATGAAAGAGGTTGCTAACTTCTGCAGACATCCTTGTGTATTACGATCACAGTTTACTTCTATTTCCTCACTGTGATGCATCTCCTTTGGTGTAGGAGGAGTCCTGGCATATCAGATGGACTAGGGAGTGAAAAAGCCTGTGGCATTTGTATCTGGGCACTTACCTGCAGCCACGAACTACAGTCAGTTGGACAAGGAAGCTTTGACAGAGAGTGTATAGCATAACTAAGTTTCACCAGTTCATCTGGGGGAAGGCAGTTTGAAATATTCATGGACCACAAGCCGCATGGACACAAGCGGCAGATACCCACACAGAGCTCGCAACATGGCTGCATTGACCTTAAGTGTTTACAACTACAGGTTGACCTACAGGTCTGGAGGTAATCCCGATGCTCTTAGTACATTGCCACTCCGAATCACTCCCCTCCGAGGAACCATAAATGCAAGATACCTTCATGCTTCAGAATGCCTACCCAGGTGTATTGTCAACTGAAGTGCATGAGACTGCAGTGGCCAGAGATCCTGTGCTGGCTCCGTTGCACGGTGCGCTGTGGTCTGGAAGGCATCCGTCACCCAGAGCTGAGTGATTCAGAGGCAAACTGGTTGTACGAGCTTACGATTATTGAGGGCTGTTTGCTGCAGGGTAGTTGTGTGGTCGTGTCTGTGTCATTCTATACAGTACTGTTAGATCTTCTGCATAAAAGTCACCCCAAGGTGGAGAAAATGAAGTTGATGTCCAGATATTGACGAGGACATTGCAGTGAAAGTGGGTGGATGTGCAGTCTGCCGGGTGCACAGGAAGGATTTTAGAGCACTTCAGCACACCTCATGACCATTCTCCAAAAAAGGTCTTGTCTCAACTCTCCTGCAGAGGCGTCTGCTTGAGTAGGTATTTGGTGTGTTGCGACAGGCGCCACATATACGAGCACACGGGGGTTGGACCCTCCCGCATATAGCCATGCGTGGCTTAGCCATGTCTGGGGAAAGGGGGATCCTGGAGGTTAAGCTGATGTCAGGAGTACAGGCCCTTAAGGCCTGTGTATGGACCGGGGTTGCCCGGCAGAGGCAACACACCTTTTTGGCCTCCAGACTGACCCACGCGGAGGAAATCAGCAGCCACCTTTTTCTGTCCTCGTCTCCATGATCGTTGCGTTGATTTTTAAAGCGAAGCTTTCTTTGCCTCTTCCTTCGACTTTCCCACTGTTGCTGTGGCTGCTGCTGTCAGGCACACCACGTCGGAGGGGGTGATTCAGAGCGTGTGTATACATGACAGAGGCGAGTAAGAGAGGAAAGGCAATGCTAGGAACTCGTTTTCACCCCACCGCGTCGAATGTGCATAATGCCCTCTGGAGCTCCCTGGCCGTCGCTACGTTAGCCTCCGGACAGCTGTAATTATCCGTGACTCCCCTCAGAAGCATTGCAGAAACTGCAGCACTTCCCTCTCTACTAACGTGTGAGTCCAGAGGGGACATAGAGAGAACTGGAGGGAGAAGAAGAGGCAGTTCCCATACAAGGGAGCGGGGGTGACGTGAGAAGGCAAGCAAACCCTGCTACTATACGATGGCGGCTGCGGGGAAAGTTTACTAGATTAGTAAGCTTTCCCCATTTGCACTGGATAAGCTTAAGTTCAACGTGCGGTACAGTACGTTGCTGCTATTTCTGAAAAATAAGCACCATGCAAATATGTCAAGCGGACAAACTATGCAGGGTGTGCAGAAGCAGAGTCGAGGCAACACTACGGAAGCGGTTCACCATCAAATCAACACTTCTGTGCCCTTTGCGGTAGCTTTGCAGGTATGGCATTGCTAGAGGCCGTGGATTTGATCCCCACTGCAGCAGTCCTATTTCAGTGGGGGCAAAATAGGAAACGCATGTGCACTTAGATTTTGGGACACGATAAAGAACATCACGGTGTCAAAATTAATCCGGAGTCCGCCACTACAGCGTGCTCCATTATTTGATTGTGGTTTTGGCTTCTTCTGCCACAATACTTCAATACCACAATGATACTTCAATACCACAATTTAATACTTCTGCCACAATGCGATGTGCCATGTGAGGCAATGTATATGCTCAACCCTCTAAGAAGTTACGAGATATGACACACAACGCCTCAAACAAACACCTTTCCCTGCATGTTTTGTGTACTACGCAGACAAATGCCACTGGTGCCCACTAGGTAACGTTTAACATCAACTCCCCACTGTCGTATTAGACTAAACGTTGAAGAAATTAAGCTTAACCCTAAACATCACTACTAATTATCGTCAATCAAAGCATCCAGCACAGAAAGCTTCGTTTACATTGATTCCCACAGTGCGTGGGATCTGCACAATTTTTTCTTTACACTTCTCTTTCATTGCTGTTCTGTCTTCTTTTATCTTCTATTTACTTCCTATTTTTCTTGGTGGCAAAGGTTAACCTCGTGTGGTTAACATTTCTTGGTTATGTCGTACTTTGTTATAGCACCGGTGTACAGGTGACGTCAGCGGGACTTCCCTTGTAGGAGCTCCTGTCATGTCCCCTTGTTGCGCTCCGTGGTGGGCGGCTGGCATTGGGGCCAAAATTAAGTGAGGATTTATGGCATCAGCTTCATTCCCCAAACTGCCTGATCATCCTCTTTTTCAAAAGAGGACACACCAAGGAAACATTGAAATTTTTTGTCACACATAAAGAAATCTTTCCCTGCTATCATGTCCATACATAATGAAAACTCGGAAAGACTGTCCGAACCATTTCCCCATTTGTCGTTGCGGTCTCACTGATGCACTGAGCCCCGGCTACAATATCACAGTTGTTGGAATCGCACCGCTGGCACGAGTTGTTGGAACCTCAGTGCTGACGCCCGTTATTGCAAATGGGTCGCAAGCCCCAAGGGTAGCGTTGGCCTGGCGGCCTGGGGCACTGGAAGCATCCGAAGGTCCCGGCAAAGCATGAGTCGACTGGTAACAGAACAACTGGTTTATTCTAACATCGCAAAAGAGCGCGCGGTCAGGTCGACCGAAGTGGAGAGACGGGAGAGCACGTAACTCAACGGATGAAATCGGAGCCTCTCTCTTGGCGTCCGGGGGCAGCTGCTCTTATACTTTCGCAGTTGAGGGCAAGAAGGAAGGCCTCGTGACGAGACCACGTGACGGCGGGTACGGACAGACTGAGAGACACGTTGAGACGAGTGTAGTGACGCATCGCCAAGCTGGCGCCTGTCAGACCTCCTCGCTTCACACTTGGGGAGCTCCTCTCCCCGGCTGTCGCGCTTTGACAAGCGTGGGCACACACACACACACGCACACACGAAGACACGTGGCACTGAAACACGCCTGGACGCGCTTGGCGGGGAGACTGCGGGAGCTCCGAACGGGCCAAAATGTCCGCCGCTTTGAACGAAGCTCCGGCGTCCGTTGCATCCGCGCCGGCTATACCGCGCGTTGTAGGCGAAACGTAACAGACCGCCCCGCCGGGGGAAGGAGATCCCGATGGTCAGGGGACTGCATCCGCTGTCCGGAGGGATGTCGCTTGATGATGCTCATAACCGAAGTCGGTCGTCCTTCGGCGTTTCTTGAGCGCAGCGCACAGAGAAGGCCTCGTTCTCTCGTTCAGGTTCACACAGGACACTGCAAAGTGACTTCGGGAGAGTTGACATTTTTGTTCTCGTTCCCGGCAAGCGTTAGAACTACGCCGAAAGTCAACCGCTCAGTCAGCAAGCACGGCACAACCCTCACTAAGCCCTGCCAGGCTCTTTCCCCTTTTATACTACTGCCTAGTTCCTTACAGTAGTTTAGCAGCACTCAGAACGCGTCCACAAATCGGAAAATTGCACTAGAAAGCACATCATCACTTTGAAACACTACACAAAAGCAATATGTTAAAAATCCTGCCTCAGGAAGAAAAACATCAGTAACAAACAATTTTGAGGCTGATTCCCACGTTAGGGGCTTCGACTTAAGCCATCGGCGTTACCGTTGAGACTCCCCTTTTTGTAACGCACCTCAAAGGAATATTGTTGCAAAGCGAGGCTCCAGCGCAGGAGGCGGCCATTTTTGGGAGAGATGGTCTGCAGCCATTGGAGAGGGCAGTGATCCGTCTCAATGATAAACCTCGAGCCGGCTAGGTAGCATGACAATTTCTGAACGGCCCACACGATACACGCACACTCTTTCTCGGTGGCGCTGTACGCCTGCTCACGACTGGTCAGCTTACGACTAGCATACAGGACGGGGTGTTCTACTTCTCCATTTTCCCGTTGGCACAGTACAACGCCCATGCCTCGCTCACTAGCATCACACTGAACAACGAACCCTTTTGTGTAGTCGGGCGATCGTAGCACAGGCTGGCTTGTTAGGGCGCTCTTTAGGGCGCTAAAAGCTCTTTCCTTCGTCTCGTCCCAGACGACTGTTTGCGGCTCTGTCTTTCTTAGAGCATCCGTCAGGGGAGCCGCGATATCAGAGTACCTGGGGATGTACCTCTGATAGTAGCCGGCGACACCTAAGAACGACCGAATATCGGTCTTCGTGCGCGGTTGCGGGAAGTCTCGCACAGCGGCCACCTTTATTTCAGAGGGGCGGCGACGACCCCGGCCAATCACGTGTCCGAGGTAGACAACCTCGGCCTGTGCTAACTGGCACTTGGGAGCCTTGACTGTCAAGCCCGCATCGCGCAGGCGGGTTAGCACTGCCCGCAAGTGGGCCATATGCTCAGGCCAGGATACGGAGAATATCGCTACGTCGTCTAGATACGGTAAAGCGAATTCTTGCTGTCCCCGCAACACTTTATCCATGAGGCTTGAAAAGCAGTATGGCGCGTTCTTCAAACCAAAGCTCAACACTTTAGGACGGAATGTTCCCATTGGCGAAATGAACGCCGCATACCTACTAGCCTCTTCTGTAAGTGGAACCTGCCAATAACCCCTGACAAGATCTAGGGTGGAAATAAACTGAGCGCTACTCACTCTCTCAAGGCGCTCCTCGATGTTAGGGATCGGATAAATTTGATCCTTAGTGATGGAATTAAGCCTGCGGTAGTCGACGCAAGGACGAGGTTCCTTGCCCGGTACCTCAACTAAAATCAAAGGGGAGGTATAATCACTCTCACCCGCCTCAATAACACCGAGCTGTAGCATTTTCTTTACCTCAGCCTCCATAATATCGGTCTGGCGGGGTGACACCCGGTACGCCTTGGATCGTACTGGCTCTGGGGAGGTAAGTTCTATGTCACGAGTAAGGACAGAAGTCCTACCAGGCCTCTCAGAGAACAGACCTTGAAACTCTTGTAAGAGCTGGTGTAGTTCGGTTTTCTGCTCAGGCGACAGCGATGCTTTACTGATTAAGTCACTAATGACTTGATCGGTGTCTTTCCTGTTCGTCACTGAGCCTAGTCCCGGAAGCTCGACCGGAAGCTCTTCGGGAGCGTTTACCATCATACACACTACTGCTTCCCGTTGCTTATAGGGTTTGAGCAGATTACAGTGGTAAACTTGCTGTGCTTTCCGTTTTCCTGGCAGACTCACCACGTAGTTAACGTCCGACAGTTTTTGAACAATCCGTGCTGGGCCCTCCCACTGCACGTCGAGTTTGTTCTTTAGCGATGTGCGCAATATCATGACCTCATCGCCCACCTCAAAACGACGGGCCCTGGCTGTCCGATCATAATAAACCTTGGCCCTCTGCTGGGCCTTTGCCATTGCTTCACCTGACAACTCCTGTGCCCTTCTTAAGCGTTCGAGGAGCTTAAGCACGTACTCCACCACGACTGGGTCGTCGCCCCTGCCTTCCCACGATTCTCAAAGCATGCGAAGCGGAGATCGCAGCGAGCGACCGTACACCAGCTCAGCTGGCGAAAACCCCGTAGCCGCATGCGGCGCGGTCCTTAATGCAAACATCACCCCAGGCAGACACAGCTCCCAGTCAGTTTGATGTTCAAAACACAATGCTCTCAACACGCGCTTCATGACGGAGTGGAGCTTCTCAACGGAATTCGACTGGGGTTGGTGCACTGAGCTGTGTAACAGCTTTACCCCGCACCTTTCGAGAAAGGCTGTCGTCAAAGTGCTCGTAAACACCGTGCCCTGATCTGACTGGATTTCCGCAGGAAAACCAACTCGCGCAAATATGGACAGTAGTGCATTGACTATCTCAACTGAGCTTAGTTCTTTAAGCGGCACTGCTTCAGGGAACTTTGTCGCTGGGCAGATCACAGTCAAAATGTGTCTGTACCCCGTGGCTGTTACCGGCAGAGGTCCCACTGTATCAATAACGAGCCGTCTGAAAGGCTCCGTAATGATAGGTACCAACTTCAACGGCGCCCTCGATTTGTCCCCTGGTTTGCCCACCCGCTGACAGGTGTCACATGTCTTCACAAAGTGGTCTGCGTCCCGAAAACACCCTGGCCAATAGTACTCTTGCAAGAGACGGTCCTTAGTTTTCTTAACTCCTAGGTGTCCGGACCACGAACCCCCATGCGACAAGCACAACAGATCCTGACGATAGCATTGAGGCACGATCAGCTGATCGAACTCCACTCCTCTGCGGTCTAGATACTTTCCTTGACAATGCAGCGTATGTTTTCTAGGCTGCCATCCTTCTTTTGCTCGGCTATCAAAGCCGCCCGGCTGACTTTTAGCAACCTATTAAGTCCGTCTGACGTAGGCGCGATGAGCAAATCTGCAGATAGCTCTTCTAACTTTCCCGCATCGGGAATTTCCTCTCCAGTATCTGGTGCCTTTAACGCTACAGGCTCAATTTTATTCAGTTCGGACGTGCTCTGAATATCAGCTTGCTGCACCTCTGACCCTTTCTCATTGTTCGACAACGTCGGCCCCGCAACTACCGCCTTTGCAGCGAGCTCCCGAACCTTCGATCTGGTTAAGGCCTGAACGCTAGCCTCACCAAACAAAAGCCCCTTCTCGCGCAGGAGGTGATCGGACCTGTTCGAAAATAGGTACGGGTACTGGGGGGGCAGCATAGATGACACTGCCGCCTCCGTCTCAAGTGCTCCGAAAGGTCCTTCAATAAGCACTTTTGCTACGGGCAGACACACGCTATGAGCTTCCACGGCTTGCTTGATCCATGCACACTCGCCCGTGAACATATCGGGTTCTACGTAAGAGGGGTGAACTACATCCATCGTAGCTGCGGAATCGCGAAGCACTCGGCACTCTTTCCCGTTCACGAGGAGGTCTCGCATGTAAGGCTCGAGAAGCTTCATGTTCTCGTCAGTGCTGCATAATGACAAAAACACGACTTTTGTTTTTGTTTCTGGACACTGCGCCGAAAAGTGACCCGGCTTCTGGCACGTATAACAAACGCGCGCTTGCCTCGTCTCGAACCGCTTTCTGCGTTCGCCTTCGGTTGCCGCCGTCTCCTTACGTTCGGTCGGACTGCTTTCACTCGCATCCGCACTACGTGTGTCCCCCTTTACTCTCATGGGCGTGAACTTTGGCCTCTCAAACTTGGAGCCAAATTCACCCTTTTGACCGTCCTTAGCTCCGCGAGCCCGACGCGTCACAAACTCCTCGGCTAGCTCAGCGGCTCGAGCCACCGTACTAACGTCTGGCCTATCCAAGACCCAGTACCGCACGTTCTCAGGTAACCGACTATAAAACTGTTCTAGCCCGAAACACTGCAGAACTTTCTCGTGGTCACCAAACGCTTTCTCTTCTTTGAGCCACTCCTCCATGTTTGACATAAGCCTGTACGCAAACTCTGTATATGACTCACTTCTGCCTTTCTCGTTTTCCCGAAACTTCCGACGGAAAGCCTCCGCTGACAGCCTGTACTTTTTTAGCAGACTCGATTTCACTTTGTCGAAATCCTCTGCCTCCTCTCTATTCAAGCGAGCGACTACGTCGGCCGCCTCGCCGGGTAACAAAGTGAGCAAGCGCTGTGGCCACGTTTCCCGAGAGAACCCCTGCTTCTCGCACGTTCGCTCAAAGTTAACCAGGAACAAACCAATGTCCTCTCCAAGCTTAAACGGCCGCATCAGGTCAGTCATTTTGAACAATACTCGTTCTCCTGCACCGTGTGCCTGACTTCCATTACGAGCGCGTTCCATCTCAATCTCGAGACGCTTCATTTCCAAAGCGTGTTGATGGTCGCGCTCTTCTTTTTTCTCTTGTTGCTCTCGTTCTATCTGTTCTTTACGTTCACGCTCTTCTTTTTCTTTCTGTTCTTTAAGTTCACGCTCCTGTCTCTCTTTCTGTTCTTTAAGTTCGCGCTCCTGTCTTTTTGCCGTCTCCCTCTCCTCAATGGTCTCAAGGCATTCCGACAGCTCGTCATCCTCAGCTTCAAACTCAAGAATAGCCCTTAGCAGTTCTGGTTTTCTGAGTTTGTCTGAGACATCCAGACCCAACTCTCTTGCAAGCTCCAGCAATTTCGGTTTGCGCAACGACTTCAAATCCATGGCTGCTCTGAATGCTGCTTTCTCTACTGCCTACTATTGTCTTGCCGCAAACTAACCCGGCAGCAACGACAACCACAATTACCAGCTCTGTTTCTGACACTAACAAAAGCCTGGCAAAACTCAGAAGAAGAAAGTCCCGCACTCACCAAACCTCGCAGCCAAGAATTCAGCGCAGTCGTTCCGCTGCAGGCAACCAGTCATCACACAGGGCTCGTTGCACTGCTCCCGGATGGTCGTTGTGCTGCTCAGCATACAGTCAACCGCATCTCTTCGCTGCTGGCCTCCGTTGTCGCGATCTCACCGCTGGCAACCAGCTGTTGGAATCGCACTGCTGGCACGAGTTGTTGGAACCTCAGTGCTGACGCCCGTTATTGCAAATGGGTCGCAAGCCCCAAGGGTAGCGTTGGCCTGGCGGCCTGGGGCACTGGAAGCATCCGAAGGTCCCGGCAAAGCATGAGTCGACTGGTAACAGAACAACTGGTTTATTCTAACATCGCAAAAGAGCGCGCGGTCAGGTCGACCAAAGTGGAGAGACGGGAGAGCACGTAACTCAACGGATGAAATCGGAGCCTCTCTCTTGGCGTCCGGGGGCAGCTGCTCTTATACTTTCGCAGTTGAGGGCAAGAAGGAAGGCCTCGTGACGAGACCACGTGACGGTGGGTACGGACAGACTGAGAGACACGTTGAGACGAGTGTAGTGACGCATCGCCAAGCTGGCGCCTGTCAGACCTCCTCGCTTCACACTTGGGGAGCTCCTCTCCCCGGCTGCCGCGCTTTGACAAGCGTGGGCACACACACACACACGCACACACGAAGACACGTGGCACTGAAACACGCCTGGACGCGCTTGGCGGGGAGACTGCGGGAGCTCCGAACGGGCCAAAATGTCCGCCGCTTTGAACGAAGCTCCGGCGTCCGTTGCATCCGCGCCGGCTATACCGCGCGTTGTAGGCGAAACGTAACACAGTAAAGGTTATTAACGACCTCTTGCTTGAGGTTCGCGACAAGCTTCAGTATAGAAATATCTCAAAGGTTGTGACATTTCATGACATCCTTTCAACATTGGGTGCATTAAATCCACACAGCAGTATATTCACTGCGGAAGCAGACGCGGTACTCAAGGCGGTCAAACATAATAAAGCAGAAAAATATCACTAACACTATTGTGTTCACCGACTCATTGAGCATTGTTAGAGCCCGAATTAGCTTACAAAAGCAATAATTCTGTTTTTAATGAACTATAGTCGTTGCTATGTGCAGCATACATGTGCAACCAAGTCATTGTTCTTTGCTGGGTACCAGGCCAAAGAGGCATAAAAGGCACTGAAGCTGCTGACGAAAATGCTACCCCAGTAGCCTTCAGTGATACAGGTAAAAACATACCCATAGCAGCCACAGACCTCAAACTGTTTATACAGCATTACTTGAGGAAGTAGTGGCAAAGCCAGCGGGATACTGAAGTATCAAATAAGCTGCAGATCATGTAGCCAAAATTAGGAAACTGTATATCCGAGAGCACAGAAAGATACAAGGAAGTGCTTCATTGCAGATTAAGGATAGGCCATACCTACAGCACTCGCTCTCACCACCTGACTGGAGGTGATCCTCGAAAATGTAGTAGATGTGGCAATAGCCTTACAGTTATCCACATTCTTCTTCAGTGCCCTGAAATATAAGTAGTGAGGAAAGAGTGCTACCCCTCCCTGTATGGTGAGCATGTACCTCTCCACCCAGCATTTTCTTTTTTTTTTTTTTCATCAGTGAGCTGCTTTTCAGTTTTAACATGGTCTTAAACTTTTTTACAGAAACTGACACCTTAAAAATAATTTGACCAGGTTATTTGTAGCACTACCTCCCCCTTGGAGGTCGTAGCTGCAGTGCAAGCATACTTGTGGAGCACATAGTACATGCCTCCAATCCCTTGCATCCAAGGGCTCTGTTGAGGCACTGTCTGCTATACGCCTCGCTTAGTCATCATAGGACACATCACTAATCATTGCCACTATTTTAAATATAATTATACTTAAGCAATTTACAAAGACTTATTTTAGGCCCCTTTACAGCCATATTACATTCTTTGTTACCATTCATGCATTATTACACCGTGCATTTGGCACTCTTTGGCCAGAACTGGCCCTTGCATCATTAAAAACCATTAATCAGACCGTTCTAGAGTGTGTCCTTCCTGGCCCTGGTGTATACATACTCAGTGGGTGGAGTTGTTGCGCATACCATCAGCAGAAGTGACCATAGCATGTTTAAGAAAAATTTTTGCCTGCCATGGGCTGCCTGACGTAAGTGACATTGGCCACACTTTTACTAGTGCACACTACAAGGAATTGTGGCTCGCAGTAGAGTACGTCCCACACTGGTTTCGCTGTACCACCCAGCATCGAATTGCACTGCTCCAAGAGTAATACAGACAATAATAAAGGACAAGCTCAAGAAATTGCAGCCCGGGGAGTTTGAGTGTAAGATTGCCGGGGTCTTGTTCTCTCACTGAAAAACCTCACACAACCTCTGGGGATGTTCTCCAGCAGAGGTGCTTGTGGGACGGTGCCTGAAGACTGCGTTAGACCTGCTACGGCCAAATCACTGAAGCTGAGTGCAGCCTCGACAGCTCCGGCAAGCCCAATGACGGAGCGGAGCTGTTATCCCAGCCTATCAAGGCAGTATAAGCAAGGCATTTCAGGATCGCCTGGTAAATGCCAGGGCACCATTGCTACTGCACTGCAACAGTTGCTCCAGCATCTCATCAGCTTGGCGCAATGCTTGTTGTCCCTGTCAAGGCTTCAACCTGTGGGTAAAATTTCGTGTCCTTTGCCCACAGTTCATTTGCACCTTTCTATTTTTGTCTTGTCCAGGATATGCTGGTACACAATACTTACTTGATTCTGATGCACACTTCCTTTCCAAAAACATGTACAAAAATGTTACATGCATGTTACATTTGTGTATGAAGCCTAAAGTACAATAGTGACAAGCTATAGACATTGGAAAATTCCGTAATCCAAACCAACCTACACGTCACTGCAGCTTCCATGGACAATAGAAGGGAAATGAATGTATTTACAAGATTATAACCTGCAGCTAATTTTCATGCTTCATGCAATTATATATGCAATGCCCTTGATTCTTCACTCACCAGTTTTTCACGGTAAAGGTGAGAGTAATGGCAATTTGTTCTTGCTGGGAAAAGAGTATTCATTGCATAGAATCTACAGTGGATGCTGCATCGTGACTGTTTGAGACCTCCTTGTTACAATCAACAGCACAAAGACTGAGCTTTAATGTCTTCTATAGCTTTTGAGATACCGCATTTTTTAGACATTTGCTCACCATGGCAGTGTGAAGAACTTGTGTGGAGCGGGCACAAAGATGCTGCAGAAGCTGCAGTGGAGTGTGGTTTGGTTTGGATTACAGTACTTTCCAATGTCTATAGCTTGTCAGTATTGTACTTTAGGCTTCATATACAAATGTAACTTGCATGTCACATTTTCGTGCATTTCTTCATAAAGTAAGTGTGCATCAGAATGAAGTAAATACTGCGTACCAGCTATGTTCCCGCTCCGCAAGTTCTTCACACTGCCATGGTGAGCATGTGTCTAAAAAATCCGGTATCTCGAAAGCTATGCATGACACTAAAGCTCAGTCTCTGTGCTGTTGATTGTAACGAGGTGGCCTTAAACAGTTGTGATGCAGCATCCACTGTAGATTCTATGCAATGAATATTCTTTTCCCAGCGAGAACAAATTGCCATTACTCTCACCTTTACCGTGAAAAATTGGTGAGTGAAGGATCAAGGGCATTGCATGTATAATTACATGAAGCTGAAGATCAGCTGAAGGTTATGATCTCATAAATATGTTAATTTTCCTTCTATTGTCCATGTTTTCCCGTGGCAAACGTGCCTGTTTGGCTTATGGAGCACCTTATTGCCACCTACATTTCATGGGCCTGGCTGCTCAGCAGAAATTCTGCTATTTCCAGAAAGTTGTGATATCATGCTCGACTTCTTGGTGGGAAAACACTAAGTCAGCTTTATGATGCTAAGGCATCTAACTTTACATGCATTGAAAAAGAAAGCCACATGCTGTAGTGGTATGTGTCTCCAAAACCAATGCACATTTGTCAAATGGTTAGCATATGGCTATATCATAGGTCTTCCTTGGTTTTTAGAAAGACATTAAAGATTCTAATAAGTAGCCTGCAGGTCAACGAGCATAGCACTATCACACCATCTGTGCTGCCAAGGCACTGCTATGAATCAGTAAACACCAAAGATGGTTTTTCACAGGACAGAAAGTAAGGAAAGCTGAATGCTCTGCTAGACAGTTGCAGGACCTCACTTATGCATCATCAAATCATAATGCTTATTAAGATGCACCACACAACAAAGTGTAAGGTTCTACACAGATCATTAAATCATGAGTAAGCACTACGCAAACACAGCATGCACCCATGCACACACTTGCAACAGAGAGTACAAAAGAAGTGCACCTGGTGTTTATCACTGGCCTTCGATTTTTTACAGAAATTAACCCAACAGTGATTGGTGAAAGAAGGCAAATTGCCTCACAGTATGAGATAATTGGAAGGACTGGCCTGCTGGTATTTATAGCCCCATTCTAATTGCAACAATTTTCACAGCTCAGTATAGATGTTTCACTAGCTCAGGATAGACCTTTATGGATAGCATTTCTAGATATTGAGGGAGCCTACGACAACCTAGCCAGGGAATTGTTATAGGCTGTTCTCAAGCACGAAGGCATAAAGTATAATTTCGTGAAGCTGCTGAAGGAGATATATAGAAACAACAGAGTACAAGTTGTATGGAAAGGTAGAAAATGTAATGAAGTGATGGAAATTCACCAAGGACTAAAGCAAGGATGTCCTCTGTCTCCAATGTTGTTAATATTTTAGTTAAAGTTATAGTAAGATGAAAGCAATATAAATACCTCGGCATATGTATAAACGAAAGAAATACTTACTCAAGTGCCCACCAAGATAATCTGAAAATGAAGGGGACGTGGAATTCATCAATAATGAAACGTTGAGCACTTTGGGGCCACAATAAGTATGAGTGCTTGCAGTATGGAAAGGAGTAATTGTTCCAGTGCTAATGTTTGCAAATGCCATACTGTGCTTAAAATCAAATATCTTGTCGGGGTGAAGTTAATCAATGATCGGTAGGCCAGTTGGCTTTGGGAACCCATGGCAAAACCACAACATGGGTTGTGCCTTGTTTGAAGTCAGAGAAGCGCAGAGCAAACTTAGTTTTGAAGAATCGGGAACATGGATCAAAATAAATGGGTGGCTGAAGTGCCCAAGTATCTTTATCTGAAAAGCGTAGACATAGAATGGAGGAAGAGGTCAAGAAAGTTGGCAACCAAGTACAAAATAACTGAAAGTAAAAATAGACTATCAGGAGTCATCAGAAAGTGAGAGAAACATGGACAGTGAATTGGATGCAATGAATGGAAACAAAAAGACCCTGAATATTTACAAAAATGAGAAGAAAGAAATCGGAAAGGAAAATCTGCAGGATAACACAAAGGGAAATGCCTTGTTATTCGAGGCTCAAGCTGGTTTCCTAAGGAAGGAAACATACTGGAGCAAATATTCGCAACAAGATGAGGCATGTGTATGCTGCAGCAAATATCCAGAGACCACTCAGCCCATCCTAATGTAATGAGAAGGGGATGAATGGGGGGTTTTTATTGGTGCAAGGGCCAGATACACATTCCAGAAGCGCTTAGATTTAAAGTGGATGGAAGCATCAACTGGTCAGTAGTCGAGATAAACTAGAGACCTTTAGAGTATTGGTGGAAAAAAGCAGGGAATAGATTGAGACGGCCGGATCCATTACAGGCATAGGTAGCGGAACAAGGTAGATAGAGAAGTTTTGAGGAAGAGAAAGAAGTCTAAAGCGATGTATACAAAAGTGATGGAATGAAAGGCGTGTATAGCATACCTGAGTAACTCAAGCATGCTAGGTGATGATTTGTCACCCCGTTTCAAAGGATGGTGCCAATAAATCATCGTCACATGTATACAGTGTGTTCACCCAGTTGTCAGACTAGGAACCACAGTTCTGTGGTGACACCGATGCACCGATGATGACAAAGAGCAGCAAGGCAGCACGAGCGGACTGAGCCACGAAAAATAAAGTTATTGGTTCTTGTTTCTCACTGCGGCAACTTCTCGTGTCGTCCTCATGTTTGCATAGTCAGGTACAACTTAAGAAAGCAGGACAAGCCCCACCCAGATGACCGAAGCACGGCAGCCGATTGCCTCCACGACTAAAGAAATAGTCCTGCTGGCGCAACTCAGCCCAGCTCGAAACGCAGGCTGCCATGTTCTCTGTTGGCGGAGTCCAGGTCATGACGTTGGTCTTTAGTTCACACCCATTGGTGGAGGCTTTTGTGCATCCGCCTTTGAGGGGCAAATGCCGCTGCCTTCTAAAGTTCTACCCAACTATAGTTGATCATATGCCAAGAAAGAAGCAACAGTTTATGAAATATTTCACAAAAACCATGCACTCGTCTTCATTAGCTTAGCATACATGCAACTTGTTGTTTTCTTTTCTAATACCAAACACTGTTAAAACCAGGCTTTTAGAAAAATTTCTGAGGTGGCAGTGCTTGCAGGTTCTTACCAGTAAAAATGAAGCCAGCGCTTGCCTTATACTTACCCTTGAAAGTATGCTGCAGTAGCTGGAGACTGGTCACAGTTCCACAACTCTTACTCTGTTGAGGTGGCAGTTCCACTGCAGCGACATGCGCTCCGCATTTTAAGCAATTGTATGTTGGCACAAGAACTGTTGGAGGCTTTCCATATTCAGAAAAGAGACACGAACTGCGTTATGGATATGTCAGTTTAACTGTTCGGAAATGAGGTCCAACTGTCTGACACAATGCTGTGACTTTTGTAATGCGACTGCTGCAAGCATGTGCAGTTGTTGTATTCTTGTGAATTTGCTCTACGAATAAACAGTTTAGTGCTCGCTCTGTTCTTTCCTACTCCCTCCTACTAAGTTTTTGTTTCCATGTCATGCTAATATGTACCTCCTAAATTTTAAGCAATGTTCCCGGACGCACTTTGATTTCTGCACGCACTATGCAGATGCGAGCCATATTGCATTTGAAGGTGTACTTTCTGTGCTTTCGAATGACACCTCATAGTATTGTCTAGCATGCAGCATTGCCTCATGGCAATCAAAACATTAGGAGCAAGAAGCGGCGTTTTTGCTTTACTAGCCTCTGAACTTCAGCGGTGACAGCAAAAACTATTCTACATAACAAAATGTGGTTTGCCATGCCCTTAGATGAAATGTCATACAACATTCCTATGGAGTGATATAGCGTGTAAAGCAATTAGAAAATTTGGTAGACTCCGATAAACATGGCCAGAACAATAAATGCTTAGAAATTATAAATTTTTGGTGATTTTCTAGGCTGCATTCTACTTATCATGTTTGTGAAGTTCTTTTGTGTTCTGATAATTAGTGCGAGTTATTATTCACTTTAAAATGGCAGTTTATGGTTTCACTTGGTCATGTAATTCAGAAGTAGGACATTTCAGCTTGAAGTAATCATTCAAGCTGAAACTGAAATTTTCAATAACCAATCAGGCAAGCCTTTATCTCCAATTCAGTGGAAAGAAAATTGTCTCACCTTTATTATTATGCAATCTATATGAGAGCAATGAATCTAGCAAATTTTCTGCTGGTCAGGTCTGTGCAAATTTACAGCCGTTTTCGTGTAAATGCTAGTCCACTACAAATCCTGTTGAATAGTGGAGCCATACAGTGTCGTGTTATTACTATCACTCACAACTTTCATTAGGCAGTGCTTCACACAAAATATTTCCCATGAATAACAAATCTCAGCCGTACTTTTTTCTTGGGGGGGGGGGGGGGGGGGCGGCTTTGGCGCCATCTGCGCAAAAAATATCAAGCTGTTTCACATCAGTTCCAGCATTTGTCAAATAGGCCATTAAACATTACAAAGCGCGCAAGATGCAGATGGATTCTTTCTCCTAATTTGCATGTTTGGCTCACTCCAGTTGTTGCCGTGCCTTCCTGGCATTTCTTCAAGTACACTTGTCAGCAACCATGCCTTAATGAAGTCCTGCGGTAGCTGCTGAAAGAAAGGAAGGAACCACCGGCACAGCTGACACCTTAACAACTGCTAAATGTAGGGTGCAGCCAAAGGGGAAGGACAGGAAAAAGTAAACTATGGGCAGAAGAAAAGAAGAGGGGCTATTAGATCTACTCACGGTGTTCACTACAATGACTAACAGTGCTATATTCTCAAGACATTTCACTTCCTGTGCAGGGTACACCATGAGTGTATGCCAGAGCTAGCCAGTGCATGTCACGAGTGCATGCCAGCTAACCAGCAGGATAAGCTGCGAGTTTTTTCCTAGGAGCTATTGTGAAAAGTAAGATTCCAGAAATTTGCTGGATGCACACTTTTGTTCACAGGGGACTGTGGAGGTGATATTGAAGTGCACAGACAACTTGCCCTCGCCTCCTCCAAGCTGCCAGGTATTGTACACTGATATCTGGAAAATACAGAGCTGGCCGCAGCTCGTGCGCCTCCTGTCGCGAGAAGTGTTGACAGGGAAGAGGAAGTGAAAAAACTTAGTGTGAAGTGGTTCAGTTCCACTGGTCCAGAAAGCAGTTGCTTTTTCCACAATCAGATGCATGCTTACACAGATGCCATGCATACTTGTGCTTCCTGCTGTTGTACAAAGGCAATTGCTTCCATGGTTCTTCATCATTCAAAGAGAAAAGATTGTAGGAGCTGCAGAGTTTTTCTTGATGTATGATTGGAAGGCAAAGGAAATGACATTTCACTTTTGTGCCATCAGTGGGAGATTTTTTTAGTACAGGACACGGGCGTTTTTGCATTTCGCCCTCATCAAAACATGGATGCTGCGGCCGGGATTTGATTCCATGACCTCGTGCTTAGCAGTGCAATGCCATAGCCACTATGCCACCACGGCGGGTCTGCTACCAAGATGCCGGTATCTTCTAACGTGTGCCACCTGGCTTGAGTGCAAATGGCACACGAAAATAGGAGTCGAGACAGATTACAAAGCTGGAGTGACGATGCAATGATCATACTGGCATCACAAACAGGAGCATATAGTCATCTGCCCAAGTTAATAGACAACTTGGTTGACTGGGTCTTGTCATGGTAATGTCATGCATGCATCCATGTCATGAATTTATCTCATTCATGGCACGCATGTCATGATATCCATGGGAATCATTTCATGGTTTGACATACAGACCATGACGTTTCTGCCAATCATTTTATGACATGCATGGCATGACATGTCATTAATCTCACACGTGCATGTCATAACAAGAAGAAATGGGTTTAACCGAGGGGCCCGATTTATTTATTAATAATATAATGAGAAGCCAACAAACAAAGACACCAAGGAAAGCATAGAGGAAATTACTTGTACTTACTAATTGAAATAAAGAAATGATAAATTAATGGCAATGAAAGTGGATGAAAAAACAACTTGCCGCAGGTAGGGAACGATCCCACATCTTTGCATTACACGTACAATGCTCTGATAAATTGAGCTACCAAGGCATGGTTTTCCCATCTACTTTCTTGGGTATTTATGTGTTACTATTAGAACTAAGCTTGGCAGTGTTAGCCAGCACCACCACTCACAAACCTTGGCAGCAGATGTGGAACATCCTTTCTGCCGCAGGCGTCACGAGTACATGGTCTTTCTTGGTGAAGGCAACTGGTCAATGAACCCACAGATGCTACGTGAAGGCATCAGTGTTGCCAGATTCGAGACCCTTGTTATGTAAGAACGAGAAGAAAGGGGTTTAACCAAGGGACCCGATTTTTTAATAATCGTATCATGTTGCTTTTGTTGGCAAGTTGCTTTTTCATCCACTTTCACTGCCATTAATGTATCATATCTTTAATTCAATTAGTAAGTACAAGTAATTTCCCCTATGTTTTCCTTCGTGTCTTTGTTTGTTGGCTTCTCATGATATGACATGCATGTCATGTCAACCAATCAATTGTAGTCATCTCATTTATGACATGATAGTCATTCATTGAGCTATGGAAAGAAGAATGGTGGGTGTAACGTTAAGGGATAAGAAAACAGCAGATTGGGTGAGGGGACAAACGCGAGTTAATGACATCTTAGTTGAAATCAAGAAAAAGAAATGGGCATGGGCAGGACATGTAATGAGGAGGGAAGATAACCGATGGTCATTAAGGGTTACGGACTGGATTCCAAGGGAAGGGAAGCGTAGCAGGGGGCGGCAGAAAGTTAGGTGGGCGGATGAGATTAAGAAGTTTGCAGGGACAACATGGCCACAATTAGTACATGACCAGGGTAGTTGGAGAAGTATGGGAGAGGCCTTTGCCCTGAAGTGAGCGTAACCAGGCTGATGATGATTATGATAAGTCATTCATATCAGTTCTATTTTCTAACACATCATATATTAGGATATCCATGACATGCATGAAATGACATGCATCACATGAATGGCAAGATATGCAAGTCAATGACATGATTGTCTTGAATGACATGAGGTGATGGCATCATGGTCATTTCTTTAACTGGATGTGTATCAGGATATGTGTGGCGAGACATGCATGCAGAAAATGAAATTGAATGGCTTGGTCATGCATGTCAGCTCAATGTTATGTCATGGCATGACACACAATCCATTCAAGTGATGGCATTTATGTCATTCATGTCGGGCCATGCACGCATGTCATGTCATTCATATCCAGATATATATCGCGTGAAAGAAATGACCCTGACAGAACCATGTCATTCTTACCATTTATGTCATGACACACGACATGTCGTGAAATACTTGTCATTGATGTCATGTCATCCATGCATTTCATGCTAAAATATTGCCATTGGTGAGTAGTGACATCATGATCCCCCATGCATGTTCCCAAGGCATTCAAGTTTTATCATAAAACCCATGTTGAAGTTGCTGCATGTGAGAAGAAAATGCCATCTGTTTTCCGCCATAGGCTAACTTTATTGAATTCCTCTAGTAAGATGGTGGCAGCCGGCTTCACCTTGAGACATTGTCTCCACTCCAGAAATTTAATTTAATCCTCCTTGGTTAAAACATACTATGAAATCTCAATGTAGCAAACACAAATTTAACTAATTATCTGATCCTGTATTTTTCCAAGATACCCTGCACCCCCAATTAGTACAACAGCACGGGGGAAAAACTCTGCCCATTTAACCTGTGAAATTAACTGCACACAACAACGCGCAAATCTTTGTAAAAACAGTCTTCGTTCACGGATGCATTCACGTCTCTTGCACATCGTATCTCGAGCCAGTGACTCTGTCCCCCATCTTCTTGCGACAGCTTCTGCTGTACTCTGAAGGACTGTTGTCGAGTGCAGCTCATCGTGATTCCTAATGCCCCCACCACGTGCACTATTCATTAACAACTAAATGAAAACTAATGACCCGAAGAGACAAGAAGTGGGTGACCATGAAAAATAGGACAGATGAGCTTCAATGTACAGGAGTGGGATTACCTAGGAGCTAATGAAACATTGGATGGCAGAGAACTTTGCCTTAAAGGCCAACTGCAACACAATTTCACTTTGGCAAAACTTTTTATAAATTTCTTGGTACCCCGCAGTGCCAACGGTATCTACACTATGCATCAGTATGGCTTTCAAGATTGCACTGGTGCACAGTTACAATCTTTAAGGCCAGACACAACTACATGCAACTGTGCATGGCTGGGCTGGAGTATGTGCTTGTGCTCAGTCTGGCTGTGCTACATGGTGCATACTGGTTTTGACCTGCACCAGCTTGACCGATGGATAGTAGAAAAATTCAGATTGCGCATTTCAAAGTGCTATCTCATAACATATATCTATTGTGATGCAGCAGTTATCCCGACGTTTATTACGCGTCGGAGATGCGGCGAACCGACCACGCCCAAAGCACGGACCACACAAGAGCGAGCCCCACAAGCGATGATGAAGAAGAACGCCATATGAACCCCACATGATGATGATCATGTACAGATGACAAAGTGTAGCTTATAAATGCCCACACTAATGTCCCCTCGCGCGAGAGCGGCCATCCTGGCCGCAATTCAAAGGGGCGGCGAACGCCTCGTGAAAGGCTTCATACGGGAAACATGGACAACCTCAGCAGCGCGGCAGCGGCGGTCATTTGGGACAATAACTGGTGCCACGCGATAGTTAACCGGAGAGGTCTGCTCCAAGACTTTGTAGGGGCCGATGAACCGAAGCTGAAACTTGTCACACAAGCCAGGAGCACGAACTGGTGTCCAGAGTAGTACTTCCTCGCCAGGGCGGAAGCACACGACGTGGTGAGAGGCGTCGTAATGCTGCTTGCGGTCCTGTTGCCGTGCTTTCGTGTTGATGCGGGCAAGCTAGCGACAATGCAGAATGTGGGACACATATTCTTCACAACAACTCGACTTCACCTGCCATCTGCTATCCGCCTGGTTAGCTCAGATGGTAGAGCAGCTATTCCGGAAAGGCGGTGGTCCCGGGTTCGAGTCCCGGTCCAGGACGAATTTTTCTTCAACTGCGAAGCTTTTCTTTCGAGGAACCTGTGTGAGTTTCCTTTGTAGCACTTAGCAACATTTGGGTGGATGTCTTATTATCCCTTTATTAATTACTTCTCTTCACCTTGCAGGTTTCTGCAGAACTATTACGTCAAACTCTTGCCTTTGCTTCCCAGTTGTTGACAAATTCGACTTCGCCTGCCATCTGCTAGCCGCCTGGTTAGCTCAGATGGTAGAGCGGCTGCCCCAGAAAGGCGGTGGTCCCGGGTTTGAGTCCCAGACCAGGACGAATTATTCTTTAACTGCGAAGCTTTTCTTTCGAGGAACCCGTATGGGTTTCCTTTGTAGCACTTAGCTACGTTCGGGTGGCTGTCTCACTTTCCCTTTATTGAAGGTTTAGGTGATTAACACCAATTGCATTGACTTGCTAAATGCACGGAGTGCATGAAGTGCTGATTTGGACTGTAATGCTGTCATGTTTCAGTATGATTGCACAATTACCAGGATTGCAAGAACTGATCTGGTTACCAGTTGTGGCCATGCACTCGCTTAACCCCATCCGGTGCCACAGTGGCTGCCTCGCGTCATGCCATGGTGGCAATAGAATATTGGGCATAGAATGCACCTGAGTTCAGCACGTATCCAAATTTACACAGCAGAGCTGTCGCCACAGGATACCATGAACTCCTTGTTGACTGTATTTTGACATAAATGTTTTTGCCTGTATCTCTACCTACCAGAATCTGAAAACTTGTCTTCATACTCAATGCACCACTGCAGCCATTACCCTGCAAGAGTGTGAGTGATTGAAAAACTTTATCAGCTCTAGATTCGCTGGTCTTCTGCGGTCTTCAGATGGAATCGTCCATCTTCCAGCACAACGGTCGGTTGCCCTTAGTCCAGGGCTCCGCTGGATGCTGCTGCCAGTTGTGCTCGCCGAATCAGACCTTCTTGGTCGACCTGGCGATCGCTGGAGAGCACTCCCTCCCATTGCTCCGCACTTGGGTTTGGTATAACGGGTACCACGTCTATCTTCTGGCATGCCCACGTTATGTGATACAGCGTGGGTGTTTCGTGGCACCAGGGGCATTTGTCATTGTATTGTGTGGGATAAATTTTGCTGAGTACGTTTAGGTTCGGGTAAGAGCCCGTTTGTAGCTGCCTCCACGCGACAGAGTCCTCTCTGCTAAGGGAGTTGTGCGGTGGTGGATACCGCTTTCTGCAGTCCTTGTAGTAATTTAGTTTTGCCGAATAGTCTTGGGGTACAGGTTCGGTCTCCTCGAGGTCGCCTACATTGGATGCTCGGTAATAAGTGTACCCTCGAGCTATCCTGTCCGCCTCTTGGTTCCCTGCCACTCCCGTGTGTCCTTGCATCCATACTATCGTATGCCTAATTGGTTCTTCTTTTGTTTGTCGTGGTTGGTCTCCAGAGCGGAGTATGCGGAGCGCTTTGTGCCCTATTCTGCCACGTAGGTAGTTGCGGCACGCTGTTTGCGAGTCTGTAAGGATTGTTAGAGACCGTTTAGAACGATATCCCTCCGCTGCCGCTAGAGCATGGCCGCTTCTTCAGCCTCGACTATCGTACAGCCTTGTAGTGATGCGCTGGTGATCTCGCGTAGGTTCGAATCAATCATTGTTGCTGGTGCTCTGCCCCGCTGCTCTGGCGTATGTGGCTGCGTCCACATATACCGTCGTTTCTTGGGGTGCTAGTGTCTTTTGTAGGTATTCAGCCCTCGCTTCTCTGCGTGCTTTGTGTAGGTTGGGATCCATGTTCCGGGGTATGGGTGCTACTTTTAGTGTGTTGCGATACTCGTCCGGAATTGTTTCGGTCCTCTGTATCTCTTGAAGTTGATCGGCGCAGCCTAGTTTCTTCAGGAGCTCCCTGCCAGATGGGGTCTGCTGTAGTCTGCATTGTTGGGAGACTAGTTGCGCCTCTTTCAATTCGTCGAAGGTCTTGTGTAGTCCTAAGGCTAGGAGCTTTTTGGTTGAGGTGTTGTGGGGAAGGTGGAGTGCGGTTTTGTAGGCTTTGCGTAGAATCGTGTCTGCCTGTTGTACCTCACTCTTGATGGGATTGTAGTATAGGAGGCTGTATGCCACTCGGCTGACGACCAAGCTTCTGACCAGCTTGAGTGTGTCCTCTCGCATGCCGTGGCGTCTGTGTGAGATGCGTGTGATCATGCGGGCCACTTGTAGGGTGGATGCCTTGAGTAGGGCGAGGGTGTGGGTGCAGCGTTGGTTTGACTGTATCCACATCCCCAGGATTCTGATGAGCGTCTTTTCCGGTATCGGCTTCCCCTCGAGGTAGACGTTGAGCTTTAACTCGTCGCTGGTGGGGACTGTGCGGTTTTGCTTTCCTCTCCAAACTCTCAGGAGCTCGGACTTCTCAGTGGAGCAGGCCAGCCCTCTTGCTCTGACGTAGTGCTCTACGCAGGTGGCTGCCTCTTGTAACTTCTTTCTGTCTGAGCGAGCCTGTGTTAACCCAGATGGTGATGTCATCGGCATACATGGCATGGTGTATGCCATCGATTTCTTTTAACTGTTTTGCCAAGCCAATCATTGCTATGTTGAAAAGAGTGGGGGAGATGACCGACCCTTGAGGCGTCCCTTTGTTTGGAGTAAGGAACTTCTCTGATCGGAGCCCTCCGAGGCCAATCGTTGCCGTTCTGTTTGAAAGGAAGGCTTTGACGTAGCCATAGACTCTCCTCCCGCAGTTCAGGTCGTTCATGCCCGTGACGATAGCTTCGTGGCTTACATTGTCAAAAGCCCCCTTGATATCCAATGCCATTATTATATTCTCCCCGCTCCTGGGGACGTTCCCGAGTACTTCATCTTTGATTTGAAGCAGTACGTCTTGGGTCGATAATTTTGCTCTGAATCCAAACATGTTGTGGGGATACAGTTCGTTGTCCTCCATGTACTGTTGTAGTCTCAGCGTCACCACTCGTTCATACAGTTTTCCCAGGCACGATGTGAGCGTGATCGGTCTGAGGTCCTCAATTTGCAGTTTCTTGCCCGGTTTAGGAATCATCACTAACTCCGCATGCTTCCACTCCTCGGGGACGGTGTCAGCTTCCCAGTGTTTGTTGAGAAAGTCGGTTAATTCTGCGACTAACTCTTCACTGAGGTTGCGGATGAGTGCGTTATTTATCTTGTCTGCACCCGCGGCCGTGTTTCTGGTTGTGTTTCGAATCGCTGCGTAGACCTCTTCTCGCGTGATGGGTCTGTCCAGGTTAACGTTTTCTCTTCCTCGGTAGCACTCTGCGTAAGCTGCTGGGTTTGTGTCCCCAAACATTTAACGCGTACCTTCTCCAGGAGTTCCGAGTCTGGTCCCTCGAAATGGTGGATGAACCGGTAGATGGTTTTGTTGTTTTCTGTCTTGGTCTTGGTCGGATCTATGAGAGCCTTGAGGATATGCCACGTCCTCGCTGTGTTCAAAGTTCCGTTGAGGGAGTCGCTGAATTGCTGCCAATTTTGCCTTGCCAATTGCGCCGCGTACTCCTCTGCTTTCGCTGTGACTTCTGCGATCTGCTTTAGCTTCCTGTTGTATTTTTGTTTCTTCCACCTCTTGGTGAGCCCGTGTCTAGCTTCCCACAGCTTGAGCAGTCTGGCGTCTACCTCGGGCGTCTGCGTCGTTCGCGCGATTTCTTTGGTGTACTTGCGCTGTTTTTCAATGAGAATTTTCCCCCACTCTTCTATCGATTGGATCCCGTCCTCGGCGAGATTCCTATCGCATGCCTCTCGAAAAGTGCTCCAGTCCGTAATTTTTGCCGATCCCAGCTGACGCCTTAGCCTGTCCGAAGTTACTTGCGTCTTGAGTATGTAGTGGTCACTACCTAGGTTCTCTAACAGGTTCTAACCCTGCAAGAACACCCCTGATTGCACAATAATGTGACTCTTACAGTGCCTATATGCCATTCTTGGGCACCTCGGCATTTTAATCCCACACTATGATGAACCACGCAAAGAGAAAATGGCATTGTTAGCACTGTTATTACATTTAAATTTATTAATTTTGACCTATTGGGTCATAGCCGTACTGTGAAGGGAAGCAGATGTTGGGAAAGTTACTGTGCTTGAAAACAAATTAAAAAAATGTTTATGACTGCAACATATGAAACAATATAGCTCAAGTACAAACAGATAGGGATTTGCAAATAGTAATGTTTGAAGCCGAATCGTATACACAAATTGAATAGTGCCAAAAGCAAATCAAATATCGAACACTTTTTCAATAGTTTTCGAATGAACTTTAAGGTTTGATGGAAAACCATCTGGTTGGAATGAAACTTCGTGAAGAGTAGCAAAAACCCGGGGTACTATGCCTACCAAAGTATAGATTTAATAGAAAATGATGTTCTGGCTCCCACACAGGGGCCTTGTTCACAGGTAAAAAGTTCCAGGTAATGAGTTTCACATGTCAACAGAGTGAGGGAGAAAAAAACTTCATTTCAAGATGTTTGTGTGAGGATATAAAGTTGTGGTATTAAGGTCATGACAACAAGTAGATGAACTCTTCTAAAGTTAATTGCCATAACAGTGACAAGAAAGCAATTTAAATTTGCAGGAGTGGAAAGCACAGGTTGGTGAAAAGTCGTGGTCGTACCTACTGAAAATGAAATTAAGCTTTTCCTTGTAAGTCTTTTAGCATATTCATTTCAAGGCCCTTATGAGGGTTCCAAGCCACATAAGCATATTCTAGAATTGGGCAGACTGATATAACAACAGCTTAGCACCTTTAGATGGAGAAATGAATTGGCGAAGATAACCAAACCTTTCTAAAGCTTCCTCATAAATAACAACTTTCCCTCCATGGAGTGTCATGGGCAACCTCGGCCAGCACTACAACAATACAAATTAACTATACTGAAATCAGGTCTGGTCATAAATGTTCCTTTTCATTTAACATGCCCCGATCGCTAACTTTTGAAACAAGTTTTTCCGGGTAAATGTTTACTTGTAGTACCCCGTTTTACATTTAGTTCAGATTGTGCCGAATAACATCTGATAGTGAAATACAGTGCATTTACCACATAAGAATAATAAGTATACAATATTAACTACATCTTTTGAGGTCTGTGTCTCGTTTGATTTTATCATAACAATATTAACCTCCATTAGACTGACACTGAGTAATGAATTGTGTGTACTATTTTCATTTAACTGAAATTGCCATATCCAAAAGTGAAATAATACAGTGCAGTCTCCATAGAACACTATTAACTTCCATTAGATTGACACTAGGTAATAAATATCATTAAATTCAACCACGTTAAGTTCATGCTTTTTTAAGGGAACACTTTATGCAATGATTAAGGGGCATGTCCTTTTGATGTCATCCCTTGCTTTTTGTCATTCTCAGCTCACTAACATAATCTCAATAGTACTGGTGCAGTAGTGTTATTTTAAATACTTGGTGATAGTTCTGAATGCCCCACCTGAGTCAAATCAAAGAAAGTTAGCTGTGTCATTTATAGCAGTCATCCACCTAAATGTAATCAATTTTTGCAGTAACTGTGGAACAGTAAACTGCACATAACAAGAATCTTATTAGGCCTATCAAAATTTGGCTTTGCTTGGAAATGTATCTTAAGATGACACAATGGACCTAGGTGTCCCAATAATTAAGTGGTGTCTCTTTGGTTGCAGGTATCGAGACATTGCCCTGATGCCCATCACAGATGTGTACCGTAATCTGCCACACAAGCTGCTGCATTTCTTTGACTTCCTGCTGCAGCACTCAATGGAGTTCGACTTCCTTGTCAAGGCTGATGACGACTCTCTTGTCGACCTGGAAGGTCTACGAAACAGTGTGCCACAGGGGAAGCACCGAAAAATTTGGTGGAGCACATTCAGGGAGAACTGGCCAGTCATTCGCTATGGGAAGTGGGGTGAAAGCACATACAGGTAAGCTTGGCTCTGCGTGGCTGAAGCCTTAGGGCTTGGGACATATATCCAGGAGTATCTGTATGGTTAGAAGCCACGGGTTTTGCAAAAGCATATGCTTCTCTCCTTGTGCACAGTACATATTAGATTTACAGATAACCTGCGGGGGAGGGCTGGTAGTGACATTTCTTTATGCTTTTGAGCAAACATATACACCAAGTACATACTTTAAATGTTGAATAAAGCAAAGTAATAAATCTGATCTGTACTTATGGACAACTTTCTATGGCAATGAAGAAGAGGCAAAACACTGACAAGAAAGTGTGCTCCAGTCCCAGACTTTCATCCATGTTAGTTTGAGCTGGGGAAGAGAAAACGAACACTTTATCTCCAACAGCAAAGTAATCACCACTGAGTGTTGAATTTGACTTGTTTCACAGCGAAGCTGTGTATGACTTGGATCCTGGGATTTTTTTCTCAACAGAAAACCATTTCACTAATTAAAGTGAAAAGTGCCTATCTCCATTGAAATTACACATGCAAGACACACCCCAGTATTCATTTCAATAAATAAAAGCAGGAAACAAGCGTCAAAGCCACATGATAGATGATAAGGCCCATTCGAACGATACAAAGCATTTAGCATTTGCCGCATGCATTTCTTGGTAAAGATTACAGTTGCATAAGCCGCAGTTCCTTGGGAGAGGCCACTGCAGGATACGAAGCAGAGTGTGGCATCACTGCACTTTCACTTGTGTTGTGATACTGCTGTGGAAAGGCCACGCATAATTGCGACTCTTGAAGAGCAGCGTGAATACAATGAGCGGCGATGGAAACAGCAACGTCAATATGCACAATGGCATCGTGCTCAGGCTAGACAGGATGCAGTGGTCCCTGCCCAACGCAAGCCATGCACAGTTGGGATGCCTGAAGAGCAGTACAAATACAATGAGCGACAAAGGGAACAACAGCATTCAAGGCTACGTCACATTGGTCTATCGGATCAGGTGATACCACGGCTTTGCTGGCCAACCACCTTCACAACGTGGATTGCAGCCCAGTCTTTCTCTGCTTTTCTCGTCCGCATTTGGGCGAACGCAAAATGTGGAAGTTGCACCGATTCAGTATCTGTTCCAGCACACTAAAACCACACATGTAGCTTTCCATTCATTCCCACAGAAAATTGTCTGCGAGAGAACCTGCATGGCTGGTGAATGTCCAAGCAGCAACACGAAACCACTGGCACTCAAGTACAACTTCAATGCCACTGTGAGCCACACAAAAAATTATGCCATGTATGCCCTCTCTGAACTGTTTCACATGCCAGTGGTGATGCTGTAAAGCATGGTGTAAGCCATGCAGCAATGTTAATTGTGCACTGTGCCATATTTTAGGTTAAATAATGACATTATCGCATTGTCATTTCGAATATTTACATGGCTTCTGTAAGCAGTTGTCGTAGGTCTCATCTACGCAGCGGTTCAAATAAAATGCATTAATTAAACTTTAGGTTAGAAAGGTGCATTAACCAGCCAGTTAGTGTATTTGATTGTAATCCTGCCTTGCCTCTGAATAATGTTTTAGTTAGTACTTTGCCTTGCAGTGCGCCTGTGTACCCTGCCTTCGCATGTGGAGCTGCGTATGCTCTGTCGAGAGACATAGTCCTCTGGCTCGCCAGGAATAAGGACTACTTGTACAGCTACCAGGGCGAAGACGTGTCCATGGGCATCTGGTTGGCTGCGCTTTCACCGAAGCGCATTCATGAACCCCGGAACTGGTCGTGCAGCTATGGCTGCCCTGATGGCGTCAATCGTCCGTACAACAGGGCTGAGCTATCACCCAGTGAAATGAAGACAGTGTGGGCAACTTTCAAGAAGCACAAGAAGCTGTGCTGAGTCTGGTATGGACTAAGAAGTGTCAGAATAATCAATAGGAAGCATATAAAAATCGAAATGTAATGCCTTTAATTTCTGAATATATCTGAAATAGCATATTTCCTATGGACATTACATATTTTATGCCGTTTGCAGTTCATTCAGCTCGCATAGCTATTCTTTTAGCCACAAGATTGATGTGGCATTAAGAGTATCACCAAGATAAATATACCTGGCAGCGAAGCTTCCGTAGAAGCCCATTCGTTCAAAACATGGCAGTTCTTCGGCGTTTCATGGGGCTTAGCGCCATCTGTGTGACGAGGGAACACTTGCGGCAGAATAAAAAGTAATGACTGTATATTCAAAGCCCACCATTCCACTTGATGGACGTTTCGAGCTTTCTGCGCTGAAAGCGATGCAGCAGAAGGTCAGCCATACGGTTGTCAAAATCACACCCCTGCACAGAGCATACTTTCTTTGGAGGCTGACGAAAGCTTTGGGTATAGAGTGCTGGTCCCATCGTCTGACGCCAAGCCTGTCGGCCAGCGCAGCTGCACGAAAATAGCTAAAGTAAACAATTATCTGGCCGTTATAACTCGCTATTTTTACTGAACAAGCTTAAGAACAATGAAACTACCCACGCCATCAATTTTAAACAAACGTCAACAAGTAAAACAATGCAACGTGTTAGGGGGGGCTTATTGTAATAGGCAAACTTTACGAGTGCTCCTTTCTGCACACTTCAACAGCTGCATTGCATTGCAAGTTGCTAGCGGCATCATCGCCCCCTTCTTTGGTGGGTGCTGAAAAAAGCCTATTTATTGATAATAATAAAGTAAAACAGATTTGTCTTTTCTTGACATGTGTATATAAAATTTATTAGGCATATTATTTTCGTTGAATGAATCGAACTGTGTCTCGTTCTGATTTAAAATGTTTTTTTCTTTCCCAGTGTTTGTTTCCTCCTCACATAGTCACGCTTCAGTCGCAGCTCCTCCCATAACCACCCTTGCTGATGTTGGTGAAATTTGTTCTGAACTGCTTTTTGCCCGAAGCTTCGCAAGCTATTTGGATCGACCATGGTATAACTTCATGTGCATTAGCCCCGTACTCCTTCTAAATGCACACGTGCCAGCTCTCCAGAATATTTAGTAATGTTTATGAATTGTGGCTCGGTCTGCGATGGTAATAATGTTACATTATGTTTTATCGAAAATGCTCCTTGCCAGTCAGTCTTTGAACCTTGCATTGGGTCTTTTGATGATCAAAAGGTGAAAATAGAGTACTTGCTTCTGTCAAACTTATGTAGACAAGTTCCTGAAGCAGACAAAAATGGCAACAGCATAGTTATTGTCACGCTAAAAACAATGTTTTACTTGTCAGAATTTGGCTGTGCTAAGTTTGTTGCTGCTTTTGTGCTGCATCGAAACAAAAAAAATCTTGTTAATAACTTATGTATGTGTCCCTGAATAAGCATGCGTTCAAAGCCAACTAAAGAAGTGTGTGCTATTCCCCCTCTCGTGCTTTTTCTGGTGTCATGTCCGCGGAATTTTACAAATTTTAACATTCGTAGTTAGACAGGTATGTAATTGAGATTAGCATAGCCTGGGTTGCAAATCAAAAATATGCATGTCTTTGTGCAGTAAGCTTGGACAGGTTTGTGTGCATCCCTATATTGCATACAATTAGCATTCAGTATATTTTTAAACACTTTTCTGTCCGCGGGAAAATAAGCAGTTTTTGGGTGGTCTAGTAAACGATTAATTTACTGCTAGAGTAAATTCTTGATAGAATGTATGGTATCAGTTTGTAGAAGAAGGAATGTGTGCCGTGACTGATACGACCAGGTCACAGCAGACAAAGGGGACCTGGAACATCTACGTCACCAATGAGGTCATGTCCGCTATAACCCATGATGTGACATCCGTCCATTTGCATGATGTCTGTCTTTTGGGACTGGTCCCACAGTGAAGCGATCCGTATTCCGTGCCCACTTACAGCATGAGTAATTCATATTTACACTATATATGCGTGTAATAAAAGCTTGGGGCTGTCAGCTGCTTGATGCATTACTGTCGGGTATCTTGCACGCATATTATGCCTCATGGCTGCATCAAATTGCAGCCAGCCTGAGGATGTAGGCTACCTTCAATGGTCAGGTGGCACAGTGATCCGCTCAGCTGTCAGCGCCATCATGTCAGTTCCGCAAAGCACCGAGGCGGCCACTGCTATGAAGGCATGCTTTTGCGGCACTCGTTTGAAACGTGTCAACAACTCCACTTGTCGAAATGTTGGCTCCCACTTTTACCTTGTTCTCGTTTTGCTCATTGCCTTGAAGTTCCATCTCCCAACTTCCCCATGTTTTCCCTGGATTCCTTCTAAATTGGGGTTTTAAGGCAATCAAAGACATCAAGGCCCATTTTGGACCACCGACGTTTGAGAAAGGACGTCAAGTTTATGACAACAACCATGTATATTGTGTCAAAGAACTAAACAGCACAGACATCACAGCGAAGTGCTTAAATCAAATTGTAGGGTTTTATGTGCCAGAACCAGTATCTGATTATGAAGCACACTGTAGTGGGGGACTCCAAAATAATTTGGACTGCCTAGAGTTCTTTATCGTGCACTTAAATATAGGTACACAGGTGCCTTCGCATTTTGCCACAATCGAAATGTGGCTGCCGTGGCTGGGATTTGATCCTGCGACCTCATGCTTAGCAGCCCAGCACCATTGCCACTAAGCAACCACCGCAGGTCGCGAAGTGTTTGTCACAACAGAGCAAACATGCTTACTACGTCGAACTCAAAGTAAGTTAACGAATCGTTATTTTATGTCGCTTAAGTGAGCAAATATGGTCGTAGATGTTTTTCAACTGTCATTTGTAGCTTCATTACTTGGAACGTGCCTTGCACCTCGCAATTCTAGAGGTTTTGGAAAATTGGCAGGTAAGTGCTTTTTTCTCCGTTGACAAAGTGCCTCGAGCGTATTCTGGTACATGTATTGTCGTTCAGGCTCGAATGTGAGACGTAATCACCGCCGAAACATAATAGAGAGCAATCAGCTAAGACTAAACAATGTGAAGACTGAACAAATGTGCGCTAGTGTGCACGAGAAAAATGCTAATTTGCTAATACTCGACATGTCCTGCGGTGTACTCCAACCTTAGTTCTGTTGTTCTAAGCACGAGAAAACATCAGCATGAATGAGCCCAGTTCCAGCAGTAGTGTCTTGATCTTGGCGCAGGAACAAACTGCACATTGGCTTATTAATGCATGACAAAAATTGGCTGTGGCTTAGCTCAGCTAACCCTGGATATGCAAAGCAAAACCTTGGTTTAGCCTGGTTAAGTCTTGGTTATACTTGGTTAACCTTTGATTAACCTATAATTATTATACTATTAGCGAAGTTTGACGGCTGTGCCTAGGTCAGTTGCTAGACGTGACTGTGATTAGGCTTGGGTAAACACGTATCGTTCGACAGTGCGATGCCTGTTGTGCCACAGGGAAAGCGCAAGTGCTAGACATGGAAACAGACACCGCAAACATACGCAGTGTCGAAGCACAAACGGGCAGGGCGCGAACACAGTCGCTACATTGATCTTGATGGTGCGATGCCTGTTGCATTCCGGACCCTCTCCAGTAAAGCAGCTCGCCGGGCGATATCCGTGGAGTGATCAGACATCGCTTGGCCATGATGGCTCAAAGCCTCTCGCTTCTGCGCAACGCTCAGAGAAGACAGCTTGGCCTCGCCCTCATCCATGGCCAAGCTCGCACTGACTAGGCGAGTGCAGCGCCCCTCTTAGCCAGGCACGTGGCGAGTTGTTCAGGTGGCGACCCACCTGCGCAGAGCGCATGCGCCAAGCCAGCAGCAGCGGCAGAGCGCGGTACGGCAACTCACATTATGTGTTGCCAAGGCTACCGCGCAGCTGCGGTCAAGTGAAGGTCAAGTTGCTGGCGACGGCAAAACTCGACACAATGCGGTTAGTAAAGCTTTCGCTTTAAAAGCACAGTGCGAACAAAGCTGCAGCATGGAGCGCTTACGAAGCTAGATTTGACACGTTTTGGAGCGAGATCAGCTAAACAACTATCTAAACGCATTTACAACAGCGGGAATTAGTTCACGCACCTTTATGCAGTTTTTGCTTTATTGTGCATTTTTGCGGATACTGCCTGCTGCTTCTTTTTCATATTTTTCCTTTTTGCATTTGCGTTTTAGATTGTTTAACAGAAATTCACAAGAGTAACATGAACCGCGACAATCCACTTCAGCAGCCGGGTTGCTTCCCACGGTTTTGAAGGGAAGCGGTACAGTTGGATGCCGACATCCCCTTCACAGTTGTGACAATCCTTAACACAGCAGTATCTGCACTTGTTCTTTTTGTTCACACTTCTCACGGAGGAGCTGCGGAGGGGCCTTGGTGAATCCATTGCAAAATTAAAAAAGGAGGCTTTCAGGCAGGCCTGAGCGCGTACGGGCAATGGTCAAATGGTGGCGAATGCCTACTCGCGAGTTCTCACTGCTGCTGCTAGGTGGCGCGACATGTACAGCCAAACTTCATTGCAGGGTGCCATGTTAGTGGCATCCAAGTATTGCCTGTCAGGATCGTCAGTGCGTGCACAGAACCATTCAGTATGGTTCAGGGAAGGATGCGTGAAAGAATGAGGACCTAAGAAAACACTGGCGTGGCGAGCTGTTCCATCAGATCGTGTTATATCGTGATTTTTTCTAAGTCGAGCGAGATGGTCTTAGCACACCTTTTCCACTGCTTTTCTACAGCTTTGCTGCAGCTCATTTAATAATCGGTTGCATTCTTTTTGACAAGACAAATGGCATCCCTGCACGGAAGAGCATCTCTTCAAGTTTCCTAACAGCCAGTGCCGCCATGCCTGTTGCGTACACGCTTTCCTGATGCAGCTAAAACGAATAAGCCGCGACATCAGCCTGCTGTTGCATGATGCAGGGTCACTATGATAAGTAAATTAAAAAGAACAGAAGAAATTAGTGCAGTAAGTGTGGTCAAACGTTGGCAAGCATGATAAGCGGACCTACCTCAATAAATTGGCTTCCTAAAGCCAGCTTTGCCGCAGTAGACGCGGTGAAGCATACCAAACAGTATTGCAGTGTGCAAAATTTGAAAAGGGGTCATTGTCACGGGGCATATTCATAATAGTATGTGTTCCTTATTGATGCACACATGCGCCCGCCCCCTCCTGTCACACTACGCGCGCCGAGGCGCCTAATAAGTGAAGTGGTACGCCTTCAAAGCTGTTTTGGACCTATCTGTGATGCTTTGAACTGTTGTTTCGTCCACCTCCTAGGCCAATCTTTACATGGGTCATTTTTTCTGAACTGTTGATTTCTTCAATAAAAGCTACGTAATTTCGTTGTTTTCTGTCCAACTAATATGGTTGTATGCAAGTCAAGGTATTCTTTTTAGCCGAGCACAGTTTTCGAAAGCGATACGATGCTTTTGCCCCAGTAGTGCCGTCACCACTTTACAACACAGTCAATCAATGTCATTTTGTATGTCACTGGAAGACCACCGAACGTGGGGTACTCACACGCATGCGTGGAACTGCATAACTAGCCGTGATATCAGCACGCCTCTTGAGAAGCTGCTTTGCATCAAAGGCCAGGCACCCTTGCTATGCTTCACTGCAAAACATTCTATATGTCTAACCGCTTAACATATTTGTACTGCGGTGAAGCTAACCTTATGAAGCTGAATTTCACAACGCTTTTTAGACTCTTGCATCTCTACCAACCACTACCAAACACTTGTCTGTACGTCGCTTGGCAAAGGTCTTACCAGCTAATTCTCCCCCGTTGGTAGTGGGGAGACTCGCATATATGAAAACTGCCAAGGAAAGCAGTTGCCCTGATGAAGGCAAGCTCCCTTGTGGAAACATTTGCACCAGCCTGTTCGACCATTGTTATCACCGGAACTTATGTGTGTATTTGCGGTGAAGCATGCCGATAGTGTGAAGGGCTCACGCAAATCAGGAAAGTAAGGTTTCAATGAGCGACAAAGTTAATGTTCTAGTCTTTAAAAAGTAGATTTTTGCATTGGGATGATGTTTTGACAACTTTTGTTGGCTAAAGCCATACAGTATACAGTATGTTTTACTGAAATACACAAGATGTCTCACTGCAGGACACATTCTCCGTAGTTAGCCGAAACCCTATGTTACACTTGTGTATTGCAGTGAAACATGCTAAAGCACATTTCCCAATTAAGAATGTAAAGACCCTTGCTCTTCGCCTTTGTGATATTATGACACTCATTATAATGAGAACATATTCACTGCAAAAAACAACCACATTAAAATGGAGACATTAACATGCATGGCAGCATGTGTGATGTTTTATCCTTTTGCTTTGTTGTGTACCTGTCATACTGCCATTATTAAATTTTCCTGTACTTTGTAAGGTGCTGACGTACATAGCATTACATCGCAAGGAGTCACTGTATAATTAGTGTTCAAAGACCAGTGTAATGGCTTTTCTCAAGAGAGGTTGGGGTAAAGTTGCTGTGGAATATTATTTTAGAGGGGTAGTTTTCTGAGAAGAAATCAGATGTCGGAAAACAGACCTGTGGTACCCTGGGTTTCAGTATTTAATGGTGGAAAGGATTCAGAATACATTAACATTTCTTTATTTACATCATACTGCAGGCCAGGGGGCCCAAGCAGGAGGGGCAAGGTAACACATAAAAAATATGCATACAAAAGGCGGAATTGCAAAATATAAAACTTAGGAAAATAAACAAAATAGCACAAAACAGCAATGTTACTTAGGAAATACTAATGAGTTTGAATTGATTCAAGGGAATTCAGATGATGGAAAGGGATGAGGTTCCGTTCTATAGTTTGAGGAAAGAGAGAAAATTTAAAAAGGTTTGTCCTGGCAATGTAAGGGGAGAGAGTGAGGGGGTGGAAATGACGGGCTTTCCTGGATGCAGAAAGAGTTGTGTATGGACTAGGATCTAAAGAAAATTTACGGTTTATGAAGGAGTAAAGGAGCTTCAGGCGTATTAATTTTTGCCTTGTTGAACGCCTTGTTGAACCTTGTGAAAACCATTTGTCCACAATAATTCAGTTATAGATTCTTCTCAGCCGTATTTGGAAAAAAAATGAAATGTATGGCTCTTCTCTGTATCCTTTCAAGGGCATTAATGTTGATTTTGGTAAACAGGTCCCAAATAACGCACAAGTATTCCAATTTAGGTCAAATAAAAGTTCTATGTGCTAATGATTTTACTTCATGGGATGCTTGTTTAAGCTTATGGTGAAGTAGACAGAGCTTTCTAAAAGCAGAAGAGGCAGTAGCAGCGATATGGCTATTTCAATTTAGGTTGTTTGTAATTGAAATTCCAAGGTACGTGTACTCGTTCACTTCGGCCAAGGGGTCTTGGCCAATAGATGAAGAAAACTTCAGGCGTGCTTTTTTTGTTTGTTATGAGTAGATGCACAGATTTATCTGAGTTAAGTTTCATTCCCCACTTGTTGCTCCACTAAAAAATGTTGTTTAAGGCTAAATGAAGATATAGCTGATCATTAACTGTATTAATATAGCTAAAAATGATAGTCTGCGAACAAACAAATATTGACAGGGGCCTCTATTACATCAACTATGTTGTTACAATAAATAAGAAATTGTAGTGGGCTACACAAGCTGCCTTGAGCCATGCCAGAGGTTACCGAAAGAGAATCAGACTGCTGCCCATCAATCGCTACATACTGTGTTCGACGCATTAAGTAAGCAGAAACTCGGGACAGGATAAAGTCAGGAAGACGAAAGAATTCTAATGTACAAATTAATTTGTCATGAGGAACTATATCAAAAGCTTTTTGAAAATCCAAAAATATCACATCTACTTGGCCAGCCTTGTCAAAGACAGAAGCAAACGAGTGAATGGCTATGCTTAATTGGGTAACTGTCGAAAGCCCCTTCCTGAAGCCATGTTGGAAAAGACATAAAATGTTACGCTCGTTTAAGAAATCATTATTGTAGTCAGCAACAATGTGCTCAATTAATTTACAAGAAGAGGATAATATGGAAATCGGACAGTAATTCAAGACTGAACTTGGGTCACCTTTTTTTAATATAGGGACAACACTTGCTACTTTCCAATCAAGTGGAAGTACTGCGGAATGTAGAGAGGCCTGAAATATTACTACAAGAAATTTACTTAACGGTTTCACATAACGCCGAAGGAAGGTGTACGGAATGTAATCTGGACCAACAGATGATTTTACTTGTAATCGAAAGAGCATGTTAAGTACACCTTGGTGAGAAATGTTAAGGTCAGAAGAGCAGGACGGTGAAGTTTGGAAAGAGGGTTCAGTGGTTTAGGAGAAGACACTGTGGAAGTGCTCATTTAAAAGGTTAGCAACAGCTTTGGGATCAGTTATTGGAATGCTATCGTGGATAATGTTCGTTATAAATTTATTCTGTTCCCTGATAAAGTTCCAGAACTTTGGGGATATTCCTTAATAAAATTTGGTAAAGTGCTACTGAAATAAATAATTTTTGCTTCTGCAATGGCCCTAGAAAGGGTGACATGAACATTAGTTAAATTATCGGTAGCTGGACCTTTCTTTCTTAGGTGTTTGGCTTTATGTTTTAATTGAATAGTGCGCCTGTTCATCCATGGTGTATGTTTAACTGGCTTCTTAAGTTTGTTAGGTACAAATTGATCAATGCAGAAAAAACACATTAAACTTTTCCCCAAGCTACAGAATGTAATTTTGGCAAAAGTCAGAAAAACAAGAATCAAGACCTGTTATTCGCACATCATCAGCCTGCACAAAATTTTTCACTATCGTAGGCGCATGCACGCCATGCACGCTGGTAACATTCAACTTGAATGATACAACAATAAGTTCATGGTCAGACAGCCCAGGTTCGATAGATACAGAATAATCGGTAAAGGAGCGTTCAAGAAAGACAAGGTCAAGGAGTGAACCAAGACCGTTTCCAAGTCTGGCAGGTTCACGAACTACTTGTATAAGGTTGTGGTCGAGCATCATATCAAAAAGCACATTTGAGTTGAGAACAGAACCGGCACCTGACATAACACAATCCCAGTCACTGCCCGGCAAGTTAAAATCACTACTAATAGCTTATTTCTATTGAACTGGGCAATCTCTTCATTTATCCTTAATAAATAATCGGGGGCAGAGTCTGGAGGTCTGTACACCGCACATAAAACAAAAACATGACCATAAATATTCAGTTTTATAAAAAGACTTTCGGTGTTGCTTGACTCTGGTAACAGAATGGCCTCCATGGACGACTTCACAACAGCCACCCCACTGCCCCTAGAAGTTCTATCTCTACAAATTATCTTGTAGGCAGGCGGGATTACGACCTTGTTGCTAATTTCACTATGAAGCCAGGTTTCCGTTGTAACTGTGTGATGCAGGTTCTTGTGTTCAAAGGTTCTGACAGTTCTCCGAGGCGGAGCCTCCGAGAACCTAATTGAGGACAACGCTGTTGGTTTCAAAAACACACACACAAACTTTTAATAAAACTACAAAGAGTCATAAATAAATAATAGAAAGAAAGCATAAAATAAACACTCAGACACCGCGGTAAGAAACACACTTAGGGCTAGGGTGGCGTTAACCAGTGCGCGAGTCCGGGCTGACCACGATGGCAGGGTCGCTTAATAGTCTCGTCGTGAAGACGTGGCGACAAGATGACTAGAGAAGTGGTGCCGGTCTCACCAAAGGTCGGGGTGCTGGCCCGTTGATCAGGCGACCAGAGCGCGCTAGCTCTGGCTTGGAGAGAGAAGGCAGGCTGCTTGGCGGCACAAGCGGATGGCGGTGGCGTTCTGGCCGGGCAGCTGGGCGTAGAACTCGGGCCCGTAGCCCGACTGCTCTCACCCTGCCCACGGGCACAGAAGCTCGCCGGCCTTGGGCAGCTGGCGGCACAACCGGGTAGAGTGGCGACGCACAGGAACGTGTTGGGAGGAGGTCCCGGTCGGGTGAAGTCCTGGTGGCTCGGGTTCAGAACCCGACGGCCTGTCTTTAGCTCCCGGTCCGGTGGCTGACCTTCTCCTGGCATCGCTTCCTGGAACTCTCCCTGCGTCTCCCCGCTTTTGCCAGCGCGCCTCGCTTTTTCTCCTGCTCTGGCCAATTCGTCATTTTCTCATTGGCTGTTTAATGCTCCATGGTTTCTCCTAATTGGGTTGGCTTTTTTCCTTTTAGTTTTTTTTTTCTTGCGCCGCGTGTTCACGTGCCGAACACTCTTCGGCGTTGTTGTTTTCTCTCCAGCATGGAGTTCACCTCGACGTGCACCACTTGTCTGCTTCTGTCCTTTCCAACCACCGCCCCGTGTCGCGCACCACACACATCACAAACTGCAATGTGTGATGAGTGCGACAAAAGAACTGATTCCAATTGAATTGTCTTATTCACGATGCTACGTGCGTTAAGGTTTAGTAATCTGATAAGCCTCTCATTGATTGGTCAAGCAGAATGTTGATGAGTACGGGAATTAAAGGCTATCTTGCGTTGGTTGGTTTTGTCATTTCAGATGAACACATCATTGTCCATGCGTAGCTTATCATGCTGAAGTGAAACCTTCTTTCCGAGCGATTTATCATGCTTGGCGCTTTCCCATAATAGCTTACGCTTCTTCAAAGTGACCTGCAAATAGCCATCTTGAACGAAAACATTGGCTCCCTTCAGTTTAGAAACATTTTTAAATATCACTACTTTCTCATTGTAATCCTGAAGAAACATTATGACCGGTCCTTTAGGGCCAGTCCTACCAAGTCTGTGAATACGGCCAATGGAAACACATTTAACACCTAGCTTATTCCCGAGCATTTCTGTATTTACTTTGCGCTTAAAATCACATTCCATCTCATTTGGCTCTTCAAGGATACCATGAATAACTATGTTCGAATGGCTACTTCTATCCTCAATATTGTTAGGAAGAGTTGCGAAGAAATGGTTTTATTTACAGGAGATGGACGATGATCGTAACATGATCGTAGCACAGTCCGGCCTCTCAAACTCCTCGTTCTCTTTGTCTTCTCTTCTTTCTTCTTGTACTTGCCTTTCGTATTCGTTACATTTCCCCACAAGCAGACGAAGCCCATGGGGCGAGTCAGGATGGACAAGCAGAGTAGAAAGGTTTCAGGCAAGCAATACGAGTCAGCTGAGTTCTACTTGATCGCCAACCATTGCACAGGAGGCGAGCTATGACGTAAGTGGCTTCGCTCAGGCGGTTCACAACTACAAATGGGCCTGAATATTGTGACAAGAACTTTTGGCGCAATTCACGCTTGTGTTGCAGTGTTCAAAGAAGGACCAAGTCACCTTTTTTGAACAATACTTGTGCGTGACGGTTGTCGTATCACTCTTTCGAACGACTTTGCGAGGCCAGAGTACGAAGAGGAGCTATTCGACGGGCTTCTTCGGCGAGACACAAAGTCTTCAATACAGAATCATCATTGTGCAGAATGAAGGGTAAGAAAGTGTCCAGAGGGCTTCGCGGTAACCTTGCTTACAGGAGGTAAAATGGGCTATAGTTCGTGGTTTCGTGTTTTGCCATGTTGTATGCGTAAGTGATGAAGAGCAGCACGTCGTCCCAGTTCTTATTAGTGGACGAGACGTACATGGCAAGCATGTCGGTCAGTGTTCTGTTTGTCCTTTCAACGAGACCATTGGCCTGTGGATGATACGGCATGGAATGACGGAACTGTGAAGTGCATAAACGAAGTAACTTTTTAATGGATCAGCAGTGAATTGGCGACCATGGTCACTGATGATGATACGTGGTGGGCAGTGGCGTAGCCAGAAATTTCGTTCGGGGGGGGGGGGCTCACATTGCAGCTCGAGCTCCTCCTTAAGAGGAAGCTTTAGCTCGCGTGCTCCTATCTAAATACATGTAGCAGCAGAATTCGTTTTCCTCGGCAACCACTGTACCAAATTTGACGAGGTTTGTTGCATTTAAAATAAAACTTAAATTCTACTGACTTTTGGTTTCAAGTTTTTCATTTAGGTTCTCAATTCTTTACTAAAACTTGGAAAAAATCCAAAATTTTTAGAGAACGGGACTATCAAGTTTACAACTCTGTAACTCGGCAATAAAAAATGATATCATAATTATGCGAATTGCATCTAATAGTACATCTAAAGCGGACAAAATTGATATGTCACACATGAATCTAAAAAAATTTAGTCATAAGGAGATACAGCTTTTGCGAAACTCTTGTACACAACGTAACAAGTTCATGTAAAATATAAATTCATATATCAAATTTGTCCGCTTTGAATGGTCTAATGGATACCTTACAGAACCGCGATGTCTGTTCTTGATGCAGAGCTATTAGTTTTTAAACGTCTTGCTTGTATGTTCTTTAACTTTAGAATTTTTCAAAATATTTAAACAAAATTCGAACTCTAAATCGTAATTACGCTTCCAACAGGCACTAGAATTTAACTTTATTTCTCAAGTGCAACAAATTTCAATAAAAGCGATCGAGGGGTTATCTCAGAAAAGCGTTTCTACGTTCTACATGCACTTGAACAGGCCGCGTCGGAGTTGGGCCCGAGCTAAAGCTTCCTCTTAAACAATTTGTCGAGGGACCAAATACATGAATAATAACTGTATTACTATTGCCAAAGATGCTGCAAACGAATTCTTGAACGCTACGCCCTCTCAAAACAAGTAATATATATATTTTTTCATAAAAGAATATACTCGTATGTGCCAAATATTGTGCCCAAAATACCTGATATCAATGCTTCCATGTTTTTTGTCTATCTAATAAGTAAACCCAATATCACACAAACTTTTGAACTATATCAGTTTGAAACCAGCAAAGCAGTGCATGCCACTGATATGAACAATGTAAAGGCCATGAAATGAACAAGTTGAGGACAAATGTGTGAATGAAACGTTGTCATTCAAGAACCTTGTTCCCATTCTTGTACATATGCAACGGCCTGTGAAAAATCTCAATGACGCTGCCATTTGTTCGAATGTATTACGCAGAAGCAGCTGTCCCCGGTCGTGTATCGTGAGTAATTGCACCGAAATTATAGTCGCAACAGAGAGCACGTATAAAAAGCAGGAGTTCTGCAAAATATACGAGGGCGAGTCAAATGAAAATGAGCCAATGGTAATACATGACAAACGGGGTGCTTTATTTAAAAGTAGTCTCCATGAGCATTTAGACATTTGTCCCATTGACTAGCAAGTCGCGTGATTTCCACCTCGTAAAGCTCCTTGAGTTGCTGCTTCAAAAAGCCTGCAATTGACTCTTTCACGTCCGACACGAATCTGGTTCCCTTGAGCTGTTTGTTCAGTAGCCCCAAAATCTGGAAGTCGCAAGGCGACAGGTCTGAGCTGTATGGCAGATGTTTCAGCGTTTCCCACTTGAACTTTGCAAGTTTTATATTAACCAGATCATCAACGTGGGGACGGCCATTGTCGTGGAACAAGAAGACCCCATTCGTCAATTTTCCACGTTGTTTGTCCTTGATTGCGACTCGCAACCGATCCGCCATTTCACAGTACCGGAAATAATTGAGTCTCTCAACATTTAGCAAATTCTATCAGTAATGGCCCCTGACGATCGAAAAAAAAAAAAGCTCAACAACACCTTTCCGGCGGAAATGACGGCCTTTGCTTTCTTTGGGGGTGGTGAATTCGAATGTTTCCACTGTAAGCTTTGCCGTCGTGTTTCAGGCTCGTAGTAGTGGTACCATGGTTCGTCCCCGATGACAATTGCAGACAAGAAGTCGTCACCCTCATTATGATACCGGATAAGATTAGCCAAGGCAGCGCCGAACTTCTCCGTCTTCTGGCAGTGCTTCAAAATCTTGGGCATCCATTGCGGACCCAAAGGCCGATAACCGAGATGTTCATGAATCATGGCGTGATCCGAACCGTGACTGATGTCCACATGCTCTGCCAGTTCATCGATGCTTATCCTATCAACCCTTGCAATTTTGTTAGGGGTGATTGCACGATGCCTTTGGCCCGGTATGGTATCGTCTTTGCAACTTTCATGTCCTTCTTTGAACCGTTTGTTTCAACGCTTCACAGTGGCCAATGAAATGCAATGTTCAATGTACACGCCATATGGCGACTAATTTCTTTTTTGGGAAACGCCTTCATCTGTCAAAATCCTCACGGCAACACGCTGCTCAACTTCTGGAGCGTCCATTATGGCACGCAACCATGTTCAACCCAGTGTATGAGAGCATTAAAAAACATTTATCCTCACACCTGCGTGTCACTTTTGTAAATGAGATGCCTGTGCGCTGCGCGCATGCCTTGAAGATAATGAACAGAACCATAATTGCGCGGGGTGGGTAGGCTCACTTTCATTTGACTCGCCCTCGTACATTAGAAATGCGAAGATACAATGGAATATACAAATGCGAAGATACAGCTTGATAAAGGGCAAAAAGTGTCACTAGAAACAAAGTTCACTGCACGTATACACAAAACCTGGCAACAAGATATTCAACTATATAAGTCTCCAATAAATTGACCTATCTAAGAAAAAGTCTGTGTATATAACGCGTCAAACAAGGCAAATAAACATGATGCGCAATCACACATTCACAAAGTCCTAGATCTCGCCCCCATTCCATCCACTCCCCCCGATGTATCGCCCGTGACAGAAGGCACCGCTGTTCCTCCCCGCTTTTTTCCCTTGTGCACGCAAGACTCAGCAACCATCATCGGCTCACCCATTCCCCCTCTCCCCCCCCTCGCTTTAACTCACACATGCATTATGCGGCACGCGGTCGCAGTGTTACCGCCCTTGGGCTTTATACGAAACATGAGGGCGACAGCGACGGCAGGAATAGGCCATGAGTGTCCATATAACTGCTATCGCAATAATACAATAAAAGTATCCGGCAACTGAAGCGTCCCATGGCTAATTACTTTCCGCAAAAGAAGAAGTAACAAAATCAAACTTTCACCATGCCACAATTCACTGCGCCACAGCAATGTACTTATTTTTTCTATTTGTGGAGTGGGGCACTCAAATGAAAAAATTATGCAAGGGAAAGTATGTTGGTCACAATTGAATGACTGCTTTGGGCACCTAATGTGGCTACCGAAGGAATATCGAAGAAAATGTGAGATGCTTGGTCCACCGAGAACCATACGCATACTGCTCGGTATCCTACACCGGCGAGACAAGAGTTTCCGGAGAGGTTGCGCTGAAGGAAACGCGGTGCAACCCGTCTAGTCCCCACAGTGATGGCGGCGAGCGACCATTGTTTCTTTTTCTCGTCTGCTAGCCAGAAAGCGTCCAAAACTCTTCAGGTGAAAATCCACTCGGCCAGAGCAAACCGAATGCGCACCGAAGTGCGCCGCGCGGTGGTCGGGGCAACACGTGAAAAGCGCATGCGCTCTGGCTGGCTCTGGCAGTCCGCAGGTAGGATAGCGAGAGCAAAAAAATTTAAGAGGCTCAATGTGTGCTCGCGAATAAAAGTAGAAAAAATAAATAAGAACGTAGTTACTTTGGCTGGCGTTAGTGTCTTGACACCGATGCTTTGGCGTAGGTGAAAAAAAAAAAATGTTGATACTTTCTTATGTGACATGACGGCGCAAGCGATCCACCACACAAAGCTTCATCTCATCGGACCTCGCTACATGCTTTGTCAACTTGTCTGATAGTATGTTGATTAGGCTTGTCTCGTTGTATGTTCCGACGTAAGACTTTAAAAAACTCAATGGACCTTTGGCGTCAAATGTTTATAACAACATTAAACCCACAAAGTTCCGCAATTGAAAATCTAAAGCACAACTTTGGAAATGCCAATGCACCTTTTCCATCAAAAGTTTATGTGAACTTTACACCCATAAAGTTTCCGAATTTACATCCATGCGCTCCGTAGATTCCGCCGCCTCAGCAAGGTACCGCGGTGAGCCCGTTCGCCATCAAAACGCCCTTGAAGCTCATTGCTCGGATGGGGCTCCTTGCGTTATGTTTCTCCCACTGCATGGGCGTTGCCGCGAAATGCAGCCCGAGTTCGCAATGTTCGCGGTGAAATGTCTTTTTGAGCGTGAAAAGGACATTCTAGAAAAAATTCAGAATGATTTCTGGCGCCGGAGGTTGCTTTGGTCAGCCGTGCATGGACAGCACGAAAAAATTGGGGGGGGGGGGCTGAAGCCCCATAAGCCCTCCCCCCCCCCTGGCTACGCCCCTGGTGGTGGGCCATTATAAAGGACCACGGAACGCAGCAGGAAAACGGCCACGCAAGCAGCGGTGGAAGATGGTATGGCTGCAGTTTTTGCATACCATGTAAGATGGTTTACGCAGACAATTATCCAACAGTTCTTGTTGTTAGATAACGGGAATGGACCCAAAAGGTCAATGCCTACTTGCTCGAACGGCGTACTGGGCGGGGTCAATGGCCAAAGTGGACCCGGGGCTGCGTGACGTTGGCACGTTTCACAACTAGCGACATAGCGCTTGGTTGTTTCGTACATCTTGGGCCTGTAAAAGCGCTCCTGCGTGTGGTGTAGCGTTCGTACGAAGCCAAAATGGCCGGATGTCACATCGTCATGCGTGGCACGTAGAAAGTCGGAGCAGAGACTCTCAAGGACAACAAGCAGAAAACGCGCTCCATGCCCGGAGTAATTAGTTTTGTAGAGCAACTTATCACGGACAGTGAAGCGACCGCTGCCTTGAGAAGTATGGGCTGTGACAAAAAGCGGATCGAGAGTAAGATCATTCCATTGTTCTCACTGAAAGTCTGCCATGTTAGGGAACGTGAAAGTAACAGCAGCGAGACAGTCGTCAAAATTCTCAGCATCACAGACGGTAGTCACAAGAGGAATCTGAGAAAGGCAGTCTGCGTCAGCGTTGATGACGGCCACTCTTGTACGATACCACAAAGTCGTATTCCTGGAGGCGCAGCGCCCAAGGTGCGAGACGACCAGAGGGATCACGCAAACTGACCAGCCAGCATAAAGAATGATGGTCGGTGATAATTTTGAATGGTCTACAGTAAAGATAACACCAAAACTTCTGTATGGCGAAAACAGCTGCCAGGCATTCCTGTTCCGTAACCGTATAATTGCGTTCAGATTTGTTCAGGCAACGGCTGGCATATGCGACAACTTGTTCTGTGCCACTGTGGCGTTGTACAAGCACCATTCCTATCCCCATTCCACTAGCATCAGTGTGAATTTCAGTCGGGCAAGATGGATCAAAGTGATACAAGAGGGGTGCTGACGTTAGTATAAACTTCAGTTGAGAGAATGATGCGTCACACTCTGGTGTCCAATTGAAGGACGCATTTTGTTGCAAAATACTTGTCAACGGGTAAACAATGTCGGCAAACGGAGGAACAAAACGACGAAAATACGAACATAGGCCAATGAATGAGCGAAGTTCTCATGCTGACTGCGGTTGCTTGAAGGAGCTCACCGCTTCAATCTTACGAGGATCGAGTCTCACACCATCCTTGTTGACTAAGTGTCTCAGGACCAGTGTTTGATGTTCGCCAAACCGTCATTTTTTTTAGTTTAAAACCAGTCCACTCTTGATGCAGTCGAGAACAAGGCTGAGGCATTCGTTATGTTCTTCATACGTGCAGCCAAAGATTACATCATCGAGGTAACACGTGCATATCTCCCACTTTAGACCATGTAGTACTGTGTCCATGAATCTTTCGAAGGTGGCAGGAGCATTGCAAAGGCCAAAAGGCATAACATTAAATTCGAATAGGCCATCTGGAGTCACAAAAGCGGTCTTTTCCTTGTCGGCAGGGTCCATAGGTATTTGCCAATACCCCGATCGCAAATCAAGTGTTGAAAAGTAAGAAGCAGCGTGTAAGTAAACAATGACGTCATCGATTCGCGGTAGGAGATAGACATCCTTCTTCGCCACTGCATTAAGATGTCTGTAATCCATGCAAAATCTCCAGGAGCCGTCTTTTTTTCGGACCAGGATTACTGGGGCTGCCCATGGACTAGACGACTCTTGAACGACACCTTTGTTCATCATCTCTTTAGACTTGCTGTGCAATAACTTTGCGCTCAGAGGAGGACACTCGGTAGGGCTTCTGGCAGATGGGGTGTGCTGAGCCAGTATCTATTCTGTGATGAGGGCAGGACGACGGTAAATGAAGGGGTGTATCTCCATGTGTGAAGTCGAATGCAGCCTCATGCCTGGCAAGGACCTCTACCAGTGCTTGCTGTTCCGATGTTCAGAGAGCCTTGCTGATCATGCCAAGCATTAGCTCTTCAAATGGCGATTATCACAAGGAGAGCAAGCTGTAGAGCTACATGCAGCTTCATTGAAGAGAGCGATTTTCATACCGCGAGGTAGGACAACCGGCGTGGCGGAACAGTTCAGTGCCCCCAATGTGGCAACTCCTTTCGTCATGCACACGACAGAGCAGGGCACAAGTATATTTTCTTTAGCACAGTTTATGTGGAGAGGCCTAACTACAAAGTCAACACAATCAGTGTCAACAGTAGTTGCAAAAACACGAACGGGCGTCAGGCACCACGATGGTGCAATCACTTCATCAATCACTCTATTGGCCACGGATGCTAGTTTCCTGACGGCGGTGAGGAAGAACGGCACCGAGGGTACGAAGAGCGATGGGGACGGTTAGTTGGTGGCAGTTGTAGCACACAGGAGGGTCGCGGTTCACAGCATCTTCCTTGAAACGAATGCTAGGCTGCTGCGGGCGGCGAGAAAGTTTGTTGTCATGTGGATAACCTGTCTCTGCTGTTTGCTGAAATCCGTTATATCAGTCATAAGTCACGTCGTGGTAGTAGGGTCGGTGCTGTTCTTATCGCGGCCTGACAGAAGTCACAGGGCCTCGGAGGTAAAAACGTGGCTGTTGTCGTTGTGGCCGAGCATCATAAGTAGGAACTCTGTTGTAGAGACGTGGCTGCTATCGGTGTGCGAGTTCATAATCCTCAGCACCCCTCCCCGCAGAATGTGGGGAGAAGGATGCCACGTTTGGCTCAAAATCTAGTGGTAGGCGGCAGCTATGAGTGCCTGGATGTGTCACTTGCACGTGCAGGCTGAGCTCTTCCCGAACTATTTGTCGGATCGTTGATCGAAGATCGAGGGGCTGGTTGCTGTCTATGCTTGCAACTGTCGTCACATTGGCTAGCCTGCCAAACTTCAGTGTGATGCGCGTCTTCAGTTGCTCGAAAGTGCGACAGTGCCGAATAATGTCGACAATGGAAGCCAGGTTGTCTTTTGCGATGAGGAAACTGTAAACATCCTCGGCAATTCTTTTTAGGGTGTGCCCAACTTCGTCTTCCTCAGACATTCCAGAGTCCACCATCCTACACAGTTTTATTACTGCCTCAATGTCGGTCGTGCAGGTTTCGCCTGGCACTTGCGCATGTTGCAGTAGCGTCTGTTCTGCCCTTTTCTGTTTAGTCGCAGAGTTGCCGAATCGCTCTTTGATTTCCGAAACAAATCTTCCCCATGTTGTGAACGTTCTCTCGTGATTGTCGAACCACACCAACGCAGTATCTGTTAGAAAGAACACAACGTTTGAAAGCTGAGAAGTGCTGCTCCACTTGTTGGCGGCACTCACCCGGTGATAATGGATGAGCCATTCCTCGACGCCTTCATCCGATCTTCCGGCGAAGGGATGTGCATCTCTCAGTTGTAGAACGGAACTGGTCGGCACAGCAGTTGGAATGGGCCGTTGTTCGTCTGTACCGTGAGACATATTCAACTCCAGTGGATTCAGTGGGAGTCCAGCAAGGTGACGGCTCCGTCGAAGAACTTGTGGTTCATCCTCCATCTTCGGGTGTCGATTACCCCGCACCTTCCACCACAACTGTTACGAAGAGTTGCGAAGAAATGGTTTTATTTACAGGAGATGGACGATGATTGTAGTGTGATCATAGCACAGTCTGGCCTCTCAAACTCCTCGTTCTCTTCGTCTTCTCTTCTTTCTTCTTGTACTTGCCTTTCGTATCCATTACAATATCAATGAGTTTGCAAGCGTGAGTGTTCACAGCCTCTTGAAATGTCTTTACAGTGTTTTCAAGGCAGCCCAAGCCAGCCGTATCAGATTTAAGAGAGCTAGTGGGCAAAACGATAATGGATGGTAAAGCCAGGATGGGTGGAGACTAAGCAGGATGAGCATGATAAAGAAAAGGGGGACAAAGCCAACATAAACAACTTCTGTCTCATAACAGTGATGTCAGTGGTTTACAGGGTGTTGATGCAGATTGTAAAGGACAGACTGCAGGGGTTGGTGGAGAGCGACGAGGTGCTAGGGGAACTACAAAATAGGTTCCGGAAACAAAGGAGGTTAGAGGACAACCTGTTCTCATTGACGCAGTGTATCGAAATAGCAGAAAAAGAACATAGGCCTCTATGGCTGGCATTTCTGGATATCAAGGGAGCCTATGACAGTGTAATCTAAGAGGATTCATAGGACATACTGGGCACACTAGATGTGGAAGATGGAGTAAATAATCTTTTAAAAGATATTTATAAAAGTAACAAGGTGCTTATAACATGGGCAAAAAGGCATCTGAGCGTGAATTCGACCGATGGCACCTTGTGCCATCGGTCGAATCTTCTGATTTCATGCACAAACTGTCTAATGCCTCCATGCCAACCGCCACTGAATAGCACTGCGCAAGGGGTGGTAGATCAATGTTACCGGTCATTAACCAACTTTCACTTTCATTCACAAATATCTGAAGCACACTTCTTAAACATGACAATCTTTTCTCTGCTATCGATGCTTCTGTTGCCAACATAATCTATCTTACTGAAACCTGGTTATCTGCGAAGATTGATAGCAACGAATTGTTCGATTGCAAAAAAAACATTTGTTGGTGTGACAAGGGTGCTCGGTGTGGCAGAGGCGTACTTATAGCATTCTCTGACGCTGTTTTTCCTTTTCCGATCCATCTTGATAAGGCTTTAGAGCTTGTTTTGGTTGAAATACAAACGCGCTCTAAGAAAGTGATATTGGACGTTTGTTATCCACTGTCCTGTTCACCCACTTTTGCTGACGACCTTCATCATGTCATCCTTATGATTACAGTGCAGTATCCGAATAGTTTGTTACTTTTACTAGGTGACCTTAATTTCCCTAATATAGTTTGGTATAAAGTGCATTCCTATTGTCATCCTTTCTCCAGTGAAGGCAGCAGATTTTTTTATTTTTGCAATGATTTCAACTTGTCCCAACTCGTAATGCAGGCCACTCAAATTATGTCAACTACTTCGAACATCCCGAGTTTAGTACTCACCACTAGGCCTGATTTTTTCCATCCCATATCGTACCTACTTGGCTAAGCAATCACTTACTGTTTTATTTTTCTTTGACCTGTTCTGTGCCTCCACAAAAGTAACCACAGAAAATACATCCGCGACTATAAACACACCGATTATAATGCTATTAACCATGAGCTCTATGCATCTTTAGATTATTACTTGCCCAACTTTCATGATTGCTTCATGAATACTAAATGGAATTTATTAAAAAGAAGTTTCATCGTTCATGAAGAAGTATGTTCCACGCATAGTCATCACATCAAACTGGCAATCATCATGGTTCAGTCAATCATTAAAAAGGCTGTATAATAAGAAAAAACACGTTCTGCTCTGCAAAACTAACCGGTACTCGAAAATGTTGGACTGCTTATCAGGCTGTGGCTACCGAATACAAAAACGCTCTCAAGCACACCAAGGATTCATTTTTCAATTCTACATTACCATCTCTTTTAATTGCTAACCTTAGGCAATCTTGGAGCGTAGTCAACAAAAGAGACAATGCAGCTGTCATCCTTAAGTACTCAAGCAATCAACTAATCCAGCTTGATCAATGCACAAATGTTCTTAACTCTATTTGTTTCTGCTTCTTCCAAAAATGTGTGTTCTGCAACCCCTACCTATCTCGGTACTGAATTTTTACCAATGAACCCTATTGTCTGATATTGCTGGTGCATAAAGAATAATAGATAAATTAAAAGTTTCATCATGTGACGTTCATGATATAAATTCCAAGTCTTTAATCGGGACTAAAGTGTACCGTGCTATAATGCTTTCTAATCTGTTCTATTCCAGCAATTAAAGTGGAAAGTTGGGCGAGTTGGTAACATTCATAATGGTAACAGTGCAAACAAGACAACAACGGAGCCATGTTCTGTGTACTTTCACTCCGTCGTCGTCTTGTTCGCGCTGTTACCATTATGAATATTCCAGCAATCTCTTCAGACAGCCTGCATTCCAAAAGACTGGAAGGTGGGGAGGGTGAATCCCTTGCACAAGACGGGGGTAGCCAATTGCCACTTAAATATTGACCCATTTAACTTACAATAATTCCATGTAAAATTATAGAACATGTCATTTACTCTTACCTTGCATCATTCCTACAGTCGTACACCTTTTTTACAGATTATCAGCATGAATATTGCAAGTCATTTTCCTGTGAAACTCTAGCATTTACACGTGATCTAAATTCCATACTTGACATGGGTTTCATTGTTGACTGCATATTCCTAGACTTTCAAAAGAGTTTGACAAGGTTTCTGATCAACTGCTTTTTACACTAAGTAAACTTAACCTTGATCATAACATTCTTCAATGGCTGTACTCTTTTCTCACCGATCGTTCATAATTTGTCACAACACTTCCTCCTTCACTTCTGCAGTTGGATCAGGTGTGCCACAAGGCTCTGTGCTTTTTCTCATTTATATCAGCGACTTACCTGATAGGTTATTTTCATCAATTGACCTTATTGCAGACGACTACGTCATAAACCACGAAATTAACAGTGACTCTGATGTAGGTCATCTTCAGTGTGATGTCAACCATGCTCTTGACTGGGCCAACACGTGGAACTAAACACTAACAAATGCAAGTACATGCATGTTTCTCGTCGTAATACTACATTGCCATCATATCATCTTAAAGGGCCTCTCGCTAGGTCTGGCCATTTTGAGCTGACAAGCGCTGAGCCTACATTGCGCGATAATGATCGTGTCTGCAAAGTAATAAATCACTACGCGCCGCGGAAAGATCTGAAATTTCAAACCGAGTGCTGTTTTTCCTTCTCCTCGTGGCCGCCACGCTCCAAGTTGGAGGATGACGTACTCGTGTATCTGCGCCTATGTACTGGTATCCGCAGTGTGACGTTGCTCGTGCTGACACGTGACTTCGAGAATTATTCAAGACATCTGTTATCTGTGTGATCTGTTGCTTGAATTGACGAATTGAAGTTTAGAGGAATAATAAAACACGCAAACGGAATGCCTGCATGTTTTTTGTTTTACTTCACACCGAAGCAAGAGGGACGTACTTCCGCTTCATCTGCTTGTTCCCACAGTCGTGCAGTAACGTGCACAGGTACCAAAATTATGTCATTTTATACCGTGTTCCAGCGCGTGATCATGCTCTGTGATACACTTGTTCTGCCTCAGTATTCGTGTAGCAGTGAATTATACCGCTAGTCATGTGTCCTTGTGCACAGCACACAAAATCGTGCGCTGTGCGAACGAGACAACAGCTCGCGTGCGACGCTGTCAGCGCAAGTGCGTAGCGCCGAAAAAAAAAAAAGCGAAAAAAAATAATGAAGGCGGGGCCTAGCCGTGATGTATGCGTCATACGATCCTCGAGGTCCGCTATGGGAGAATGCAGGGAAGGAATTTTGCTTGCAGAGGCTAGACTGTGTGAGTGGAGGGAGTGTCTTGCTTGGCAGTGGAGCCCGCCTGATGAAATCATGGGTTCGCGGCACTGAAATATTTCTATCTCGGCTATTAATGAGCCGATTTGAAAATTTTGCAACAGAACGCTCCATAGAGGACACACAACGTCCAGCGTATAACCAAAATTTGCTATGGGGCCTGGTGAGGGGCCCTTTGATACTAGTAACATTGTGTCCTGTTACAAATATCCAAGCGTATCCGTTTCTTCTACTTTTTCTTGAAAGATGCATGTAGGCCATATAACCAACAACGCTAATTGCATGCTGGGCTACATCCGCCACAATTTTTATCTTTCTTCTAGTCCTGTAAAATTACTTCATTACAAATTGTTAGTTTATGTCTGTTCTGTCTTTGCCTGTTCCACAAGATATATCATGACAACCCCATTCTTAAGAATAAATTGATAACCCTCTCTTGTTACGTTTCAGCACACACTGACGATTGTCATAAGGTTGGTATTCCTTCATGCCACACCAACCATTTTTACAATTCACTCATCCCCAGGAAGTCAGCAAATTGGAATCAGCTTCCCTGATCTGTCGTCGAAATATCTGATAATTCTAAGTTGAAAGCTGCTGCAACTAACTTGTTGTTGTCAAAACACAATAAATTGTAGCGGTGTCATCCTTTTTCTTTTGGTTAGGCGATTTTTTCCTTTTTGCTCACACCAATCTTTTTAAAGCGGATGTTCCTTGTTTTATAGGCATATATTACTGTTTTGAGCATCAGTTCTCCTGTTTAGTTTGTTTTGTTGAAAAGATCTCTCTGCTCAGCTCAGCTCAGCTGGTATTTTACTGTCTATCCTTGTACTGTGCACTATTTATTGTTAATTTCCTTTATTGTATTGATGCAACCCTTTCCTTTTTTTTAATAGAAATGTACTGCTGTTTTTTTTTTTCCACTTTATCAAATGTACCCACTCCCCTCTGTAATGCCCGGAGGGCAATGAACTAATTTAGAGATACAGCGAGAAGCTTAGGCAAGGGTGTCCTCCATTGCCTTTGTAGTTCATGTTGTATCTACAAGGATTAGAGACCAAATTAGACAGGAGCAGACTTGGCTTCAACCTTTCTTTCTTCAAGCAAGGAGAATAAATTGAACAGTCATTACCAGGACTGGTGCATGGGGATGACATTGTACTTATTGGGAAGATTTGCACGGATTGACAGTCATTTGCGGTAAAGAGGGAGAAAGATTAGGTTTGAAGTTTAGCACGGAAAAATTGGCAGTCATGATTTTTAATCATAATCAGGACGGCGAGCACAGAACACAGGAGCTTACACTGGAGGTAGTGGATAAGTACAAATATCTTGGCGTGTGGATAATCAGTGGGGCTGAGTACCTAACGGAACACTAAAAATATGCAACAGCTAAAGGTAGCAGGAATGCAGCGGTGATGAAAACACTAAATGAAATAGGGCACTGTGGAATTACAATAGGTAAAAAGTGGCGAGAGGGATTTGGAAATGGGCGATGCTTCCTAGTCCGACTTTCGGCAACGTGGTCCTGTACACGAGATCACAGGTTTGAGCAAGACTGGAAATTAAGCAACATGGGGTAGGTAGGCTTGCTTTCGGAGCACATGGAAGTATACAAAATCGGGTGGCACAGGGCGACATAGGATGGACATAATTCGAGGGCATGAAAGCTAGCAGCAAGATAGAAATTGAGGAGCGAATGAGATACATGGCGGAAAAGTGGCAGGCAAGGAAAGGTTTCAGTTACTTGTACATGAAGAATGTTGGCACAAAATGGAGGAAGCAAACCAGAAAATTGTCAAGCAAATATTTGGACAGCAGCAGGGTGCGTAAACCAAGAAACATCGGTTAAGAAAAAGGTTAAACAGACAGGGGTCTGTGGAAAATAGGGATGCAGACGAAATCAGCACTGGGAACTTACACAACTTTCAAGCAGGCAATTGCCAAAGAAAACATCTACGATAATTCGAGAGGAAGCTCTTTGTTGTTTGAAGCCAGGACGGGAATTAAGCAGACTAAGGCATACCGAGTCAAATACCAAGGGGTAGACATGTTATGCAGTGCGCATGGGGAGGAGGAAATGACAGAACACTTGGTACTTTTCTGTAAAGGGCTTCACCCAACAGTTCAAAGCAAGGGGGCTTATTTTTTTAAAGCATTTGGGTTTAGGGACAGTGGAGGCAAAATAGACTTTAAGTGGGTAGAAATAATTGAATGGAGGTTATCTGATTGGTGACTAAAGTCAAGGCAAGAGTGAAATTTCACCTCCACCAAGTACAAAATATGTCACTAGTCACGGCTAGGTGGCATGTTCTGCCGCCCGATTTAAAGGATCCAGCCTTATCCATCCATCCAAATAGGGTGCCTGAATGGCGAGGAGGGAGAGAGCATTCAGGCACCCTGGCTTGAAACTGTAGCGTTGGTTCCCCGTTGGTGCGCTTAAGAACAACAGCGCCACGTGTCGAGATTTCGCTGCTTCGGCCACAAGTCACTTGTGGTCATCTTTTTCTGCTGGGAGTGTACATTTGTCGTACGAGAGTGCGAATAATTTTGCTACTTGCTTCACGTAACAAAGCAAAAGTCGCTCCACTTCTGCTGTGCTAAGCAATAGTAATGGCAACAGTTTCGATGCCAGCATATTGCTGGTAGATTGGTCCCTCTGTGCCAGTGTTGACCCAACTACTGCGCTAGGCGCCGACAGTTCTTGCTCTGACACACCGCCTGGGCAGTGTCAGAAGCTTATATACACTGTTATATCTGATGCCTGTTCCTGTATAGTGCACCAGATGAGTGGCTGTGCACTCGCACCAACAGCTTAGTCAAATGGCTGTTTTTGGGCTCCAATGCAGGCTTCTGGGTGTTTGAAATTTCATACTGACTTCACTGCTTTGCACTCGCCTTCACTGCCGCTCCATGAGCACTGCTGTGGAACCCCTGTTAACTGCTGTAAAAGCACGTCTCTGGGAGCAATATGCTATGTGCTGTTTTTGAGGTTCAATTATGGATGAGTTTGTGTTGCTAGCAACCTTTTGCATCAGTGATAATCACTATGTTTAAGAACTCGACAAGAGCAACAGCAAAAGAAAATAGGGGAAGAGGAGACTTTAATGTTCACAAGTGACAAGAACAAGTCAAAAACAATCTAAATTTGCAAGATGGCAGTAGTTTAAAGCAAATTTTATACATTATTTAATTACAACTACATCTTTCCATAGCAAGCAAATGTCACATCAGCAAAATCTTTGGTGGTATTGTAATTCTACATGCTAAAAGCAACCTAGGAAAAGTACCAACCGTGTAGAAGCAGCTACTAAGAGCATGTGACGAACAGATGACTGTAAGCTAAAGTTCTCAACTGAGACACAGCTATGGTAGGAAATCAGTTTGTAATGCTTTCGATGAAAGCAGAGATCACTGATGGAAACCTGGGGTCTTTGTAAATTCGTCGATGCCCTGCACCCTTGTCAACCTCATAGAACACTGGAGCAGGCAGATGAGCTGGCTTTTCTACTTGTATGCGAGAGAGCAGCTTCTGACCGAGGTCGTAAGGTACGAGAGGATCATCCCTGGAGTGCATGATCAACACAGGGGCACTCAGCTTGCCAGCCTTCTGCTCCGACTCAAAGTTTGTGTCCTCGTGGTGCAGTGGTTGTGCAAGCCTGTTGAACAGAGGGAAGTATCGAAATGGCAAGCCCAGGGGCCACCGCAGCGCAGCTTCCACAAGACTGTTGAATGGTGCTTCCAGGACAATTCCTGCAGGATTGTCATTCGTGTCGGTGAAAATCTCTGCAAGCTGCATCACAACACCTGTGCCCAAGGAGTGGCCCCAGACAATAATCCTGGACTTTGGCACTCTCTCTTTAACCCATCTGTAGACAGATAATGAATCTTCAATTACACCACTGCGGCTGGGCATAATATTTGTAGAGTCTCCAAAGCCCCGATAATCAAAGGTGACCACATGGGCATCAATTGCACTTTCTGAAAGTCTTTTATAAAGCTGAACCCTGTAGTCAGCAGCACGTGTTTCCGCATGACCATGATAGTATATGATGACTGGCCTATTGTCTTCAAATTCTGACTCTTCTTTGATGCCAGCAACACAGCGGCCCCACTGAGTCTTTGGTACAATGTGCCAAGCTCCAAGCACGACACCATTTGCTGATTCCAGAAAGAATGGCCTTGTGTAAGGCAGCTCGTAGTTGTACGTATCCGTCAAGTTCATCATGGGTGGCCAGTTTAAATAATGTCCGAAGATGAGGAACCTTCTGAACCATCCGGAAAAGTAAAAGGCAGTGGGGAAGGCGCCGTACACAAGCAGAACGATGCAACTCAGCACACGCACCCACGACTTGCGGCGCTTATACCTTGGCAGGAGTCTGTACACTTGGTCACTGCCCCTTAGTACAGCAGATGCCGGGTGCAGAATCCGCCGCCTCAGCATGCTCTCTTCACGACCTGGGAAAAGGAATTCTGAAACATTCAATGTTTTCTGGCAGGTGTTTACCGGAACGCGCCATTTTAGTAAGCTTTTACATATACAATGAAGTCTGCACTGGTAACAACATAGCTAACAACGCAGCAATAAATTTTTTCGTTACTACGCAAAAGGGCGCACCTACCACTCATTTTGGCAGAAGAAACAGAGCACGACACAACTTGGCGCAAGAAAGCGTATCGCGACAGCGATATCACTGTTAGCATTTGAGCACCTTCTCGCACCAGTCCAACTGTTTGTTGCTTACCCGCGTTATCGGCGGCCTTTAAGCAGCTCGCGTCAGCCCAAAACTGAATCGCGGACACAGTCGTACCTTATCCTCCCCATTTAATAAGGAGAGGTAAAGGTCGAAGAGCTCCGTAGCTCGAGCGCGTCTGTGTGTTTTCTAAACGCGCTATCATAACAGGACCAGATAATAGGCTTCTCATCTCTGTCGCGCTCACAACCACAGTACCCAGTAGACGAAACAGCTAACCATAGAATCACCACAGCCTGTACTCTGGCTTCTGGATTAGATTGGCGCGGCTCGCTACCGGCTGCCCTTACCTTTCCCTTTGAGGTGGTAGCTAGCGATCTTTGCGGTGGTCGCTTGCAACACATGCGCGCATACGCACATCACCGCATGGCAGCGCGGCCGCCGCCGCTACCAACCATAGAGTTACTATACTGACTCTAGAGGACAAGCTACCCATAGCGCCCACGCATTGAAATCGGGAACCGCAAGACATAGAGTTTCCTACAAAAATTTTGTAGGAAACTCTATGCCGCAAGACATACTACCAACCAACGTAACGGTGGCCGTTACCGCCGCGACACCACACCATGATCTAGTCATTGATCTAGTAGCGATGACCATGGCCCATAGCATAGAGTTTCTCACTACATTACCTAGAGGGAAATCTGGCGCTGCTGCGCTGCGGTATGCATGGGAATGCCGGTATATTGTGGATTCGGATTGGCATCGTTCTCGTTGAGACAGGACAACTTGAAGACGCGCTTGGCAAGTACCGTTCCGTCTGTCACAATGATTCATTTTCTACTAGAACAGCACGTGAAAAGCTGTTTTAGCTTTATTATTACGCGAAAACATGTTTTGTTTAACTATGAGATCTTGTTATTGTGTGTACGACTACATGTTACGTAAAAAGTATCAGCGGGCCGCTAAAGTTGGAAGACAGACGACAAGGTTCGCGCTCGCTTTGAATCAGTTGGTCATCTGTTCTTGCTTTCCTTCGCTTGGTCATGCATCGTGGGTGAGTAAAGATGTAATATGCGTGAATGGAAACATTTTATGAAAATTTTACTTTGAGAACGCGTTATTTGCGTAGCCATATCCACGTTTTAGACGAAGCCTCTTACAACACCAGCCAACACGAGCCTCGCAGACACATATACCGTCATTCCCATGACGGCACGGTGCCCCCTTAAGAAACTCCCATAGACGGTGGCGCCAGATTACCCTCTAGCTGTTATAGTGAGAAACTCTATGGCCCATAGCATAGAGTTTCTCACTACAGGGAAATCTGGCGCTGCTGCGCTGTGGTATGCATGGGAATCAACACCCAAGGAGACGCACGAGGAAAACTTGTACGCGACGCACAGATCGCCAGCCGACACATGGCAAAATGCCGGCACGCCAGGGCACGCCTAGGGACAGAACGACCAAAGAAACTGCTTCTCCGTGGTACCTAGGCAAAGGGAGAAATTTCAAGCGCGAACGCCCCCAGATTTTCTCTCTCGCACCCGCTGAAACGACTGGCCAATCCCGTGGACTGGCGTTTCCTCTAATGACCGTCTCGTCAAATAGACGCACGCGTGCGCGCGCGCGTCCCGCAGTGCTTGCTGGGATTGCACCGCGGCGCACCCTCGATTTTCTCCATATTTCTCGGTGCGAGACGGGGCAACGGAAAACCGCTCCAACAGGATGCGCTTCCGGTAATCGAGGATGGTCGGTGCGCACCGGTGCGGTAGATCGAGGATGAATAAGCCGCCCCGGTGCGCACCGGTGCGGGGAATCGAGGACGCTATTAATATATTGTTACGTAGGAAGACGCAGACGAAAAGCTATGTACAAGTGTATTTACAAGAAAATACGCTGCGCTTGGCCAAGAGGCAACAGCCCGCGCTAGCTTCACATCGTCGTCGTCTTCGCACTGCTCGCCTTTTCGTGATCGCACATATTGTTCCGTAGCACTACCCCCGGCTGCAAAAGCGCCGTCCCGGAGCGACTAAAGATCGGACTCGGAAGCAGTGTAGTAGGCCTTGAGCCTACTGACATGCACGACATCACTTGATGCCAGAAGAGAGGACGAGGTTGAACCCACAGGAGCAATTTCGTAAGTCACAGGCGTCACCTGGCGCAGCACGCGGTAGTGCCCTGTGTATCGCGAAAGGACCTTCTCTGAAAGTCCGACGTGACGGGAGGGCGACCACAGGAGCACGAGCGCACCAGGCGAAAACTGTACGTCACGATGGCGGGCGTTGTAATGACACTGCTGAGTGGCTTGTGAGGCCGTCAGTCGAGCACGGGCAAGCTGGCGTGCATGGTCAGCGAGGGCGATGGCGTCGCGCGCATACTCGCTTGTTGAGATCGCAGCAGGAGGAAGTGCCGTGTCTAGGGGCAAGGTAGGTTCGCGACCGTACAGTAGATAAAATGGAGAAAATCCGGCGGTGTCGTGCCGGGAAGAATTGTACGCAAATGTTACGTAAGGAAGGGCAATGTACCAGTCGTGGTGGTCTTTGCAAACCTACTTGGACAGCATATCGCTAAGAGTACGGTTTAACCGCTCTGTCAGGCCATTGGTTTGAGGATGGTATGAGGTAGTCAGTTTGTGTTGAATGGAGCAGGAACGCACAATGTCAGCGATAACTTTCGAGAGGAAATTTCGACCGCGGTCAGTAAGCAGCTGTCGCGGGGCGCCATGAAGCAAGATAATGTCACGCAAGAGAAAGTCCGCGACGTCAGTGGCGCAACTGGTAGGGAGAGCCCGAGTCATAGAGTTTCTCACTACATTACCTAGAGGGAAATCTGGCACTGCTGCGCTGTGGTATGCATGGGAATGCCGGTATATTGTGGATTCGGATTGGCATCGTTCTCGTAGAGACAGGACACCTTGAAGACGCGCTTGGCAAGTACCATAGAGTTTCTCACTACATTACCGCGCTGCTGCGCTGTGGTATGCATGGGAATGCTGGTATATTGTGGATTCGGATTGGCATCGTTCTCGTAGAGACAGGACACCTTGAAGACGCGCTTGGCAAGTACCCTTCCGTCTGTCACAATGATTCATTTTCTACTAGAACAGCACGTGAAAAGCTGTTTTAGCTTTATTATTACGCGAAAACATGTTTCGTTTAACTTTGAGAACTTGTTATTGTGTGTACGACTACATGTTACGTAAAAAGTATCAGCGGGCCGCTAAAGTTGGAGGACAGACGACAAGGTTCGCGCTCGCTTTGAAAGAGTTGGTCGTTGTTCTTGCTTTTCTTCGCTTGGTCATGCATCGTGGGTGAGTAAAGATGTAACATGCGTGAATGGAAATATTTTATGAAGATTATACTTTGAGAACGCGTTATTTGTGTAGCCATATCCACGTTTTAGACGAAGCCTCTTACACCAGCCAACACGAGTCTCGCAGACACATATACTACAGTGCACTAGAAAATATATATACTTCTAGTTCACTGTACATATACCGTCATTCCCATGACGGCACGGTGCCCCCTTAAGAAACTCCCATAGACGGTGGCGCCAGATTACCCTCTAGGTGTTATAGTGAGAAACTCTATGGCAAGTACCGTTCCGTCTGTCACAATCATTCATTTTCTGCTATAACAGCACGTGAAAAGCTGTTTTAGCTTTATTATTACGCGAAAACATGTTTTGTTTAACTATGAGAACTTGTTATTGTGTGTACGACTACATGTTACGTAAAAAGTATCAGCGGGCCGCTAAAGTTGGAGGACAGACGACAAGGTTCGCGCTCGCTTTGAAACAGTTGGTCGTCTGTTCTTGCTTTTCTTCGCTTGGTCATGCATCGTGGGTGAGTAAAGATGTAATATGCGTGAATGGAAACACTTTATGAAGATTTTTCTTTGAGAACGCGTTATTTGCGTAGCCATATCCACGTTTTAGACGAAGCCTCTTACAACACGAGCCTCGCAGACACATATACCGTCATTCCCATGACGGCACGGTGCCCCCTTAAGAAACTCCCATAGACGGTCGCGCCAGATTACCTTCTAGGTGTTATAGTGAGAAACTCTATGGCCCGAGTGATAGCGTATCGGGTGGCGTAATCAGTCGCGACGGCTATCCATTTGTTCCCAGAGGATGACGTGGGAAAGGGACCGAGCAGGTCTAATCCAACACGAAAGAACGGTTCTACAGGGACGGTGATCGGTTGGAGATGACCGGCAGGTAGCACCTGAGGTGTTTTCCGACGCTGGCAGGGATCACAGGCAGCAACATAGCGTCGAACGGAGCGAGCGAGACCAGGCCAATAGAAGCGGCGGCGGACGCGGTCGTACGTGCGGGTTACCCCCAAGATGTCCTGCACTGGGTGCGTCATGCATCTCAAAGAGCACAGTCTGTCGTAGCTGTTTTGGCACGACAAGAATAAAATCAGAGCCGTCAGGGAGGAAGTTCCTTCGATACAGAATGCCGCCCTAGAGGACATATCGGCGAACGGATGCGTCGGTAGGTGTTGAGCGCAGACGCTCGATAAGTGCTCGCAGCGATAGGTCGGTACTGCTCATCGGCGATGTTAGCGAAGGCAAACACAGAGAAAATGCCGTTGGCGCTACTACTGTCGGCGTCGTCAGGCTCGTCGACCGGGTAGCGAGACAGGCAGTCAGCGTCCTTGTGTAGACGGCCAGATTTATAGGTGACAGTATACGAATATTCTTGGAGGCGTAAGGCCCAGCGACCAAGTCTTCCTGTAGGATCTTTCAGTGAGCATAACCAGCAAAGCGCGTGATGGTCTGTGACAACGGAAAAGGGTCGGCCATATAAGTATGGGCGGAATTTCGCAACCGCCCGAACTAGGGCCAGACACTCACGCTCAGTGCTGGAATAGTTGCGCTCCGCGGGTGAGAGGAGCCTGCTGGCGTAAGCGATAACACGGTCGTGGCCATGCTGGCGTTGTGCCAGTACTGCGCCAATTCCGTGACCGCTGGCATCAGTACGGACTTCGGTAGGCGCAGAAGGATCGAAATGGGCCAGAACGGGAGGCGTTGTGAGAATGTCGATTAGACGTGAGAATGCAGAGGCCTCGTTATCGCCCCACTGGAAAGGGGCGTCTTTTTTCAAAAGCTCGGTTAGTGGTCGTGCTATGGCGGCGAAATTTCTCACGAAACGGCGGAAGTACGAACAAAGGCCGATGAAGCTGCGCACATCCTTGACACACTTCGGAACAGGGAAGTGCGCAACAGCATGGATCTTGCCTGGGTCCGGTTGCACTCCGTTCACGTCAACGAGATGTCCAAGGACGCTAATCTGGCGACGGCCGAATTGACACTTCGATGCGTTGAGTTGCAGACCGGCTCGACGAAAAACGTCCAGGACTGCTGTGAGGCGCTCGAGGTGCGTAGCGAACGTTGGGGAGAATATGATAACGTCATCCAAGTAGCACAGGCACGTCGACCATTTGAAACCGTGGAGAAGGGAGTCCATCATGCGTTCAAAAGTGGCAGGGGCGTTACATAGACCGAACGGCATCACTTTGAATTGATAAAGACCGTCGGGTGTTACAAAAGCAGTCTTCTCGCGGTCGAGATCGTCCACGGCAATCTGCCAGTAGTCGGAGCGAAGGTCAATAGAGGAGAAATAGCGAGCACCGTGGAGGCAGTCAAGGGCGTCATCAATCCGAGGTAGGGGATACACGTCCTTTTTGGTAACCCTGTTAAGGTGCCGATAGTCCACGCAAAAGCGCCATGAGCCATCCTTCTTTTTGACCAGTACAACAGGTGACGCCCATGGACTATATGGTGGTTCAATAATGTTCTTGGCAAGCATTTTGCGAACTTCTGCGTGAATAACTTGACGCTCAGCTGGTGACACTCGATACGGGCGACGATGAATAGGAGGGGCATCGCCGGTATTAATGCGATGTTTGACAGCTGTAGTTTGGGCCAAAGGACGATCGTTAAAGTCAAAAATATCGTGGTAGGAAAACAGAACGCGGTAGAGTTCACGAGCGTGCTCGGATGGCAAGTCGGGCGCAATCATTTTCTGTAAGTCAGCGATGGTACAATTTGCCGACTGCGATGTTAGAGGAGCATCGGATGAAGTGTCGTCTATATACTGCAATGGATGCTACTGAGTGATCCGCGAATGAGCAAAGCTGGGCCAGAGACATCCCGCGTGGCAGCACTTGTGTCGTCAAGACAAAGTTGACCACTGCCAGGCAGACGCAATTCGCCGTAATAGATAAAACTGTATGAGGTACTGTGATCCCATGTGTAAGGAGAACGTCTTGCATAGGAGCCGCGATGTAGTGACCGTCGGGAACTGGTGGGGAAGACACTAGGTCAACGTAGGTCAGTGCCGAAGGTGGCAAACGAACGAAGTCGACGGAACTGAGGCGACTGGGGTGTGGTTCAGCAGGATCCAGAACAGGCAGGTCAAGGCGGAGAGTACTGGCGGAACAATCGATGAGAGCAGAATGTGCGGAGAGGAAGTCTAAGCCGAGGATGATGTCATGGGGACAGTGGGCGATGACTGTGAATAGCACGATTGTTGAGCGATCGGCGAAGGAGACGCGGGCGGTACACATACCAATTACGGGGGCTGTTCCGCCATCGGCGACACGGACAACAGGCGTCGTGGCGGGCGTGATAATTTTCTTGAGCCGGTTACGAAGGTCAGCGCTCATTACGGACAAATGCGCCCCAGTGTCGATGAGTGCAGACACAGAAACACCGTCGATTTGCACGTCAAGAAGGTTCAGATGAGTGGGCAACGTCAGTAGAGGATTTGGCGGCGTAGGGAGCAATGCAGCGTCACCTCGAGGCGCTGCATCGTCTAGTTTTCCGGCTGGGAGCGGCGTCCGAAGGGAGTCGGCGAATAGGAGCGACGGGGCTGGGGAGAGCGAGATTGTCGTTGTTGGGGCGAAGGCGAACGAGAATAGGAGCGGTTCGGTGCAGGAGAATCAGCGGCGGCGTTATCGGAGCGTGCGGCATAGGGACGAGAAGGGCCACCTGGGGGGCGAGAGTAGGCGGTATAAGTAGACCGGGTCGGGGAACTCCAGCGACTGCGACAGTGCCGAGAAATGTGCCCGATTCGATGGCAGTGGAAACAAATGGGCTTGTCGTCAGCAGTGCGCCATTCGGATGGGTTGCGGAAACGTGGTGGGTAAGAAAGTGCGGGGCGGGGCGGAATCGAAGAATCCGGGCGGGTATCAGGACGATGGGCCGAGCAGATGGTGTGAAGACCCATGTTTTTGAACTCTTGGCGGACAACTGCCTGGATCAGTGAGACCGTGACTGCAGATGTGTTGGTGGGACTGGAGTCGAAGGCAGCCGGATAAGCGGCCTCGATCTCACGCCGGACGATCCTGGTAACGTCGGCAGTGTTGTTGGGACGAGGAGTGTCGGCACAGGAAGATGTCGCTGGGGTGTTGGGCAGACGGGCAAACTGCTGGTCAATACGTCGGCTTTTAGCGAGATCCAGGCGGCGGCACTCTTTTATAACAGCATCCACCGTCGCTACGTTGTTGCAAATGAGCAAGTTGAAGGCGTCATCGGCAATGCCTTTGAGGATGTGGGCAACCTTGTCTGACTCAGTCATGTGGGCGTCAACTTTGCGGCACAGAGCCAAGACGTCCTGAATGTACGTGACATAGGGCTCTGTTGACCTCTGCACACGGCCGGAAAGCGCCTTCTGCGCGGCAAGTTGGTGACCGTAGGGGTTGCCGAACAAGTCCCGAAGCTGTGTCTTAAGTGAATCCCAACTGGTGAGCTCATCTTCGTGCGTGCGATACCAAACTCTAGGTGTGCCACCGAGGTAAAAGACTACGTTGGCGAGCATAATAGTAGGGTCCCACCGGTTATTGCGGCTGACGTGTTCATACAGGCTGATCCAGTCATCGACGTCTTCCCCATCTTTGCCCGAGAATACGCCAGGATCACGGGGAGCGGGGAGAGTGATGTAGGTCGTCGAAGTGGCAGCAGGTGTCGGAGCCGGGGGAGTCCGGTTGTCGTCGCCGGGAGCCATGAAGGAAGGCTCGAGGTACCGTCCACTGCGAAGCTCCGTGACGAGGTACAGGGAACGTCCACCTTCACCAGATATGTTACGTAGGAAGACGCAGACGAAAAGGTATGTACAAGTGTATTTACAAGAAAATACGCTGCGCTTGGTCAAGAGGCAACAGCCCGCGCTAGCTTCTCATCGTCGTCGTCGTCTTCGCACTGCTCGCCTTTTCGTGATCGCACATATTGTTCCGTAGCAATATGACGCTGCCTAGGTACAACGGAGTTGGTTTCTTAGCGCGTGTTGTAGGCGTTTGTCCCTAGGCATTGCGGACTCTGCGGAGTGGGGTCGAGTTTGTTTACGCTCCGACGCTGGCTTCCGGCGGGGTAAAATAGGGGAAGCAGCAGGCACTGACGCCCGATTTGGCGACCCCTCTGTCGGACAGACTGTCTCGCACCTGTCAGTCAGTCGTGGCGGATCATAGCTTTCTCGCGCCTTACGGCGATGTACCTTGTATAACATCACAGATGTTTTTGTGGGAGCAGTAGCGACCGTAGTAGAGCCCGGGCGGCATATGGATTGAAAATCTAGAAGGCAGCTCGAGCTCCTTAGCAATCGCGGTTGAACGCAAGTGGCTGAAAGGTGGCCGGTAAGGATGACTGACTCAGCACCAGCGCCGCAGGCGCGAGCTAGAACCCGGACGCGTATTTCCAACTGCTCGTAGGTACAACGGGGCGTGGAACTTGCGGAGACGACGGACGTTTGCGCGCATGCGCGAGTGAGAGCGGGTGCGAGAGAGGAAATATGGGGAGTTTTGATTCTTGAAAATACGACTCTGCCTAGGTACTACGGAGGAGTCCCTTGGGGCGCGGTGTATGCGCTTGTCCCTAGGCGCGCCGTGCCGGCAGAAGTAGCGGGGCGCGGTTGCGCTGAACTTAGCATCGCAAGTTGGCGGCTCGACGCAATCATATTTAATCGATAATGTTTTTACTAATGAAAACAACGTGTCATTATTTCGCATTATTGGCGGCGCCTCCAGGACACCAAAGCGGCAACGGGGATATCAAAGCTAGAAGCCGGACTGGTCCGTGGGTTGGGGCTCGCAGAGGCCGAAGCGTGCCAGGGGAGTATAAGATCGGCTGTCCGCTATCGCGGACAGCCAATGTTTTATGCGAACACCCCCAGGCACGCTTCGGCCTCTGCGGCCCCAACCCACGGGCCGCCCGGCTTCCAGCTTTGATCCCCCCGCTACCGCTTGGGTGCCCCGGAGATCCTGCGCCGCCTGCTTTAATAGAGAGTTTTAGAATAGGGGCCCCAACATTTTGGGGCCCCAAAGAGCTTTGCGGGTGTTAGCGTTGGGGCACGCGGGAGTGAAGAGCTTTAGAATAAGGTTTTACGTTTGCGGATAGCGTCTTGCGCTGACAGCGCCACTACGGCGTCAAAGAAAAGCTATTAGAAATAATTAAATAAAATATACCGTTTTATGATATGAATAGTAAATTTGACTTGTGTGTATTCGCGTTTAATTACAATTTAGAGGTTATTCTTCAAGCAGCAAACAATTAGTTGTGCTTAGTTTTGAGCAACAAAACCAACTTTACGTGCCTTCACCAGCCAAGCTTAGCCGTGTTAGGCCTACGAGCCATAAAATCCACACTCGAATTCGGAATCAGCGGCGTCTAATGAATCAATCTTCATAACACACGTTAGTTGAGAGAAAGCGATAACTGCAGTTACTTCTCCTAGCTTGCGAACTTCACGCGTTACCGCGAATCGAACCCGGTTTGGTGCTAGGTTTAGAGCCGTCGCTTCGATGGGTGCCGCCATGTTTGTTGACGCAAAGCTTTTGGGAACGCTATTTGAGCTCCCGCTAAATCGGTGAAATAGCGTTCCCAACGCAGAACCCAAACGCAGTTTGCGTCTCGCGCATGCGCAGTGGCTTTGACGCTATTTCTTTGGGGCCCCAAAACGTTTGGGGCCCCTATTCTAAAACTCTCTAATATAACCTCAGGTGCTCTCCTGAGGCCTCCGTTTGCCGGTTACATGTGCCCTCCTGGAGCAGTGCTTGTAAAAAATGCGATCTATCGTCGCGACGAAAAATTCGACCCGTGACTTATAAAACACCAGTCAGAACATTGTCCCTTCAGACACAGCGATCACCAAGCGGCGTCCGCGCCCACTGCCTCACCGCGCGGGCAGCCAGCGGCGGAGCGTATAAACCAACTCGACCGAACTCCGCAATGCCGGCATGTCAGGGGACAAACGAATACAACGCAATCTAAGAAACCTCCTCCGTAGTGCCTAGGCTGAGTCATATATTCAAGGAGCAAAAGCCCCCAGATTTTCTCTCTCGCGCCCGCTCTTACTCGCGCCTGCGCAGAAACGTCGAGCTCCGTCAAAAGTGGCACGCCCCGTTGTAGCTGCTAGCGGATGAAAATACGCAACCCGGACTGGTCCTAAGGTTGGCGCTCGCTGAGGCCTGCGCGTGCTAGGGGTGTATAAGATCGGCTGTCCGCTATCGCTGACAGCCAATTCTTTATGCGAATACCCCCTGGCACGCTTCGGCCTACGCGGCCACAAGGCACGGGCCGCCATGCTTCCAGTTTTGTTGCTCCCCCCCCCCCCCCCCCCCCCCACTACCCCATGGGTGACCTCATTGAGTTTCTAAATAAATACTATATTATACTAATATGAAACTCTATGGGTTACCTGGAGATCCTGCGCCACCTGCTTTATTATAGTAAAGCAATGAAGGGGGCTAGTTGGTGAACGTTCATGGTTATATTGCGCTCAGTTTTACAAACACGATATTAAGGAAGGACAGGACCTGTCCTTCCTTAATACAGACAGGACATCCTTAATACGGACAGGACAGGACGTCCGTCCACGTCCTGTCCTTCCTTAATATCGTGTTTGTAAAACTGATCGCAATATAACCATGAGCTTTATTATAACCTCAGGTGCTCTCCTGAGGCCTCCGTTTGCCGGTTACGTGTGCCCTCCTGGAGCAGTGCTTGTAAAAAATCCAATCTATCGTCGCGACGAAAAAAAGCGACCCGCGACTTATACAACACCAGTTAGAACCTTGCCCCTTCAAACACAGCGATCACCAAATGGGGCATCCGTGCCCACTGTCTGCCCGCGCGGGCAGCCAACGGCGGACGAACGACCGGGTACGCGCCACGCCGGCCCATTTAATTGCGGCACAGTAAACGAAGTTATACTCAATTATTATCGCGTAAAATCTAATTTTATTTCTGAAGTATCTTATATGATGCACAATGTGTCATAGAGTTTCCTACAAGAATTTTTATAGGAAACTCTATGCAATGTGTTACATACAGTATAGTAACTCTATGGTTACATAAACTTTGTATGACTGAGATTGAAAGCACGGTTTACTATGGTTTACAACAGGGCACACCAGGGTATGCGTTCTTGTGCGATTCTGTTCCCGATTTAACGCCAGGGACTAATTATTTATTTATTTTTACAACAGCAATAACAACAATGCATGCACTTATATAAAAATATTCATTATATATTTATGGAAATAAAAATGTTGTATCGTGAGAAAGTGTTGCGCCCTTGAGAGGACTGCTACAAGAGTCGTCTGCTACAACACCTCGAGACTTTTCTTGCAGACGACATGCACTTGCAAACTCTCTCGCTCTTTAGAAAGGCTGCGTCGGCTGTCACGATTGCTAAACGTCTTCAAGTACTTTTAAGCACATCTGCTGCAGTGCTAGCTAGGACACTTGTGGCCTCCTACGAGTATGCTTCATTATATTTTATAATGATGTACCGCTTCCGAAGCGTTATGGCGTGGCTTTGCACTTACCCATGTTGCGACACTAGACTATAGCCAGGAAGCAGCAACCTTTCCTACCACAAGTAAGCTTGTGTTCTCGAAGTGCTAAAACATGCATTTTAATGAGCACATAAACGAGTAATGCATAATGAAGCCCTCAATAAAACTTGATTGTCAAGCCACTAGAAGTACAACTGTCTATGGCTTGTATCAGTAGTACCTTCTTTTTCCTATTCTGAAGTTTCATAAAGCACGTAACGCTACAGCGTCAACCTAACAAACTTAACAATTAAACCAAGGTCCAAACGGTCAAAACATGTTCTTTCAACGTTTACGATGCCGTCACTTTCTCGTCAGGGCTTCGACACCACAAAGCGACACAAACATCGTCCTAGCCGCTGGCTCAGCGCGCTATCGGCGCTTAGAGCAACAGAACAAATGCAGAGAGCTTTGCATTGTACTGTCCCACTGCAGATTATAGCAATTGCGCTTGGAGCGAACAAAACTGCCAAAAAATACTTGTAGACTAGTTCGCCAGTCAACAGAATGCCATTCCGTAGCCTGTACTTCTCGTTCATTCACGAGCACATCCTAATTGGATTTCTCCGCTCTTTCTGCGCATTCGCGAGGAACAGTGGTTGCGAGAGAGAAATGTGGGGACTTTCGGTTCCTGAGATTTCTCTTCGCGTAGGTACTACGGGAAAGAAAGTTGTTAGCTCCGTTTGTCCCTATTAGCCCCGAGAACCACCTAGAGGGGCGCTGCGAGCGCCGCTCGCGTGACGTCAGGGCACGGACTCGCGCCTGTCGTCTGCTGCAGTTTGGGCGGTATCCGGACGCCTTCTGCAGCGTTTCCGTTTGTTCGCTCTCGTTCCCAATGCTTGTATATTTATGACGGGCCTCTCAAATATATATTTTACGATGTCTTCGTTCGGGAAAATGTAATCAAGGAGCTTATTTCCTAGACGACAATACATTTCTCGAAGGCAACGCTATAGTGCCAGCCGAGGGAACTCAGACCAGCCCATTACGGGTTTTTCATGCGCGGATCTACACTTTCCAGTGGTAGCTCTCGTGAATAATAAAAGCATAGATGAAAAACCACAGCACATAAGAATCTAGTTAAGATTCCATACCCACCATGGTGCAATATGCGTGACACAATTAAACGCTGATATATATATGACTTCTGCAACATTTATCTTGATTTTAATCCGCTAAGACATGTTTGCTCACGACGAATAGTTCACGGTATAATATCAAATTTTTCTATTTCTTCACAGAAACCCTCGGAAGTAACACGAGGACTTAACTATACCACTGCAGTTTAGATTCAGCCAGCACCACCTCCGTTTTTAACTGGTTCTCAAAATTAGGCCGTTATTCACCAGTTCAATTTAAGTGGCGGTAACTTGAAGCAAAGTTGAATGAGGTTTACAGCTGTTTGCAGCACACAGAAAGGAATGTACCAATATTTATTCCCTTTCCGTGCTACACGTTCAACTCACTTGAGCAATTTACTGGGCCTTCTTGCTTGAGAAACAGACATGATGAATCTGTTTGGAGAACTGACACAGGCTGCTCCGGCCAAATATTTGAGTGAAATATACGTTTTGGACCGGTTCGCTGCAGCCAGCAAGAAGCCAAAGGCCCATTCATTAGTATTGTTGCATATATTTAAGATATCATTGTTCCCCTGTGGAGGTCAAGTGTTCATGTGAGACTTGTGGTGTCTTATTTAAGAGGCGGGTACGCCAAGTTGTCTTTTATACACTGACGAGGCATATAGTTTTTAGTCTGTGTAATTAAACAACGCGGGATCGAGACATGTTGAGGCAGAATGTGTTTGCATTTTCCATTTCAACGAAGCCTAAGCTGCGCTGTAGTGCCTCGATTATGCTGTAGGCATTGCAATTGGAGCTGTAAAGAGCTACTTCATGGTTTCAATTCGAAGTTGTAGTGAACTGCGCGAACAATGCGCGCCTCGGCATAACGACAGTCGGTTGCTTCCGTTGCGGGAGGGGTGTGCCATATCGTCGATAAAAGCTATTGAGGGTCACTATGACACATTTCAGTCTCATGATCCGGATCCGTGGTCACTACCTGCCCTAAGTAGATGTATTCCCTTACCACTTCCAGTGTTTCGCTACCTATCGTAAACTGCTGTTCTCTTCCGAGACTGTTAAACAGTACTTTAGTTTTCTGCAGATTAATTTTCAGACCCACCCTTCTGCTTTGTCTCTCCAGGTCAGTGAGCATGCATTGCAATTGGTCTCCTGAGTTACTAAGCAAGGCAATATCATCAGCGAATCGCAAGTTGCTAAGGTATTCTCCATCAACTTTTATCCCCAATTCTTCCCACTCCAGGCCTCTGAATACCTCCTGTAAACATGCTGTGAATAGCATTGGAGATATCGTATCTCCCTGTCTGACGCCTTTCTTTATAGGGATTTTGTTGCTTTCTTTGTGGAGGACTACGGTGGCTGTGGAGCCGCTATAGATATCTTCCAGTATTTTTACATATGGCTCATCTACACCCTGATTCCGTAATGCCTCCATGACTGCTGAGGTTTCGACTGAATCAAACGCTTTCTCGTAATCAATGAAAGCTATATATAAGGGTTGGTTATATTCTGCACATTTCTCTATCACTTGATTGATAGTGTGAATATGGTCTATTGTTGAGTAGCCTTTACGGAATCCTGCCTGGTCCTTTGGTTGACAGAAGTCTAAGGTGTTCCTGATTCTATTTGCGATTACCTTAGTAAATACTTTGTAGGCAACGGACAGTAAGCTGATCGGTCTATAATTTTTCAAGTCTTTGGCGTCCCCTTTCTTATGGATTAGGATTATGTTAGCGTTCTTCCAAGATTCCGGTACGCTCGAGGTTATGAGGCATTGCGTATACAGGGTGGCCAGTTTCTCTAGAACAATCTGACCACCATCCTTCAACAAATCTGCTGTTACCTGATCCTCCCCAGCTGCCTTCCCCCTTTGCATAGCTCCTAAGGCTTTCTTTACTTCTTCTGGCGTTACCTGTGGGATTTCGAATTCCTCTAGGCTATTCTCTCTTCCACTATCGTCGTGGGTGCCACTAGTACTGTAAGAATAAGAATGGGTTGGGGTGCGTTTGGCAGGCATTCTCAAATCATGAACAGTAGGTTGCCACTATCCCTCAAAAGGAAAGTGTACAACAGCTGTGTGTTACCAGTACTCACATATGGGGCAGAAACCTGGAGGCTTACGAAAAGGGTTCTGCTGAAATTGAGAACGACGCAACGAGCTATGGAAAGAAGAATGATGGGTGTAACGTTAAGGGATAAGAAAAGAGCAGATTGGGTGAGGCAACAAACGCGGGTAAACGACATCTTAGTTGAAATCAAGAAAAAGAAATGGGCATGGGCCGGACATGTAATGAGGAGGGAAGATAACCGATGGTCACTAAGAGCTACGGACTGGATTCCAAGAGAAGGGAAGCGTAGCAGGGGGCGGCAGAAAGTTAGGTGGGCAGATGACATTAAGACGTTTGCAGGGACAACATGGCCACAATTAGTACATGACCGGGGCAGTTGGAGAAGTATGGGAGAGGCCTTTGCCCTGCAGTGGGCGTAACTAGGCTGATGATGATGATGATGATGATGACACATTTCATCGCTTGCATTTGATTGCTTTGATTGATTGATTTGATTGAAATTTTCTTTCATGTGATTGCTGTTATGGTATTCGTGAAGTATATATATACTATGCACGATGCGCCGTCATGTTAACAAGCGAATGCGTTTCTGGGTGCTTATTTCAGAGAACGGTGAAAGGGGGGGGGGGGGGTAGTGCCAAACCTTCTCACACAAATCGCGCGCCTATCTCTTTCATTTAGGCCTTAATACAGTTGCCACATTTGATTAAAACAACTCACCAGAGTGATAAGTATTTTGATGAAAGTTTCGCTGGGCAGTGTCCTTCTAACATGGATTCATAATGTTGACACCAAATATCAAGGTATTTCTTCCATGTAAAATGCTATGTCTCACAACAAGGGAATGTTAAGTGTTTAGAGGAGCATCATAAATAACTTCGCGTGTTGAATTTGCAGATGTTATTTTTAAGTAAAATTTATTAACAGGCAGGGTGCATATATGCATTGCAAGACCAGTAGACCCCTTCAGCGCCACATAGCTTGCGATATTCAAGCCGCACATTTTCATGACCCACGCAGTTTCAAAGAAGAAACTTAGGTCCACGCATGGCAGCAGAAATAATCCGAAATAACCTCCTGTAAGTACGGTTCAAGCCGCCAATACCCCAAGCATGCACCAAAAAAACGAGCGCGCGCGGCAGCCGAGCGAGCCGGAGCGAGCGGCGTCCTGGCCGTGACGTCACTCGCGAGAGGGCGCCACTCCAAATTCTCGCCGCTAATAGAGCTGGCAGAGGCAGACAATGCGTGGCCGGCAAGACGGAGAAGCCGTGTCCGAGGTGAGTTTGTTGCTATATTGTTGCGACGGTAACATATAAAATTTTTATAGTCGCAGGGGAATACGTTTGGAAGTGAGGTGTCTTCTCGGATGACTTTAGTGACAAAGCGTTACATCGTGCCGATGCATTGTTCATTAGTGTCGTTGAGCAAGGTCAGCCTACCGCACACTTCAGGATGAATGAATGAACTTTATTTTGAGATTCGCGGGAACGGAAACATTTTATGAATTCGACTGCCGTGCCGATGTGAGGTTCCTGCTTTTTTTTTTTTTTTTGCGGCGGTAGCATATTAAATTCTGATGGTCGCAGGGGGATACGTTTGGACGTGAGGCGTTTCCTCGGATGACTTTAATGGCAAAGCATTACGTCGTGCCGATGCATTGTTCATTAGTGGCGTTGAGCATACCACACAATTCAGGGGAATCGCGGCAACAGAAACAGTTTATGAATTCAACTGCCCGTGCCGATGCATTAGTTCTTAATGGAAGTGAGCATACAACACACTTGGAGATTCGTGGGAATGGAATATTTTGTACTCTGTATGTGAAAGTACTAAAACTTGGGTCGCCATGAAATCTGAGCCTTAGATCATTGTGAGAGCTATACAGCCACACTGGCAAAAACACTACGCCCTGCGGATGAATACGGAACAAATTTATGCTAAAGAAAAATGGTCGTCATGCAATTTCATAGCAGTGGACCCTTGCGAAAGCTGTACAGTGACACTGATATTGGCTACGTGGCGCAGATTCGTAGCGATACTGAGGTGCTTGTGCGCAAGGGTAATTAATGAAGAAGCGCGTATTACTAATCCCGGCTATTACGATGTGTAGCTCATATACGGGCCTGGTAACCTATGTGCAGTCAGTCAAAAAACACTATTTATGCAGGTGTCCACGCTCGTGTAAAAAAAAAAAAATCAAATTCAGGGATGATCGACACTCTGGAGGTGGATCCGCACCTATGTAAGCACAGCCGGCTCATCAGTCACAAAGTAGGAGCTGAAGATAACTTTTTAATGCTCATTATACGACATTGATAGCGGTTAATTTTTATTCAGCCAGTGACAAACGCATTGCACTAAACAGTGAGACTTCGTCTTAATACGCAATGCTTATGTGGCGAGCAGGAGAGCAACAGGTGAAAACAACGTTTTCATACTAGGCAAGTCATCCATGTAGTGGGAAGATCTCTTCGGCTCCTACTTTGTGACTGATGAGCCGACTGTGCTTACATAGGTGCGGATCCATCTCCAGAGGGTCATCACTGAATTGCATTTTTTTTACAGGAGCGTGGACGCCTGTATAAATAGTGTTTTTTGACTGACTGCATATAGGTTACCAGGCTTTTTATCAATTTTAAGTCACCCACACAGGCGTACGTTATCCTCTTGTTACGTTTCGCCTACGACGCGCGGTATAGCCGGCGCGGATGCAACGGACGCCGGGGCTTCGTTCAAAGCGGCGGACATTTTGGCCCGTTCGGAGCTGCCGCAAAGCCTCCTCGCCAAGCGCGTCCAGGCGTGTTTCAGTGCCACGTGTCTTCGTGTGTGCATGTGTGTGTGTGTGCCCACGCTTGTCAAAGCGCGGCAGCCGGGGAGAGGAGCTCCCCAAGTGTGAAGCGAGGAGGTCTGACAGGCGCCGGCTTGGCGGATGCGTCACTACACTCGTCTCAACGTGTCTCTCAGCTCGTCCGTGCCCCGCCGTCACGTGGTCTCGTCACGAGGCCTTCCTCTTGCCCTCGACTCCGAGAGTATAAGAGCAGCTGCCCCCGGACGCCGAGAGAGAGGCCCCGATTTCTTCTGTTAAGTTACGTGCTCTCCCGTCTCTCCACTTCGGTCGACCTGACCGCCCGCTCTTTTGCGATGCTAGAATAAACAAGTTGTTCTGTTACCAGTCGACTCATGCTTTGCCGGGACCTTCGGATGCTTCCAGTTGTGCCCCAGGCCGCCCGGCCAACGCTACCCTTGGGGCTTGCGACCCATTTGCAACAACGGGCTCAGCGCCGAGAATCCAACAACTGGTGGCAGCGGTGGGATCGCGACAACGGAGGCCAGAAGAACGAGCCCTGTGTGATGACTGGTTGCCTGCAGCGGAACGACTGCGCTGAATTCTTGGCTGCGAGGTTTGGTGAGTGCGGGACTTTCTTCTTCTGAGTTTTGCCAGGCTTTTGTTAGTGTCAGAAACAGAGCTGGTAATTGTGGTTGTCGTTGCTGCCGGGTTAGTTTGCTGCAAGACAATAGCAGGCAGTAGAGAAAGCAGCATTCAGAGCAGCCATGGATTTGAAGTCGTTGCGCAAACCGAAATTGCTGGAGCTTGCAAGAGAGTTGGGTCTGGATGTCTCAGACAAACTCAGAAAACCAGAACTGCTAAGGGCTATTCTTGAGTTAGAAGCGGAGGATGACGAGCTGTCGGAATGCCTTGAGACCATTGAGGAGAGGGCAAAAAGACAGGAGCGCGAACTTAAAGAACAGAAAGAGAGACAGGAGCGTGAACTTAAAGAACAGAAAGAGAGACAGGAGCGTGAACTTAAAGAACAGAAAGAGAGACAGGAGCGTGAACTTAAAGAACAGAAAGAGAAAGATGAGCGCGAACGAAAAGAGCAGAAAGAAAAAGAAGAGCGCGACCGTCAACACGCTTTGGAAATGAAGCGTCTCGAGGTAGAGATGGAACGCGCTCGTAATGGAAGTCAGGCACACGGTGCAGGAGAACGAGTATCGTTCAAAATGACTGATTTGATGCGGCCGTTTAAGCTTGGAGAGGACATTGGTTTGTTCCTGGTGAACTTTGAGCGAACGTGCGAGAAGCAGGGGTTCTCTCGGGAAACGTGGCCACAGCGCTTGCTCACTTTGCTACCCGGCGAGGCGGCCGACGTAGTCGCTCGCTTGAAGAGAGAGGAGGCAGAGGATTTCGACCAAGTGAAATCGAGTCTGCTAAAAAAGTACAGGCTGTCAGCGGAGGCGTTCCGTCGGAAGTTTCGGGAAAATGAGAAAGGCAGAAGTGAGTCATATACAGAGTTTGCCTACAGGCTAATGTCAAACATGCAGGAGTGGCTCAAAGAAGAGAAAGCGTTTGGTGACCACGAGAAAGTTCTGCAGTGTTTCGGGCTAGAACAGTTTTATAGTCGGTTACCTGAGAACGTGCGGTACTGGGTCTTGGATAGGCCAGACGTTAGTACGGTGGCTAGAGCCGCTGAGCTAGCCGAGGAGTTTGTAACGCGTCGGGCTCGCGGAGCTAAGGACGGTCAAAAGGGTGAATTTGGCTCCAAGTTTGAGAGGCTGAAGTTCACACCCATGAGAGCAAGGGGGAACACACGTAGTGTGGATGCGAGTGAAAGCAGTCCGACCGAACGTAAGGAGACGGCGGCAACCGAAGCCGAACGCAGAAAGCGGTTCGAGACGAGGCAAGCGCGCGTTTGTTATACGTGCCAGAAGCCGGGTCACTTTTCGGCGCAGTGTCCAGAAACAAAAACAAAAGTCGTGTTTTTGTCATTATGCAGCACTGACGAGAACATGAAGCTTCTCGAGCCTTACATGCGAGACCTCCTCGTGAACGGGAAAGAGTGCCGAGTGCTTCGTGATTCCGCAGCTACAATGGATGTAGTTCACCCCTCTTACGTAGAACCCGATATGTTCACGGGCGAGTGTGCATAGATCAAGCAAGCCGTGGAAGCTCATAGCGTGTGTCTGCCCGTAGCAAAAGTGCTTATTGAAGGACCTTTCGGAGCACTTGAGACGGAGGCCGCAGTGTCATCTATGCTGCCCCCCCAGTACCCGTACCTATTTTCGAACAGGTCCGATCACCTCCTGCGCGAGAAGGGGCTTTTGTTTGGTGAGGCTAGCGTTCAGGCCTTAACCAGATCGAAGGTTCGGGAGCTCGCTGCAAAGGCGGTAGTTGCGGGACCGACGTTGTCGAACAATGAGAAAGGGTCAGAGGCGCAGCAAGCTGATATTCAGAGCACGCCCGAACTGAATAAAATTGAGCCTGTAGCGTTAAAGGCACCAGATACTGGAGAGGAAATGCCCGACACGGGAAAGTTAGAAGAGCTATCTGCAGATTTGCTCATCGCGCCTACGTCAGACGGACTTAATATGTTGCTAAAAGTCAGCCGGTCGGCTTTGATAGCCGAGCAAAAGAAGGATGGCAGCCTAGAAAACATACGCTGCATTGTCAAGGAAGGTATCGCCAAGAAAAATGCTCGCTTTGTGGAAAGAGGTGGGGTCCTGTACCGGAAGTATCTAGACCGCAGGGGAGTGGAGTTCGATCAGCTGATCGTGCCTCAGTGCTACCGTCAGGATCTGTTGCGCTTGTCGCATGGGGGTTCGTGGTCCGGACACCTAGGAGTTAAGAAAACTAAGGACCGTCTCTTGCAAGAGTACTATTGGCCAGGGTGTTTTCGGGACGCAGACCACTTTGTGAAGACATGCGACACCTGTCAGCGGGTGGGCAAACCAGGGGACAAATCGAGGGCGCCGTTGAAGTTGGTACCTATCATTACGGAGCCTTTTAGACGGCTCGTTATTGATACAGTGGGACCTCTGCCGGTAACAGCCACGGGGTACAGACACATTTTGACTGTGATCTGCCCAGCGACAAAGTTCCCTGAAGCAGTGCCGCTTAAAGAACTCAGCTCATTTGAGATAGTCAATGCACTACTGTCCATATTTGCGCGAGTTGGTTTTCCTGCGGAAATCCAGTCAGATCAGGGCACGGTGTTTACGAGCGCTTTGACGACAGCCTTTCTCGAAAGGTGCGGGGTAAAGCTGTTACACAGCTCAGTGTACCACCCACAGTCGAATTCCGTTGAGAAGCTCCACTCCGTCATGAAGCGCGTGTTGAGAGCGTTGTGTTTTGAACAACAAACTGACTGGGAGCTGTGCCTACCTGGGGTGAAGTTTGCATTAAGGACCGCGCCGCATGCGGCTACGGGGTTTTCGCCAGCTGAGCTAGTGTACGGTCGCTCGCTGCGATCTCCGCTTCGCATGCTTCGAGACGGATCACTGCCCTCTCCAATGGCTACAGACCATCTCTTCCACAAATGGCCGCCTCCTGCGCTGGAGCCTCGCTTTGCAACAATATTCCTTTGAGGTGCGTTACAAAAAAGGGGAGTCTCAACGGTAACGCCGATGGCTTAAGTCGAAGCCCCTAACGTAAGAATCAGCCTCAAAATTGTTTGTTACTGATGTTTTTCTTCCTGAGGCAGGATTTTTAACATATTGCTTTTGTTTAGTGTTTCAAAGTGATGACGTGCTTTCTAGTGCAATTTTCCAATTTGTGGACGCGTTCTGAGTGCTGCTAGACTACTGTAAGGAACTAGGCAGTGGTATAAAAGGGGAAAGAGCCTGGCAGGACTTGGTGAGGGTTGTTTCGTGCTTGCTGACTGAGCGGTTGAGTTCCGGCGTAGTTCTAACGCTTGCCGGGAACGAGAACAAAAATGTCAACTCTCCCGAAGTCACTTTGCAGTGTCCTGTGTGAACCTGAACGAGAGAACGAGGCCTTCTCTGTGCGCTGCGCTCAAGAAACGCCGAAGGACGACCGACTTCGGTTATGAGCATCATCAAGCGACATCCCTCCGGACAGCGGATGCAGTCCCCTGACCATCGGGATCTCCTTCCCCCGGCGGGGCGGTCTGTTACGTTTCGCCTACGACGCGCGGTATAGCCGGCGCGGATGCAACGGACGCCGGGGCTTCGTTCAAAGCGGCGGACATTTTGGCCCGTTCGGAGCTGCCGCAAAGCCTCCTCGCCAAGCGCGTCCAGGCGTGTTTCAGTGCCACGTGTCTTCGTGTGTGCATGTGTGTGTGTGTGCCCACGCTTGTCAAAGCGCGGCAGCCGGGGAGAGGAGCTGCCCAAGTGTGAAGCGAGGAGGTCTGACAGGCGCCGGCTTGGCGGATGCGTCACTACACTCGTCTCAACGTGTCTCTCAGCTCGTCCGTGCCCCGCCGTCACGTGGTCTCGGCACGAGGCCTTCCTCTTGCCTTCGACTCCGAGAGTATAAGAGCAGCTGCCCCCGGACGCCGAGAGAGAGAGGCTCCGATTTCTTCTGTTGAGTTACGTGCTCTCCCGTCTCTCCACTTCGGTCGACCTGACCGCCCGCTCTTTTGCGATGCTAGAATAAACAAGTTGTTCTGTTACCAGTCGACTCATGCTTTGCCGGGACCTTCGGATACTTCCAGTTGTGCCCCAGGCCGCCAGGCCAACGCTACCCTTGGGGCTTGCGACCCATTTGCAACAACGGGCTCAGCGCCGAGAATCCAACACTCTTCATTTAGTAAAGAGGGGTAAACACCGACAAAATGATGCAGCTCAAATAGCTTGAACATATATGCGTTTTCTATCCGCAGTGACGGACAAGATGGCTCGAGCGTTGCAGAATGCCGTTTGTCTAAAGTCAGCTTCGCCGTAAGGCACCAATGTCGCGCAATCAAACATGCGCAGTGTATTGCGGCGAAGTATAGCAAGAGTGGAAAGCGGCCACTGTCAGAGGATGTAGTGTGATATACATGCGCACCTGCCGTCACGTCTCCTGTCGCAGTACAAGCACGGAGACGCCGAACAAGTGTACTGGCAGGCCTTCAGAGCTATTTCGCACGTGGTTGTAGTGATCTGAGCCCTTGTTTCGCCCACATAGAGCGCCCCGTATATGAGCTAGACATCGTAACAGCCGGGATTAGTAATACGCGCTTCTTCATTAATTACCCTTGCGCACAAGCACCTCAGAATCGCTACGAATCTGCACCACGTAGCCCATATCAGTATTACTGTACAGCTTTCACAACGGTCTACTGCTATGAAGCATGACGACCATTGTTCTTTAGCGTGCATTTAATTGTTCCGTATTCATCAGCAGGGCGCAGTGTTTTGCCAGTGTGGCTGTACAGCTCTCACAACGATCTACGGCTCAGATTGCATGGCGACGCAAGTTTTAGTACTTTCACATACAGAGTACAAAATATTCCATTCCCACGAATCTCCAAGTGTGTTGTATGCTCAGTTGCATTAAGAACTAATGCATCGGCCCGGCAGTTGAATTCGTAAACTGTTTCCATTCCCGCGATTCCCCTGAAGTGTGTGGTATGCTCAACGAAACTAATGAACAATGCATCGGCACAACGTAATGCTTCACAAGTTGCCATTAAAGTCATCCGAGAAAACGCCTCACGTCCAAACGTATCCCCCTGCGACTATCAGAATTTAATATGCTACCGCTACAAAAAAAAAAAAAGAAAAGCAACAACCTCGCATCGGCACGACAGTCGAATTCGTAAACTGTTTCCGTTCCCGCGAATCTCCTGAAGTGTGCGGTATGCTGACTTTGCTCAACGACACTAATGAACAATGCATCGGCACGATGTAATGCTTTGCCAATAAAGTGATCCGAGAAGACACCTCACTTCCAAACGTATCCCCCAGGTAACTGAGTAATACTTGTTGGGGGGCTAGTTGGTGCATGTTTCCAGAAGAGGGTTATAGCGCCGAAAAAACACAACACACAGCAAGCGAGACGGGACAGGCGCAACTTCCAACTGTTTATTCACCGCGTATGCGAATGAATATAAGGTCAAACAAAGATGGGTAGCAAGAACCACACATGCGCACGAGGTTTTTACAAAAAGCGGATAAAGATAGGTGAGGTACACACGTATCTCACGCCCGTGTATCTAAAAAGGCAGTTTCATTCTTATAAATGGAGATAGATGGGGCGCTAACACAATCGCTACAGTTTCTTTGAATATAGTAGGCCTCCAACAGTTCACGGGCTGTCTGGTCCTTACTTCTGCTTAAAACCTTTGCTTCTTTCAGCCTTGCCACACACTTAATCTTCCTTTCTTCTCCGCAGGCTTTACAATGATGCGGCAGATGAGAACCAGTACCATTTTTTAAATCGCGATTATGTTCCGCTAATCGGTCATTAATACAACGTCCGGTTTGTCCGATGTACTTCTTTCCACATGTGAGAGGTATCTGATATACGACACCCACGGCACATTTAACAAGTGGGGCTGCATGTCTCTTTTTACAGTCAGTTTTTTTTACCTTGTTGGGATCAGTTTTCACGCACAAGCCAGCCAGTTTCTTTGGGGCAGAAAAAACCACAGGAACCCTATATTTTGTCGCTACATGCTTCAAATTGTGCGCTACCTTATGGGTGTACGGGATGACAACCGGTCTATTTTTGCTTTTGGGGACGTCATCTTGGTCGCCCCTCTTTGTACTTTCTTTTTTCAATTTTCTCAGCAAGGCTTCCGCTACTCCGGTTAAAATCGAGGTTGGAAAGCCTGCTTTTTCCAACTTCCGAATCTGGGTGTTAAAGCTTTCCTCTGCCTTATGGCAACAAGATTTCTTCAGCGACGCTTCCAGGCACATCTGAGCAATGGCGCGCTTTACTGTCTTTGAATGGGATGAATCATAAGGCATTAGTTCTTTTTGTGCGCGAGGGCGATACATCCAGCAAAAGCTTTGGTCATTAAGGGTGATGTCAACGTCTAAAAACTGCAATCTGTTGCCTTGGGCAAGCTCATGGGTGAAGTCTAAACCTTTTCCAAGTAGTTTAAAACCAGATAAAACTTCTTGCACTATTTGTGGGTAAGATGAGGAAACCTGTTTCTTTAAAATAATTAAAAAATCGTCAACGTATCTAAAAGTTTTCAGCACTTTGGCTTCGTCGAAAGTATCTGCCAGTGACCTGTCCATCTGCGCGAGAAAGATGTTACATAGCACTGGAGCGACGCAGGAACCAATGCAAATTCCTTTTTTCTGAACAAACAGCTGGTCTTCAAATAATACCACCGTGCAAGACAAGTAATACTCTAACAATGCCAAGAAATTCGCAACAGAAACACCGGCAGAGTTCTGGAAGGAAATCGCCCCATTCTTTTCAATGCACGACTGTACAGCGGCTAACAACTCAGTCTGTGGGATAGAATAGAACAGGTCAACAACGTCAATGGAAAACATATAACCTGAAGACTTATTGTCATTCAAAAATTTAACAACATCAAGAGAGTTCCTGCAAGAGAATGGGTCTTCGACATCTAACCCATTAAGTTGCCTTAGCAGGAAACCACTAACATGGCTCTGCCAAGCCCCTCTTTCACTCACGATACATCTGAACGGGATTTGTTCCTTATGGGTTTTTGCAGTGAAAAACACGTGCAAGCTATTTCCTTTACAAAGCCGAATACCTTTAGCAATTCTGTCCAAGCCAATACTTTCACACAGAGAAACCGCATTAGATTTCAGCTTCCCCAGATTAACCACAGTCTTCCGGAAATTCCTGTGCACAGCTTCATGAGCCTTCTCGTTGAACATACCAGACGGAATGATGACGAATCCGCCCTGCTTGTCCGCTTGGGTGAGTCGCAGCTTCTGGTCGGCGAAGAACTCGACGACTCTTTTGGTGGTCGACTCATGTCTAGCTCCGTTGATGGGCGCGGTCCTCTTGAGGCTGTCCACGCCATCTAGCAAGCACCTTTCCTGGTCCTCTGGGTCAGCTTTACCGGCAATCCTTCGATTCAAGGAAAGTAGCTCATGCCCTGGAATCCTAGGCTCGATGCTGTACTTCGGGCCCTTCCTAAGGATGGCAACTACATCATCCGGGATACTAGTACCCCCCAGAACCCTGAGCGCCATGCTGCTGTCTTGGTTTCTTCTTCCAACACATTTTGTTAGTACCGGCAATGTCTTTTTCCACATGAATTCACTAGTTTGGGCGGCCAGCCGCCTGAAGGACTGAAGTTTCACGCCTGCAATGTTCGCAGAGTTCTGGGAAAAACATATCCATTGCAGCCAATCGTACAGAAGACGTACCTGACGCCAGAGTTCTGCGCGTAAAATTCGGCATATCCTTTTGACGTGGCCAAGTGAAGGTCTGGTAGAACCAAACAGGCAGGAGATCTCGTGTGGGACTGGGCCTTTTCTTATACAGAATCCCATCTTCCTAGCGCGGCAGGAGATGAGGGCAATATGGCTGACTAACACTGAAAGAGGCGGCGGTCTTGCAGAAGGAACACAAAGAAAGGGGCCCACTGTAGAAGAAAGGTAACTGAGTAATACTTGTTGGGGGGCTAGTTGGTGCATGTTTCCAGGGGCGCAATTTTGAATTCTTGGTAGGAGTAGTAAACGTACCGGTTTTGTCTAGGTCTGGCGGCTCCCCCGTTAGGCCTAGGTGGTAGGAGGGACCTATTTGATAGGCTTATTTAATTCTTTCAGCTAGCTCTTCGGATTCTTACACGGAGTAGGGAGTGATAATTCTTTATTTTTGTTTGGGATAGCGGTCGAGGTCGGCTTTGCGTGAGTGATTTGGCGAACTTGCTCGTTGGGCCTAGGGACGTAGGCCTAGCGATGAAATCGAAAAACGTGAAGGCCGCGGGGGACGGGGAGCAAGTGCAGTGCGACGAGTGCCTGCGATGGTGCTTCCTCGACGAAACTAAATTCCAGAATTTAGCAGGCGCGGAGGGGTCTAGCTTCTCGTGCAGGTCGTGCGAGGGCATCAGGGAAGCCGTCCAAAAAGTGGAAGGGAATTGGGCGGCTAAGTTCGAAGAGCTTAAAGCAAACCTGAGGGAGGAGCAGGAGAAGCCGGTAGCACTGCAGGCGAAAGTTGAAAATTTCGTCATGGTGGAGGCTGCCCAGGCTGCGCAGTTAGTAAGGACTGTGGCCGAGCTTGAGGAAGAGAAAGAAAGGAGCGCCGAACTGAAAAAGCGGCTCGACGCGCTTGAGACGCGGGCAGCGGAGAATGTCGCGTCAGGACACCAAAACGGTGGCAAAGACTCAGAAAGTAGGGTAGACCCTACAGGCGAAATGGGAGGCAGGGAGCCAAAGCAAGCGGTCGCCAGCTCGCCGCCGGTGAATCGGCGTAGCTATAGTGAAGCAGCGCAACACGCCCCGAGTGAGGCGACGCTGCAGCCACAGGAAGCTGGAAAGAGCGGCACCTACCTTGAGGCCGCCACGTGGAAAAAGCAGGAGCCCAGGGGACAATGCCCTTCGTCGAGTCCGAATCACGCGGAAAAGGACACAGGGAAGCAGGGAGATGTAGGAGAGAGTGAAAGGGTGATTATCGCTGGCGACTCAAACATGGCTGGGTGCTCAAAAGCAATTGTGGAGAGGGTGAAAGGCGACAAAAGAGTGGCGGTAGCACGGAGGAAGGAAACTCAGGAGAGGCCCTGACGTCACTCTTTGTGAAGCGAAAGTGAAGCCGGAAGTTGGCGTTGCTGATGGCGTTGCTCCGCCTATCGGGCCAGCTCTCCTCTCTTGTTTACATTTCTCGCGAAGCCACGCCGCGCTGCGCGCAACCGTGCTGCTCGGACACGCGCGCTCCGCAGCAATACTAAACAGTCGTTAGCACGTTGGCATGATTCCGCCAAAGAGGGCAAAATTTCCCGCGGATATTCCTTCGTCCGTTGCCATTGCCGTGGCGCGGTACATTGCGTACAGCGTTGCATGCGCGTTCATTTCACGAACTTTAGTTGCTTCTGTCCCACCTGGCCACAGCAACATCCGGTAGAGCACGGTCCAGATAACGCAGCGCAACAAAATACGGAGACCAACGCAAACCTGCCCGCACGGCGCCTTTACCACGGTACGAAACCTACGGAGCAACACGTGTGAGCGCACAGAAAAATAACAAAGCCGCCATTGTGGCCCGAAAGGCGGGGCCACTACAGCAAATAATTAAAAAAGGAGCAAAACAAAGGAGAACCTACTCCACACTTTTCTCCTAGCGCGCGGAGGGGGTAGGGCCTCACCTCAGTTTCCTTCCTCCATGGGCGGTAGGGACATTTCCATGGCGGACACTGAGTTCTGTCATGGAGCGAGAAAAGAAAAGCTCACGGAAAATGCCCACGTGCGCAACCTTGTCGTAGTAGCAGGTGGGCTAAATGACGTTCTAAACAGGAAAGGGCCTAGGACTAGCCCAGCGCTTGGCGAAGGGGGTGGACGACTTGCGCGAGCTATCCCCTCAAGTGCAGATCGTGGTGTGCACGGTGCCGGAGGTGCCTGTGCGTGACGGTATGGTACAAAGAGCCATAATGGCTGCCAATGAGGCAATATGGAAAATGAGCCGGGAGAAGGGCTTCGAGGTTGTCGAAATAAACAGGGAAGTGAGAAGTTGTGGTGGTTTTAAACGAAATGGGATCCATGGACTTCAATTAGAGGCTAGCACGAGAAGTGGGCTGGCGACTTGGGGGTCGCGCTGTTGCTTTTTTAGGGGGCCCGCGGGCGCTCAGGAGGTCAGAGCAGGTAGTAATGAAGAAGGTCCCCTAGGGGAACATCAGAAGGGCATCGCCGTCGATAACAGAAAAAGGAGGAAAGCAAGAACAAGAGCTCGCCATGCAATAGGCTACATAAACATGCAGGGAGGCAGAAGAAAGGAAAAGTGGGCAGAGATTGAGGAGCAGTTACATAGAGAACAAATAGGGGTGTATGCGGTTACAGAAACGCACCTTAGAGACTCAGAAGAGCCGCCAGTTATTGAGAATTATGTATGGGAAGGGTGCAACAGAACTAAGTCGGAAAGAAAGGGAGGGGAAGTCGGAATGCTCATCCATCAGGGAGCCAAATGGAAAAGAGTAAATTCACAATGTCAAGAGCATCTTTGGTTATCAGGTACAATGAGTGGGAAAGAAACTTGGCTGGGAGTTACGTATTTGTGGACCGGAAAAAATTGCACAGAGAAGAATAAAGAGTTAGTGGAATGCATAAGCGCTGATATTAAGGGTTTCGGGAATGGTGCTGAGATTGTCCTATTTGGTGACATGAATGCCCACATACAGGATTTAGATGGCTATACCGACAATAACGGGAAGTCAATGCTAGACCTTTGCGAGCAACATAACCTCGTGATCGTGAATACAGGGCCGAAGTGTGAAGGACAGATCACGTGGGAAGTGGGAAACCGGCAATCGACCATTGATTACTGTCTGATGACAGAAGGAATTCATGATAAGTTGAGAGAAATGGTCATCGATGAGGAAGGGTTTAGCAGCATAGGGAGTGACCATAAACGCATCATATTGAAAATGGGATATGTAGTTGGGAAAGAGAGCAAGGAAAGCACAATGGCCAGTCAAAATTTGAACGCTGAACAAATAGCAAATATAGTCACTAGAGTTGAAGAACTTGGCAAGTGGCCAAGTAAGGAGTGGGAATATGGTGAGCTTCTAAGTGTAATAACGACAGAAATACGGAAAGAGAAACAACATGTTTGTTGGAAAGGAAAAAAGAAACCGAAAAGCTGGTGGAACAAGGAGATACGAGAAGCGATCGCCAAACGACAGAAAGCACCTCGAGAGCACAGGCAGGCAAAGAAGGCGCAGTTGCCACAGGATGAAGTAACCAGTAAATGGGAAATATACCGGGAGAAAAAGTCCATGGTTCAAATACTGGTGCAAGCAAAATTAAAAGGTGAAAGTGAACGTTGGTTGTCAGAAATACGTGAGAAAAAGAAGGCCGCACGTAGAATATTTTGGAATCACATAAAATTATTAGGCAGGAAGTCAGCAACAATACAACAACATATCCTAGACGAAGATGAAAGCAGACTGGAAGGAGAAGCGGCAATAAATTACATCTGAAAAATAACAGCCGAATCTTTCCAAGGCAATGACGAGGTTGTATTTGTGGAAAAAAAGAGCATGAAAGAGACCCAGGAAAAGGAGCTGGTTCTGACAAATTTAGACTGGAAGAAAGCGGAAGAGAAAATTCCTAAGCGCACAGCCACAGGGCTAGACGAGGTTCCCGTTAGGCTGATAAATGAACTGGGACCAAAAAGTAAGGAAGCTCTGGTGAAAGCAGTGGAAAAAACTTTAAAAGATCGACGAATACGAGACAGTTGGCGACAAAGTAGAATGAATTTAATTTATAAAGGTAAGGGGGAGAAAGACAGAATTTACTCGTATAGACCGTCGACCATTACATCGGTAATATACAGGCTAGCAATGCAGGCAATCATATTAAAGCTTCAAGCATGGGCAGAGAATAATGGCATTTTAGGAGAGCTTCAGAATGGCTTTAGAATAGGTAGGCGTTTGGATGATAACTTGCTTGTTCTTACTCAGTGTATTGAAACATCAAAAGCAGAAAGCAGACCGTTGTATGTGGCCTTTTTGCACATTACAGGAGCCTAAGACAACGTAGACCGCAACATCTTGTGGGATATTCTGGAAGGGGAAGGCTTAGGTAACGATTGTCTACAGCTTTTGAGAGATTTACCTAGAAAATACCGTTTGCGTTGAACGGGAAGGGATGAGGAGCGCGGAGAAAGTTCATATCAACAAGGGACTGAGGCAGGGGTGCCCTTTATCCCCGCTGCTGTTTATGATGTACATGGTGAGGACGGAGAGGGCGCTAGAAGGAAGTAATATCGGGTTTAATCTCTCATACAAACAGGCAGGTACAATTATAGAGCAGCAACTCCCAGGTTTATTTTATGCGGACGACATTCTGTTCCTCGCTAACAAGCAAAGCGATTTGCAACGTCTGGCTAATATCTGTGGACAGGAAGGCAACAATTTAGGTTTGAAATTTAGTGTTAGAAAATCAGGTGTTATGGTATTCAATGAAAACAGTGAACAGACAGTGGAGATACAGGGCCAAGAAATACCTCGGGTAACAGAATATAAATACCTTGGTATATGGATAAACGAAGGCAATGGATATATGGAAACACAGAAAAAAACCATAACAGTCAAGGGGAAGGGAAATTCAGCCATAATGAAGCACAGAGCGCTATGGGGATACAATAGGTACGAGGTCATCCGAGGTATGTGGAAAGGGGTAATGGTTCCAGGACTTACTTTTGGAAATGCGGTTTTGCTTTAGGTCAGGGGTACAATCACGACTCGACGGGAACCAAAGGCCAAAGGTCAGTGGGTCGCCTCGCATTGGGCGCTCACGGGAAGACTACAAATGAAGCTGTGCAGGGGGATATGGGCTGGACTAGTTTTGAAGTGAGGGAAGCTCGCAGTAAAATTGAGTATGAAGAACGGCTGAGGAATATGGAAGAAAGTAAATGGGCTGGGAGAGTGTTCAGGTATCTGTACAGGCAAAACATTGATTCACAGTGGAGGAAAAGAACTAGGAAGCTTATTAGCAAGTATGCGGCCTGTGGGGTGGGCAACACAGCAACAAACAAGGTCAAGCGGAAAGTCAGACAGGCTGAATTAATCTCATGGGTGGCGGCAATGGAAAAGAAACCTGCCATGAGTAACTACTTAAGAGGAAAAAACGAAATCAGGAAAGAAACCATTTATGATAACTCAAAGGGAAGCTCATTACTCTTCGAAGCGAGATCAGGATGTCTTAGAACACGCACCTATAAAGCCAGATATAAGAAGGAAGAAGAAGCATGTGCTTGCTGCGGTAAAACTAGGGAAACGACGGAGCATATTTTATTACAATGTGAAGACGTCTACCCAGCGGTCGATTTAGGCACCACTGGCCTCCTTGAAGCCTTGGGTTCAGCGGGAGCAGTGGTAAAGCAAACAGGTCCGCAATAGACATTAGTAAGAGGCGATTGGAGGATTGGTGGAAGTAGGGAAACGACAAAAGACGGAGACGTACAAAAGCACAGTTCGCAATAGGGGAACAGAAAATTTGGACGTGGTAGTTCAGTGATTTTTTTTTCTTTTTTTCATTGGTTAACCTACACTCTTAGGCAAAGTTACACCCTTTGGCTTGCCCCTTCTGCCACACAACGATAATCGTTATCTGCCTTGATGCGTTTCCTTTCTTTAACGCTGCGAGCCCGGTACTTTCCAGTAACGAACGGCACGCGTGTTATCAGCATAGAACAGTTTACACCGTTCGGAGTGCCCCTACTGATAACGCGCGTGCCGTTCGTTACTGGAAAGTTCCGGGCTCGCAGCGTTAAAGAAAGGAAACGCATCAAGGCAGATAACGATTATCGTTGTGTGGCAGAAGGGGCAAGCCAAAGGGTGTAACTTTGCCTAAGAGTGTAGGTAGGATATTAGGCAGCATAGTAGCAAGAGCTTGGTGGCGCAACCCACCGCCCCGTTCCAAAGGGGACGCTCATAACATCCATCCATCCATCCAAACTTGGCGTGCGGTCGTCCTTTTCCGCACAGTGTCGATGGAAGTCCGTTGTCGCCATCAGAGACAACACGAATTTGTAGCAAACATTTTGGGAGAAACTGCAAAAATGAGTTTAGCCCGTATGTGCCGTATGCATGTGCCGCATCTATGTGCCGACGATTTTTCCGGCGGCACATACGGCAGCCTCACCCTTCCTCTTTTGCAATAATACCCCTCCCTTTCCACCGCAGCGTCGGCGCATTTTAATGTGGAATAAACGTGGTTTCATTCATTCATTCTTCTCTTTCTAACTTCGCCTTTCGTTTAGACGCACCAATTTGATTCTTCCGACCGAGCATTTTCGCATGAATGGATGCTAATTGTTCACCCGGCACTTCGTGAGTCCGACGCGACCGCAGGTGTCCAACGGTGGCCGTCCCGATGACTGGCGCACGCTGCCTGGATGGTCCGTGGCTGGCCGAGAGTGGTGCGTCCCCGGGGAGCTCCTCAGCAGGCGGGCTTATGCAAGCTTAACCGGCGGCTCGGGGCCTAATCGCAGACCGCGATCAACTTCCTTTTATAGACGCGCGCCGCGTCTGTCTGTTACTAGCACCAAAGCAGGCGTTCACATACGCATAGAGTTCCTTGTACAAATTCCCTCCTCCTCCGTACAAACTCACTCTTTCTCCCGTTCCGGTCTTGCCTTCCTATTGGCTAGGAGCAATCGTCTGTTCTGGGAGATTTTCGATTTTTCTTTCGCCCTGTCGACGCTGAGCGCGAGAACGAAGTGGAGAGGGCGACTCCTAGTGCGGGCGGAGTTGCGAGCCCTCCGTCGCCTCTGAGTCATCTTCTACTTCTTTCTGGAAAGTTCGGCGGCCAGTCTGATTTACTTTTTCCGTCGAGCGCGCGCGAGGGTGCGCAGCCACTAGGCAGGAATGGGCCCTGGAGACAGGCCTTTGTGTCCAGCTCTCCAACTTCCCCCTTCACTCTTCCACAACCCTAGCCCCAACAGTGAACATTCCATGCTCCACGGCACGCGGACAAAAGCACGTGTGACGTCTTCTTTCATTTCCTGCCTAGACTCTGCCATCAGACTCATCATCATCTGCTATCGGACTCATCCTCCCCCACCCAAATTACGATCACGGTAAAGTCGAATGGGAGGCACTGTTGGGTATTGCAGCACATCTTTTCTGTGAGAAGGACAGCGGTGGAACTATTTGAGAGGTGGAGGGTGGCGTGGTGGTGACGAGGGGCAAGTGAGATTTAGGTCCTCATCCCACATTACATGTTTTAGGTGTTTCCCCCTTGCCCCTCTTCTCTAGACAGCACTGGACAGACGGACTGACAGGAAACCACAAAAACTCTTCCAAGCAAACGCACCTCGCTTCGTAAGAAAGAGGGCCCCGCCAGGGTGGCGGGGGATTCCTGTTTTTGCAGCTCGACAAGCTCTCCCCAAATGATCAGGCTAAACGCATGCTGTTACATTAGGCGGGGCGGGCCCCATCTGCTCGTTCTGCTTTTCTCGCTTCATACATGTCGCTCGAAGTTCCGTTGCCCATGGTTCCACATACTAAGTAGGTTAGAATAAATGGGCCCCCTATCTCCTCCTGTCCGAGGTGAGGCCCTGGGCTGCAGCCCCAGACTCACCGGCGGCTTTACGCCGTTTCCCGACGGGCGAGGAGGCTCATGCGTCGGGCAATGCCATTGCGTAGGGCGACACGCTTTGCATGTTCGGGCAATATGGCTGCTTCCAGAAGAGGGTTATAGCGCCGAAAAAACACAACACACAGCAAGCGAGACGGGACAGGCGCCTGTCCCGTCTCGCTTGCTGTGTGTTGTGTTTTTTCGGCGCTATAACCCTCTCCTGGAAACATGCACCAACTGGCCCCCCAACAAGTATTACTCAATATGGCTGCGTTCATGACAATGGTAGCAGACAACGCCTCGGGCGCCTGGGCGCGTCTCGAGCGCTAGGTAGCTTCCGTTCGCTCAGCAAAGGGGCACCGCGATCGGATTTCCCCTCGTGCGCAAGGGCACGGGTACATATTCTAGTACACTGTAGCACGGGGTTCGCGTTCTCGTTGGCCGTGCGGAGCAGAACAGCGCGCCCGGGCGTGCGAGTACGGATTGAGAGCGCGGTCAGTAAGGTCACGCGCATCTCGGTGTTCTCTCGATCGTGGTCGAGGCCGCCTCGTATTTCGAGGAGTTACGGGATGACGTGTCACCACCAGCCCACGCACGGGGTTCGAGAGAGGCAGACGGCGGTGGTGTAGGCTCTCGCTGTCAGTCGCCCTGAATCCGCTTCGCATCGGAGGCGAACAGTAAGGCCGTTGGTTTGCGGATGATAGGTAGAAGTAGATTTGTGGACGGTATTAGCGGCCTGAAGAGCTTCCTCGAGAACTTGGGAAATGAACGCCTTGCCACGGTCACTGAGAAGAACGCGAGGAGCCCCGTGGCACAAGACGATGGAGCGCAAGAAAACGTCGGCGACCTCCGAAGCGGTACCGGATCGCAGAGGGGCAGTCTCGGCATGCCTTGTTAAATGGTCAACCGAGGTCACAATCCAACGGTGACCGGAGGGTGTCAACGGCAAGGGACCATACAAATCAATACCAACAAATTCAAAAAGGTGCGTCCAGGCAAGGGAGAGGTAATAAACCGGCAGGAGGGGATGTCGAGCGTTTGCAGTGCTGACATCACGCACAAGAGGCAATGTATTTGGCCACCGTTGTGGATAGGCCAGGCCAGAAGCAGCGGGTCTTGATGCGGTCGTAAGTCTTGTGGAAGCCTAAGTGGCCAGCCGATACGTCGTCGTTAAGTGCCTCTAATACTCGCAGGCGAAGGCAGCGAGGCAGAACTGGGATCCACCGGTGACCTGTTGGGTGGTAAACGTAGCGATGTAGCACGCCATCTTGAAGGCGGAATTGTCGAAGTTGGCGTCGCAAGCGGCTGTTGGGTGGCTCGGCGAACCTACTAAGGCGATCCATGAGAGCTCGACAGTAGGAGTCGGCCCGCTGAAGCGACACGAAATCAGACCGTGATGGAAGCATAACTTGGTCCAGGGGCGTTATTAAGAGCTGGTGTGAGGCAGGCGTAGCATCGGAACGACGTGGTGCAGAAGATGACGGCGCGTTACCGGGAGAGAGCGAGTGGGCAGCGAGACAATGCGTCTGCATCATGATGACTTTTTCCAGACTTGTACGTTATTGTAAAGTCATATTCCTGCAAGCGGAGTATCCAGCGTCCTAAGTGTCTTGACATGTTTTTCATTGATGACAGCCAACACAGAGCATGATGGTCGGTGACGATGGTGAAGTGGTGGCCGTAAAGGTATGGGCGAAATTTCTGAATCGACCAAACGATAGCAAGGCACTCTTGCTCTGTAATGGTGTAGTTCCGCTCAGCTGGAGAAAGTGTTCGGCTGGCATATGCTATGACTTGCTCTTTAGAGACTGCATTACGTTGCAGAAGTACTGCGCCAATACCTTGTGCGTTTGCATCAGTATGGAGTATGGTGGGGGCTCGATTATCGAAGTGGCGAAGCACTGGTCCGGAAGTAAGATGTTGCTTAAGAGCTTGAAAAGCCGACTCGCAGTCGCTATAGTCCATGTGAAAGCAGCACCGTAACCAGTAGCTTGTGTAGAGGAGCTGCTATTGCAGCGAAGTTGCGTATAAATCGACGAAAATATGACGCCAAGCCGAGGAAACTGCGTAGATCTTTCTGTTGCTGCACTAATCTTTTCGGGGTCTGCCTGGATGCCATCTTTTGAGATGACGTGGCCCAATACGTTTATGCTCTTGCTTGCAAATTTGCATTTTTTTGTATTGATCTGGAGACCAGCATTTGCAAGGCACTTGAGAACTTTGTCTAATCGATGAAGATGTTGGCTTAAGTCAGACGAAAAGATGACAATATCGTCCAGATAACAGAGGCAGGTCTTCCATTTTAGACCACAAAGTAAGTTGTCTATCATGCGCTCAAATGTGGCAGGAGCGTTACAAAGGCCAAAAGGCATCACATTAAATTCATAAAGTCCGTCTGGTGTAGCGAATGTGGTCTTTTCTTTGTCAGTCTCGTTCATCGGAATTTGTCAATATCCTGATCGAAGATCATTGCTGGAGAAATATTCCGCCCCTTGTAGTGTGTCCAAAGCATCGTCAATTCGAGGTATTGGATATACGTCCTTGCATGTGTTCTTATTGAGCGCTCGATAATCGACGCAGAAGCGAACGGAGCCATCTTTTTTCTCTACCAGAACCACGGGAGAAGCCCACGGGCTAGTTGAAGCTCGTATTATCTTCCGTGCAAACATGACAGCAACTTAATTGTTGTTCAATGACCTTTCGTTCGGACGGCGATACACGATAGGGGCGTCGTCGTATTATAGCGGAACCATCAGTTTCGATGCGGTGTGTAGCCACAGAAGTTTGGCTCAACACAGGGGAACAGCCATCGAAACAGGCTTTGTGCTTCGCCAAGACCACCAGTAAGGCTTCGGACTGAGTGGCTGTTAGGTCAGAACCAAGAAAGGCTGAAGGAGGGAAAGAATCATCAAAACCTGAGGTTGGTGCTGGCGATGAAGAAGGGAAAAGCGTGACTATAGAGATAGGTTGACTGTCGGCGAGGGTTACCACAGTCATCCCTTTGGGCAGCATCACAGCATCTGGGGTGGTATTGCAAGCAGACAGAAGGGCGCGGCCACGTGATAACCGGACGAGACAGGCGGCAATGAGAATTCCGCGAGAAGTACAGCGCGAAGAAGGGGCGACTAGGGCGTCTCCGTCGGCGATCTGAGTGGATATTACGGCTACAACGCCTTCGTGACCAGGACGCAGGATGTAGTCTGCAGCTACGGCCAAGTTCACGCATGAAAGTAAAGAGTCCGTAACAGGTGCAAGCGCTGTATCCGTGATATGGACAACTTCCTCTCTACACGAAATGACGGCTGAAGCAGAATGTAGGAAGTCCCAACCCAGTATAAGTTCATGGATACATGTTGGAAGGATGAGAAACTCAATATGGTGGCGCATGCCGTCTATGAGAACACGAACAGTACACTGTCCGCCAGGGTGAATGAATGCATTATTAGCACCATGCAAAATAGGGCCAAGATAAGGCGTTTTGACTTTACGGAGCCGGGTACACAGATCACTACGAAGAACAGAAACGGCGGCACCGGTATCGATGAGAGCTGATGCGGAAACACCTTCGACAGTTACAGAAAGCATGTTAGCCGGGCGAACAGGAGGAATTTTTGAAGACCGATAAGAAGCAGTTTCCCCTCCAAAAACTGCAACAGTTAGTTTTCCGAGTGCTGGTCGACAAGATGGGAAATTAAGTGGGGCGAAGCGGTGATGTAGAGCGCCGGTAAGGCGATGGAGAACAACGTCTGGCCGAACGGGAACTATGAGGCAGATTGGGAGCTGCTGGAGGAGACGGAGAACGGTGTAGAGGGAACGAGTATGATGCGGGATAGTAGGCGTCTGGTCGGCGAGTGCTGTCTCTCTCGTGCTCTGTATAGCCTCGTCTTTCATCCTGCTGGCGACAGCGGCAGAAGCGATATATATGGCCGCATATACCACAGTAAAAGCAAACAGGATGAGGTAGACGCCACTGAGGTTAGGATGGCGCAGCAAGTGCTCTGGTTCCCATTGAAGCCAAATGGTCATAGGCACGGACGTCAGGCACGGAGGTCACAGTAGGTGTGGGTAGCGAAGCAACATCCACGTAGGTAGGTGTGGGGCGCGCTACCGGAGCAAGATGCGTCGTAGGTGTAGTCATTGCTGTCAACTCCTGCTTTACGACCTCGCGCAAGTTGAAGGTGGGGGTTGGGGCGCAGGCAGCAGGTGGATGCCTTAGGTCTTGTAGTTGAAGCTCCTTGCGGATGATGGTGCGGGTAAGAGCACGTAGATCTAGAGAATGGGGAACCTGAGGATCGCTGCTGTCATGTGGAAGACGAATAGACTGCAGCTGGTCAAGGTATTGACACGTGGAAGTGATGTCTTGGACAGACAGACAGACACAGACAGACTTTTAGACAACTTTTAGACAACTTATTTATTATTTTAGACTTTTAGACAACTTTTATTGAGGTCCTGAGGGACTAGCCGGCGGAGACCCGTTGGGGCGCCCCGGCGCGCGCTTCGCGCTCGCCGCTGGCTGCTCCCATGTCGGAATCGGGAGGCCAAGCCTCTCCGCTCTTTCACGGGCCCTCTGGACGGCCATGGACTGGAGCTTGAGTTCCGTACTAGATATGGCCTCGTCCCAGTCCCGTTCGCTGGTGAAGGACGTATCCCGTAACGCAGGACACTGCCAGAGCATATGAGATAGTGTGCTAACCTCCTCTCCACAATCCGGGCACTGTGGGTCAATTTCTGGGTAAATCCTGCTTAAGAAAACTCGCGAGGGATATGACCTCGTCTGAAGCATCCTAAGCGTTATTGATTCAGATCTGCATAGATTTGGATGTGGAGGCGGGAAGCGCCTGCGTTCCTCTTTATAATGAGAGACGATCTCATGAAAGGTTAATAAGGGGTCGCTGTGGCCGAGCTCCTCCGGATCCAATGTAGACCCACCGCCGTCGCGGCGCGTTAATTCTCGCGCACGGCGGTAAGCAATCTCATTGGGGTTCGGGCGGTCCGGCAGCACGTTGTCGCCCATGTGAGCGGGGAACCATATAATATAATGCACGGGGTCACAATTAGTTCTGGACTTGTTTTTCAGAATCGCCTCCACCTGTCTCGCAACCATTCCCGAAGCGAAAGCCCTGACGGCCGCGCGTAAGTCAGTGTAGATATACGGCCTTTTTGAATCCTGCATCGCCAGCGCCACCGCCACCTGTTCTGCCACGTCGGCCGTCACAGCGCCTACCGAGGCCGCAGATAGGAGCTCGGCCTTTTCGCTGACCGCCGTGACCGTGAATTTACCGGAGCGCCCATATTGAGCTGCGTCCACGAACGCTTCCATGCCGACCGTTTTCTTCAATATCGCCCTGGCACGAGCTGCTCACCTGCCCGCATTATGTTGCGGGTGAACGTTTCTAGGGAAGGGACTGACGACGTAGGTCCCTCTGGAGTTCTCGTCCAGCTGAACCGCCTCGCTGTGACTGTAACGCGGCTGCAAGCCCGCCGCCTCCAAGAGGCGCCTACCGGCGCTGGAGCCCGAAAGCCTCGTGATCTGCGCCGCTCGTTGCGCCTCTATGAGTTCGAGGGTCGTGTTATGAACGCCGAGCTGCATTAGCCTGTCCGTGCTGGCCGTGATCGGAATACCCAGTACCTTCTTGACGCTTTTCCGCATCAACGTGTCAAGCTTGTCCCTTTCAGTCTTAGTCCACTGCAGGGCCGAGACCATAGTTGATGTGGCTCATAAGAAAAGCGTGATGCACCCTAAGTAGGTTGTCCTCGCCTAGGCCCCCCTTCTTATTTGAGACTCTCATGATTAATCTGAGAATATTCTCGGTTTTGGCGGTCAGATGCGCAATGGTTTTGGCATTACAGCCCCTGGCATCGAGCAACAATCCTAGAACTCTAATTGAATTCACCCTGGGGATCTTCTGGCCGTCCCGCATGTATACATCTATGGGGATCTGCTTGAGCGGGACGAGCCCCCGAACCCCCTGCCTTGCCGGTCTGTATAACATGAGCTCTGACTTGGTCGGGGAGAGTTGGAGACCCGTGCCCTCCAGGAAGGACTGGGTCACGTCCAAGGCCTCCTGGAGCGCCTGTTCCACGGCCGCCTCCGAGCCTCCCAGACACCAGATCGTAATGTCGTCGGCGTACAGCGCATGTCCCACGTTTGGCACGGCGGCCAGCCGCTTCGAGAGTCCGTGCATTGCAATGTTAAATAGGAGGGGGGAGATCACCGCCACTTGTGGCGTGCCTCTGTTTCCTAGCGGGAATGGTTCTGATTTGGTCTGCCCCACCTTGACGACCACCGTCCTGCCCCTCAGGAAGGACTCCACAAATGCGAAAAATCTACCTCCCAAGTTCAATGCCGAAATCTCATTTAAGATGAAGTCGTGCGACATGGTGTCGAAGGCTTTGGACAAGTCTAGTGTAAGAATGCCCCTCACGTCTCTAGTCCTGTTGTCAATAACCTGTCTTTTTAGCAGTAGCATGACGTCCTGGACAGAAGCCGGATTTTGCACGATTAAGGCGTTGGAACGCGACAGACCCAATGCCTTTTAAGATGTGGCGAATGCGTTCGGCTTCCATCATGCTAGGATTCGCACGGCTGCACAGAGCCAAGGCATCCTCTATGTATGAGGTGCAAGACTTGAGGAAGTTGGAGGCGCGTTCCCAGCTTCTGTTTGGCGACTTCTGCACGGCCAGAGGAGGAAGCGAAGATTTGCTGCAGCTTGAACGTAAACGTGGACCAATCCGCGATGTCGGATTCGTGGTTAAAATACCACGTCTTGGCAACACTAGTCAAGTGAAATTTGACGTGCCTCAATTTCTGGGTGTCGTTCCACTTGTTGCAAGATCTCACGCGGTCGTAGGGTCGATCCAATCGTCGACGTCATCACCGCGGAGTCCCGCAAAGACAGGGGCATCGCGCTCAGGGCTTGTCACAGTCCAAGAGGGTGCCGCAGGCGGGGTCGTCTGTGTGGTAGGGTTAGAGGCGCTGGAATGGCCGCGGTTGGAAGTGTCCATCATTGTAGGGGTAGCTGGGCGCAGGCGGCGACCGGAACGGAGCTCCAGGGAGGATGGGAACGAGAGAGGACGTCAGGGTCTTGACGTACCTCCACCACTTTATAATACAGAGACCGATCAAGTTGTCCAGCGCTGTTTATTCCAAAAAAGGCAACACCCCAGCTCATGCGTGAAGAAGTTGAAGAACAGGGAAGATGATGATGGCTATGTACAAATGAAAACGACAAAGTACATTAATAGTGCTTACTATATATATATATATATATATATATATATATATGTATATAGTTCAGAAAGCTGGTCGGGCCCCAGCTGCCTCCGGAGAAATTAAAACTCTTCGCCTATCGCGTACGGTTTTTATGCAACATCACACCGGGAAGGGCTACATCCCAGCCAAAGCGAGAAATGTGCTCCTGAAGGCAAAGAAGCTTCTCGTAACAGAAATAAACAGTGATGGCCGCATTGTTGGCCTGGCGACTCATTTTGTTGCATTGCTAATTGCAGCACTGCTAACTAAATGCCGTGGTTCCCTGCTTCAGTACTTGCCATGCACCATCAGTCATGCAAACAACTCGCATACTGCTGTATTTTTCATTCGCTTTCATTTCCCGTTACCTTACCATTTCTACATTTCAATTAAAAACAAATTCCCCTATGCTTTCCTTAGCGCCACAGGACTCTGATGAACATTGAGCATCTTGAGTTTCCTCCCCTCGTTCATGTACCTAATGAAATACACAGGCACAGACATAACCCCCCAAGAAACTTGCCACATAACAGCCACTGCTGTCAATAAATTTCACAACACAGAAGCCATAAAACTATAGCTTTATTGCCATTTCCATAATGCAACATTTCGCTAAATGTGATAAATTGTTGGAACAGAGAACAGACACATGCTTACTTTATCTAATAAGCATCACTTCTAAAAGTAAAAATAGAAATATTACTTACACTGGTCCACCAAGAGTGTGGGAATGCTGCCCACTGAATTATTTCTCAAATACATGCTTGCTGTGGTGGCTGGCACGGTGACAGTTAAGTACAAGCCTGTGCAGTTGTCACTGAACAATCACTCCATGCGGACTATTAAAAACGCATTTGCACTACGTGGCAAGTAGCTGACTTTGAGGGGATTTTCACTACAATTCTGGGTTCTGAAAAATTAAAGGAGCACGCTGTTATTTCAAACAATCACCTATTTTTGTGTACTTCTCTTACATGACCTATAACAAAGGATTGTGTGCCATACCTTATGGCATAGAACCTTCCTTTTTGCACAAGTGCCTGGAATGAGCTTACTTTGCTTCTCACTCAGGTTTTTAAATGCCTCAAGTAGACACAGTGGCTTTTTCATAAATAAATGTAAGAGCAGGTGTGATTGGCACACCGAGATTTCCCCACAATTTTACACAGGCACTGAAAACAAAACAACAACAAAAAAGCTGATGAAAGCTTGTGCAGAAAGAAAGCAGAGCCATCCATCTGCCCTGTACTTTGCTAGAAGGGCCATGTGGCTGCACTGAGACCTTGCATCTTAGCAGCTGAATTCAATGCATTCTGCGCTAAATCCTTGTTAAAATCTTGCACCAAATTTTTAAACACAAAGATCCCGAGCACATTTCCATAACCATAATCTAAGGATATGCTTGAGAAAAATCCAACCTTCCAGCTTACATCCCCTGCTGCGATTTGAAGCCCAGCATCAGAAATCTCAGTTCCACAAGTAACATGCATGACAGCTGCCACTATATGATAACTTGTTTCATTGACCCTGTGCCATGCTTCGATGCTTTATATCAAGCTTACTACTTGGTTTGCAGGCTACAGGAATTGCTTCAATATGCTGGCACTTGCAGACTTGCACTCAACTAAAATACATAGAAATGACTAATTCTGAATGTTTCAAAAGTATTTGCGGGCCAATAAAAAGCTAGAAATTTATTCAGCTTAACCACTCAATTTAGAGGCATTATGCACAACATGGTCAAGGCCAAATACAGTTGAACTTAGTTTAACGAAGTTGCATTCAACAGGAAAATTACCTTTATTACATCTGATAAGCTCTAAAAGCATATATACATACTGCAGAGAAGAATTTCAGATTGACATTGTCATATCCAGTATTACGCTATACCCTTGTTCATTATGTGGAACTGCGTATAATCCCATCATGCATGAATGCTGCAATTTTGGAAAATGAGAAGCAGCGCTGAGCGAGCAAAATAAACTGAATGTGACCGTGGAGCAAGTAACAAGGGACAACTACAGCATTGGAAGAGAACAGTGCAAGAAGCAGGCATTCTTTGCCTTGAGCTTTGTTTAACAAGTGAGATAATGGAATTTACCATAAAAGTACCGACATCCTGAAGCACCAACATTAATGTACTGCGACTGTGTTTGCATAAGAGTTCTTTGGGTCCATCTCTGTTCAATACATTAATGAGGCTGTTTCTCACAATGTGTGTGCACCTAAAGATGAATATTACCCGTGCATGTTTGTAGCAATTCTTACATTTGTGCCAGTGCCTAAGTTTCAGGCTCCAGTATTATGTGCATCAAGATACAAACTGGTTTCTGGTGACTGGCATATAATATACATTGCAGAATACAAGAACACAACTTCATAAAATACCTTTTTACACCTTAATCATTTCACCATTTATTGCATGCTGTCCACTATGGTGGATGAATTTCAGAATTTTTTTTTAATGAAGTTTAGCGCTTCCGAGAAGCCCTTGTGCACAGTGTCAGTGGACAATTTAAGTTTTCCATATAGCTGCCCTAGAAGGTACTACCAACCACCATTTTCCCCTGAACTCTGCTGTTCCCACGAATAAGTAATGTGTATCCCCATACTTACAACTCTTGTGACATTGCAGTTTGGTACATACAATTGTCTACAGGGGATAGAACAAGCCTTTCGAGGCAAGACCTGTAAATATTGCGGCAGAGTGAAGCAAAGTTCATCTGCGAAAGACATTTTCTAAAATGTCCACTGCAGTGGACATCAGGCATGACAGGAACAACAAAATGTGCGCAGGAGCATTTTCTGCACAGCGAAGTCCTCGCAGCTTTTGCATTCAATAAGGTTGTTTTTGTTATTTGCCTCATATTTTCGTGTAGTAACGGTCTGTGCATTATATTATCCAGCAAGCTAACAGGAGGAAACAAGATAACGAGTTACCCGCAGCTCCTGCTGCAGCAGAATGAAGGCCACCTACTCAAACAAATTTAGTTGCTGCTGCATGTGTCATGGTAACATCAATAATTTTTCCTGTCAGAAATAATGTACAGTAATTTTGTAATGTAAGTAATTTTTGTCAATCAGGATGTAGCATTAAGCATTTCCTAGGTATACTTGATTATGGTGCAAAATACATTTCTTGAAAAGGGACAGAAAAAAGGAGACAGTGAAGTGCCAAATATTGTCCTTGTGGTGTGAACCTCTCTTCTTGTCTTTTGCAACTGGTTTTTTTCCTTCAACATTGTGACATGTGCATCAAACAATGTGCGACAATACTCGCCTGCCCAGCTGCCTCCTCCCCGGTCAAGTGGGTTCCCCCACTCCCGCAGAATTAAATTCCTGGCTATGCCACTGTGAGGTGTACTTGCACATTGCCGGCAAAAGTATTTTTTTTTCGTATTCGACATTGCGCAGTAATGTACGCCCCATCTAAACTTCTGTATTCAAGCCTGCATTTGTTTATGTGGTGGCAGAAACTGTGCCTGTTGGAGTAAAAAAAAACTGTCAGCATCATGCCATCACTGAAGCTGGTGCGCATGTTGTGAACTGTAGTGTATACTCTGTATGTGAAATAAACATTCGACAGCAAAAAAAAAAGTTTTCTTTGCTTTTTCTGGACCCACATTGATAGAGAACTAAAGGTAATCACAGTTTGCATGCATAATTTTTCTCCATGCAACAAAGGGTAAAGTTAAGTCGAATAACGCTGTGTCCAAGTACCAATGCAGGCAAAAATCTGCGAGCCACATGCAGTAGCCGTTGCAGACAATCTTCCAGCCCATAAAAGGGACCCAGAGAGGGATTCCCTCATGACCCTTTGTTTATGCTACAAATGTCCTGGTGCTGCAATAAAACCTTACTAAGCCCACTCGCTGCCAATGTGCGCTTTCGAGAATTGCTGCCAGCCTCGTGCTTGCACACTGCTGCACAGAAATTGGACACAAGCCAATGCGATAATGCAAGAGCTAAACATAAGCATACGCCAAGTTGGTTCAGAAATTAAACAACACGTAGGATGATTTAAAATTTGATAATGTGTGGGCCCAGGTGTGACCAGAATGTTGGACCACAGGAAGAAAGGTAATTTACAGCTGTCTGTAATGAAGAAATTCCATGTACATGTCGAATATTGACCTCTCACCTTTTCAGTCAAGTTGACTGACAAATGTAAGGCAATTTTCAGTGAAAAATGATAACCACAAACAACCAAGTGGTATGTTTCATTTACTCTATCCCCTTCAGAAGTCAATTGATTCCATCCACTGAAAAATTTGTTTTACCACATTTCTTGTATTTTCAGAATCATGAAGAGCATACACCGCCAAAACGGACTAAGGATTTTCAATCCTTCAGAGAGTTTTGTCAAGTGCACAGAGTGTGGACTCTATGCCAGAACCCTTTACAGGAATGTCAGACATGAGAACAAGTATTTCATGTCTGGTATACTTAGAGAGCGCCCATCTAGCTATTTGAAAAATATGCCTGATGTAAACTGTTGCAAAAAAACCAAGAAAGAACTGAACATGCCACAAGACAGCATACCGACACTGAGAGCAAACACCCAGCACTGTACTTTCCAGCTTGTTATACAAAAACACTTTACACATGTAATAGAAATTAGCAGCACAGGTTCAAATAGAAGTGTTTCAAGATGTTTGAGAGACATTTTAAATGTTCTCATTTTCATGAGTGCTTTTGTTGTGAACACAGTGTCCGAAAGGGGTTATCAGTGCACCTCAGATAAGTTAATCACAATGGATACATAAACATCAAGGGAGAAGTTTCAGACATTGTTATAGTCTGCATATCTCAATGTCAGTGTTAAAGGGACACGAAAGGCAAATATTAAGTCCAGCTAAAGTGATAGATTAGTGGTCGAGAATCTTTAAGGCGTCAATATTATCATGAACGGAGTCTTAATAAACGAGAAATTGAGATAAATGCAGGACATGATTAGAGACTCCCCCCGGGACATTAAAGTACTTGCCCAGTGACGAAAGCACTCCACAGTTATTCTGTCACTAGTATTCAAGCACTCGTTGCAAAGAACATCCTTGTATTGTATTACAAGACGAAATAAAATGCTGCTTGTCAAGTTCTATTTCATGTTTAGAAAAAACTCATTGAAATTACCGTTGACAATGATGCGGGCGGTTGAAAGGTTTCATTTTCGCTTGACTCTGCGTTGCCCATGCTTTCGTGTTTCAGCACTTTCGTCATTGCATAGTGCTGCACTGCTTTTGCTGGCTCACGAAACTTGCACAAACTGTAAGTAGCAGAGAATTCATTTCATGTGATGTCACGGGATGCCTGAACGGTCTAACGGCACTTGACCAAAAAGCAGCTGCAGCAGTAAATCCACTGCTTTGTCTTGGCTAGGTATCGCCGTCTGTTGGGCGCCGTCTCACTCACCGATGGTAGCACAGGGTGGTGATAGAATATGCATCACCACTCCCCTGGTAGGGAAGCGGGAAATTTGAATTGCGATGACGGTATTCGGACCTTTTAGATGTAATCTTCTCGTAAACTAAGTCTTTTCTTGGCATGATACAAGAGTTGCGAGGTTTTTGGAATGGTATTTAAACAATCAATGTCAACTTAGTATTTGCCTTTAGTGTCCCTTTAAGAAATGATTGTTTTAGACAGAGCTTTTTCTCATAAACAGAACGAGTTGCGCAATGCTGTAGCAAGTTCACTGGTGCTTAATACAATCGTGAAAGTGTGTTGCGGTATTGACAAATTGACAGTGTTGCTTGTCCCTATTACCATTATTTGGCTTTATTTTAACGTTTGTCTTTTTTTCTATTAAAGTGTTGCCCGAGTTATGTACAAGCAAATTGTATCCTTTTAGTGCTGTAGGAATGATGATGGCTGTAGTCTATATTTGGTCTACACTCCTGTGATAGCCCGACAGGGCTGACAGTATTAAGGCCGCCCCACATTCAGCGTTTTCCCGGCGTTTTCTGGCGTTTTGTCACCCGGCGTCGCTCGGCGTCGACGCTGAGGCTGGCGCCAAGCCAAAACGTCGTGCTCAAGGGACACCAGATCTCGCCGCCGCCGTCGGAAGCGGCTCGACAGCGCCGACCAATCAGCGCGCGGCAGGGCGTGGCCGCGCGCTTGCTGGCAACTCTTGCAAGAGACTTCCGCAGATTCGCAGTTCGCGCCGCCATTGCTGTTTGTTTGGTTGCTTCAATCATGCTACCGGCGAACATCGATAACGAGCTTCTTATAGCCATTGTAGAAGCAAGGCCGATATTGTGGCAGACCAAACACAAGGAACACAAGAATCGTTTAGGAGGTTTCTGGTAAAATAAATCTGGTCACATTGTGTGACGCTGCGCTGGCGCTGGTCCGCGTGCCGCTCGTGTGGCTGGACGCCCTCTCTGGCGCCGTTCATGCGACCACGCCGGGAGACGCAACGCCAAAAAACGCCGGTAGAAACGCTGAATGTGGGGCGGCCTTTATGAATTAATGAAATTAATGTTTTGAATGAAGTCTAATTGTAGCAGCTAAGCTGTCAACTAACTGTAAATGTAAAAGAAAACATATGGCAAAGAAAAAGTCATAGTTGCTACCCGCAATCTTCTGAACATAAATGAGTGCCAAGTACGTGAAATTTCATGGAAATGAGAAACAAAACAAGGTTTTTCATGCAGGTGTGGTCTAACACAATTGCCATTTATCCATGAAGGTTGCAACAGTTTATCTGTGGAAAAGAGTTAAGATGGAACATTAGCAGGTAGACAAATCTAAACATTTCTTGCCAGTACATTTGAAATTAATCAACACTGCATGCAAGCGCACTGAACAAGAAACTACAGTTTTACAACATGGCTGGTCTGATTCTTTGAGAGCATATGCTAGCCTTGACAGGAAAATAATAAATGTCTATAGCTGGTACTTGGAGCATAGCTTCTTGTAATGTACCATAGTCGAACACCTCCACATGTCCTGGCCGAATGTCAATCTTTTACATGCAGTGTAAACGCCCTTATAAAAAAGACCACCGCAATGAAATAATCTAGATGTCCCTGATGGCTGACTTGTTGTTTCACACAGAATGCACATAATTGCGCTGCCTCTGAACCACGCTTCCCCATTATGATCTCAAGGACAAAAAACGGGAAAAGGCAGCAGTGATGAAGAAGGCGTACAAAGAATTACGACAAGGGCATTCGACATCCTGCCTGCTGTACCTTGCTTCACTCGCAAGTTTTGCCACTGACCATGGCTTGAATCTCAATATCGTAAGACTGACTACTGTGGAATACTCTAGGATCAACTGTGTTGAAGAAAATTGGAGACTTTTCTTGAAGTACCACTTCAATTCACTTGTTAAATAATGGTTTTCTTTTGCTAAACATATGGTGCACGATTTTAACAACAAAGTGGTATGTACAACAAAGGATTTTTGAGGTCCAAGTACTTCGTTGTAATGGCATTTCCCTGTACAAAACAACATCAAAGCCACCCACAGTGCAAGGAAAAAAAAAGAAAGAGACCATAATTCACGCATATCGCCTAAACAAAGCAACTATGGCATGAGTACAACTCCTTTTAACACTTTGCAACTGGCATTTCAATGATGCAAGATGAGTAAATAACCAGCATACAATTCTCAAAAGCCTTAATTGGCTCAGGATTGATGCATACAGAAAGTACACACTAAACGAAACATAAAACGATCGAATGTGCATTCTCCAGGCTGAACCCACGAGTGTCAACAAAGTGCCAGGGCTGCATCACGGTCAAGGCATCGCCATTGCTGTAGAGGCAGAGATTCTCCTGGCACCTGCTGACATAGCAGAATAAATCTGGCTTTTGTTTCAGCTTGACTGCTCTTTCTATGTTTTGTCCAAGGTCTCACACGTCCATTGCTATGTCTTCTAGGATGCCTCAGTGGAAAGGCTACCAATAACTTGCAATGTATGGATGCCTTGACCTGCCTTCACGTGTTTTATGTGGGACAGATCTTCCGATTGACAAGTCACGCTCCTCAACTGGTCTGGCCTTTGTTTGCTTTTCAAAATTTCTGTCTAACATGACACAGGACTCAAGCTATTTCCTGTAAATTTTTTTGATCTGGCTTGCTCAGACACATAATCACGCAAACTTCACAAGTGCCCAAAGTGCCACATGCATCTGCCATTCTTAAAGGCTGTGCAACGTCTCATACTGCCAACTGCTCTGCCTTTCTCTTCATCTTTAGTGACCGTGGCAAAGGCCACTGAAATCAGTCCTGCACAGTGTGGGCGCATCTATGAGAACTCCTGCAAAGGTGCTTCTTGCTTTCACTCTGAGGGATGTAAAAGAGAAACTGATTTCAAACTCATGCCTAGCTTATTCATCAAAAGAAGGTGCTGCTTTAAAACTTAAGGAAGAAGTTTAACCTGCATCTAGAGACCCTAAAAAAATGTATATATATAATATCAATTTCACATATGGGCAAAACAATGAATATGATACTTGCAGCTGTGGTCGCAGTATGAATTTAAGTAAATGTAAGCTGACAAAGTACAAACAAGCTGTTATGCTCGAGGTCCTCTGTTTGAATCCTGCCATCGGATAATTAAATTATTTATTAATTAAGGCCAACGTCTTTCTTCGAAACTTTACCACTACTTCTCTATATCGGGTATGTTTCAAACTTCTTTTCTGGGCCGATCCCGGAGATTATGCACAGCCACTCCAACAAAATTGCATCATTTTCAGGTTTCAGCTCTCTTATTGTCTCACACTTTTAACATTTAAGTCTGAGAAGATTTATGCACTGTCTGCGTTTTGTTCGTGGGCCAACATTCTCAAAATTCTGAGGAATAATTTTGTCAAGAACGTAAGAGCTGGTATGTATGAGAAACTTTAGCGATAGAATGGTGTGGCAATAGAACTCGCATATACCGCATGTCGTATAGCAAAGTGTGGCATACAGCATACATATGCCTAAATATATATGGAACCTCACGACGATGGCATAAATTAGCTTGGAGTGCCCACATAATTGCCAATTGCTATAAAACCAGTCGCTCTCAGGCATGATCAACACTAATGAATATAATAGCACAGGACAGTATAAAGGCAATGCTATGGCATTGTAAAAGCAGCTTAGAACACATCAAAGTAGGCTGTGGCATTGCTTTTCACACAGTGCCAGAAGAGTTCTTGTGCTTGCAGGAATGAAGCTTCAAGTGAGCACAGACAAGCAAATATTGGTCCCCCAATGCCTGGTACACGGGTGTCCTCGCATTTCACCCCCATCGAAATCCGGCTGCCGTGGCTGGGATTAGCAGCCCAATACTGAAGTCACTTGGCCACCACAGCGGGTGCTCACTTCATGGGGCATCTAGTTAGCCTAGCAACAAATAGGTACATTGCACTCTGAACCGACATTGTTAGAATAAAGTGCATATATAGAAAATGATGTTATTTTCACTAAATTAATATTACAAGGCGGGGGAAAAAAATGTTGCAAATTATCACAACAAAAGCTGCCACTGAGATGAAGCGTGTAACATGAAAAATATAATAAGGCCATTACCAACCTTCTCTAAATGCACAAATATTTTTTACAACTAAGCTAATGGCCTAAATATGTTCAGGACATCTGCAGGGTGCCCGAGCCCACACCATAGCCATATCCCTTGGGACCAAAGTATTTTCCATAGCATGTCTTGCAGTAGATCTCTCCCTCTCGCTCGCAGAGAATGGTTGACTCAAGACGCTTACGACACTGATGGCAATTGAAGCAGGCTATGTGCCAGGCCTGAAAAGGAAGAAGAAGAAGAAGAAAAAAAAAATCGGCAGGCATCAGTCCTTGGGCACTGAAAGCTACAAAATCCCATAACAATAAAGGCAGTGCCGGCAACGACAACAATGATGGCGGCGGCCACTTGTGTTGAGCTCAATAGCTGCAACATAGGCTCCCCCACCAACCAACAGTGCAGGGCATTGCAGTATCGAGGCAGCCAGGCAGTCTCACAATGTCTGTGCTGTACGAACCTTATACTTTCCAAAGTGCCCAACTTCACGCATGCCGCAATCCATGGAATGACAATTGTTCCCATGTGCTTGACCGGTTAGCAATAGTAAATGCCTCAGCATTTGTCATTATTGTGCGACGATAATACAACATTATTGTGCAACGATAATACAAGGTGCATCAAGTCTGTCTGCATTGCATGACAGAAGCACTACTGTTGTGGTCAAGACAATGTGCCAATACTTCTGAGAGATGGAGAAGGCCGTGCAGTGACCAACGTGGATGAGTCGAGAGGCATCAACATGAGGAAAATGGTCATCCACCCATGATTTGGCCAGCAGAGCTATCTGTGTGCTGCCATTCGGTTCTTTGGAAAGAGAGTGCAATTAGATATTTTGCTGTGCTTTCACAAGTTTATGATGGGGAGAAGAAAAAAAAAATTTAGAATTGTCACTCCATGTCTATATGCCACTGACAGGTCACCAAGGCTAAGTCAGCAGAGTACGACTAGAGTTGAAACCTAGTTGACAGTGAGGCATGGAGGAAGGAAATTTAGTAAAGCAATGAAAGGGGCTACTTGGTGAACGTTCATGATTATATGACGATTTTGTGAAGGATGAGCAGTAACCATCAACCAGGTTGCATCGTGTATGAGGGGCAATCGGAATTTTAGGTTGGGTCGTAAATACAGCGTCACCTATAGGGGCTGCTGTTACGGGGATTCTCCCCATAACAATACTGTCACATTGTTGCGACTGCGAATAAGGCACTACCAAAGGCCCGAGTTAAGAAGTTAACTTTTTACTGGGTGAAATTACAAGTAACACTCAAAGCACAATGATCTTTGGTTGTAGAAATCTGACCTCTTGAGGCTGAACATTGGCAGCATGAATAGGGTTGCTAAACACAAGGCCTTATCACTTGAGGTCAATTGCTGAGAAGCAAAATAATCCTTTTGGGGTTGCCAGAGGTCTCGCCTTCCACAATCTTAATGTCGAAGAAAAAAAGAAAAAAAAGAAAGACCCCCCCCCCCCCCCCCCCCCCCCCCCCCCCCCCCGTAAAAAAAGTAAGGAACAGATTCCCAGCGATTCACCAACTGATAATTTGGACTCGAAGGGGATCGCCAAAACGTCCTAATAATCGGGAGTCTGACATACCCGATTTGTTAAAAATCAGTGACTTGATTCCAAAAGCGGCCAAAAAAGGTACATCATATTCATGGATTGCCCACTTTGGGAACTACATACCTTCAATTTCACATGACTATAGTGCCAGATGCATCGGAGTCTAGGGGCGACAGCTTTCTTGGCAAAGTGCCAAGCATGCTATCTTTTGTATGACTAGCTCAAGACACATCGGCTTCTGTGAGCAACATCACTTTTGTCGTTATCACTGTGCGGAAACACTGCCACCCTTTGATGCATCCAGTGCTAGTCACATGAAATATTGTGAAAATGAATGTGTCTTCTGAAAGTGATCATTTATGCATATGCCCCGCGTTTGTAAAAGCGCATTGCTGCACGCACATATGCTTGCCCTTGACCTAGACATTCCGGGACCATGATTTCTTAGCCATGTTGTTTGCGCTATTCGTTTTCCTGCTTCGTCAGTGGTCAGAGCGATGATATCGACAGGACCAGTGAAGGAGTAGCCAGCCACAAACAGTAGGTGATAAGAGTGGCATAGAATCGAGAGGAAAGCATCGCTGAAAAATCGTGGCCATGCTGTTGCTACAGATAGATGAAAGTACAGTCAATGCTTGCACCGAATTCGCATTGACGACTACTAGATCAACTAGGCTTTGCTAGTTTTGGTTTTGCACAGCACTGGCGACATGGCCGAAGTCCAAATCATCACACGATGCGGCGCAAGGTGTCCAAGATTTCAATCGTCCTTATACGTTGTCCATGGGGCAAGTGGCGGTGCTGCGGGGCTCTACAAATAATCAAACATGTCCAAATTACCAGCACCCAATCAAGCATGTCCAAATTATCGGTCGTTAACTGTACTGAAATTAATAAGAGTACTTTTACCACAAATACTATGTGCTTTAGGCAAGCACTCAATATGCGACAACTTTTGGATATAAGTAGCAGACTAATTTTTCAGAGCTGCTCGATTATTTAACCACAGCATCGCTACCTAACTCGATCGAACCAACTTGCAGGTTTTCCGTGCAGGGAAAGAATACATGATGGTGACCGAAATTTTGAATGTCTCCGAGATGCAGTGCCAGGTCTCACTCTGAATTAACCTGCAGCCCATTCCTTAGAACCAATGGATAACACTGACTGAAATTTCAGACATCATACTGAATCTCGCTCAATTTTTCAGACATAATGCGTGCGTGATGTTGCAAAACAACACATGTGGCAGCCATGAATGAAGCTTCTGCAATTTAAGTTGTTGTCCCACATCTATGTGATTAAAATCGTAGCTTTATTTGTGGTGTCAGAGGCATTTTGAGACTGCATAAGACAGTGTGGAGGGCAGTTCGCTCAGGTGAAAATAGCACTGTGTCGTCAACTCTAGGTGACAACGGAGGCTGTGTTGGTAAGCTACGATGGAAGAGTGGACGTGAAAGATTCTGATGTGAAAGTGAATTGTACCTACATTTTTTCTCCCGCCTTTCCAAGTGCCACATAGCCACTGTGAAGGGATCTATGGTGACACAGCATCAAACTGTGACTGGTTACCGACTCTCAAACTGAACGAAACCGAAAAGTGGCTGGCGATTGTACTTCCTCGAATGCCAGTTTTACCAAATTGGTTACATCGAGGTTTAACTGTACTACTACCGTATTTACCTTATTCTAATGAGCCCCCAAATGTAACACAGACCCACCCAACTTTCGCTAGTATAAGTTAAGAAAATAAAGATGCACCTGTGTGTAATGTGATCTCAATTTATACAAAGCAAATATAGCATGCTCTCAACAGTTGTGATCACAAAAAATGCGTCGCGCAGGATTTACCTTGATTGAAGGAATATTTTTTAGTGAGCACTCGTAATGACAGTGCTGTATCATCGGCAACATTAGAGCTTCAGTGGCCACTGATACCAAGCATGCAAGAACGGTATTCTCAAGCAACTCCTTTTAGAGGTACTACTACTATCACTTTTACAGGATTCTATGCAATTCTGCACTGGAGTTGAAGTATGTCGGCAACAGTGTTTCTGGCACCGTGGGCAGCAGAGCTTGGCCATATAAGCCAACGCATACCATGCAGTCGTGCGAAATTTTGCGAACGTGACAGCATTTCCGAAAGTGACTGCCCGAGAATGCCACTAGCGCCAGGTCGTAATTGACCACAAAATTGATTCGCTGCAACCTTCATTAAAACATGCTCTGTCGCCATGTTGTGATGGCAGGCTGTCTGCAATGCTGTGAACACAATTTTGGTATTGTATCCGATTATAATGCGCAAGCAATTTTTGTACCAGTTTTCTCAGGGGAAAAAGGTTTGCGTTAGATTCGAGTAAATCTGGTACATGTCACTGTGGTGTTGACAGAACAGAATATGTAATGTGTCATAGTACATTCGAGTATGATTCTACATTTGTGAGAAAATGTTCCAAAAGCCAGGGGAACTCATGCTTCAAAGTGTTGTTTTCACTGGCTTTACTCAACGAAAAAATAACAAAAAACATAGACGTTTCGCCACCTATGCGGGTGGCATCGTCAGTACATAAATGGCAACAAATGAGAAATACATCCTATTTATCTATGAAACTGCTGTAAACATCCGGCAGGGGGCCACGGTTAGAATTGCATGAAGATTGATTACGACGGATCAACCATGATTCTACAAATTTTCTTGGGCCCCATCGGTGTTTCCATGCTAGCGTGGTTACATTGTCAAAATCGAACATGTGTCCCTTTGATAAACAATGATCAACCAATTCCGTCTTGGCACGTGTAGCATGGGTGGCTTTCGTAGCATCTCTTAAATGTTCCTTGAGTCGAGTGCGACGTCGCCGCCCCGTCTCACCAATGTAGCTGGCACCACAGTCCGAGCAGTCGACCTTGTAGACGACACAACTTTGTTCGTCCGGAGGTGTGTGGTCCTTTGGCTTCGGGAACACGTTTCCCAATGTGTACGAGGGTTTGAACACAGTTCGAACACCCAAAGGCCGTAAAGCCCTGCGCACTGCTTCCGATACACCGCGGACATACGGAATGCACACAAAGGAAGCTGGCCTTTCGGCCTTGCTCTCGCGGGGTTTTTGCATGCGGCGCTGCGTATCACTGACAAAGCGCTCAGGGTAACTCCGTTTATGCAAAGAGCGGCAACTTCGTTAATTCTTGCTCCCTCAAAGTTTGCGTTGACGAGAGCGCATCGCGACGGAACAGGAGCGTACGTACCACGGCATGTTTGTGTTGTATAGGGTGGTGAGAGTCAAAACTCGGCACACTCCCGCTATCGCAAGATTTGCGATATACGGCTGTCTCCACCGAACCTCCTTCGCTCCGTCGTACCAGCACGTCTAGAAAGGCTAGACTGCCACTATTCTCCGTCTCGCATGTAAATTGAATGGCATGATGGACGGCATTAAGCGCCTCATGCATGGCATGCAGGTTTTTCTTTTCGACAATCACAAAGGTGTCATCTACATAGCGACAGTACATATTGACAACGAAGGGCAAGGACGTCATCACAGCCGTTTCCACGTGTTGCATTAACAGATCAGCCACGATTACAGAAACAGACTACCCATCGGGACGCCTTCTATCTGGTGATATATGGTGCCGGCAAACGTGAAATATGTTTGCTTCAAGCAGAACCTAAGCAGAATCATGATGTCGTCGACAGTCAGGGAAGTACGGCTTTCGAAGGTACAGTCATCCTGCAGGCGTTTCTCAATAATATCCGTAGCCAATGCTATCGGCACATTTGTGAACAAGGACACGACATCGTAGGATACCATGACATCGTCATCCCGAAGTTTTTTGTTATTTTTCGTTGAGTAAAGCCAGTGAAAACAACACTTTGAAGCAAAAGATTCTACATTTACAATTTCTCATTTGCAACTGAGAATGACACGACGCAAAGTGACACAATTAGTATTTATATTTTCGTAAAGGTTTCCATTACACTACTGGACGTCCCCAGTGCATCTATTGGAAATTCTGTGTGGACATCCAATCCTTTGTCAGTATCTTCTAGACATGCCACAAGATATCCCTGTTATGGGATGTTGAGAACTCAAACGGGGATAGCTGTGGTAACTTGAAAAGGCTTTGCCCCCATCCATGTATCAATAGGCATGTAGGCCTTCACACAGAGGCAACAGCTGGCACCACTGTTTATACACTAGGCTGGCACCGCACTCTGCTGCAACAATGAAGCAGGTTTGTGGTCTCAGAAGCAAGTCGCAGATGAGCCAAGTGGACCTGCTCTGTGGGCACACACCTAGACCACACAATATTGCTCATCGAAGATGCACCACTCTCAACAGGAAAACGTTCACTCACTGCTCCGCCTCCCATTTTCTTCTCGGCCATGTAAACTGCCTTGCCACACCGGGGGCAAACGTCAGTGCCTCCCCAACGATTCTGGGTCACGGGCTTCACAGTGCCATTCTGAGGTGCCACATGCGCTTGAGCTGTCGCTGGAATGTTGCTGTGAAGAAGAAAAATACACCACAAGAATTGGACCAAAAAGAATGTACGTTCATTGCAATCACTGATAATAATAGGGCCGTTGACTTGAAAGTGGCAGCAAACTTCAATCTCAGGTTTTTATGGGACTTCTGGCGCCTTAAATGATTAGCTGCGTATATTGATAATAAGTCCCTCCAGAGACAAGTGAAACAGAAGTAATGTATAATCATCATCAGCCTATTTTTATGTCTCTTGCAGGAGGAGTGCCTTTTCCAGCCACCTCCAATTACCCCTGCCTGGCTATTCTGAGCTGTGCCAGCAAATTTTCTAATTTCATCAGCCCGCCTAATTTTCTGTCATTCCTAACTGCGCTTCCATTCTCTTAACCGTTTAAGTGTTGGCGGAGAAAAAATAATGAAGGAAAAGAAAAGTGTTCAGAAAATGACACTTTTTAATATTTAACGTCTCGATAACAACTCTTTTGCAGATTTGAAATTTATGACATGAGCGCAGTAAATTTACAACTTGTGTCTACAACACACAAATGTAAAACGAGGAGGCACTGGCTCCATATCATTGTAACTTTGCCCAATGCTGCGATGTGTCAAAACTATCGCCATATTCAGCGACATCAGAGTCACTGGATGTGTCTACAGCACTGAAAACAGTGGCGTCACTGTTAATGCATTTATGCAGAAGCAAATCACCCTTGGAGTTTGACGACTCAATCAAATGAAGGTCGCATTTTCACAATGGGCACACCAATACAGGACTGGCAGCTGCCGGATGAACATAGAGTCTGTAGGCCTCCTAGAAGCCAAAGAGGCAACACGCCGGAATATGAAAATGGACTGGACCAGCCTGGCCTGTTACTGGCATTGGAAAGAGCGCCCAAACAGGCGGACAAAGCAGACTCGTCCTTGGGTGCTAATTGCAAGGAAAAAGTGCAACTAAGACTTGTCCACGGCACTTAAAGGGTTAACATGTAGCATACTTGAGCAAGATTATAGCACACACATTAGACTAGAATTTGATAAACATTGTTAGTGGCAATACAAGTTGATAGTTTAGCCCCTTGGTTACGCTGAGTGATTCCTCTGTCCTAAAGCCAGTATTCGCTAAAGTATACAGCGGAGATTATTACCACATTTTGCCCAAAAATTCCGTTAGTCTTACTAAATCTGAGGAATTGACTTTAGACCATTAATTCAATTTAGGTAAAACTCAGGCAGTTAGCATCGGTACCTGAAAGAAATATACTAGTGTCACTGGCATACATACATAATAGGATGATTCAAATGAGAACTGTAATTATTAACGGCAAATGCTGAAATACAGAATAATTATACAATTATCAGTTTTCTAGTGATAGTGACCTCGGCACCCTTGAAGTGCAATGCACATATTCCAATGCTTCAGAGAGGAGGGGGGAGGATATACGCACAAATGGGCCTTCTTTTTTACTCTGTTTTCTCTATACGCTATGCGCAGCACCTATAGGGGTGCCACTGAAAGCCGCGTAGCTGCTGGAACCGCAGGAGAGCCCTGCGGTTTCCACTGCAGGCATGGCTGAAGTGTGTGCGTGCGATTCGCTGCTTGTGCACGTACCAGATAGTTACTTCTGCGGTGTCAGTGTGCGCAAGGAAATCACACTGTACAATAGTGGACATGTGTTCGACTTCACGGCTGTCTAGGACAACATTGTCTCCTTATGCGCCAAGTGTTTGCCACAGATGAGCATCAACATTGCAAGCTTGCCTATGAAGTGGAGCTCATCGCCAATATGCCGCTTTCATTACAACGCCCCGGCCGCTAATGGCTTCATTTGTTGGCGCATGAACCAAAGTTCTGCATGCACACACTTGCTTCATTTACATGCCATGTATTTTTATAGTAGGTTGAGCGAGTGCCATCGCGCCTGCGAATACATGATTCGTACATGGCCACGTGAGAAGCCAGTGACGGTAAAGCTTGCAAAACCAGCACGATGAGCTTGAGCAAAATAGCACATAGAGACTCCGGCAGTAATTAAGGGTTGACTGTTTTTATGCTTTCATCTTACCACTGTCTGCACAGCATGGATTTCACATGTTCCATCGTTAAACAAGCAAAGCGTTTCTATGATTTCATGGGAGCACGCAAGTCAGATATCAGAAGACGCCATAGCTGAAAATTTGCCTGCCTGGTCAGTCAAGAGCATATTGTTTTTATATTTTATGTTACTCTTTAGTGCCTCTGCCAATTTTACTAGTATCACCCTCGCAACCAAATACAGAATTAAACTGCATGTTGTATCGCCTTTTATAGTTCCCCAAGTCTGAATAGCCAATGCAGCGGTTCTTAATTAGTCACAAGAGTACTACCTTGACACATGATTAACAGTGTGAAAGCAAATACAAAGCATGCCATTAAATAATTCTTGTAAATCACATGCAACATTGAAATCATTTTCAAAGCAGAGACAACTACAGTGAAGCAATATGAACATATATTGACCCATTACATGCAAAAGAAGAAAAAGAGAACAAGCACTCGCTAGTACCACTAACAACTAAAGAAAGCAAAAAAAAAAAAGGAAACATGAAGGTTTCAGAATTGACCACAATACATGACACAGCTGGGGTAAAGTGAAACTGCATTAGTTGCAGACATCAGGGCTTCGATGTTCAGGCATTTCCCATTACCGCGAAGTGACATTGAGAAGCATTCTAAACGAGGTTGAATGCCCTGTCAAAGCCTTTAATACTCACAGACGCCAGCTTGTACAGCCAACATGCAGATGGCTGAAGCGAGCGTGCACTGACGTTTTATGCCGCAAGTCGCATTTCAATGCCATCGATAGGTGGAGCAACAGCCGATTCCGTTGCAACGCGTAGGAGATTGCTTGACGCCTTTTTGAAGGCTTTGAAGGCTCCTGCTTTTTAATACAGAGCCCTTTGTTCAAAGAATCTAAACACAATGAACGCTTCACAGCTTCGCCATGTTCGCCATTCGTCATGTTCTATGCCAGTGCCCGCAGCACACTGTGCACAAACAATCGCTTTCCTTCGTGCTGAACCAGTTCGACAACCAGCTGCTGTTGGAAGAAATAATTTTACATCTACACGACTTAACATCGCATCAGAAGGCCGTGCAAGAGCTACTGTGCTCCTTGAGATCGACCAGCCTGTCTGAACGCTTGTGACTGAAACGCCTTTTCTGTTACCTGTTTTCCTTCATTCTTTTTAAAATTTTTCTTTCCCCATTTGCTCTTTGTGCTTTTTAAAGTACCAAACTATGCAAAGTTTTCTCAAGACATCGATGATAGAAGCATTAAATCCTGATCAAAAACGCAAACATGACAGCACGTGCATAGGCGCAGACGGGAACAGTGCTCGTCCGAACCCGCCTACGCTTCGCAGCCTTGACAACAGGCGGCGTTGTCAGCGTTTTGTGCATAGTGTATACCACCACTCCACGATTTTGAATGGTACATTGAACAATTTCGCATTTCGAATGCATTAACAAAAGAAATGTTAGCCGGCAGCACAGCCTATCGTGATCACTAAGCACCGCCACGATCAACAGGAGTGCTTCTTATACACATATGAAAGCAGCAACGAATCTTCATGCCGGTTTATTCCCTTTTGGCTTGTTTCTTTTGTTTTTGTTTTGCACAGCAAAATACCATGTTGCAGCTATCTGACGCTTCCATCTGTCTTCTTTACGAAGGTAAAGATGGCGGCATTGCGTTGACGGAAAGCTACATGATCCGTGATGTGATGGTACCTCCTGAAGCCCAATTTTCTACCCAATTTTTTTTACAGCAAAGCTGCTAAGAGCTAGTTTCTCCAATATCGTGTCCGCGTGTAGAAAAGCTATCATCATTAGCAATGGATCTAGCATCGTCGTAGTCTTCTACAGCTGGCTCGTTGGCGCACCTCGGCGCTAACTCATGAACGTGCTTGTGCCAGTGCTCCCACATTCATCATAGTCATTAAATAATTATGACGACATAACCAATAATTGAGAAAGACTTTAATGAACTGTCAGAATTTATCCAGTGATAAGCACCAGGGCCGCACACTTCAGCTTCGCTGGTTAAACATCTATACGAACTGCTTGGGCTGATAGGCAAGCTTATAAAACATTGCCGCCTCTCTCGTCAACTACATTCCAATGCATGGAGGCATAGATTCAGTTTTTCTGGGTGGGACTTGTACTCAATTGTTCAGGTGTCACTAACTGTGAAACATTGTAAAAAAAACGGGACTTCAGGATGGCTGCATTAATTAAAAAATGATCACATATACATTAACATGCACAGACAATATTTTAAGAAGCACAGTGAGCCTTGTAGTTATTGAAGCAGTGTCTCAATAATGATGTTTCGGTCTGACCATGTACCATTTGTTGCAGACAGAGTGTTCAAGCAGGTACAACATACTTGTCAAGTCACAGTTGAAGATTCCTATAATCCCAAGACAATTTAAAAGCTGAACTGAAAGCCTGCATGTTGTGTGCGATGCATGATACCCAATCTCAAGAGCCAGCAATGTTCGCAGCCATGAGAGTAGACATGAAACATCCACAGTCCATAGAATGTAGTTAAAGAGGTATTTCACAAAGCACCAAATGTGCCACGTACGAGCTGTACCACATACGAGCTTTGCTACAGAATCGATGGCAGTATTTACTACCACTGCCATAGAAAGCCAGCACTTTGATTTTATGGGTCACATGGCCCTGTTTAGCTCTGTCCTAGTTGATCATAGACATTTGTTGGAAAATGCATGTTTCACCTTTAACCATCCGACAGCTGTTGACCATGTATGGTAGAGAACACAGCTCCTTCGTTCACCCAATATAAAATTATCCGCTGAGTTGCGCATGCTGGTACGAACTGAAATTGGTGTTGTTCTCCAGTTGCGTACTTGTTCACTTTGCCATCGCTATCACCAGACTGCAACCAAGAAGTCTACTGGAAATGACCTATAATGCCTAGAGCATCCCGGACTCTGTACACAGCCCACTTTTTAATCCTAAACCCTTCCCTATTAGAAACAAACAACATCATGCTTGCCACACGGAAGCTGACAGCTGACATCAAGTGCATGCAGCACAGGGTAATGTGCTCTCAGCTGATTGAATGGGTTCTGTACGGCTATGTTCGCTGATGGCACTGTTTGTGGTGCCCTGCATACGACTATGCTATGTGAAAATAAATAGCTCTGACAAGAAGTCGGATGGTCTAATATGCAATGAAGATACCTGGTAGGTGGTCCATTCCTGTACTTGTCACCAGTGTCCATGGAGAGCACCCCAGCACCACCGCCGCCATAGCCGTAACCCTTCGGGCCAAACAGCTTGCCATAGCAGGAGCGGCAGTAGATGTTTCCTTCATGCTCGGTCAGGTTGCTGCTGTCCAGGCGCCGATGGCAGTCAGCATTGGCTGTGCGCCAAGGAAAGTGCACCGCTTGTTTCAAGCAAAGAGCTCAAGGATCTGCCCAAAGCACCAGCCTGTTATGTGCAGTAAACGACATAAAGTGAATCCATGTCAAGTGTGAACTAATGATGACCAGCACTGAAGTCATGCTGTAAGCAACATTCAGATTGCTGGCTGTCTTTCCACGCCTTGCAGTGTCTGGCAAACAAAGATGCACCTGGACCATAAATATGCACCACAGAAACATGCTACCAGTGTCTTGGGTGTCACGACCGACCTACAACACGGTTTGTAGCCACTAGCAACAATGCCATAGCCATGCGATACTGATCTCCTCCATTCAGACCACATGCACGCTTGTTGCGAAATTTGGAGAGCTCATCGTGCGCGAGCTAGAATAATTCAAACTGTCGTCTGCAATATGGCAATGCAAATGAAGCCCTCTCTCAGAATTAAGCCTGCCATGATATACATCCAGCACTAATTTTCACGCGTGCAGCAGTTTAAGAAAGTAAGAAAAAAGAAAATTTCAGGAGAGCCCATCTTTCTATGAATGTCAACGTTAATGCAATCAGCACTGAAACAATGTAGCGACACACCATATTGCCACATTTGAAATGCATCATGTATGAGGTATGTATGCAGCAGGGCTATTCTTGCGCAAGTTCCTCTGGATGAGCTGCACCATTTATCAAAGTTGTCCAAAGTCACATGTTCTGCATGTGAATATATTAAGTTAAGAAAACCAGCAAAATTGGCAGTTTGCTTCATTATATTGAAATGTTGTTATATATGAAATTTTGTTTTATGCAAAAAAGTGCTGTCGATGATGGATTTTATTACACAAAAGGGGTCGCGAATCTTTCCGGATATCAGGCAATCGAAAAAAGCAAATTTGAATGAGAAAAAAAATCATTTTGTTCAATTTGAGAGTCGGCGACAAAAGATATGGTTTCATGCCATATTGACAATATCATTCTATCAGCATACAAAGTCAACACAGCCACACTTTTGCATCCACACCACCCCTACAGCTGATAGTGTCGCCTGCAGTGGGAAAATGTTATCATGAAAAGCACCGACAGTGGGGAGCAACGTTACTAGACCAGCTTCAGTTTTCAAACTCGGTGCCGTTGTATGGAACCGCCACCCGCCAGCGCCTTCGTGGCACTGCAGTCGCGCCCAGCTTCACTTCCTCACTAGCCAGCTACGCGGGCAGGCCGGACTAAGTACGCGGTGCAGCATTGGTGTATTCTGTGGTTCGTTGTTGATGGCGAATTTCAGCAAGCATGTCATTCGCGAAACTGTAGCCTTCGCAGAGTTTTAAGAATATCAGCAGATGATGCCGACGTGCTGCGTACCTGGCTGCATAGGTGGCTATCGGAACGATGTCGACAGTTCGGCACGCCACTTTTTCTGTGCTCCCAGCAATACGATGCTTCGCTCGGGGTGGAACAGAGCGATTCCTCACGCTGACCAGGAACTCGCTGTGAAATCCACGGCATGCGCTTGTGCCATTGCTCCCGCATTCGTCGTCGTCTACCACAGCTGGCTGCGTTGCCGTTCATCATTCCAGCGTAGAATTTCACTTCTCTTCTGCCGCCGTTATGGGGAGGCTGTGTTTACGGGCGTATGAGCCATTGATTAAGGGAGTATGAGCGATTGTTTTACGTAACGGACAGATTTAATTTTGAAGAAATTTAATTTCAAAGAATCACAAGCGGCAAGTAGTTGGTGAAGGCTGCTAACCACGCCGCTGAGCAAACTCGAGACATCGAACGCAAGCGACAACGGCGAACTGCAGGCATACCATCAGCGACGTTGTTCTCTCCGTCGCAGCCGATCGTGTGACTAACCTCATAATTGAGAAATACTTTAAGGAACCCTTGGGATTAACCCAGTGACAAACACAGGAGCCGCATGTTTTAGCTTCGCTCGTTGATCATCTTTACGGAGTGGAAGAGCCACTGATTAAAAAAATTTTTTTTTTGTGCCTTGTGTGTTCCAAGACCGACCTCATCTTTCTTTTTGTAGCGCTTCTTTGGCCTGCTGAGAAGCTTCGGTGGAGATGAAGATCATTCTACAATCACGCACTTTGGCCAGATCTTCAAGCTCCTGAGCCTAAACTGCGCAAAACGTTAAGCCGACAGGGAGAAACACACGACATTTAGAAATGCAGCTTCTGCGCTTCGCTGTACGCATTTCTTCCTTTCGTGCAGTTTACCCTTCTTTCTGTATGAACCAACTGGCCCAACACACTCTATTGCTGTAGGTGGATACCGCTTCCTCATGGTATTACTAATTCGGACAAGGGAGAACGCCAGCGAGCGTGAAACACGGGCAAACTGCCCGTCCGCATGAGCTCAAGGCTGCGGCGAGGCGTCTGCAGTGGAGCTCGATGGAACGGCGCTGCCATCTGGCGGCTGTCGCAGAAGTGGCGACAGCGGCTATAAGCGCACGGGTTGAGAGTTTTACAACTGAAGCTAGTCTAGTAATGTTGAGTGGGGAGCGAATGCTTCGTCTGCCTCTCACTTCAATATATCTCTGAAAATCCAGATTAGGCAACCTCCAAGACATAACGCACAGGAAGAGAGCGCATGATGCCACGCCATCTCAGCTCACGCAGTCTTTGCCCGGGTTAGATTAACTCTAAAAAAATTGGTGGTGCATTCATCCTATAGAGATGACTGGCGACGATAATGCAATTAGCATTCTTTCTCATGATGGGTCTTTACTTGATTAGATGTGATGGATTCTTGTGATGGTGGAATTAACGGGACAGAGACAGGATTGTATGATATATTAAATTGAAGAATTGTAATCTTTATGTAGTTTCATTGTTTTCTATATACATTTTTAAGTACAGTAATGTGCATTTGAATATACTGTTACGGAAGGATAAACGAAGAGGAAGGAAGAGGAAGATCGCGAGACGCTGGCTGCTGCATGTTGTTGCTGGTCAGCCATCTTTAACTACACTGACTCTACTTGTGTATATATTGTAAATACAGTCTCTCTATACTCCCAACATCTCCATAACATATTGGTGGAGGTGCTGGGTACCATTGCTGGAAATGGAGCTCCGCAGTGAATGTCGCATCACCGTCGCCACCATGAATGACTGTGAGCATGCGGGATCAACGTCGTTGCCGTCTCCAACGTCACCGTCGCCAGCTACGTCACTGTCCTCTTCGGTTGTGGTTGTGCAACCCAAGGATCTTGGAACTTTCTGTGGGACCGATGGCGCCGACGTTGAGGAGTGGGTGGCGATGTACGAATGCGTGAGTGGAATCAACAGATGGGACTCTACGCTTATGCTAGCTAACCTGTTGTTCTACTGAAGAAGCACGGCAAAGGTGTGGTACGAAAACCACGACGAGCAGCTAATAAGCTGGGACCAATGCAAAGAGAAGTTGGTAGAGTTGTTTGGCAAACCACCCGGCCGAAGAATTGCCGCAAAGCAGAAACTGGCCTCCCGTGCCCAATCCCCCGCGAAGTCCTATGTCATGTACATCCAGGATGTGCTGGCGCTTTGTCGTAAAGCCAATCATGACATGACAGAAGCTTAGAAGGTCGGGCGCATGCTGAAGGGCATTGCTGACGACGCCTTTAATCTGCTCATGTGCAAAAGCTGCTCGACAGTTGATGCTATCATCAAAGAGTGCCGACAATTCGAGCAGGCCAAAAGCCTGCAACCATTCTTGCTACCATTCACCAGACTTCCCAATATTGCCGCAATGTCGACGTGTGAAGATAAACCCGCACAGCAGCATGCGTCACCATCAGAGGACGTGGTGCGAATTGTTTGATGTGAATTGAATGCGATGGTGCCTGCAGCTTTCTGTTCACGTAGCCCTAATGCTACCTCTTTTTCAGTTCCCCTCGTACAAGCCATCATTCGCCAGGAGCTTGAAAACATTGTCTGGGGTGTCGCCAACCCCAGAGCCAACGAACGCCCTTCTACTATTTTCGCTTCACCCCAACGCTTCTCTCCGCATTATTGCAACCCGACTGAGTAGAGAACTGCGGACGATCAGCGAATATGTTTTACCTGTTGCTGCATTGGTCATGTCGTCCTATACTGTCGCAACTCGTGGCCCTCAACACCTCGCACCCTGACCAATCTGGGCCGTTTTGATGGAAATGCCTGCAGTGTTTTGCCCACTACCAAGTCTAACAGCGCCAACAGCTCTGCTAGGAACACATGGTACAGTCGCTCACCATCGCCATGCGGACACCAGTCTCGTTCACCGCAAACATGTCGCCCATCTTCCCATTCGCCGCAGCCACATCGCCTTTCGTCCCCTGTGGCTTTTGGCCGCACCCTTTCGGAAAACTAAGAAATGCAACCCTTGGAGGTGGTCCTGCATTGCCTACTACAGCAGCAAGTCCTCTGTCTGTGCCCACAAAGAGAAGTGTAATTGACCTTTCTTTCGCATAGGTCTTGATCTGCTTGGCCCTTTGCCGACGACAACTAGAGGGAATAAGTTGATCGCCGTCGCTACTGTGTACACGACACGCTACATGATCACAAAGGCGTTGCCGACTAGTTGCATAACAGACGTCGCCGATTTCCTCACGATGTCATTCTCCAACACGGTGCACCTCGACAGTTACAGACAGCAGCCGCTTGTACTTGTCTCGAGTTGTCGATGACCTTTTCCACTTTTGTGCCACTGAGCACATGCTGCCAACCACCTACCACCCACAAACGAATGGCCCTTATGGAACGTCTAAACCGAACACTCACAGAGATGCTGTCGATGTACGTTTCCAACAACCACCGCGACTGGTATGCCATGCTGGCCTACGCCACATTCGCGTATAACTCGTCCCGACATGACACTGCAGGATAGTCACCCTTTTATCTTTTGTATGGTCGTGACCCCACATTGCTGTTTGACACAATTTTCCCTTCTGTGCCACGTGTTGCAACTGAGTACGCTCGTGAAGTCATCGATCGCACTCAAAGGGCGTGTTAAGTCGCCCGATCTCGTCTATTAGCCTCGCAGTGTATACAAAAAGAGTGTTATGATCGGTGCCATTGCGATGTTAAGTTCGCCCCAGGTGCTTGAATGCTCCTTTGGTCACCATGTATGGGGGCAGCCTTTCCCAGAAGCTTCTCTCTCGCTACACAGGGCTTTATGAAGTCCTACGTCAAGTTAACAATGTAAATTATGGGATTTTGCCGTTATAGTTTTATCCATCCTTCAAGTCCGATGGCTGGTCAAATTGTGCACATTTCGCTGCTGAAGCCATATTTCGCTCGCAATTCTTCGCCTACCATGCACCGAGACAGCGCTTCAGCACCCCGGGGGTCCTGTCACGGAAGGATAAAAGAAAGATCGCGAGACACTGGCTGCTGCATGTTGTTGCTGGTCAGCCATTTTCAACTACACTGACTCTGCTCGTGTATGTATTGTAAATACAGTCTTTCTGTACTCTGTGGGGTTCTCCCACCCATGCTCTTGGGACAAAGGAACAACACAGTAGTGCAAACACTCACAAGGGCATTTATTGCACCTTTCATAGATCAATGCCTGCTAGCCGAGTTGCTATCTACAAAACATGCCAATGGGCGCGTGACAAATCTAGAAGTCCGATTCACCGCGACCGGATAGCGAGCGAATATGTTCGCCCCATGCTGGATCCCAACGCCTGGTCGTTCGCGTGTACGGTCACGTGAACGGTGGCGCGTTCCAAGGCGGCCACGCGAGGCGGTCTCGCAGAAGCATGGGTCGCCGCGCGCGCGGGATGTCCACGCTCTTTGTCGACCCGCCGGGAAAGAGAAGGCCTGTCTCCCCTGCGCCCCCAAGTAACCCTGCCGTGAAGCTGCGTTAGCAGCGCAACACTCGCGCCATCTCTCGCACTGCGCCCCAACCACATCGACCGCCGCGGGCATCACGCAGGCCACGCGGCGAAGCCGCATTACAGGAGACACGCTATGCGGGAAAAACATCAGGGGACGCGCGAGAGTCGCGCATCCCCACAACTCCCAACACACCCGTAACAATATTCACATTATATGTATGTTCTATAGTACATTTGTACAGTTTACGACAAAATGTTTATCGGTTCAGTAGAGTTAGTAGACAGCAGTGCATCATTTTCTCGTTTGTTGCTGCTGCCGATGAGCAGAAGGCGATCGATAGAGAAGTACAATGCATTTGTGTGAGGTCTAAACTGTCTGATTCTGCGGACAAAGATATGGTCAAGCACACCACTGGTCCTCCCCAGGGGTACCATGTTGAGGGAGGCCCGCTCGGCGGCACATGCCTCTCATGTACTCCGGAAACCATGCATTTTGGGGCTTTGAGAGGTCAATGTGAGCTCTCGGCCCCCGTGCCGATCCGATCTTGTCCTGTATAATGACCTGTATATAGTGTATAAAGTCCCTTTCGTTATTCTCACTGACGCCTGACTCGGAGCCTTCGCTACCAACGCTCTGTCACGAAACGGGTGACGAGAGCTACGGGACCACCTCAAAGTCGTAACAGTGGATGGCAGCTACGGGATTGACCGGCATCGGCTACCTCGGCACGGTGAGTGCCTGAAGTTTACTTCAACCGCCAGACTTTCTCTGACACAGGTTATAGTAGCTTAGGGAAGGATTTGGTGTTGCATTGTGTTAACCTTGTGTGTTTCAAGCCTAGTGAGAGTGTTTTAAAAACCAGGGGATGCTGAGGGGGTAAACAGGGCAGTGTGTGAAATACTTGCGGATGTCTTACTAGTAGCGTTATAGTAGTGTACGGCAGGTATAGTATTCAAAAAGGGTAAACAGCAGGAGGACAGTGTGAACGACAGGAACTTCTCCAAATTTGTGAGGAGTTGGGCATTGAGTTGGGCTCAACCAAAAGAAAGAATGCGATCCTTGAGGTCATGAGGACTGGGGACGTAACGGCTGAGGAAGCCGAAGAGGCCTGGGCGGATATCAATGAACGTCGGGAAAGGGAGAAAAGGAGGAAAGGAGAGAGAGTCGTGAGCACGAGCTTAATATGAAAGAGTTGGAGACCCGAAATAGTGCACCGGCGCCTAGTCTCACTTCTAACGTTGCAAGAATACGCGATCAACTTCCACCCTTTGTCGTCGGAGATGATATGGCCAAATACATCGTGAAATTTGAGCACGTGTGCGAACGGAATAGCATTGAGCGATCCCTCTGGGCACAGAATCTGTTAGCCTTGCTTCCTGGGGAGGCATCAGACGTAATAACTGGCTTATCGAAAGAGGCATTTGAGAGCTACAGTGATGTGAAGGAAGCGCTACTGCGGAAGTACAAATTGTCGCTCGAAGCTTTCCGGCAGAGGTTCCGGTATGCAAAAAAGGGCAGGGAGTCTAATGTTGACTTCGCGTTTCGTCTAAAAGCCGACCTGGTGGAATGGCTGAAGGGCGAAGAGGTTTACAACGACCGCGACAAAATCGTCGAATGCATCGCATTGGAGGAGTTCTACCGTTGCATTGATGAGGATGTCAGGCTCTGGCTGCAAGATAGGCTAAAGGAGGTTAAGCTAAACAAGGCAGCAGAGTTAGCGGAAGAGTATTACACCTGCCGCAGCTCGCACAGCAAGGCAGTGCGCGTAGAAAAAGCAGATAGGAGAGATGGGTTTTCCGGGGAGCCCGACGAACGGAAGGAAATCACGCGTCACGAGTTTCGCGAAGAAGAGTCCCTTACCAAAGAAACTAAGGGAAGGACAAAATGCATCTCGGAATGATAGTGATGGTCCCAAACAGCAAAACGATACGACGCGTTCTTTTGAAAAACGGAAACCGTTAACCTGCTACAATTGCAAAATGCAAGGGCACATCACTGCGAACTGCCAAGAGAAAATTGCTTTTGCAACAATAGAGGAAACGCACAAAAACATACGACTATTGGAGCCCTATGTGCAGGAAATTAAGGTAAACGGTAAGAAGTGCCGAGCACTTCGGGACTCTGCAGCAACTATGGACATTGTCCACCCGTCTTTCGTCTCCTCGAGTGATTTTACGGGAGAGTGCGCTAGGATACGGCAAGTGGCCGAGGAGGAGAGTGTGTTTACCGATCACAACGGTTATCATTGAAGGAGAGTTTGGGAAACTTAACACAGAAGCCGCTGTGTCTGCCACCCTCCCGGAGCACTTTCCCTACCTCTTCTCAAATAGCTCGGAGCAGCTGCTGAAGGATCAGGGCAAATCGTTCTTTGCCGATGTGGCGTACATGGCCCTCACGCGATCCAAAGCGCGCCCGCTGTCGAGGGAACTTGACTTTACGTCGGTGAGTGAACAGCGGTGCGGCACACGGACCGATCAAGGTAACTTAAGTGGCGAGCAGGCACGGGAGAGGCAGAGCTCGGAGGCTGGCCTGGGCGAGCGTGTCCTGGAAGTGAGTGGGAGTGACACGTGCAGTGCTAGCCGCGATATGGATGCGATGCCGCAGTTAGGCGACGTGGGCTCCACACTAGCTTCGGTTTCCGCCAGCTGGCAGGAGCTGGCTGCAGTTGAAAGGGAAACTCTGATTCGCGAGCAACAGGAAGACTGTTCAATAGCCGATCTGAGGAAGAGCGTCAAACGGTGAGTGAAAAAAAAGAGGGTTTCATTTTACGAGGAATCTGGCTTATTGTACCGCTGCTACACGGATAAGCAGGGTCGCAAATATAAGCAGCTTCTGATTCCTCGAAAATATCACCGGGAAAGATGAATGACCTCACTTGCTTCCTCAGTAGTATGTTTTCGGTCTAAGTGATTTCAAGGGGACCATTCTAATTTTCATTATTATTGCTGATTATTAATTGTTCCTGATATTTTAGTGTGTTGTTAATTTGAAAACTGGTTGTTTGAGCCTTGGGTACCAGATCGTACACCTGCCTCTTGTTGCAGCGGGAGCAAAAAGGGGGATAGCAATTTAGTTAGGTTGATTTGGAGTATGGCATTGTCTGGTGTTTGACGGGGGACAGAGGGCATTTGTTCGTGTTGGGTGTTGCCTTTTGCCGGTCGGTTTTGCAAGCTGCAGAACGACCAACCGGGACCAGTGGTGAGAAGCAAGGGCTTAGGAACGACCCGAGCGGAGCTGGTCGAGGTGCCTTGGCGACAACACGGTGAGCAGAGCTCCTGTCCTGGCGAGGGGGACCTGGGCACGTGAAGTTACCTGGCGTCCAGACACTGGACGTGAACTTGGACGAGCCTGACGAACGTGCGCGCCTGGCATCCGAGTCACGTGGAGGCATCTCGTCTTCCCGGCGCCTTATCTGATGGCGGGGATGCTGTTGTGCCATTACCACCAGCTCGGATTCCGAATCTACAAGATGCAGAATTTAAAAGGAAGAGGTCTGGACACCGACCAAAAATGGTTTAAAAAGAGTTATTTACGTTTCGGCTCCCCCACGGGAGCCTTGTTCACAATGAAAGAAGCGCTAGAGCTGGCGCCCCTTTTTATGTGCGTCTCAAAACATGATTAAGGCACCTGGCATACATGGGCGGCAGATTGCCTTCGTTGCGATTAAGAGTGTGCGCCGTGGTTTGGATGATTAGGGACTCAAGATAAAGACGCGAAGAATGATTTCGCTCCTTGGCAATCACACGAGATTTCTCCCAGTTAATCTTATGTGATGTGGCTGCGCAGTGTTCGGCCAAGGCATTTGATGCAACGTGTCGTTTCTGGACGTCATTCATGTGTTGCTTAAGTCTTGTTTTGAAGTTGCCGGTTTCACCTACGTAGACGTACCGACAATCCGCACACGGAATGACATACACCACGCCTGGGAACTTGTCCTTTTCCAAAGGGTCTTTCACATGCACGAGCTCGTGTCTAAGTTTCCAGGAGGGCACGTGCGCAGCCTGCACGTCATATAACCGCAGGACGCGTGCAAGAGTCTCGCTTATGCCGGGGACATACGGAATCGAAGCCCGTCTTTTAGGGGGTCCAGACTGCGTGGGTGCTGTGCGAGCCAGCTGGCGCCCTACTGAGTCAATGACGTACTCAGGGTATCCACAAGCCATTAATTCCCTCCGCACAAGTGCATTGTCCGCCATGTGGTCTTCGGCTGTTGTGCACACGTTTTTTGCCCGACGAAGAAGAGAGCCGACAACAGACCTCTTTTGCGAAGCAGGGTGCACCGATCTGTAGTTTAGGTAGCGGCCCGTGTGAGTGTGCTTCCTAAACACCTTGAATAACAGGTTTGGCCCATCTCGCTGCACAAGGGTGTCCAGAAACGGCAGTTGCCCTTCAGATTCCACTTCAACGGTGAACTTGATTGCTGCTTGTATATTGTTTAGGTGAGCCGTGAAAGGGTCAAGGTTCTTCCTTTGCAAAATGCTGAAACAGTCGTCGACATATCTGAGGAAGACTTTAGGTGCCGGTGTAAACGACGACAACGCTTGAGCTTCTAAGTCTTGGTCTCAACTTCAACACGGGACCTGCAACGGACACGAAGAAAGTAATATGCGCCGTGGCGAGCGCGCTGTCAACTTGGTCGACCAATCCCGCCGTGACGAGGCTCGCACACGCGTCGTAAACGTATTGTCGAAGTTGCACGCCCAACCCACCGTGGACACCTTGTGCAAGCAAGAACGTGATGCCGTCAAGAGGTTGCAGGAGAACCGAGATATTGTCGTACTTCCCGCCGACAAGGGGAACGCTACCGTCCTTCTAGACAAGAGCAAATACATCGAAAAAATGTGCTTGCTATTGAGTGATGTTCACACGTACGCCAGCGTCGCAAGAGACCCGACACCCAAGCTTCAGAGGGATCTGCAGAAACTGCTCGCCGACGTCTTCCGTATGGTGCCGCCTCAGCACAAGCATTTGTACTACAGACTGATTTGCCACAATGGATCTGCCCCAGCAATATACTGCCTACCGAAAGTGCACAAGCCCGATGTTCCCCTGCGCCCCATTGTGGACTTCACACGTTCGCCGCTCCACAAGCTGTCAAATTTTCTTCACAGAATCATTTCGCCACTCGTTGGAAAACGTGCCATGCACATACGCGACACGTACGACTTCATTGAAAAGGTTAAAGGGACAAGCGTCCACCCCGATGAAGTCTTAGTTTCTTTTGACGTGGTCTCACTGTTTACAAGCGTACCAATAGACATGGCCGTGGAAGTTTGCGTCGCCGCCCTTGACGAAGACCCGACGTTGCCTGACAGATCCCCCATCGATGTGCCTGACCTAGGTAGGCTACTAAAATTTTTCCTATCAAATACGTATTTCACGTTCCAGAAGAAATTTTATCGGCAAGTACACGGAGCAGCAATGGGTGCGTCGATTTCGGTCACAGTAGCCAACCTAACAATGGAGGCTATCGAAGCTCAAGCGTTGTCGTCGTTTACACCGGCACCTAAAGTCTTCCTCAGATATGTCGACGACTGTTTCAGCATCTTGCAAAGGAAGAACCTTGACCCTTTCACGGCTCACCTAAACAATATACAAGCAGCAATCAAGTTCACCGTTGAAGTGGAATCTGAAGGGCAACTGCCGTTTCTGGACACCCTTGTGCAGCGAGATGGGCCAAACCTGTTATTCAAGGTGTTTAGGAAGCACACACACACGAGCCGCTACCTAAACTACAGATCGGTGCACCCTGCTTCGCAAAAGAGGTCTGTTGTCGGCTCTCTTCTTCGTCGGGCAAAAAACGTGTGCACAACAGCCGAAGACCACATGGCGGACAATGCATTTGTGCGGAGGGAATTAATGGCTTGTGGATACCCTGAGTACGTCATTGACTCAGTAGGGCGCCAGCTGGCTCGCACAGCACCCACGCAGTCTGGACCCCCTAAAAGACGGGCTTCGATTCCGTATGTCCCCGGCATAAGCGAGACTCTTGCACGCGTCCTGCGGTCATATGACGTGCAGGCTGCGCACGTGCCCTCCCGGAAACTTAGACACGAGCTTGTGCATGTGAAAGACCCTTTGGAAAAGGACAAGTTCCCAGGCGTGGTGTATGTCATTCCGTGTGCGGATTGTCGGTACGTCTACGTAGGTGAAACCGGCAACTTCAACACAAGACTTAAGCAACACATGAATGACGTCCAGAAACGACACATTGCATCAAATGCCTTGGCCGAACACTGCGCAGCCACATCACATAAGATTAACTGGGAGGAATCTCGTGTGATTGCCAAGGAGCGAAATCATTCTTCGCGTCTTTATCTTGAGTCCCTAATCATCCAAACCACGGCGCACACTCTTAATCGCAACGAAGGCAATCTGCCGCCCATGTATGCCAGGTGCCTTAATCATGTTTTGAGACGCACATAAAAAGGGGCGCCAGCTCTGCCGCTTCTTTCATTGTGAACAAGGCTCCCGCGGGGGAGCCGAAACGTAAATAACTCTTTTAAACCATTTTTGGTCGGTGTCCAGACCTCTTCCTTTTAAGTATGCATCATCCCGACCAGACGGGCTTCCGTCATACTCTCAACTTCATCCAAGATGCAGAATTTACCCTGCGAGCGCCCTTTGGACAAACCTGGGGCTGCGCCGAAAGGCACAGCGCCCTAATTCTCCCTTGACAAGTCAAGATGCTGAGCCGTCAGGCAGCGACGTCCTGAGGAGAAGCATCGGCAAGCGACATGTCCAAACGTGCAACAAAGTGCTAGACAGCCCGGCGCCGTATTTCCTTTTGCCTGGAGGTCACCGCGCGCGGCAACTTTGAACCGGGTGGCCAGCGCGGTCGCTGGTTGGACCTCTCGGACGACCGTCGAGTGCTGGCTTTGTATTGGGCCGTTTGAGTGACAATGGTTTCTCGGGGCTTTATAAGCCCCGACGCCGCCGCCTGGAAAACCGGATCCACCGACCCACCGGGAGCCGAGTGCCGCTCTCGAGTGGAGCGAGATGTGTCACGCGTTGCAGTCTCGCTGGACGTCGCCGTGCGGGAACAGTCGCGTTTGCTGTGAGCTCTCGGCCCCCGTGCCGATCTGATCTTGTCCTGTATGATGACCTGTACATAGTGTATAAAGTCCCTTTCGTTATTCTCACCGACGCCTGACTCGGAGTCTTTGCTACCAACGCTCTGTCACGAAACGGGTGACGAGCGCTACGGGACCACCTCAAAGTCATAACAGCACTTAAACCTGACACGTTCACGCAAACACGAAAAAGGACATACACATGTCTTTACCATACACATACCTTTTTCATGTGTGCACGAACACGTCAGGTTTAAGTGCACTGCTTCAATATCTAGAATGAGGGAATGCTGCTTGGTGTCGGTCAGATGCAGGGCGGCACAGTAATCACTGACTGTCATGTCATCGCGCAGACAACACAGTTTATCTATGCAGAGTGCGGTGCCATCCACCACTGCTTGGTACCCTACCGCCGTTTGCTGCTGCTGCTGGTGCTGCTGCCTGTCACTAAGAAGTTGCCAGCAGATTTCTTCGAGGGTGTCTCCTGCTTCTGTATGATGGTGCTGAGGCGCGTTTAGTTACTTTTCCACAATGTTTAGCTTAGACAGGTTCGTGGAGTCTTCTATCTCTTGCTGCTGGCGGACGTGGACTCATTCTTCCGGGTGCAAAGCCGGCACAAAGACGACCTGGTGATTGCACTCGAACATGTAGAAGCAGAGGAGGATTCCCGCAGTTTCCCGACTGCTCATCTCGACGCCATTTAGCACATGCACGCCCAGCACCACAACCAGCTGTCAAGCTTGAGGTCAGGGTGCTCTTTTTCTAGATGTCTGCAGGCGCATTGTGCAGGTTGGAGAAACCGCGGTGCGCCTCGTTCATCTTGTCCACCACGTACATGGTGCACAAGTATGTATCCACAATGAACTGAATATCCATGTTTGATTGTAAAATGGAGGTTGAAGGCGCTCACGAACTTTTGACGTGCCTCCCGTTTCAGAAACACAGTCGGTTTGATGCCCACCTTCAATACCCTGAAGAAGTCTTCTTTGCAGTCTTCAGTTGTGGGTCAAGAAGTCCTCCAAGGAGCTGTAGTCAACATCCTCGAGCTGCTGGTACATGTCATGAAACTTTGCGCACAGCACCTCAAGCTCGACCGCTTTACCATCGTGCTTCAGGGTGGACGCGAGCATGCACGTCTCCCTCATGGGCCGACATGATACGTGGAATCGGCACATCATCTTGGTCCTGCTGCACTTGTAGCACATGAAAGTATGCTGGTGAATTTGGCACTGTTCCCGCTCGAGGAGATCAGTATCGAGACTCATGAGCGAGTCCACTAGGGTGACTGAATGGGGGATACTGTCGCAGAGTGACTTTTCGGGTGCCTTGCCGAGACAAATGAGCATGTGCGCATGAACACTCCCCCTCTGCTGAACCTCCATTCACTCGAAGTAGTCGATGACTCGGTGCTTTCCAAAGGGGGAGGACATTGTGCTCTGCAGCACTTTTATAATGATGCGCACCAGCTTATCAAAGTAGAGGGCACACAGCACAGGGTCACTGTTCACATGTTAAACCTCGTAGAAGGTGTGCAAGTTGGTGAATGCATGGTGATGCTCCTCCACGGGCTCCTTGAGGCTCTAGATGACTGTCGGGAGGCACTCGTCATGCAGCTTCGACATACTCAGGGTCAGGAAGAGGGTACACTTTCCGAGTTGCCGAATCATGGCAGAACACATCTTGCTTCCGTTGCACCCAGTAGTAGATTGAGTTTGGGATTCCTCAGAAGAAGGCAAAATCTGATTGCACGCATTCCTCGATGAAGCTTTTATCTTCGAGCAGCTTCTTGGTGATGTTTGCTGTAGCCTTGCAGTTCCGGAAGGGGGCGACGAGCCCTGTGCAAATGCAAAACCGCAGTACCTTCATTACCATGAACAAGATTTGGCATGGCACGATGCCGTGATGGTCCATGCAGCAGACCTCGCTGTTGGTGAAGTCAGACTATAGGGCACACATACTGGCGGATGTGCCGCAGTTACCCGAAGTATATCTGGGGAAATGACAGTTCTTCTGCGTGTGTGTAGTACAGAAGGCTCTGTGCCACCTTTTTTTTGAAGCTGATGTCGAGGTATCATGTCTTGTCCCGCATCAACGTCTGCTGCTGCAGTGCCAGCAGGTTATTTGCTTGCACAAGACTGCCGATGCACAACTGGCCTAATCCCTGGGCAGTTTCAGCTTCTTCGGCGTGTGCTAATTCCTCCAGACAGCGGTCTACGGCTCCCTTTGGCACTGTGACATTGTAGAGCCCGTACAGGGATGTCCAGAAGGGGTAGTCGAGCCTGGCGTTCGTCTTCCATGCACACCATACCTGAGACAAGCATGGACTTGAACGTCTTCATCTTACATAGATTGACAAAGATGTCTGCACCATTCTAGATGTTGCGAGGAAGACACTCAACGATTTTGTAGACCTCTACAGGAACGTCAAAAACTTGTTCCACGATGCTGCACTGGCCGTTATGCATGAGGTGCCCGGTCAACCATACCGGTTGACGGTGCGGGCAGTCTGGGTCTGCCAGTGCTTGCTGTCCCACTTTTACTGCAATCGGGCAGCCTGTTCCTCATCAGTTTCCCCGGCGCGGTGCTGGTGTTTGGTAGCCGATGCTCGCTCCAACCTGGCTGCCTGTTTCTTGTCCATCTTCTCAGCATGGCGCAACTTTATTGGCAACTCTATAATTCGCTACTTGAGCTGGCAACACTGTCCAAATAAACAAAGATGGCTATGACATCCAGGTTCACAGTGGCTTTCAATTGGTGCTGTGGTCACGTTTCTCTCTTATGGCGTCAAACTGAGGTGTTTCGTGGAAGCCAGCAGAGTCCCTGCTGCCAATAACACTTTATTTAGATCGGTCTCAAGGATATCAGTGACAAAATCGCAAAAATAGTGATGCTATGTGTGCAAACATGGTCGACCCAGTGAGCCTCATTCGATTTTTTAAATATGAAGAGCGTTTCAAGCAAGGTGGAGGTTAAAAAAGAAAGGAAGTGTTTGTGTGTAGCAGACTTCTAAAAGGTACAAACACTTGTGTTTAGATAAAATAATAGATGAGTGGGTTACAATGCATTTCAAAAACTGAGCAGTTATGTCATCAGGGCCAGGTGCACATACCTTTAAATTCTCTACGAGTTTTGTTATTCCAACCCAGTCAATGATTATGGGATCGATGGTGGGAAACAAGGGGTTATTAAATACAGGTGATGAAAAAGACTGATCAGAAAACAAACATTTAAATAGGTTATGCAGAGCAACACAGCACATCAAATAGTTGGATATCTTGTTTTGGTTTACCGCTAACCATTTCCCAAAACTTGCGCTGTTTATTTCGAAGCAGCAAAGGAAGAGTGCTTGAAAATAATTGCGCTTAGCCGCTTCAAGTTCACGCTTGTAATCAGAGACGCAGTTTTGATAAGCTGCCCAGCACTCAGCTTTATCACTTGATACAGCTTTTCTGTAAATTCTTTTTTTCTTGTTTCGTAGATGGCTGAGCAGTGGAGTGAACCAAGAAAAGCGAAACTTGGAATGAATTTTATGCAAAGGCACAAATTTCACGATAAGCGAAAGCATTCTTGTTTTATGAATTGCCCAGTTCTTTTCTACCTCAAAATGTAGCAATGAATCACGCAAGTTAGATGTGACGTGGCTGTAAAGAGGTATTAAAAAGCAGTTGCCGTAAACTGTGTAAAATTTATTTGTAATAATATAGTGGCAATGATTAATGAAATGCATGCACATGAAAGTCTCATTGGGGAAAGATGATTTGCTGATATGTTGATATGGCATAATCCAGCATTGCTTGACACACGTGAAAGGCATTTCCGAGTGGAACAGCAGTGTTAGACTTAACCAGTACTAGACAAAGCAAAGAGGAACAACACTTAGCAGATTGTGATGGCACATAAAGCAAGTTACCACAGGAGAAGCACTTGATGTGCCAGTGCTTGCCGATGGCGATCTTCTCCTCATTGAAGTATACGGTCGTGTTGCACCGAGGGCAGATGCCAGGCATGTTGCAGTATTCTAGATGAGAGGCCTGTGAACACATTAGTTCATGTTATGGGACAAACATTTTGGTGCAAAATGCCACAGTACAAACACTATGGTTGAGTATCAGCTCTGTAATCTGAAAAAAAAAAAAAAAAGCAAGTTTGAATCGGCTTACACCAGTTTCCTGTGGCTCAATAAAAATTAAATTTCCTTACAAACTACTTTTTTTAAATCTGTGTGGTGATTGCAAGTTTAAAAGAAAAAGACAAGGAATTTATGTGCATATGCACAAAATGTTTCGAGTTAATTTGATAAAGATGTCCAAAGGTGCATCTGCACTTGTGTCTGTCTCTATAAATGTGCATGAAGCCGCATTTCTCTTCTACATTCAAACCCCTTTTTTTAATGCAGTAGCAATTAAATGGCCGCTTGAAGCATGTTTGTGTTGTCGCCATTGCCACCATTGTGCTATCATAATTGACACACTGCTCATGTATGAAAGGTTTCTAGAAGAGTGACAGATGCGCAGCGTGTTTGGTCGTTACAGCATGTCATTCACACCTTAATGGCCTCGGGAAACATTCATCAGACCATTCTAACTGGGATGACTTCCTTTCCTTTGTTACATGTGCTGCCACTATGATGTGTTTGTTACCATTGTTTCTGCACACCCAGATGCTCACATGGCTTTCAGAAGTTGCTGGGGGTGCCACCAACTAGCCTGCTCTTTCACAAAGGCCTTTCGTCACAATTAGCTTTTTGACGTTTGAGTCTCATTTGGCTCCAACTTCCATTCCACACTCCTGGACTCACCACAGAGTTTGCTACAAGGTACCACAGACCTAGTACAAATTCCCCCGCCCCACTTATGTGGTTGAGCTGGTAATGCAGTAGTCCTACAAACGCTGTTGTGGCTGCGAGATGGTTCGTGCGAGCTGTCTCATCGTACATTGCCCTAGCCCCCCCCCCCCCCCTTTTTTTTTTGCTGTGGGATCGCATCACTCTGGTAACTGCTGGTGCCAAGAGCTGTCATGTTCATAATTGAAATTTGAAGTGAGTTTCGAGTCATAGCTTGTCAATTTGCCTCGCTGGCTTATGAAGGCTTCACGTAAACAGATTTCCATGAAGCAGGGGATGTGTATAATTTTTTCCCCAGTAGCATTGTGCATTCACAGTGCCTTGTCTTTACTAATGTTCACATTACTATGTCCTTTGTTCCAAAGAGCTATTTCAATGCCACACAGCTGAGAGCTGTGCAACATCGTCACGAGAGAGGGTGTGCTTTCACCATGTGACAATTCAGGTCCTGTAATGCTGGATTGAATATTCAGCACACGAGAGTCTGCAGTGCTATTCTGCATAGAAAAGGATGTCTTTGTGAATATGAAAAGCAGCCGAGGTCAATAGTGGAGATAGGCAACATCAAAACAACTACCTTCATTTAAAATTAAGAATTATGTGTCGCTGAGATCACAACCAGCGTGGTCATTTATGGCTGGAAAAGCGGGGCCCAACCTTGGCTTTTCGACCGTGCAACGACGCGCGTGCACTCCACCAAATCTAAGAGACAAAGTTCGCCAACGACATGCACAACAAGGACTGTTAGATGAAATGTGTGCATCAGCTAATGATACGTGCGGCAGAGAGGGTGGTGCGTTATCGCCGCCGATACGGTCGCGCCAGTGCGAAAAGGTCAAAGCGGAGTTTTTCCTCTTCCGCGGGCGTTTTCCTACAAATGAACGAAGGCACTGCTGACGCGCAAACGGACACTTGTGGGGCACTCTGCAAGTGCGGCGCACTGCCAGTGGTAAAGGGGTGAAAATGCCCAAAGCAAGGTAAAAAGCAACGCTCACAGTTCAGTATTACCCTCGGCATCCTTAGTCCACGATTACGACTGTTTATTACATCGTGAACTGACTTCTCTAGCCAAAACACGGTACACGTACACCCCACGAATGCGCGAGTTCAATATTTAGTCAGGCACACGCCTGCGAAGCCAACCTCAAGCTAACCCAAGGTCTGCGGTGTCAACATGAACGAGAAACCGGTATCCGGGTTGGGCCACCTTTGTGTGTAGGTGTTGGCAGAACAAGCCCCGCGAATTCACTCCACAGAGCTGGATAAATTCTTGGTTTCGGTGACACACACTTACGGCGACATGACCATGGACATGGCATAGGTTTACATGACATGCAGTTATGTCGCTGGTCGATAATTCGTGTTATAAAATGAGCTATGCGCAACTAGTGTTACAATTTGTCAGGTGACACGTCCACAACGTGCATACAGCCTCCAAACTAGTGCCAAACGGCCGAAGATATCGTATAGCACACTGAGGCACCACCCAAAGCCCTCAATGAAAAGCTGAATGCTTACCTTTGTTACACGACCATAGAGAAAGAACTTTCTCTACCACACCAGACGACACGACCAACAACAATCCTTACACAACTGCGCTCCTGCAGAATTGCTGCAGACGCGTGCACTCCGCGGTCTATCGCGGGCTTTTGCTTTCTGTTTGTACACTACGTCATGACTACGTCGCTTATATTCATACATGCATTTCTGTAGCGCTATTTTTTTTAAAAGCGTCTTAGGATTGACTTGGTTTAATGTCGACATATGCGTAGAAAGGTTAACGCGTGATTTATGGTTTGGTTTATTGTTGATTCTTATAATATATGCATTTCTTCCATGTTTGACACAAAGAATGTAAACAAGTATTGTTTTTAACTCGGCACATAATATTAAGCATTTACTTTATTTGTGTGGCGTAACTAGTTTGACGCTCGACAACTACAGCGTTCAAAGATAAACAAAAAAGAACGGTCGGCTATCATGGACGACGAGGTAGATCCGTCGTGCGCTCCGGTTTATTACACTGCAACTGCGGGGCAGGTACTTCTTACCTCGTTGCTAAACAATGTGGTGCTCCTGTTGAATTCTGCGATAAACTTGTTAGTTTAGGGCCATTCCAACTGTGTGCCTGTTCTCCAGCTTCACCTCCTTAGTTTCCTTCTCACTGCAGTATTACTAGGAAATTACTGTTTGAGTAGAAAGAGAGAGAGAGTCGAGTTATGCGTTACTTCAACGTGACCCAGGGACAACGTTTAACGATACTGTCATTTATGTCGAGATGCAGTAGTTTACAAACATACAGATTCTGCTAGCAGGTCACAATTTTTTGCGTCGTCCTCAAATCTGTAGCACGCTTCTTGTGCCGGCACTTTTTTTTTCGTTGCATTCTTTTTTCGTCACTGCGATAGATTGGATTTTTTACAAGTACTGCTCCGGGAGGGCACACGTAACCAGCAAGCGGAGGCCTCGGGAGAGCACCTGAGAATAGCGCTGTCTCTAAAATAGGTGCGTGGGACGTACCTGCTTTGCTTTCGTTTCGCTACCTGTGCGGCTCCCGCCTACCGATTTTTGTCCATGTATTTGCAGAAGGACGTTTATTGAACTCAAATGTGATCATTAAAAGTTTTTGGAAAGTCACGGAGAGCAGCGTACGAAAAGCCTGGCACGAGCGAAGATGCTGCTCCAGGAGAGCAGGCTCGGTCTCTACTACTGCCCCCACTGCTCCCCCAGGAAAATCAGTGATGTTAATTTGAAGGTAGAGCGCCGTAAGGCTCGAGAGAGGTATAATCCGGCCTGACTGACTCAGCACGAGCGCCGCAGGCGCGAGAAAGTCTCTCTGGCGTACACCCTGCAACGACAATAGCCCCGCCACTTCTACAACACCTGTCAAAACCTTTTGGTCTGACGTGAAAGTTTCGTTTATTGGTGGTAGCATGTCAGTGTGGCTTGCAGACTGCCTTCTGAGTATTCAAGTAGCTTGCCTGGTGTGAACCTTTTTACTAGCCGTTGACAGCGTTAAGACGAAAGTCGGATTTAGTAGACCACGGTTTGTCAGTTGAAAAGATGTACAAGTCGTAACTTGTTGGCATCCTCCATTTATGACGATCATGCTAATACGTTATGGTAAAACAAAGTAGAGGGCTAAAAACACCCCGGCCTACACACCCCCACACACAATCACCCCAAAAGATCCCCCCAGGCACAGGCACTTGTGTCTGGCAGGTCTTTTTGTGTATGGCTGTACATGTTTGTGTTTTTGAGGCTCTGTCTTACCATAATCAGCTACCAACTAGCCAAACAGCAAGTTCTTGTAAGACAAATTATTAGTATGTCTTGTGCTTATGAAGTATATTTGCTCATCAGCATTTCCTTTCTGCGCCCCTTTTTTGCCAAGTTTATTAGTGAAATGTTCCAGTCACGGTGGTTGAGAACAACATATGCAATATTTTCGCATAGGTTCCATGCGGTGGCGGATCGTCCACCAATGGTGGCGGGGATGCTAGCTGCCGGCAGCAACCACCTCACACTTCCTTGCCTCAACATCAAGAAGATTATTCATCGTTTGACATCGTCAAGGCTACACAGTGTGTTCCCTCTCTTTGCTCTATCCACCCCTTCTTACTGTCTGAAAGGCCTCTTCAGAAGATTTGTTGCAGGTCTGATGCAGCTGTGCCGGTAATGTTTATTGCCACAAGCTCTGTATCAGGAACCAATGTCGAGGAGGTGTAAATGTTTGAGATAGAGCCATTTCTCATGATCACAAGTGCACACTGCAAAGATTATGCACTTTAATTGAGCTTCCCCTTCTAGACTGATGTTAAGCTTGCAGTATGTTGCACTTCCTGACTTTCTTGGGCAAGCCTTGCTCAGTCATAACAGTGTCACATAGCTGTACCTGCTAGTTCCCCCAACTTATTTGTAAAGATTCTAAATTTCGGCTCATCTTACAACCTTAGAAATGTACCATCAAGTTTGACGAAAAATAATTTCTGTCTGCAAAGAAAGTTTGCTAGTCAGTCTCTAAACTTTTTGTTATTTGATGATTAAAGGACAGCAAAAAGGGGTACTTGCTTTGAGCAAGTTATCGGTTAGTTGTCAGTATCTTTATTGCAGAGTCTTGATTCTGAATGAGCGGCCTTTGATTTTAGCCGCGGAGTACAAACCTTCATAGCAGCAGATTTCGGAAGCTAACTAGGTGCTTGAAGAGCAGTTAAGCAGTGTGCGAGTTTGTTGATTACAATAAAAGAAAGCGAAATTAATCTCATTCACTGTCTTTGTAATGTTATTTGTCCCAAAGTGATCTGTATTTTCTTGCTTTGTGGCAGATATGGAATCTTCGAGAGGTGCCGCTACCTGATTGAGGTAGAAGGCTACAACGTGAACCAGCCTGATGCGGAGGATGTCACATTGCTGCACTGGGCAGCCATCAACAACCGCCGTGAGATTGTCAACTTCTACATTTCGAAGGGAGCTGTGGTGGATGCCATAGGTGGAGAACTGCGCTCCACGCCGTTGCATTGGGCCACTCGGTACGTTCGTATTTCATTATAGTGTAGAGCATAAACACTCGCAGTGTGATTTATGCATCATTATGAAGTGCATGCATCCAAAGGTGGGCAATATTAGGAGTGGTCATGGGCATGTGCTGGGCAGCATAATACAGAAAAATTGTTGGTTTACCTTTGGTAAGTCCCAGAGGCATAGTGGCAATTTGAATGGACCAGTTAGTAATTAAAAGGCAAGATTATTTTTGAGAGTGCTACTGCTACTACTGAACAACATAAGGAAAAGACATTGAGCCTGAAGGGCAGCTCTGACATAATTTTAGGCAAATGGTTTGTCACTCGTGTGGATGAATAATTGCTTTCAAACTGAGCTCAAAGACCCTCTTGATAGGCACAGTGCCCAAATACAACAAGTTCAAAACATTCTTGTGTTGAATGACCCTTGGTAGAATAAGAAAACCAAGTACAGTTAAAACTCAGCATAATAAAGTCAGTAAAATCAGTAATTTGCTTCCCGATATTTAAATTTTTTTATATAGAAATTTGAACTTTTATGCAAATAAGCACAGTCGCCAGTCAGTTTTTCTTGCACAGAAGGGGCAGCAAACTTTTTCTAATTTAGGTCAATCGAAAAAGCAAATTTGAATGAGGAAAAAACTTATTTTGTTGAACTTGAGAGTTGGCCACGAAAGATATGGTTTCATACCGTGTCAACGATATTGCAACTGGGCAAAGCCATCTATTGCTTTCACATCCATTCTGTCCCTGCGGCTCATAGTGTCGCCTGCAGTGGGGCGATGCTATCATCAAAAACGCCGGCAGCGGGAAACAAATGTTTCGTCTGCCTCTTGCTTCAACACATCTCCGAAGCTCGAGAGAGTACGCTACCTCCAGTACTAAACGCGCGGCAACACAGTGCACATGTCACACCATCTCGGCATGCACACTCTTTGCACACAAGGCAGATTACCTCTAGAACAGGGTGCGCGGGCTGTGTATGTGCTCCGTTGCACTGACAGAAAAGAAGACAAGCCAAGCTGCCCCCACTTCCTTCCATGCCCTCGTGCACGCTTGATCGCGTTAATGCAACCCTTTCTCCATGCTTGTGCGGGAAGACTGGGCTCATCAAACCACCGTCCTTCTTGGCTCACCCTAGCACACAGCGTGCAGGTCACAATGGGATCTTATCGCACTTTATAAGGAACACAACACCACTCCGCTTTGGCGGTTACTCTTGATCGCACGACGCGCAATTTGTGAGGTGCGTTCGGAAGCAGCTGCTTCAATTCAACTATTTGGTCATCTGCATCCACAGAGGTTTCGATTTATTGTCTCGTTATACCTTCATGCCATCAGTGAAATTTGGTTCTATTGAAATCATGTATAAACACACTTTGCTATATTGAGGTTCTAAATACATGGTGTTCTAAGGACAAGAATTTAGGAAAATTTAGATACTTTGTTATATCGAGAATTTTGTTACGTTGACTTTTGTTATATCGAGGTTTAGCTGTAATCGTTTCCCGAAGGTGATGCCAAAACTTTTTCACCACGGCAGGATGCACGGTGTGGCACTGAGGGAGCGCATGTGAATGATCGTGTAGCTCCTCTCCGTTTCGTTGTTGGACTTCTTTAAGGTTTAAAAACCGGTGCAGGCAGGGCCACTTGGGCATGGTGGTGCTGCTCATGCGCCACGGTGCAGACCCGTCCCTGGTGGACGGTGAAGGCTGCACCTGCATCCACTTGGGTGCCCAGTCGGGCCACACGGCCATCGTGGCCTACCTGGTGGCCAAGGGGCAGCCAGTCAACCAGGCCGACAGCAACGGCATGACTCCCCTCATGTGGTCCGCCTACAGGGTGATGACGTACGTGCTTCACTCACTGGCTGCTGTTGTTTAACCCTTTCAGGTGCCGCTTGCTTTTTTTTGCGCTCTGGACCTGACAAGACCAAATGATAAGGTTGTTGAGCCGAAACAGACGTGTTTATTTTTTAAAAACGTGTAACAATTAATTGTGTACAAAGTGCCTCAATAGTCATAGAACCGACATAGTTTCTTCATGAAGAAGCAACTCTGACTATCGGTTAGGCACAGCAGCACCTGGCACTTTATGCAAAATATTCTTGACTGACCCTTGCATTTTTCACATTTACATCTGGACAGACCCACCTGTTTGCCTAGCTGCAGTCCAGTGCTCAACAGCATCATACTGAACATCTGTGCGGGGCCACTGAATGCATAAAGTTCAGGCAGCATATTTCGAATTTTAAGTGACGGTAAGTGACTACAGGCTTCTTTGTGGTGATTAGCACAGACGTAATGAGTGGCTCTGCAACCTGTAGTCGGAAATGCATCAAATCAGGGTGTGATGTCTTCCATTCTTCTAGAAAATCCTTGATATACTCTAAAGTGGTTCTTTATTTCTTCAGGTATTGTGCTGGTGTTCAGGGACATCTTGACATTGTTTAGATATGTCCTGCGATACTTAAAGATGCAATCGGACATGCACTTTTCAAGGAATGTCACGGGGAGTACAGGATTCATCTGGCTGTGGGTGAGGCCGCAGAACTTGGTGTCAGACGGAGGAACAAATTGTGCTCATTGCTAGTTCATCTGAACATTGTCTGAACAAAATATTTCTTGCAGTAATGCACCCTGCAGCTTGTTATTTCCATCGTTGCTGGACGAATGCTGGGAAATTGATGATGATTTAATTAACAATGGCACAAACCCACTGTAAGGGATAGGCCGTAAACCAGGCAAAATCAAGTCCTTGCTGACTTAGCAGTGACATTGCAGGCATCGTGAGATTGGTGACCGACTGTTTCATGTTAGTGAGTGTCCAGTGAAGACATCCACAGCCAGTTCAGCTCAGAGCAGTGCATGCACAGAGCAAGGAAAGATGGTGTGTGTGCGCGCTCACACACACACACCAGCAGTGGAAGACAGGCAGGCAGTGCCAGTCGAGGCGATTGAGCGCAATGCTGACCGAGTGTTGTCGGCTTCACTTCGTTGCTTTTGCAGTCAAACACACTGTTTCTATGTAGGCCCTCTATACCTCCACGTGCAACCGCATATATGCAGCCGTGTGGGACAGCATGACAACAGCTGCACCCACGGCGACTTTCTTGTGCCAAGAAAAAAAAAGCAACGCGTCCAAACTGTCATTTCACAAAACCAATTGGGGTGGGAGAAGGGGGGGGGGGGGGGGGGGGGCTCACTTCCATTATCGCTCTGTACTCATTCGTCACCATGAACTCATTCTGCTGCTGCCAAAGTACTGTTAGGAGCAAGGCACAGTATTTCGTTGCATGTGCACTTTGAATAATCTCACACATTTGACATATAAATGTCACAGCGACTGTCACATGTGTGACCAAGCTGTTTGTGTTGGTGTATGATTTATTTATTAGTACTGCAATCCTCTCTCTGGGGATTTTAGCAAGGTGGTTTACAATATACAACAGCAAAAAAAAAAAAATTTGCACATACAGTCAAACAATACAGGTTTCACATATACCTGATAACATGACAAAGTATGCAATGCAATCACTCTAAACTACATAAAAACGATGTTGGCGTTGGTACCACCATGGAATCATTAGTTAGGTTATTCTTCTCGGTAACAGTCCTCTGAAAAAGGGAATACATGTATTTAAAACGATTATTTCTAGTAGTGAATGGTGCTATTAATAGATAATGGCATTCCCTAGTGGTATATCCAGATGAGAAAATAATGAATTCTTTTGTGTCAAATGTTATAATGGCCTTTAATTAATTAAGAAACCTTAAATGTGAACAGCGGTTTTTCTGACTTAAGGTTTGTAGATTGGCTTTCGACACTTGATCAGTTGTCGATGTGTGGCTGAAACTATTTAAAAGAAAACGGAGTTTTTTTGCATTTGTCCCAGTTTGTCCATATTTGTTTTTGTGTATGGGTTCCAAATAATCGCAGCATAATCATGCATTGGTGGTATAACTGCCTTGTATGCTAGCATCTGCTATTGTGGCTGAGCGGCTATGGTGTTGTGCTGCCAAGCGGCTGCTGAGCACGAGGTCGCGGGATTGAACCTTGGCCACGGCGGCCGCGTTTCGATGGGGGCGAAATGCGAAAACACCCATGTACTTAGATTTAGGTGCACGTTAAAGAACCCCAAGTTGGTAATGACCAATAAGGGTTGATGCTGGTCGGGTCAAGTTTGATAAGATTGATAATGTTACCCGGCTACGTGAAGATAAGCAAGTGGCACGATGCCTACACATACTTAGACAACTTCAGTGGAGTATCTGCATAATTCTTTTACCTCCTTTTTCCTTAGGACACCACATTGTAGGTCTCTCCCTCTTCCACAAGTTCTATTATTCTTCTCATAAAGAATCCCTACAACAACTCCTCAATTATTTTTTTACAAAATTTAAGTAAGCATGTACATTGCATGAAACATATTGTAATTATAATCTTTCTCTAATGTGGCGGTGCTACACCTGAGCCACAAATAAAAAAAGAAAAATGAATCCCATGTTCCCCTTTGTGCTTTTCCAGTCCTTCCTTCATTGCCTTTTTCGAGCAGCCACTGAGTAGAATGGCCTTCCTCTGCACATTACCTGCCCATTGTCATTTTTAACTGCTGTAACTGATCACTTATCAGCTTGAAGCTTGTTGCAATTTTTTGTTCATAGACATATATCCTACCCCTTATGTAATACCCTCTTTTTAGGGGGTCTTTAAGGTCATGTAAATTGAGGTGTTATTGAGCCATCTCGTATCTGGTGCAGTGGTGGCCAGAATCAGACTCAAGAAATTTACCTTGTATGCAGCTGTCATTTATGCTAGACCCATCACATTGGTTGTCAGTTGTCATGAAAGACAAGTTACATCAAGCTGTTCATGGACCATTGTTTTACATAGAAAACAAATTGTAGCTGATGTAGGCAGCGGCGCCACACTCTGGCTGGCTGGCTGGCACAGAGCTGATCGTAATGCATGGAGTAAGATAGACGGGAGTGCCAACTCTGGTGTCGTACAATGCATGCCCAGAAATAAGTAAACTGTTTGCTTTGTTGTGTACATACTCATGAGTGGTGGAGGTCAGCATTGGTGGCATGGAACTGGCATGGTTGCATGTGGATATCATGTACAGTATTGTCTGCTAGACACTATGGTTTATGGCATCTTTATTAGCAGCAACAATAAAAACTAAATTCTGCATGCACGAACAAAATAAACCAATGCTTCTTTTCTTTTTGCTAGCATTCAAGGTAAATATTCGCATCCATGAAAGCACAAGAAAACTAAAACTGCGGGAAATGGCACAATAGATGTACCCATTGTCTACACTAGCGCGTCTGCACGGAGCGGTCATCTTTCTTTGGGCCGTGGAGGAAACATTATTGGCATTTTGTTTTGGGTGCTTTGTTTACATATTTCCTCAGTATATTTAAGCTTGTGTGAAAGAACAAGGCTTGTGAATGTTTGTGCTTGAAGAGGCTGCACACTACCAAACGATAGAGTTTCGTGCATGGGTGCAAGTATAGATATGGCAAAAGACAAGCAAGTGTCGCTTATCCACAGCATCACCAGATTCATTGCTCCTCTGTTGGTGAACACAAAAGATTGTTAAATGTAAGGAAATGTTTAAAGAACTAGATGGCCTTATGAAACGAAGTGCTGGGGCAATTCATAGGTCATTGACTGCATAACTGAATTGATTAGCAATATAGTGGAGTGAAATTTATGCAATAGTTGCATTGCATGCACGGAAGCACTAGATACAAGTCAACAAAGCCTGCAATGAAATCTTTCCAGTCTCTTTGCCACCAATACAGTACACAGGCACCTTACTGTATTCAAACCTGAACCTTAATAACTTAGTGCATGTGGCTGAGGACTAACTTATTTGCACGAGAAATCCACAAACTTCTATGGATCAATATATGACCATGTGGCGGAGAAACAGAGCTTGTGCTTCCTTGCAGAAAATGGTGGACATACCACACTAACATGTTGGCATGAGGATGCGGTGATTCTGCTCCCGTCAGAACAGGGTGACATGAGAAGTGCAATAAATAAAAATGAATAATTCCCGAAATCCTACCATCTGCTTTGATTGATGCCATAAGGGTATAACTAAGGATTAATTTTGATTGTCTGACGTTACCTGAAGGCACATAAAATATCTATAGAAAAGCTTTTTTAATCCACCATATAAAGAAAGTAAAGACAGCCACAGTGTTGAACCTGCAACCTCGTGCTCTGCAGCAAAATGCCATAGCTAGCTATAGGAAAAGGGAATCGCACCTGCCATCTTGAATTTGCTGACTGGCAGTGCTAATAGAAGGAATGTTCTCGTCACGTGCTCATTTTTATTGTCTCAACTGAAATGTGTTTCATCTGTAAATGTTCCTCTGCTAATAACCATTAGAAGCAAGAGCACGATGCACAGCATGTGCCATGGTGTGTGCCGAGCAAACGACAAAGCAGACATTCAGCCAGACGGCCAAGGAACCAGCATTGCTATAGCAGCGGCTTTGCCTGCCAGCACGTCTGTGATTCTGGTTTGTGGCAACAGCAGCCCTCCATCCTACATGTCTTTTCTCCGGCGTAGCCATGATATTGTATGTACAACTCCTTGAAATCCTTGAAAACCCTTGAATTTGGAAAGGGAGATTCCAAGGGCGCTTAAAACTCTTCTTTTCTAAAAAAAAAAAAAAATTGCTCCTTGAATTCCTTGAGAACTTTTAAACATTCAGTGTAACAAACTCTGTGTAGGGGCTATGCCATTGATACTGTCTATTGGAAAACAATCCTAGATAGTTTCTTTTGAGAGTGTCGTGCAAGGATTGCAATGTGGCGTGTCCTCAGCCACCAAAAACAGGCCTATTTAAATCGTCGTTGCCACCAAGGAGCTAGAAAAAGCCAGATAAAGTGAGCAAGCCTTGCCACATTTTTGTTGTTCTGCTGGTTGGTTCATATGGCAGCTATCATGGCTACATTGTCGAGCCTTATAGGCCATAGACTTGAGAAATACCTGATGGAAAGTAAGTTTTAGCCATTTGGCTATACCTGGACTATCTTTCGCTCAAGCCAGACACCATCATGCCAGAAGGTGATTGATATCATTACAAGTCAACGTTGAAAAGCCATGAAGATCTTGAAGCCAACTCCAACTCAACAGCTGCTTAGCTTTTAGAAATTAGAGCTGAGAAGGAGATTTCGCTTATTTACAGTGTAGGTGTACCAATAAGATTTGTTTCCCCCTCCTTGAATTGTGGCCTTCGGCATCCTTGAATTGTCTTTGAATGTTGAGCCAAATGTTCTGTACGAACCCTGGGCATAGCACCGTAGGGCGAACGCACTGTGAACCACCCGTCAACGTTGTACGATCGGTCCCTTCTAAATTAACACTCCTGTCTGTCTTACTCGGTGCCACGATGGTAGAAACATTGCTTGAACCCATTTTTCTTTTAAAGCGAAGCTTTCTTTGCCTCTTCAACTTTCTCACTGCTGCTGCCGTGGCTGCTGTGGCTGCTGCTGTCAACCACACTGCATTGGAGGTGGGAGAGGGTTGTTCAGAGCGTGTGAATACATGACAGGGGTGAGTTAGAGAGGAAAGGTGATGCTAGAAACTTGTTTTCACCCCTCCGCGTGGAATGTGCACAATGCCCTCTTGGAGTTCCCTGGCTGTCGCCACATTAGCCTCTTGCCAGCTGTAATTATCCGTGACTCCCCTCAGAAGCATTGCAGAAACTGCAGCACTTCCCTTTCTACTAACTTGCGAGTCCAGAGGGGACGTAGATAGAACTGTAGGGAGGAGGGAGGAGAAGAGGCAGTTCCCATACAAGGGAGGGGGGGGGGGCGACGTGAGAAGGCAAGCAAACCCTGCTACTATATGATGGCAGCTGCGGGGAAACTGGATAAGCTTAAGTTCAAGGTGTGGTACAGTATGTTGCTATTTCTGAAAAATAGACACCATGCAAATATGTCAAGCGGACAAACTACGCAGGGCGTGCAGAAGCAGAGCCGCATTAATTAAAGATCACCGCAGGGTCGAAGCAACACTACGGAACGGGTTGACCATCAAATCAACACTTCTGTGCCTGTCACGGTAGCTTTGTGGCTATGGCATTGCTAGAGGGCTTGGACTTGATCCCCACTGCTGCAGTCGTATTTTGACGGGGGTCAAATAGAAAATGCATGTGCACTTAGATATTTGGACACGTTAAAGAACATCACGGTGTCAAAATTAATCCAGAGTTCGCCACTATGCCATGCCCCATAATTCGATTGTGGTTTTGGCATGTACAGCGCCATAATCCAATTCAAGTTTAGTACTTTTGCCACAATCCAGTGTGCCATCCATGGAAGGCAGTGACTATTCTCAATTTTCTTGAAGGGTATGAAATATGGCACACAACAATGCCTCAAGCAAACGGCTCTCCCTGCGTGTTCTGTGTACTGCTCAGACAAACAGCACTGGTGCCCTCAAGACGGTGCCCTCAGAGTGGTGAGTTGATGTTAAACATCAACTCACCACTCTCGTGTTAGGCTAAACGTTGAAGAAATTAAGCTAAACCGTAAACATCACCACTAATTATCGTCAATCAAAGCGTCCAGCACAGAAAGCTTCGATTACATTGATTCCCACAGTGCGTGGGATCTGCATATTTTTTTTTTGCCAATACAGATATCTTGTATTTGTGCAGGGTGTTCGGCATTTGTTTGCACCAGCGTCCAGAGAATGGCAAAAAGCAAGACACCTTGCCGTTGTGTGATCACCAAGCAAGATCGTTTTGTTCTACTTTCGAGCATTTTTTCATTTTCTGGGTTCCACTAGTCAAACACTAGACGTGTGTATGTAGTGTTTTCGCATTCCACGATGTGTCATGGCCATAATTTTGCATGGAGCACTTTTCTCGCTGTATTTTAACGGTCCATGGTAGCATATGTGGATGCACCATGTCTGCAAAAAGATTGGGTTGTACGCATTGTACGATGCTGCACTTTTTTGTATGCACAGCTGAACGCAAGAAACGGCACCATGTGTTTCTTTCCTCCAGGAACGACCCGTCCCGCTTGCTCATCACACTGGGTGCGAGCCTCACCATGTGCGACACCTACCACAGGAACACACCCTTGCACTGGGCTGTGTATGTGCGCAATAGCAGTGCGGTGTCGTTGCTCATCAAGGCCGGCTCTGATCTCTCTGCCAGGAATGCCCAGGTGTGCAGATGATAAGGGTTGGTGCCAAGAGTGTGTGCGTGCATGCGTGCGTGCCTGCGTGTGTGTGTGTGTGCCTGCGTGTGTGTGTGTGTGTGTGTGTAATGCGATTACTAGGCATAGAATGGTGCCTGCTGATGCACAGAAATAGAACGATGAGCCTCTGATTTTCGGAGTTGCGGCAGCTAGTATTGTTCTCGTTGTCGCGTTCACGTGGGCTGGGATCCCAAGACAAGCCGAAGCTGCCCAAAGGTTGCAAAATTGAATGCCTGGATAAACGAAAGCATGGGCAGCGATAAGAGTGGCAGCAACTGGTGGCCAGTGCTCTTGGCATAGTCTACCCATTTGTGTGTTGCCCGTTTAGAAATATGGAATTGCATTTGCTGAAGAGCTCAAGTGTTATTCTCGAGCAATTGCTTTTGAGGATATGACCACTTTTGTGAAATTTTGCTTTACTCGGCACAAGACAGATGCTGTGCCAAGCTAACTACCTTTCCATAGCATACGGCATCGAGACGCGAAATCTTGAAGAAATGGTTGTGTTCCGGAAAGCAATAGCTTGAGGATGCCGCCCCTGCTCGCAGCGACCATGATGATGAGTGGAAATACTGTCTTCGTTTAATTGACAAGACTGGAAAGGCAGGATCGGCATAGGATCAGCATTTATATCCTGAAGGTGTTTATTTGGCAGAGCTCGGAGCAGTGCAACGTCAACGGTCAGGACAGTGACAGCTTCCAAGCACGAGAGCCATTGCCAAGCAAGAGTGCTCGACCCACTAGCGTGTTGATCCAGTAGCGCTGAACCCACTAGCGTCTCTCTTCTTTGTTAACCCTTTGAGGGTCGAATTATTTTGAAAAATACTTTCCCAGGTGGTCAAATTACTTTATTGGGGATCTTGAATGTACAAAATGCATAAAGTCGGGAATAAATAGTAAAAAATAATTAGGAACAGTATTTTGGTGTCGGCATCACTCAGAACTGCAAAATTATCAATAGTATTTCCGAGTGTGGTACTCCTTGAAACACGGGTCTACGCACAGCGCCTTATCGCAGTCTGCACACCTAAAATGTGTGTCTGTACTCGTGGAGTGAGGAGTTGTGTTGGCGCACACATGACATTTCTGCGTGCGGCTGCCTTGGGCAGAGGTCTGAGGCACCTTCTCGCGTAAGCGCGTTGCCGCGGAGAGCGAGAATACCTCGTGAGCGGTGGTGATAAACAAGCTAAGATCAGTGCCAATCAAGATAGAAATAAACTTCCGCCGCCCCTGCGAGAGCGTGCCAACAAAGAGAAAAACCACGTTTCGCGCGCCTCCGTTGCGATCACGCAGCGCAACCGAAACCACGACAGCACGTTGCCACTGAGAGCGAGAATACCTCGCGAACGGCACTGATAAGCAAGCTAAGAGCAGCGCCAATCAAGATAGAAATCAACTTCCAACGCCCTGCAAGAGAGTGCCGACAAAGAAAAAAATGACGTTTCGCGCGCCTCCGTTGCGATCACGCGGCGAAACCAAAACCGCCAAAGGGGCGTTGCCGCAGTCTGAGCGACGCGCTGAAGCTAGCAATCAGCTCTGTTTATCTCCCCAAGAAGGTAGCATCGATTTCAAACACATCTTGTAAGTGCTAAGAGGTGGCAGCACCTCCCGGTGAGCACGCATCGTCATTATGGCGCGAAATTTCAAACGGAGGGTCGGAACCGTACCCGTACGGCAAAGACCTTGCGGGACAGAAAACCGCTGCCGTACATGTACGGCAAAAACCTTCAAAGGGTTAAAGTCACCCCCGGGAGCGATAAGGGAGCCGATCGGCGAACTAACAGCTTGTCACAATGAGCGGGTCGTAGTAAGGCTTTAGATGGTCAACATGGACAATGTCTCGTCCACGGCGGCGCATGTGTGAAGATGGCTCAACTGGTTCTATTACATAGTTTAAAGGAGATGCGCATTCTAGGACATGATAAGGGTCTTCATACTTTGGAACCAGTTTTGAAGAGAGGCCAGGGGCAGTGAAAGGGACTGAGAGCCACACGAGCGCTCCTGGATCGAAGGTGACCGTGAAAGTGGCGTTACCGCAAATGCTCCTCTGGCGCTCTTGATCATCGGAAGTAAAGGCCTGAGCGAGGTCGCAGCACTCTTCTGCATGTCTGACCGTGGCAGAAATAGGCACGCACTCATATGCATTCGGCCAATACGGCAGAATTGTGTTGATGGTATGCAAAGGGTGCCAACCATATAGTAAGAAATAGGGTGAAAATCCAGTGGTGGTCTGCGTAGTGGCGTTATACACGTAGGTTACGAAGGGTAGGATGGCATCCCAGTTCTTGTGGTCGGAGGTGACGTACAATGAAAGCATGTTGCCAAGCGTATGGTTGAACTGTTCTGTGAGGCCATTCATTTGAGGGTGGTACGCCGTAGTTGTGCGATGAACAACGTGGCACTCTTTGAGGATGGCTTCCACTAGTTCCAACAGGAAGATGCGTCCACAATCGCTGAGCAGTTCTTGAGGTGGACGATGCCGCAGTATTAATTGGCAAAGCAGGAATGGAGGGCGGCTGTTTCGTCGTGTCGTGTGATGTGATCGACTGCAACAATGGCCCAGCGGTTACCAGCTGATGTCAAAGGAAGTGGTCGAGCAGCCAGTTAGGGCAGGGTAGAGGCTGCAGACCAGCTGGGGTGAAGATTTCCGGCGCTGGCCGTTGTGCATGAGCGAACGAACTTTTGAACGTAGTTGCATATTCCTTGCCAGTAGTAGCGTTGTCAGAGGCGCTGGTAGGTTTTGAAAAGTCTTGTGTGTGCATACTGTGGATCAGTGTGGAACGACGCGTAGATTTCAGAACACAGGCTTCAAGGTAGTACTAATAACCACTGGCGGCAGTCAAAGGTGTAATTGTGTTGATGAAGCCGGCCGTCGCGAATGGCAAAATGGCGAGCTTGATGGCGCAATGCACGAGTGGCTGGCTACGATGACGGATCAGTAAGGAAGTATATGATGGAAATCTATGAATATGAATATGAATCTATGAATCTATGAAGTCGTTCCTGCCTCGTTTGACTCGCCGCCGAAACGGAATAGGGCTGATCCGCCCTCTGAACATCAGCAATGCACGACATTGCCAGTGAAAAGAAAGCGCACTGCTATAGATTTGGAGATGAAGTGCTTCTAACCGATGAGGCGATTGTTGCGAACAAACTTGCATCGGATATCTACAGCGACTGTGACAGCGACGATGGCAGCGATAACGTGGTAGGGCAGGCTGCTTCAGCATTGTCCTTGCAGGAGGCTCTGCAGATGATTCAATTGCCCTGGGGCTTCAGTTTTATGAGGGACTTTTCACTGCACTACGTGGAGCACTTGGATGTCTTGGAAAAGGATGTTAGCAAGCTTCGCTTAAAGCAAGCAAGGCTGACGAACATAAGGTTTTCTTCTGCAAGCCAGTGAGAAGTACGTGGCAAAATGCTTGTGGCGCTCTCGCCCCAGTGTTTCTTCTGGATTTGTCAAGCCGAGAGGCTACCATGGAAAACTTCTCGCATTTTTTAAAAGGCCCCTTTTGGAACCACCAAAGTGATGCCTCGGTGAGTCTGACATGTCACTTGCTGCTCGCTACCCCTCATTGCAGTTTGTGGGGATGCGCGACTCTCGCACGTCCCCTGATATGTTTTTCCCGCATAGCGCGTCTCCTGTAATCCGGCTTTGCCGCGTGGCCTGGCGCCCGTGGCGGTTGGAGTGGTTGAGGCGCAGTATGAGAGATGGCGCGAGTGTTGTGCTGCTAACGCTGCCGACAGGCGGGGTTACTTGGGCGCCGAAGGACAAGGCGCTGGCCTTTTGGTTCGGGACAGCAAGCAGTGCGGACGTGCCGTGCCGCGCGTGCGCCGATCCATGCTTCTGCGAGACCGTCTCGCGTGGCCTGCCTTTGAACGCGCCACCGTTCGCGTGACCGTACACGCGAACGACCAGGCGTTGGGATCCAGCATGAGGCGTATATATTCGCTCGCTATCCGGTCGCGGTGAGTCGGACAAATTCAAAGAATTTGAACAACAGTACCTTTGAAGCATGGTTCGGTGCTCAGGGAATTCGTAGGCACGCCAAGCAAGAGGGTCACCTGGAATAACAGCAATGGTGAGTGCCCCATGGTAGTATCGGTGCTGTGCCCCCTGCAGAGACTGCCCTTGTGACCCTGAATTTAAAAACTGCGTCGTAATCTCCAGACACCGAGAACAGCTTGCATGTGAAATCATAGAGGCTGATAAGATACAGCGGCTGGGTGACCTTTGCATCAGCATGTCATCTATTGCCCTCGCCAAAAATGAAATCAAGTATCTGGCTGTGATGCAGTAGGGGTTCACATGTCAAAAGCATGGCAGTTAGGGCAAGTTGGTATGTCATTACTTTTTAGGCTTGTAGCGCAGCTCAGAAAGAGCAAAAAGGAAGGGGTAATGAAAGGAAATAGAGAACAGAGTGAGCACTCACTCTGTTCTCTATTCCCGTTCGTTACCCCCTTCCACCTTCCTTTTTGCTATTCCTGAGCTGCGCTACAAGCTGTTAGGATCGGCCTGCAGGGGTACTGCTCTGCAAAGCTATTTCATCCCGCTGCACATACTTCGATCGACCCGCGGTGCTGGCGCCCTTTGGAGAACCAGCGAGGACGACAGCGCTAATCCACCATGCGCCTCGTTCGGAGAATCAGTGATGACAGCAGGGCGGGCCACGTTTGGCACCCAACGTATTGTTGGTTGATTTGCCGGGTCGTCATGGCCTCTCTGCAGTAAGAAGAGCTCTCCCTAACAAAAGTTGGCTTTGCGGTACGGGGGCCCCAGGATTCGTCACAGTCTGCTGACACTCGTGGCGACTACAGAAGAAAGGCAGCTCTGGAATTTAGAGGCGCAAGACAATGGGCAACCGGCAGCCGCGTTGCGGGGTCAGCTCGGGGAACCAACGCGCCTTTCAAGACTCAAGGTAATGGACAACCGGCGGGTCAACTTTGATGACTGGTCGAACGGTTCTCTCACCTAGGGAACTAGGGACCAATGGAGTGTTTATAAGCGGCTGTTTGTCACCTGCTAGTGGGTGCTCGTCAGTGTGCTCTGTGATCGTACTCGTGAGCAGTGTGCTCGTTTGCTGTATGCTTCGTCTTGCAGGCTCCATTTGGGAGTCACGCTAGACTGTGTAAATGTATCTCTTGTTTAAAATGTAAATACTGTAAATACATAAACCCTGTACGCCTAGTTCCTTCCAAGTTTCTCTCTACGACCTATAACCCCTTCAGCTGGTGGCAGCGGCGAGATCGTCCGACAAATCCTACAAAGCCTAAAGAAGGGTTCACGTGTGGCATGATGCAAAAGTTGTTTTTCATTACTTTTGCTCATGTGTGTAGTTCTGGCGATTTTGCAAAGAAAGGTCAGTTGAAGTTAGCGCCTGTGTTGTGTTCTTCCTTCAGTCCTTGTCTTTTGCGCTGTGCACACATGTCGATATTGAATCGCCAACTCAACCAAGCTTCCACGTTATCCAGAGGGCATTGTGCACATTCGACGTGGTGCAAAGGTCCAAACAGGTTTTTTTTGTGTTGCCTTTCCTCTCTCCCATGCTCCTGTCATGTATACACACACTCTGTACCACCACTCTATGCGGTGTGCAAGACAGCAGCAGCAGTGGGGAAGTCAGAGGAAGATGCAAAGGAAGCTTTGCTTTTGAATATGCACTGGCACTATCGGAGCCATGGTAAAATAGCTAGGAAATAGCAAGAAATAGCCAAAAATTAGCCAGTTCATTGTAGGTGCCTAGAAAATAGCAAAAATGTTGCCAGGCTGCTGCCCTGGCCAATTACTTAAGATGAAAATGTTGCTGTTGCAGATTACGAACAGCTCCTTTTGGAGCTGTTCAGTTTAGTGCCCTTCGACATATTTATAGTGCATCTTTGGGGCTCAAGTTAGAACTGGTGGCTCCATATTCGTATTCAGGAATTGTTATTTCTGCATCTATGATTAAGTAAATGCAAGTAGTTGTCACTGAAGTGTAGAACCAGCGAATATGTTGTATGCACAATCCTCGCTCTCTAGCCATTCGTCAATGTATCCCTGTGCCATATCTAAGTATCTAAACTTTAAAGGGAATATCATAGAGTAGTCAAAATTTCTAGTACCTAAGAAAAGTGTTTTTGTAGTAGTTTTTATAGCCATATATTGTTGTGTGCTCGCATGCCTTTGCTCAAATTCATTATGGAATTGTAATAAAACTTTTGCTTCTACCGTGTAATTTTCTGAGCAATCAACTATAAAAGGAGATGTTACACACAATGATCCAGGTGTTCCTTGTCGAATTAATTTTGTCGGTTACAAAGTGGAGGTTCCATCTTCCCTTCCAAATACACATGGTGAAGATGGTCGTTGCACATTGTGTATGTCATAAGAGGCACAGTACAGCAAATTATATTTATAATATTTTGTCTGGTTTGTATGTAATTACTATAGGAAAATGTTGGTTTTAAAAATAGCCAGAAAGTAGACAAGGAGCCAACCCTAAAATTTTCCTGCCACAAACCTTCAAAAGTAGCCATTTTGACGCAAAGTAGCCAAACCTGGCAACCCTGATCAAAGCCGCAAGGAACTTGCTCGCCAGCCCCGCCTCGCCAGGTCTACTGTGTGGCTACAACGTGCACGCTAGCGGCGCTGTTATTGGCTGCGGCCGTCCGACCGACGCGACAGGTGTGAGACCATATCCAGCAAGTTGGTCACATGCGGCGAAACCTGTTGAGAGCGGCTGCTGATGCAAATGTTCGTATAACTGATCACCTGCAAAATCGCACCGTATGTCTCCTGCTTAATGTAGAGGTGCAGGATATATGCGAATTTAGTCTTAAGGTGTGGCTTCACAGCACTGAAAATTTGCATAAAAGTGTTGCTTCATGGCAGCTTTCGCGACGCCGCCGTGAAGCAGCCTCACTTTCTAAACTCGTCACATGTGCACTGGGCACATGTGAATATTCGACTATTAATCTTATCTATAACAATGCTATGTTACTTTCTGTATTTTCCTTGTCCTCTTCCCATTTGTTTGGCTGCTGTATTCTTTGTGACCATATTTTTATGATGGCTTGTGAATTCAGCAGCTTGATGGTTATATGTCAAGTGCCATGGTAGGTTCTGTTAGGGCATTGTGTTAGAGGCAGTTGTATTTTATTTAATTCTAGGACACCCATGTTGCTGTGCATGCTTTCATTGAGGCCTTTTGTGCAGGGTGACACTCCCCGCATGATGGCTGAGAAGCTGAAGTCTGTCTGGATAGAAGAGCGCCTCTTGGAGGCGGAAGCAGCTCAAACAAGTGCTCGAGGTCATTTCCTGGTGCGCATTGTTCGAGACAAGGTGCTTTTCTTTTGTTCCTAATTGCTAATGTAACACTTGGCATTTAAACCATACTTTAGTGATATTCTATTTAATGACAAAATGTTTCTATAAATGACTGATTCTCTCTATTTGGTGAAATGACGTACAGATGACTAGGAACAAGTGAATGTCAACTTTGCAACCTCCTCTGTTACAGTTTACTACCTTAATGGTAAGCAGTACAGCACAAAGCAAGGATATAGGGCTACAGAAAAGATGAGGACGAGCGAATAACGCCAACTGAAATTTTATTGTTTGGTGCAGAAGTTCATACAGAAAAACCTAGGAAAAAAAATATGTGAAATGCGAAATAAAACAGTAATACCATCATTGCGCACTGTTCGCGCCAATATTGTCTACGAGTGCCAACTCCCTTTGCGAGAAGTCCAGGCTTACTTATGCACGGGCATCCTTTATGTGCCATGGTAGCTGCTTCAACAATGATGTGCATGCTGATGTCCATGTGCGTAAAATTTACTTTTGTTAGCTCGAATGTTGGGGTGCATCCGCATGCGCTGTGGGGTTCTCCTCCCGTGCTCTTGGGACAAAGGAACGACAACACAGTAGTGCAAACAATCACAAGGGCATTTATTGCACCTTTCATGGATCAATGCCTGCTAGCCGAGTTGCTATCCACAAAACATGCCAATGGGCGCGCGACAAATCTAGGAAGTCCGACTTACCGCGACCGGATAGCGAGCGAATATGTTCGCCCCATGCTGGATCCCAACGCCTGGTCATTCGCGTGTACGGTCTCGCGAATGGTGGCGCGTTCGAAGGCGGCCACGCGAGACGGTCTCGCAGAAGCATGGTCGGCGCACGCGCGGGCGGCACGTCCGCTCCCGCTCGCTTCCCGAACCCAAAGAGACCAAGCGCCTTCCCTTTCGGCGCCCAAGTAACCCAGCAGCAGCGCGACAGTCGCGCCATCTCTCGCACCGCGCTTGTACCACTCCGACCGCCAGGCCACGCGAGCCGTGCGGGAAAACAGCATATCAGGGGATGCGCTATGTGGAAAAAACATCAGGGGACGCGCGAGAGTCGCGCATCCCCACATCCCCCCAACCTTAAATCACTTCTTATTCTGGCGAAACATGTCACACGGTCTAACATTAACCCGTGCTGCGCGAACAAGTTGTTACATGCAACAGTGGCCGCGCCGGGGAAATGTCCACACGCTGTCCGTAACATGCGAGCCGACTGTCCTTGGGGTACACCGCTGGCGTCCGCCAGTCACAGCAGCAGCTTTGCAGACTCGACGGCATCATTCCAGGCCAGGACTCCGGAAACGACGACGCAGTAGTCGGTACGAGCAAGTGTCGCTCGTGCCGACGCGCCCTGCTGGCAAGAGCCACCGTAGCTGTCGGTGACCGCTGGCTCCTTTGTCCGCCGCCGAGGGTTGTGAGCTGGATGCAGGAGGCCGCCGAAGTCGCTGCGCCGAACTGGCCACAGCATCACCATCGCTCGGGGTGACTCGATCGTAGTCCGGGGCAGCAGCGCAGACGATGTGCAGGTGACAGCAAGTCAGGGGCGACTCCAATCACGCTGCGTAAACTCAACACACTCGGCAAACACTACAGTAGTGCAAGGGAGAGGAATTCTGCATGCGCATCGCCCACGTGGTACGATGTTCAACTCGGCTAGCAAAAGATCGGGCAGCTACTCATGCTAAGTTCACGTGAACGAAGCTCGCTTCCTTGAGCCGAACGAGTAATTTCAATTCGTGCGAGGCTAAATAGAATGAGGGAAGCAAATTGCAACGCCTCAACGCCACGGTCCACCAGGTTGTGTCCCTCCATGTGCGACAGGCAGCTTCGTAAAGCCTTAGGCCTAAATCGTCGCTACCCTGACAACAACCGGCATCCAAAAACAACACCCAAAATGGGCGCAAAACAGGCAGCCGCGAGGAAACGTTAGCTCTGTGAGGTGGTCCTACTCCGCTCGGTGCACACAGCATCCGAGTTGACGGCGCCCACCGTCCCAGACGGTGTCGGTGCGCCCGGTGCCAGGCCGCAATACCAGTCAGCCCGTCGTGGCACCCGTGGCCCGCGGCCACCCGGCTCCCAGAGCCGCGACTTCATCCGAATCAAAGAGATAGAAGAAGCTATTTACATAAGAAATTCGGACCACCCACGAGGCTTCCGTACTCACTCGCTTCAGGCTTGCCACTGCTCCGCGGGCGCTCGGCCTCGCTCTCCCAGGATGCAGACCACGTGGCTCTCGTACCAACGAATGCCATTAAAGAAAAACACTTGCGAAAAGGCTTAGCATGTTGACATGTTCAAACACTACAGCCACCGCCGCCTCGCTCAAGAAAGCACGCCGCCGACGCTAGCGATCAAAATCCACGCTAGGCCTACGCTTCGGTTCAAACAAAAGTCTTGAACGAAGCGACACTGTTAAAATTATCGTCCGATGTCCCAAGAGCCCCACGTTGGGCAGCCAGATGTGGGAGATATGGGGTTCTCCTCCATACTCTTGGGACAAAGGAACGACAACACAGTAGTGCAAACAATCACAAGGGCATTTATTGCACCTTTCATAGATCAATGCCTGCTAGCCGAGTTGCTATCCCCAAAACATGCCGATGGGCGCGCGACAAATCTAGAAGTCCGACTTACCGCGACCGCATTGCGAGCGAATATATTCGCCCCATGCTGGATCCCAACGCCTGGTCGTTCGCGTGTACAGTCACGCGAATGGTGGCACGTTCGAAGGCGGCCACGCGAGACGGTCTCGCAGAAGCATGGTCGGCGCACGCGCGGGCGGCACGTCCGCTCCCGCTCGCTTCCCGAACCCAAAGAGACCAAGCGCCTTCCCTTTCGGCGCCCAAGTAACCCCGCAGCAGCGCGACAGTCGCGCCATCTCTCGCACCGCGCTTGTACCACTCCGACCGCCATGCCACGCGAGCCGTGCGGGAAAACAGCATATCAGGGGATGCGCTATGCGGGAAAAACATCAGGGGACGCGCGAGAGTCGCGCATCCCCACAGCCCCCAAGTAACCCTGCCGTGAGGCGGCCTTAGCAGCGCAACACTCGCGCCATCTCTCGCACTGCGCCTCAACCACATCAACCGCCGCGGGCATCACGCAGGCCACGCGGCGAAGCCGGACTACAGGAGACGCGCCATGCGGGAAAAACATATCAGGGGACGCGCGAGAGTCGCGCATCCCCACAGCGCTACAATGCAGTGCTAAAAAACCTTCCCTTCCAAATATTGTTGGCATGCTCTCACAGGTGATAGTTAAAACACCTGCTAGTCTGACCAACATTGCATGCACCAAAGGTCAAGGGAATTCTGTACACGACCCCCCAAGCACATTCCACATATCGGTTACGGTGCCTGACTTCGGTGACCATCGGTTGCGGCAGTGACGAGCGACGTGGCCAATGTGACAGCAGTGGAAGCAGATTGGCCTGTCATCAGGGTTAAGCCATTCGGACGGGTTGCAGCGAGATATAGCAGAAAAGGACTGCCGGGGACGAGGAGGGACGAGGAGGGCCAGTAGAGAATTGGGGAACGCTGGGTTGAGACGTTGAACACAGAGTTCAGACCCATGTTCTCAAATTCTTGGTAACAATAAAATTCAAACAGCGCTAAACGACAGGACCAGAATGAGGAGGAGACAAACACGGCACTGAACTTACAACTGATTTATTTGAAGTAAGAAGTCAACATTTATACGTACAAAACTGGGCACGCATGCGCCCAGTCATACATCGATGATCAGATACAAACTCCGGACTGCCAACATTCGCACGCGTTGTACCTGCCTTGCAATCTACCCTTTATGCAGCAATGCCCTTTCTTTCTCTGACAAGATTAAAGATGTTGTGCTAACGCAACTATTAGATTTTCTGATGATATGAAATGCTTCAGCGACTTCTCTGGTAGTCTTGTCACTATGAAAAAATAACAATTTTGTATCGTCAAAGAAAGGTACGCATTTACAAATACTGCAATGCTTTGCCAGGTTAGTGTCTTTTTTGTCTAATGAATTGGCATGCTCCATTAGTCTAATATTGATGCAACGGCCTGTCTGGCCTATGTAAGTTTTGCCACAAGATAAAGGAATTTGGTAGACAGCGCGCTTCTTGCAACTGATGTACTTATTGACATGATTGACCTTGCAAGCAGCATTCCGTTTAACGCCTTCCTGCTTCCTCTGAACTGCTGCCGCTAATTTACCCAGCTTCATCGGAGCAGAAAAAACAACCCTCACACCATACTTGGCCCCTACTCTCTTAAAACGATTGACCTTGCAAGCAGCATTCCGTTTAACAATACAAAATTGTTATTTGTATTGTCATCATAACTTTGATGAACTTAAACTCTACATTTTACAGTCGAATTTCCATTCAGAACAAGAAAGAAAATACAGAGAATCATACCTTATGCATAAGTTCAAACCATTGCAACCAATAGGCATAAACGTTACAAAGGGAGCTTTAGAATCTATTCTCTATGCTAAATTTCAAGCTGTAGGCAACAACTCTTAGTTTAGTTTCTTAGCGTTTCTTTTTTTCCTTCTCCTTTTCATTTTTCGCTTTATTTATTTATTTATACCATTTCAGTATTTTCCTTTTTTTTTTTTTTTGACGAGCACCAGTTTCTGCCGCTCCTTCTATTATCTCTTTCAGAGACACAATAGCCTACGACCACAAATGAAAAAGGTAATAGAGGTGTGTGTCAGCCGTTGACACGCCGGCTGACACACGGGCATTGACACGTGATTGACAGACGGGCGGTTCCCTGGCCTTGTGCACAACACTACTTTATTCTCAATTTGACACACTAACACATCTGCGCTCGTTGCCGCACCCACCCGCCTTAAGCCCTCTCCCCTTTAGAAGAACACCACCTAAACATACCGTAGCAAGGAAAGCATATGTCACCTTGAAGAAGACAAGTCCAGTTGTCGAAACGTTGGCTCCTGCTTTCATCACCTTGCTCTCGTGTTGCTCATCATAATCATATCGTGGTTTTGCCATGTAATACTCCAGAATTAAATTTTTTTATTTTGTCAATGCCGTCTGGGTGGAAATCCAGCAGTGCAGAAAACTGGCTGGCATGGCTTCATTGATTCGTAGGAGCACATGGAATTTTGCCTTTCTTTAATCACTTGTGGGGAGCACACGCATCCAGCAAAATTAACGCCAAACTCGAAACCTTCTACACTGACACATTCCTACCATCCTTGGACAGTCGTCCCATCGAAGACAACTGGGTACTTTACCGAGAGAAATTGTGTGTGCTAGCAAATCAGTACGTCCCGCTAATAATAGTCAAAAAAGATAAATCAAACCCCTGGTTTACAAGATCCCTGCGGCAGCTTAGAAACAAAAAGAAATGTTTATACTGCACAGCAAAACAATATAGCACGCCTTCCACGGGAAAGCCATACATACAAAGATTTTATGATAACTTACTGTTACACAGTAGAATCTGCTAAACAAAAATATTTTTCTAGTGATTTATTTTCCCTTCTGAAATCTAACTTAAGAAGTTTTGGAAGCTTGTATCCCTCGAACACGATCCGCAGCAGATATCTTTGCTAGACGACAATGATGTTCCACTTTCAGACAGTCATTGCACCTCGGCATTTAACACATTACAGTCGAACCTCGATATATCGAACAGCGCGGTGATCGCAAAATAGTTCGATATAGCCAGAATTCGATATATAAAATCACGCAGAAAATGCGTCAGAAACTAGCGCAAATCAATCAATGAACCAATCGTGGCGCAATAGATACTCACATGAAGCTTCAAACAAAGTATTTATTTAGTTCGCTGAAAGTACTGAAGCAGCGTAGCCTGCTTCATATTGGCAACCGCGTGCTTGACCACGGCGTCCTCAACATAGTCCAAACGGTCCACAAGAGACAGTCCAGTGCCTTGTATTGCGCCGCAGTAGCGGCGTACAACAGCCAAAGCAGCTACAGCCTCAGTTGCAGTCGGGAGCGGGGCAACATCAGCGCTTGCTGGATCAGCCTCGGCAGCGTCTTCGTTTGGCCGCTCAGCAGTCACTTCTGCCGCGATATCCACGTCTGTTAACTCCGCCACTGTTTCGGTGCTGTCGTCACCGCCAACGAAGTCCGCAATGCACATGATGTGTGGCTCAGCACGGACAAAGCGCTCCAACTGGCTCCACGGCCGCCTCGATCACGCGTGCACGGCGGGGGCAAGCCTCGCCGTGCGCGCGTGATCGAGGCGGCTTGCCCCGCCGTGCGCGCATAGGTGCGCGCGTGATTGAGGCGGCCGTGCTGGCTCCAAGCCGCCGCGTGTGTACGCCGCTACGTTCAAATGGCGCCCTCGGCGCAACCGATGTGGGCAGCAGTCGTACGCAGCAGTCTGGAACGCCGATCGCGCCGCCGCTATCTTCGAGAGTGTTGCGGGAAAGCTCGCCTCCTGTCAACAGAGCGCACTTGGTCTGGGGCGGCGGAGTTCGATATATCCATTTTACATCCGGCCCCGTTCGAAATAAAGAATTAAAAATGCATGCGATTTTCCATGTGATATAGAAATTGTTCGATATACGCAATAATTCGATATATCCGTGTTCGATATATCGAGGTTTGACTGTATTTTCATCTGTTTTCACCCGGGAAGACCATTTTGACGTTCCATACGTACCCGATTTTGACTTCCCATATAAGGAACAGATCGAAATAACCGCTGAGGGCATAGTAGTTCTAAATAAAAACCTTAAATTATCCACTTCAGCCGGCATTGACAATATTAACTCTAAAATTCTTAAGAACACTGTCTCTGTTTCTGCTAACATTTTATACCACCTTTTCAGGCAATCTTTAGCGACAGGTCAACTTCCCCTGATTGGAAAGTTGGTAAAATAGTGCCTGTGTTTAAAGCCGGTGATAAACATACTCCCGAAAGCACCGTCCAATTTCTTTAACTTGCATCTGCTGCAAACTTCTTGAACACATAATCGCTTCTCACGTTTACTGACACTTAGAATCTAACAATTTCCTTTTTAACAACCAACACGGATTCAGGAAAGGTTTCTTTTGCGAAACCCAACTACTAGAATTAAGTACAGAACTACATTGCAACATGAACAATAACCTCCAGACTGACTGTGTTTTTCTTGCTTTCTCAAAAGCCTTTAATCGCGTCGCCCATTGCCGTCTGATTTCTAAATTATCTGCCCTTCGATTAGACTCGCTAACCTTATCTTGGCTTCGTAACTTCCTTTCACTCCGCCAGTAAATCACGGTTATTAACAATTTCCAATCCTCCCTTTCTCACCTAACTTCAGGCGTACCACAGGGGTGCGTCCTCGGCCCCCTATTTTTTTTTAATATACATAAACGACTTGCCAGAAAACATTTCTTCCTGCATGCGAATCTTCGCTGACGATTGCATCATATATCGTCCAATAACCTGTGCCAACGGCCACTTAACGCTGCAAAACGACCTTCACCGCATTAACAACTGGTGTAAAAAATGGCTTATGTCGCCTAATACGGAAAAATGCAAAATAATCTCCTTCACACGCAAGCAAAACATTTCCAACTACTGCTACACCATTAACAATTACCAACTGTCGCAGGCATCATCTTATAAGTACCTTGGTATTCATTTCACACCCAACCTCTCCTGGTCTCACCATATTACCACCATATGCGCAAAAGCTTCAAAATCTTTAGGGTATTTACGTCGAAATTTACATAACTGTCCCACTCACGTTCGTCAACTAGCTTATCAGACCTTCGTTCGCCCACAGCTTGAATTTGCCGCATCTATCTGGTCCCCCTACCACAATTATTTAATTAACATGCTTGAAACGGTTCAGAATAGGGCCGCCCATTTCATTTCACGCAATTATGACAACCATAACAGCATAACGCAAATTAAGCTCAATCTTTCACTTGGACCCCTTAGTGCTCGTCGCGACACTGCCCTTTTATGCCTTTTTCACAAATACGCATACAGCAACAGACCATTCCCACTTCACCTTGATGCTCCTTCCATTACATCACGTCGGTTGCATAATCACTTAAGTTTCATGCGATTATATGGATCAACTCACACCTTCAACTCATCTGCTCTTCCTCGCACCATACGTTTGTGGAATGGTCTTCCAGACAACATCGCATCCAAACTAGACCACGATAGTTTCTGTCAACTTCTGCACTCTTTCATTTCGCAATAAAAACTTGCCTCTAGTTTATCAAATTTTGTTTTTACTTCCGGTGCCATGTTCTGTATACCACCCATGTATTTATTTATTTGTTATTTTGACAGCTTTAAGACCAAAGACATCCGTCATTTTTTGTACCACTGCACGTGTTTTTTTTTGTTTCTTTTTTTAGTATCCCACTTTGTGCCCAACTACATTTTTTATATTGATAAATGTTTTTACTGTGCACACAATTAGTTCCTGTGTTCTTATCATGCCCTACCATTGTGCGTCTTTGAAACCCTGCCAACTGTTCCTGCGCCTAGAATCCGCATATTTGGCAGTCTATCTTTGGTTGCAGTTTCATTTCGTTTTACTGTTGTCATTGTGATTGGTATACTTTATAGTTCTTGTGTGCAGTTTTGCCATATAAATAATGCCAGCCAATATTTTTTTATTTTTTTCGTGTTATCCTTTTTTTCACCCAACCTTATATTTGCCGTCATACCACATTATCATTGATTCCTCTCCTTTTCTTTGTGTTAAATTGCAAATTTCAGCTGTATGTTTGTACACTGACAAGTTACTTCGCACTTGTTATTACCCCCCTTACTCAATGCCCTGTCAAGGGGCCTGTCTGTAAGGTATGTTCAATAAATAAATAAATAAATAAATAAATAAATAAATAAATAAATTTGCTCCCGTGTACTCACGTTGTCATGTTGGCAAGTTGCGGACGCGTCGAGAGCTGGCATAGACACGGGAGAGGCACACTACGCCCTCTCCTGGTTCTCCCTTGCGATGTATGCACCCTTCCCCCCGGACTTGCAGGAAAGGTATTCGACGCGTGAGGAGGACATTCCTCTCGCAAAGGTAAAGAGGTAGGAAACAACATCACTCAGGGATGCCCTCTCTCTCAGGCGCCAGAACTCGAACCTTTCGGATACGGATACATGCTGCAACCTGTGAGTGGGCTCATTTGCTTGACTGTCCCACGCAACGAGGCAAGCCTATTTGTTAATTATTACAGAGTGGACTTTCCTCTGCAAGTGTTCCTTATGGCTTGAAACAATAAATATTGTTAGAGCGGACACCGCTGGTTGCGTTATTCGCTCGAACCAAACGTAGCTGTGGTTACACACACTACGATTTGGGGAGTACCACAGAACGACTTTATGTGGCTAGATCCGTAGCTTGCCTTCAGCCCTAGCCTCATGCAGAGCGTACCCACCACGCACTGGATTTAATATATTAAGGTGGCTGTTGCGTACTAGAGTCCTGAATAGCAGCACGGTGACGATCGTCGAATCTCGCAACATACAGCTGCCTTGCATCTACGCCATTGCCAAGATGCTGCCAGATAACTTTGCATATTGAATATCCCCTATCGCTGCTTTGAAACTATTGAAATCATTTAGAGCGAGAGCTCAAGTTGACAGGGATTTATGATTTAAAGGAACACGACAGGAAGGAAAAAGACAACTGGAAGGTCCCACAGCACTGGAATGCTTTCTACACATCTTCCTCTGTATTCGAAAAGATGACAAGCACATAAAAATGCCATCCATGTAACCTGCCCAGTGCGATTCCAGCTGTGGTGGTCACACTTCGATGAGGATGGCAAGCACTAACAAGTTTATGGTGCATATTAAAGAAACACAGCCAATTGTTCTCTCAAACCTTATTCACTGCTGTTCTGCTACTGATATCATTTTTTCTTTCTTTTTTCTTTTTGCAGACTCTAAAGTATTGGGCCATGTTCACCTCTCCATTTGTAGCCTTCTATGCTGTTGGCCTCGTCTTCGATAGCCAAGAGACCTATCTAGTCAAGTTTGGTCTTCTATTTATTATGGGCCTAGCCACCATGTTCCTTTCCAAGTGAGTCAGCATGCAGGCCTTTCATCTGGCATCCTTCTCAACTTCAATGCTTTGTTTTTAACGAGTTCATCATTGTAGCATTTTGCTGTATTTATCTTACATGAACCTCGTAGATACAGTTCATGCCGTTTTGTTTTGTTTCTCCCAAATTTCGCTTTATGAGGCCATGAACAGTGTAGTATATTGGTGCTGTTACATTCATGTTAGAATCTCTTGCAAAACTGTATAGTAATCACAAAAAGAGTTGGCATTTGTATTTGTGAGCAATTTTGTAACAAGTTCATACAAAAAAAACTATTAGGGTGAAGGGAATATTCTATATTTCCGAATGTAGGTGATGTCCAAATCCTCGGCGCGAAGGGTGGTGCCCTCTAGATTTAATATACAGTTCCTAAAGGCAATGCTGTTGCAGGCTAAATGTGCTGGACACAATTGTAGGAGCCGAAAACATGTCATAGATGCCGGGTTTTGCACACCATCTACCCAATATGCCTACCCAATATTGGTAATTTCTTTTCATGTATTTTGTCATTTAAACAGAATCTTTTGCTATGTGGTGACGTTGAGGCCAACCCAGGCCCAACTGAGCGTGAAATGTTGATAGAACTTCTTCAGGGGCAGAGTAACATGACTGCATCTATCAATGATGTTCTGGCAAAACAGGGGAAAATGGAAGCTGACATTGCAAGCGTGTCCGAGAGAATCAATGGTTTAGAAGCACAGATGAACGTAATAGCTGAGTTAAAGGCAGAAATGAAGGAATTGAAATCTACTGTAGTAAAACTTGAAAGTGACGTGTCATTCTTGACATTCAAGGTCGACGAACTAGAGAACAGAAGTCGAAGGAACAATTTAGTTATATTTGGCATACAAGAAGAAACCACTGAAAGCCCTGATGAACTTACAAATACAATAAGAAACGACATTTTTTTGGCGAAGCTCGGCCTCACTGTTAACAATATTGAAAGGTGTCATAGAATTGGGAAAAAGAAGGGAAAGACTCGTCCAGTTATAATCAAACTGCTCGACCACCGAGATAAAGTGTCGATACTGAAGGCTTGTCCGAAGCTAAAAGGAAGTGAGTATTCAATATCGGAGGATTTTTCGAAAAACGTGCGCGAAACAAGAAAGAAACTTTGGCTGAGCTCAGCACAAGAACGAGCAGAAGGCGCGAAAGTTAAGCTGGTCTTTGACAAGCTAATCGTAAATGGCACACTGTACTGGTGGAATGAGGAGAAGGGAGGGCGTTTCAATATAGCAAAAAATAAGACGTGACCTATAATATTAGATACGCGGAACATCACCATCCTTAATGTTAACTGCCGCAGCATCATGAATAAAATCGAGTCCCTCGAAGCGCTGTTGGTCTGCCACGATCCTGATTTAGTTGTGCTCACAGAAACGTGGCTGAACGAAGACGTTTTTGACAGTGAGTTCGTTCCAAGAAACTACAACGTTTTTCGAAAAGATCGTGATCGAAGAGGAGGAGGCGTAGCGGTTCTTTTCAAATCTTCATTACATGTTATAGCAATGCCTGACGTAACAGGCGTGGAAAGCCTATTTTGCAAACTTTACATAAATAAAGTCTGCTACATTTTAGGAGCAGTTTACAGGCCTCCGAATTCACGTGCCACAATATTTGAACAGCTTAACGAGTATATGCATCGCCACGTAAAGCCTGAAGACAAACTGATTCTGGCAGGTGATTTTAACCTTCCCAATCTGCTCTGGAACACCTTTTCGATAACCAGTGCCAAAAGTGTTGAGAATGAAATGTTAAACATTGTGTTCAACTTCGACCTCTTGCAAGTTGTAAATGAGGCAACCAGAATTCAGAACGGCTCTGAGTCAATCCTTGATCTGTTCCTTATAAGTGGGAATATTAAAGACAAAGTGCTCTGCAGCGTCACCTCCGGCATTTCAGATCACAAAGCAGTAGTCTTGACGTTAGAGGGCGTCGCTTTGGAACAGCGAGGCAATGTCAAGATGTTTCCTAATTTTTCTAAAGCAGAAGACCAGTCTATTCTTGATGCTCTCAGTTTTAATTATGACTCTTTCAGAAACAACACTTGTTCGGTAAATGATTTGTGGCTCTTCTTCAAGGGGGTAATTCACGAATGCATTCAGCGTTTCGTGCCAAGGATAGCTAAAAAACATAACCTTCGAAATCCATGGATAAGTCGAGTAACGCTGCAGCTGCAGCGAAAATTGAAACGCCTAAAGAAGAGGGCGAGAACGACAAACAGGTCTGACTTGAAACTAATGGTCGAACAGATATCGGAAGAGGTGAAGAACAAGATTGCGCATGATAAGAAAAACTATTTTGATATAACACTGCCATCCATTATCAAAAGGTCACCCGAAAAATTTTGGAGATTGGTCAACCCGAAGTCTCGCTCTAACAACGGACGTGTAGTTTATGGTGGTTGCGTGCAGGATGATGCAGGGGCTTCGATGGCATTCAATAAAAATTTCAAAGACATATTTACGCAAGATGATGGCCGTCTTCCGCCTTTTGAAGTGTCCGTACCTCCTATTCCTGATGTCGTAATAAGTGAACATGGCATTTTAAATCTGCTGTTGAACCTTGAGGTAAAAAAATCTCCTGGACCAGACAATATCCCAAATGCGTTCTTGAAACGTTATGCTGAGTGGTGTGCAAAATACTTACATGTTCTGTACACTAGGTGTTTAAATGAAGCTGCAGTACCTGATGATTGGCGGGATGCCAGAATCGTGCCTTTGCACAAATCTGGTGACAAAACGCTCATTCAGAATTACCGTCCAATTTCGCTAACCTCAACAGCCTGTAAAATGTTAGAGCATATTATTCACAAACATATAACTGCTTTTATTGAAGAACATAAGCTACTTACCTGTATGCAGCACGGCTTTAGGCGAGGATTTTCAACTAATACCCAACTTGTAGGAATCATTCATGACTTTGCAGCAGCCATAAACGAGGGTAAACAAACAGACGTAATTTTCATGGATTTCCGTAAGGCGTTTGATAAGGTCTCGCATAACAAATTGTTGCATAAGTTAAGCTACATTCTGCAAAATAACAAACTACTCGCCTGGATAAAGAGTTATTTGACTAACCGACGTCAGTTTGTAACACTAAATTCAGCCAGTTCAGATAAGGTGCCCGTTGATTCTGGCGTCCCCCAAGGAACAGTTCTTGGTCCACTTCTGTTTTTACTTTACATAAATGACATTGTGGATCAGATTTCTGTGGGTATTAGGTTGTACGCTGATGACTGTGTTCTGTACGAAAAAATTTCCTCTGTTGACGATCAAATTAGACTGAATGATGCCTTTAAAAGCATAGTAACAGGGTGCAATGATTGGCAAATGGAAATTAACTTCGATAAAACTGTCTTTATGAGAATATCGTTAAAAAATAAGCCTTTATTGTACAACTACAATGCCGAAAACATCATGCTTTCTGCGGTAACCGCATATAAATACCTTGGCCTCTGGATTACTAACACTCTCTCGTGGAACAAACATGTTGACATTGTCACGGCAAACTGCCTTCGAAAACTATTTTTCCTAAGACGCTCTCTAAAATTCGCTACGCCTCCTGTGCGTTTTCTTTCTTACAATGCAATCATTCGACCAATGTTGGAATACGCAATTGTCATATGGGATCCTTTTACTAAAAGAAACATTACTAAACTAGAAAAAGTTCAAAAAAAGGGCAGTACGATTCATATATAATTCGTATGGCCGCACTTCAGTTACGGAGCTTCTCAGGAGAAGTGGATTGCCATCTGTGACACAAAGGAACCAAACATGCCGTTTAAAATTTTTATTTCAGCTCATAAAAGGGCATTACAACATTGATACATCACGCTTTATCACTTTCTCTACTGGTTATACTACACGTCATCGACACTCACAGACAATAACACCGTTAATTACTAAAAAGAATTGCTTCAAATTTTCCTTTTTCCCCAGAACTATTGTTGAATGGAATAATCTTACTGATGACGTTGTAACTCAATGCTCACTACCATTGTTTGAGTCGCACCTATGTTTATGTAGCGAGTGATTTACTGTGTTGTTCAGTAACTGCTTGCATTTGTACATCGCGAGTGACCTATGCTATGTATCGCTGTATTTTGTACTTAGATTTTTTCACTTTGTATGCACCCTGCTAAGGTCCTGGAAACAGGGCCGCAGTATCAATAAATAAATAAATAAATAAATAAATCTATTTGATTGAATCGTATGCTATTTGGTATTTGCTTCAGATCAAATTTTGTGGTCGAACCAACTTATAATAATATTCAAGTGCCATGAAAATTCTATTGTTATAACTGATAATTGTTGTAACCGGGTTGCATGAAGAAAAGCAAGAAAGGGGGATGATGGCAGAGCTGTTGTGAGAAAATTGCAACGGCAGGGAGGCCAGTGCCCCTTCTCACCACCTTGCTCCATCCGGCTGCTGATTGTGTTGACTCGTTTAAATGGTGAACTCTGCTGCTCTGACTGCTCCGATCGCGTGTAACATGGTGTGGCTGTCAGTGTTCAAGAATGGCACTGCTATGGCAATTGCAAAGAGGGGTCATGGGTGGCAAGTAACATGCGAGCTCTGCCGTGGCGTCACCTTGGTGGCCCCAAAAGGGGCGTTTTGAAATACGAGAAGGTTGCTGCGTCAGCCTCTCAGCTTGAGAAATCCAGAAGAAACGCTGGGGAGAGGTAGCCTCAAGCATCTCGCCATGTACTTCTCACTGGTTTGCATGAGAAAACTTCATGTCCGTCAGCCTTGCTTGCTCTACACAAAGCTTGCCGACATCTTTCTCCAAGGCATCCAGGTGCTCCATGTATTGCAGCAGAAGGTCCCTCGCAGAAACGAATTCTTGGAAGGACTGAATCATTTGCAGGGCCTTCTGTGAGGACAACCTTGAAGCAGCCTGCCCTACCACAACATCCCTCTCATCGTTGCCATCACTATCTGATGCAAGGACGCTTGCAACGTTCACCTCATTGGTTAGAAGTTCTGATGTTTCTAATGCATCGTACACATTGTGGGGATTGTGCTATGCCCCAGCACCATTGCGGGGGCATTCACCTGTTCTGTTGTCCCTACTCCTCTCCCACTTTCCACTCGAGACAGTTGTCGGCTGTAACACTCCACTCTGGATAATTTGCAGTGGGGGCATTGGGGGGATGGCTGCTGATGGTTCCTCCTGATGGGACTGCAGGTCTTCTCTCCTGGGAGTGCACTGAATACATACATGCTTTCCTCTCATCCTCCGGCCCCTTTGTGTCTAGGATTTGAGGTCGCGTACGGTGCCTTTGGCTGTATGGCGAGCACCATACCTTGTGCTGATCCTTTCCGGACGCCAAGCGAAAGTGCAGTGCCAAGTGCTTGCGCGTGGTCGAACTGCGCCGAGCCGCATTTATCGGAGTCCCAAGCGCAAGGAGTTTGTCCAAGCTCCTACCAGTTGGCCCATTGGTTATCGTGAGAGCAAGCAGCATAGCTTCGGGAACTTTTCCTAGTGGCGTGTCATGGGAGCCTTTGCTCTCACAGCCATGTGCTATAGGTGCCCCTGTCAGTATTTTTGCCCTTGGTGAGGGAGCCCTTTGGTTCCCACGAAACCTGGGACCGGGCATTGTGCAGTGTTGGGTGCCGCCAGGGACAATAAACTGTTTCCACCAACTCTGGGCAATACTGTGTTCTTTTGCGTGCGTAATGCTCAGTAGCCCATTTGTGGCCTGAGTGCGCGCAACAGTGCGCTAGATGATGGCTGATGTGGCCCTGTGGCTTGCTAATCTTGAACCCGCTGTGGTTGGTACTCCTGTGACACCCTAAGACCCCCATAACATGTAGAAATTCTTCCAGTCCTGAAGCATCCTCCTCAACTGCAGACCAAAGTTCAGGCATCACTTCGTCGATGGGAGCTTCACAGGCTTCATCTAAGTCACTGCTGCTCGGACAAAGCATACTTTCCTAGAGCAGCTCCACACTGTAGAAGTGTTTACTTCATACCACACACCAAAGCTAAACTGCATGGCCATCAATAGAATGATGTTCAAGTCTGATTGCTCCCTGCTTGTCTGCGTGCTCATGTCCATCAACAAAACTAAATTGTTTAGGATGCACTGATGATACATGACCTTAAATTGGCAATTGCACAGGTGTCCATGGGTTGTAAGCCTGCTGTCGTGTTCGGTGGCAGGAAAGAAAAGTTAGTGATGTCTCACTTTATGAATGTGGGTTATGCGCAAGCATATGGATGCTGCCCCGCAGGGGCGTCTGCGTCAGCAGGCGTTTGGTGTGTTGCGACACCAAAGGGGATCCTGGGGGTTAAGCTGATGCTGGGTGTTTGGACCTTTAAGGCCCCCCGGCGGAGGCAACACACCCCTTTGGCCTGTGCTTCACATAGACGGCACCCCCGGACTGACCCACCCGGGGGAAATCGGTAGTTGCCTTTTCCTGTCTCTCTCTCCCTCCAGCCTTTGTCTTTCTCTCACTTTCCACCTTTCCTGTCTTCTCCTGGCTTCTTCTCACTTCCAATTTTCCAGGCAGCAAGGGTTAACCTTGTGTGAATAGCCAACCTAGGTTATTTCATATTTGGTTATAGTGGTAACGTACAGCTGGCGTTTGCAGGCCCTGTTTTTCAGGCCCTGCAGCGTCCCCTTGTAGGACTCCACGGTGGGTGGCTGGCGTTACTGCCGAAATCTCATATATATTTATGAATAGCTTCTTTCCTCCACTCCCTGATCGCCCTCAGAAAAGAGGGCGCCCCGATAAAGTTTTTCAGTTTTTCGGACGCCAAGTCCACAACTTCCCACGTTTCCATGTAGTTCACTCGGAAAAACCCGGTAAACCAGTGCGCACTATTTCACCGTTCCTTGTATCAAAGACTCTGACTGATGTTTTTGGAGCCGGTTATAAGGCGACCAGAATGGCAAGCGGTGATCTCCTCCTGGAGCTCCGCGATAAGAAACAATACGAGAAACTGCCTAAGCTTGTGTCATTTGGGGATAACCAAATAACAGTAACCCCGCACCGTACTATGAACACCACCCGTGGCGTTGTGTCAGACGATGACTTGCTGGAGCTCACTGAGGCTGAACTCTTGGAGGGCTTCAGTGAACAGAATGTAATCAATGTGAAAAGAATTAGGATGAGGCGAGATGGCAAAGAAATCCAAACCAAGCACTTGATAATCACCTTCGGATCAAGTGTCCTGCCCGAGTCAATCGAGGCAGGGTACATCAAGCTTAAACACACAGCACCCAACACATTATCATAATGGAGACACAAATATTACAGTGGAACGTACAAGGACTTTTACGTAACCTCGACGACATTAAAGAACTGTTACACAAACATAATCCAAGGTTGCTGTGTGTTCAAGAGACACAGCTGAAACCCACACAGACAAACTTTTTACGTCAGTACATAATCTATCGCAAAGACCGCAACGAGGCTCACGCCTCCGGCGGTGTTGCAGTATTTGTGGATAAATCTGTAGCTTGTCAACAGATTGCCCTCCAGACGCCCCTTGAGGCCGTATCGGTTCAGGCAATCCTTTTTAACAAACTGGTAATAGTGTGCTCTCTATACATACCGCCTAACTCTCACTTGAAAAAAACCGATTTCCATAACTTAATTAATCAGCTTCCTGACCCCTACATACTCGTGGGTGATTTTAATGCCCACAACACGATGTGGGGAGATTCGCGATGCGACGCTAGAGGTCGATTAATTGAAAATTTTCTTTTGACCTCTGATGCCTGCCTTTTTAACAAGAAGGAGCCGACGTATTACAGTGTCCAACACAACACATATTCAGCAATAGATTTAGCAATCGGTTCTTCTTCTCTTCTGCCTCGCCTAGAATGGTCCGTGATCAATAAATTGTATGGAAGTGACCACTTCGCCGTAATTTTAAACCTGACAACTTTGCATGAGAACCGTCCGCATATTCCTCGATGGAAACTAGCATCGGCGGATTGGGAGCATTTTAAAGAATCATCTTATTTATCACCAGATTTTATAAATAATTTTACTATAGATGATGCCATTGCATATTTTACTGCTTTTATTATTGATTTAGCCGAGAAGTTTATTCCACAGACGAATGGTGGTTCACTAAGAAGACGTGTTCCCTGGTGTAACGAAAACTGTAGAGAGGTGCAAAAGAGACAGAACAAGGCATGGGGCGTATTGCGCAGATCGCCTAATGCCGAAAATCTAATACACTTTAAACAAATGAAATCACAGGGAAGGCGGACACGACGTCAGGCAAAGAGAGAAAGCTGGGTGAGGTTCCTCTCCGGCATTAATTCTTACACGCAGGAGGCAAAAGTGTGGAATGGCTTGAGAAAGCTGCAAGGGCAACAAATCCATCCGTTGCCTCTGGTGAATGACCAAGGAGATACCTTGCAAGACCAGGCAGACTCTCTTGGGGAACACTTTGAGTGCGTATCGAGCTCAATACGCTATTCTGAATCATTCCTTAAATACAAAGAAATAGAAGAACTCAAGCCATTTGTACGTAAATGCAGACATGACGAGGCGTATAACCGGCCATTCAGTATTGCCGAATTAAGAGCTGCCTGGATCTCCTGCAAGAGCACAGCACCGGTACCTGACCGAGTCATGTATGACATGATCAAAAACTTGCACTCTGACACACAAGTTACACTACTCGCACTCTTCAACACTATTTGGGCTGCTGGATACCTTCCACACACATGGAAAGAAGCAATTGTGGTCCCTGTTTTGAAGCCGGGGAAAGACCCATCCCTGGCGGCAAGCTATCGCCCGATAGCTCTTACAAGCTGCATGTGCAAGCTTTTTAAAAAAATGATTAATCGGAGACTCACGCATTTTCTTGAACTCAACAATATACTTGATGCTTATCAGTGTGGCTTCAGAGAAGGCAGGTCGACAACAGATCATCTTGTACGCATTGAAGGATATATTCGTGATGCATATGTACATAAGCAGTTCTTCTTATCAATATTCCTTGACATGGAGAAGGCATATGACACAGCATGGCGTTACGGCATCTTGCGAGACTTGTCGGGAATGGGCATCTGCGGAAATAGGCTGAAAATAATTGAAAGCTATTTGTTGAATCGCATCTTCCGCGTAAAAATTGGCAACGTATTGTCACGACCTTTCACACAAGAAACAGGTGTACCCCAAGGAGGCGTGCTTAGTTGTACGCTATTTATTGTGAAGATGAACACGATTCGTGCTTCATTACCACCTGCCATTTTTTATTCCATCTACGTAGACGACATTCAAATCGGCTTCAAATCCTGTAACCTCGCAGTATGCGAGAGACAGGTGCAGCAGGGCTTGAACAAGGTTTCCAAGTGGGCAGACACGAACGGATTTAAAATCAACCCCCACAAAAGCTCTTGTGTTCTTTTTACTAGAAAGAGAGGCCTTCTTCCAGATCCTTGTGTCCAACTGTGTGGACATCAAATACCTATTAACAAAGAACACAAATTTCTAGGTATTATACTTGACTCCAAGCTTACTTTTATTCAGCACATTAAATACCTTAAAGAAAAATGTCTAACGACAATGAACTTGCTTAAAATTCTATCCCACACAACATGGGGTAGCGATAGGAAGTGTCTGATGAATGTTTATAAGAGCCTAATTCGATCACGATTGGACTATGGTGCCATCGTATATAACTCTGCCGCTCCGAGCGCACTAAAGATTCTAGATCCTGTTCACCATCTAGGTATCCGCATAGCCACTGGCGCTTTCAGAACAAGCCCGATTGAAAGCTTATACGCGGAATCAAATGGAGGGTCCCTCCATCTACAGAGAACTTACATCAGCATTACATATTTCCTGAAAATACATTCCAATCATCAACATCCATGTTTTAACACTGTTAACGATATGACATGTACTACACTTTTCCATAACCGTCCCTCTGTAAGACAGCCTTTCTCGCTTCGTGTGAGGGAGCTTAGTGATGAAATGCGTGTCCCACTCCTCGAGCTTCACCTAATGCATCCAACCAAGTTGTTACCGCCGTGGGAGTGGCAGGTCATAGAATGTGACATATCCTTTTTACAAGTAACAAAACACGCACCAGAGATAGAAATACGAACTCATTTCCTAGAACTCCAGCACAAGCACTCCTGCGCAGAGTTCTACACAGACGCTTCGAAGTCTAATGCCGGGGTGTCCTATGCTGCCGTCGGCCCATCCTTCTCAGAATCCGATGTACTACATCCGGAAACAAGTATGTTTACGGCCGAGGCCTACGCATTACTGTCTGCTGTGAAGCATATAAGAAAATCAAAACTTCAGAAGTCAGCGATATATACAGACTCCCTAAGTGTCGTGAAGGCGCTGATGTCACTCTATACACACAAAAATCCAGTACTTAATCAACTATATTCCGTCTTGTGTAAAGCGTGCATATCTAACCAGCATATCATTATATGCTGGGTGCCTGGCCATAGGAGCATCGAGGGTAACGTTCTGGCGGACGAGATGGCCACGTCAATCGCATCGCATGCTGTTAACCCTACCGCTGCGGTGCCTGTCACAGATCTGAGGCCTTTCTTGCGAAGGAGATTGCGAGACCACTGGCAACGCATGTGGGACGCTGAAACGGATAATAAGCTCCACCTGATAAAGCCACAGTTAGGATTCTGGCCCTCTACTACAAAATCGCGCCGAACAGATGTCCTATTCGGTCGTCTCAGAATAGGACACACGTTTGGCACCCATAATTTTCTACTCACCGGAAGTGAGCCTCCAACCTGCGGTAGATGCGGGGAGAGGCTGACCGTACTCCACGTCCTCCTGGAGTGTCGGGAAGCCGAATCTGAGAGAAAGAGACATTTTTCATTAGCATACCGACAGCACATTCCCCTTCATCCATTAATGTTACTCGGCCCAGAACCGCTATTTGACACCAGCGCAGTCCTAAGTTATCTGAAAGATGTTGTGTTGCATGTTGTTAGCCCAACATGTTTGTAGCGTCTCCTCTCTTCAGAGGATGCCGCTGTGATAGTTCTTTCGTATAGCACGTGCCTCTAGGCCCTTGTGTTTCAAGGGCTCCGGCGAGGCAACAGTGCTCCAGGTATTTTTACCATCTCATATATTTTCTATTCTGCGTCATTCTTTTACGATGGATTTTAATGTTCATAGTATTCGTCATTAGTCATCGCCATAATTTTATAGCACGTTGATTTTACGCACTAATTTTAGGCCACTTTACAGCCACGTCACATCTTCTTCACAGGACCCATCATTCCACCACGAAATCACTAACACTGTCTTGGCGCTCTTTGGCCATATCTGCCCTTGCGCCACTAAACCACACACATCATCATCATCATATGGATGCTGCAAACATGCACAGCAAGCACTGTGGGGTGAAAAAAAGCACAAACTGAAAAAGTACGAACACGGTTGTGGATGCGACAATCATCTCGATGGTGCGACGCCTGATGCGTCATAGCAAAAGCACATATTGCTGCACATGCAAAAAAGAGACGCTGTGAACGCAAGAACCGCACCGTCGAAGCGCAAACAGAAAGCGCACGAACGTGGCAATTCTTTTCTCTATCTCCAGACACCTTCCTCCTCCAGCACTCATTTCCTTTGTGAGGAGAAACATAATCTCGCCGATTTGACAGATGGGTTATCTACGTTTGCATGTCAAAGGTTCCACACTTGAGAGCTTAGGCATCGAGTGGTGGGCACTACAATTATCTAGGATGAGTTCCCCCTTCCTCCTGGATCGCTCCATATTCTAGCGACCTTAGTCAACACATGTTTATAAAGAACTATTTATTATGGGGCAAACTTGTGACCAGAGCTAAAGAAGATGACTCTGTCGTTTGCGCAGCGAAAGTAGTCGACAAAAGTTCCCTGTCATGTGTCACCGTCCTTGATGAAACCACACGTGGTCGTATCCCATTGGTGGGGCAGCTCCTTGGTGGGAGCTTGTGCACACGAATGCACGCGGGCTGGCAGGCAGGCGCACTCCGCGTGTTGTGATGGATGCTGGTGGTATTTCGCTTTGTTGCAATGCTTGCAGTGTACAAAGTGATCTGTGTGATACTTGAATGCAGGCTACGTGGCACTATCCCCTCCTAATGCACATCGTCCTAATGCTTAAGAAAATAACATACAGTGTACGTGTTGCAGATAAGCTAATTTGCATCACGGACGTCTTGTTGGGTGCCCCTTCTATTTATCTGTCATAATAAAGTTTCATGCACGCAACATGTGTGCACTCCGTGGGGTTGCGTTGCCTTGAGTGTTCGTGTCCAGCAGGCATTACTTCATAAGTAAGGTCACTAAGTCAGTGAACTACTTCATGAGACCCAAAATATTGACAAAGAAGTTTTTTGGACAGCCCACGATGTCATACTGGGGTCCATATCCACACTTTGTCACCTGGTTCATATCGCGTTTCGCGATGTTGCTGGTTGTAGTGGCTTGCATCTATCTGCATCAAGCAAAGCTCCCAGGACGGTGACAGCTTTGTAAACAATGCTCTGCCTTTCTTTGAGGCCCTGTACCCAGCCGCCACCTAGCTGAAAGTCCATATTTTTGAATAGGGCAAACTGCTTCGTCTTTGTGGCCACAATTGGCCCGGCGATGCGCAAGTTGATGGCATGGGCACTGAGAAACTACTCGTAGAGGGCCTCTTCCACCTCCTTATAGGCACCTTAACGAACGCTTTGCACCCGTTGTCTACCGAGCAGTTTTCTTTGTTGAACTTCTCTGCTGAGCGGATGAGTGTTGACACTCTCAGTTGTGATAGTCCGTGTATTTTCAGTAAGTCAGACACTTTTTTACCTTCTTTGTAACCCTTCATGATACTGCACTTTGTGTCCAAATATATAGCAGTGCGCTTTCCTTTCACCCTCAATGTCGTGCATTGCCAATGATCAGTGGGCGAATCAGCCATCTTCCGTTTTGGCGGAGAAACCACGTGGCCAGGAACGACTTCGACACCACCAACAAGGACGAGCAGGAACAACTTAATCCATGGACAGAACTGTGCAGTATGAGGGGCCAGCGAGCAATCTGGGAGCAATGCTTGTCAGTGCAGTTGGTGTAGTCCATTCGTGTTTCGGATGTTGGCGTGGCATAGAGCTATGGGTACAGCCCATTTGTGTTCGGTGTTCGAAGGGGTGGAAGGGTGACGAGAGAGATGTGCGCAAAGCTGGCGATGCAGGGAAGGGAGGAAAAGAGGTTCTAGTCTGTGAGTGTGGTGGCTACTGGAGCAGCGGATGAGGATGCAGCGTCTTGAATCTTTCAAGACTTTTGCATTCCATTACCTTTCGGCGCAGACAACCAGCAGCCAGACTTCATCGTTATAACTGATAATGCAGCATGAGGGCATTGTAGTCAGCGAATTATTTCACTATAGAAAACATACAAAATTTGACGGTGCAGCAGCTTCTTATTGTTGTAGCTGATCTGTTTTTAAAACCGGTATCGTTATTAGTGGTTCAGCTGTATTTGGGATGATGAATGTCACTTTGAAAGTGTACAGGCAACAGTTTTGGTTTCCATGAGCAAGTTGCATTACCATTGTCATGGCTCATAGTCAAGACAAGCCAAAAACTATGCCACCACTCAGCCACATCTGCCACCTATGGATTTTTCAATTATCAAAGTTTTGGATTCTGTACTGCGTCTTGCTAAATTTTCTGATATCATTTGCGCACATGGTGTTGTAAGATATGAAATGTGCTGCCATTCAGGTTGTCCTCCGTATCCTGTTTCCTAGGCAACCAAACTGCTACTTGCCAATACCTGGCAAAGCAGCGCTGAAAAGGCCTAATAGCTAAGCCAGTGTTGCCATTACAAAAATTTGCCAAAACTGTTGCGAGAAGTTTGCCGTTTATCGAGTGGCTAAATGGTGATCGCGTCCGAGATTATGCGCACGGTGTAGACTTAGGTCCATAGAAACAGCACGCGGGACTGCAGGCGATCGTGGGCTATTAGCTGTAGACTACAGCATGCATTCAGTTCCTCTGTGAACTTGCTCTGCACTTGCTGTGCACTTGCTGAGGTACAAAGCACGAAGCCTAAACTATGCCGTAAACGTCGCATGCAACATCAGCATTCAACAGAATCACGGAGAGTGGCATGCGCCACACCTTGTGCCGCACGGTGGGCAAAGGTGAAACGCCACCACCGTCACAAAAAAAAAGTGCAGTGGAACCTCGTTTCTGCATTTTGGAAAAAAAAATATGACAGAAAAAAATATACTAACTGGGAAAACATACGATCCGACGTAACTGAAAAAATTTGACAGGCTCAACTATTGTTGACATCCACATAATTCGAAGCATCGCGCCGGCCGTTGCGGCACGAGACGCCGAGAGGCCTCAAGCTGGTGGTGATTTGCCGGCCTGAGACGCATTTTGTTGTTTTCCTATTGTGTAGCGTTTTAAGGGGGCGACAGGAGACCGAAACGAAATCGAGCTGATGGGCGACGCCGGATGCCACTGAAGTGAAATGTGATGCCCACATCGTGCTGACCGCAGCAGGGAACGGCGGCGTGTTTGGATTATCGCCTACTAAATGTGTGCAGTACACTACCAATGGCACTGCGGAGCCATGCACTGTAAAACAGATAGGCAAAGGTGCTTATCACCATAGGTTTGGTGGTGGTAGCTGTGAATGCAGCATCTGACGACCCGCGCGGAGGTTTGCTGGTGCTGGAATAAGAAATTTCACATGCGCCTCGCGCCTTTTCTTGTTCATATGGGGTCTAGTGGCTGTAAAACGTATACGATCGCAGTCTGCAGCAGGGAACGGAGTCGTGTTTTGATTATTGGCTAATAAAAGCATATGCTACGCTTCCAACGGCAACACGCACTGTGAAACAGATAGGCAAAGGGGCTTATCGCAGTAGGATTGGCGTTGATAAGCTCTTGGGAAGCTTTGACTAGGTCGTGGTCGTGGTGCGTGGGAAATCAAGCAGCAGAAAGGACGAGTGACAGTCACGAGAGGCAAGGTACCTGAGTGACCATCTCTTCGTGACCTTATGGAGATTGTGGTATGCTCCGGCGCCTTTGCATGTGCATTCACCTGTTCTATTGTCCCTATGCTTCTCTCCTTTCCGCTGTGGGGGTTCCACTCTGCGTGCGGCTAGGGCTGAAGGCGAGCTCCGGATCTAGCCCCACGCAGTCGCTTCGTGGTACTCCCAACCCATAGCGCGGGAATCGCGGCTACGCCGGGTTCGAACGAATAAGGCAACCAGCGGTGGCGACGGTAATAACGTTTATTGCTATTAGCAATAGCGAACACTCACAGAGGGACGTCCTCTCAGTAATAGTAGTAAATAGGCTTGCCTCGTTGTCTGGGTGGGTCAGACAAACGAGATCACTCACGGGATGCGGCAGGTGTTTTCGTCCAGGCGGTCCAGGTGTCGGCGCCCCAAGAGAGCGAGTCTCCCCCGGTGGCGCGCTTTTATGCCTTTTTACCTTTTTGCGAGGGGAAGTCCTCCTCACCCGCCGGATACGTTTCCCTTTCCCGTGAGCCGCGTGGGGGGAGAGGGGTACGCGCGTCACAAGAGCGACGGAGAAAGGGAGGGCGCGTAGTGCCTCTCTCCCTTGTCTACGCCGGCACAACCCGTCCGCCACGTGTGAACGGGACGACGCGGGTACGCGGGAGGAAATGGAGGCGGGTGCTCCCCACACCGCTAACAGCGGTTGTCAGCGGTGGCGTTCCACTGACGATGGTTTGCGGTGGGGGCGTTCGTGTTGTGGCGGAGCCACTGCCAGCTGCCCGTGACATAAACGCTGGTCTTCTCTGTAGGAACAGCACTGGGCACGTATACGATTTCCTCTCGTCCACCGGCCTCTTTGTGTCTCGGACTTGAGCTCGCATACAGTGCCTTTGCCCGTATGGCAAGCACTACCCTGTGTTGATCCTTTCTGGACGCCAAGCCGAAAATCAGTGCCTAGTGCTTGCGTGTGGTCGAACTGCACCGAGTTGCACTTATCGGAGGCCCATGCCAAAGGAGATTGCCCGCGCTCTCGTGAGTTGGCGCAGCGGTTATCGCGAAAGCAAACAGCATAGCTGTGAGGACTTCTCCCAGTGGCGTGTCGCGGGAGCCTTTCCTCTCGCAGCGAAGTGCTATAGGTGGCCCTGTCTGTATTTTCGCTCTTGGCGCCGGGGCCCTTTGGTCCCCGCAAACCCTGGGACTGGCCGTTTGTGCAGAGTTGGGTGCCACCGGAGATAATGAGTGGGTTTTTGCCAACTCGGGGCAATACTGTGTTCTCTTGAGTGTGTAGCACTTGGTAACTCCTTTGTGGCCTGACAGTGCATGCAGTGATGCGCTAGGCAATGGCTGACGTGGCCTTGTGGCTCGCTAAGCGCGAACTCGCAATGGTCGGTACTCCTGTGAGACCATAGGACCACCGCTATAACTTCAGTGCTCCAGCTTTGGGGTGTTCATATGCTTTGCCAGCTTGCATCAGTGCAGCTTGCTGTGTGGTTTTGTGTTGCTCTCTTGTGGTAGTCACATGCGCTCGGTGAGTCACATTTTCATGTATGAAGTGTTGCTGACTTGAGTTGGTGGCAGAAAGTGCTAGGTAGTGTCTGCGAACACATCTCAGCCCATCTGTACGTACCATAGTTTGACACAGCGCGGCACTTGCTTTCCTCCTCCATCGGGGGCAGCGGATGCTGAGTGTGCTGACTCACGGTGGAGAAAATGAACTAAGAAGCTTACCAGAGCAAGTATGCGACCAGTATGGTCACCAACGTGGCAACAAGGAAAGTCAAATGCAAAGTCATAGAGGCTGAGACAATCTCATGGGGGGTGGCAATGGAAAAGAAACCTGCTATGGGCAACTACATAAGAGGGAAAAACGAAATCAGGAGAGAAATATTTTATAACTCAAAGGGAAGCTCTTTACTCTTCGAAGCCAGATCAAGATGCCTTAGAACACATATATATAAAGCGAGGTACAACAGGGAGGAAGAAGTGTGTGCTTGCTCTGGTAGAGCTAGGGAAACGATGGAACATGTTTTATTAGAATGTGAAGATATGTGCTCAGTGGTCGGTTCAGGCTCCTCTGGCCTCCTTGAAGCCCTTGGGTTTAAGGACAGCAAGGGGAAAATAAACATGCCCACAATGGAGACTAGTAAGAGGTGATTGGAGGTTTGTTGGCGGAAAAGTATGGAGACCACAAACAACGAAGGCGTACACAAAGTTCCCAGTAATGGTTCAAAAAGTTTGATGCTGAGAATTCTTTGTTTTTGTGTGTTCTTTCCTTTTTCAGAAATATAGGTAGGACATTAGACAAACTAAGAACAAGAGCTTGGTGGCGCTACCCACCACACCGTTTCAAAGGGGATGCTCTAGCATCCATCTGTCCGTTCAAGTGCAGTGTTATACATACTTTGTGGCATAATGTTTTAGGCAGTAAATGCATTAACTGTCCTGGATATCTCATGCTCCTGAAAGAGCTGTCAGGTTTTTCGGCCCCGTGCTAAAAACATGCAGTAGGTCTATCGTCGCGGGCCGTTGTGTCATGTCGTGAAGCCTCCTTTTTGGGCAATTTACCGACACTGTGCAGGGAGATGTATTGTGAGCCCACAAAGCTGTATGTGAACAGGTTTTCCACATTTGCAGATGTGTAAACGCAGTTAGATGAGCAATGCACTCCTCCCCCGTCTACTTCCTGATTTAACCAGGCATCCGCAGGTATTTTAGAAACAGATGGCCAAATAAGTGCTGTCAAGCACTTGTCACATTTGGTTTTGTTTATAATTCTTTGAGCTACATAGCCTTTCATGTAGTAAATAATTACTAAATCATTACTGTTAAATTTCGATATAATTGGGTAGATAAAATCAGCAATTCACTTCGTTATATCAAAATTTCGTTATATTAAAATTCGACCTTTTATGCAAATAAGTATAGTTGACAATGGATCTTTCTTACAAGGAAGGGGCCGCATAATTTTCCGAGTGATTGGGCAATCAGGAAAAGGAAGTTTAAATAAGGAAAAAATTTCATTTTGTTTAACTTGAAAGTCGTAACGAAAGATAAGGTTTCATGCCGTGCCAATGATATCTTCACATCATCGGTGCAAAATGAAGCCAACAACGCTTTCACATCCTCTCCGACCCTGTAGCTGATAGTATCATCTGCAGTAGGATGACGCTATCAAGAAAAGCGCCAGCAGCGGGGCGTGAATGCTTCTTGTGCCTCTCGTCAACACGTCTCCGAAACTTGAGAATACACAACCTCCAGCACTAAATGTGCGAAGACAGCTTACATTATGACACGCCATCTCGGCACGCCCATTCTTTGCACATGCTGCAGATTAGATCTAAATAAGGCACGCAGACTGCGTATGCACTCAGTTGCGCTGACATCCACGCACTGTCATGGCCATGCTGGAAAAGGAGACGCATGCCAACTTGCCCCACTCCCTCTCCTATGTGCACTTGATGCTTGCTGCACTCGTCAAGCCCCCATCCTTCTGTGCTCACCCTTGGACGCTTTCACTTACACTCAAAGCATACAGCACGCTGGTCGCGATAGGATATTATCGAACTTGGACTTTATACGGAACATGACATTGCTTCACTTTAGCGGTCACGTGACTTGAGAGTTGCATCTGCAAGCAGCTGCATCATTTGTAAAGCGAAGCAAACATCTTAAAGATTTGTCACACCTCTGTATCATTTTGGCTGTGCACAGCTCGGAAACTTTTCAACTATGCTTCACTGCACTGTTTTCATGGAAACCTGCGATATCTTGTGCTTGTGCCTCGCACCACCACGCAGCTGTTGTGTGACATGGTGCCACACGACACACAGTCCCACGAAGACCTCTACACTTTCTTCTCCTATGGGCAAAACAAAAAAAAATAGTACAAACAAGCTAAGGCACAGCGTAAACTCAGTAGTCCAACACACCCAACACACCCATTCTGCTACGCCTGGATAAGAGCCGCCTCTATCCAAGTAGTGGTGGCAAGTGGTCAACTCCTGTTTCCCGTCCTTGCGCATTCATTGCTGTGTGGCGTAGGTCACAGCACCTATGTATGTTTTTATCAAGTGGCCAGTGCTTTGTACATACCCAAGGCATTTCTGTGCATGTGATGTGCTGTGATTTCAGATATTTGGTCTCTACATTTTGTCATTTCAGATGTTTATTTGATGAACGCACTATGAATGTTCTCCCGATGGCTGTGTACCTGGCTACTAAATTCTGGATGTATATCACGTGGATGACAGACCTGTGGCCTTGTATCCTTCTTGTTCTCACGAATCTACAATACACTAGGTAGGATGTTGCAAAGAGATTATCTGTTGCTTCATAGATGTTTAAACCTCATTAGTAGGAAACCTTGCTGTTGTGCTCTTGGTCTCTTTCGGTTTGGTCTCTCTTGGTTTACACTTATCAAAGCAATCGAAAAAAGTTTGTTCTTGTGCTTGAACAGGAGCCATTTATGGCTGGTGTTACTACACTACTGGAGTCTTCGACTTTGCTCAACTATGTGAACCAATTTTTCTTTTTTGCAAACAGAGAAACTGCGAAAATGCTTGAATGGTAGGACACTCCAGAAAGACAGGCTTCTGTGAAAAAAATCTATTGCCCTTACAACACGACCTGTAAAAAAGAAAATTGTTTACAGGCAACATGCAGGCAATTTTCGAACCAATTTTGCTGAAAAAGAGGTACTTAGAATCTGGCACATATATGGTATTTGCACAGGTTATGAGCACAGATAATTTTTATCTGGGCTATTTTAATTGGGAATGTGTGTAATATTTTTTTTTTTTTTCAAATTTGAGGCTCCAGAAAAGAAAGGAAGCAGTCGTCAATGAACTGCTGAAGTATGAAGAGCAAGCTAAAGCCCTAAAACACAGTGAAGTGGAAGACCTGGCAAACAAAGCGGGGCTCCTGGAAACTTACCGTATGCTGTGAATGGCGTGCATAGCGACCATGAAAGCTATGTCAGAACAGAGAAGGCAGTACGCAGAGAACTGGCTGCTACTGTCTACTGTTACATATTCGTTAGACGTCAAGCTACAGGTTTCTTTGGGCAAGCAACATATTGTCTTTGCCCTGTGTTAGAGCCGTAAGGAAATACATTGCTACCATAGAGATGAAATGTGGTTTCGATTAGGACTTCTTGCAGCACTGAAAAAGAAATTGGATGTGAAATCTAGCTTCCGAAGGCATGACATGCTTCTCTTTGATGCGGTACATGTGAGGGAAAGATTATGTGTAGACTCAATAATGCTAACCTACATTGGCCTCATTGACTACAGTGAGGGTAGCAGGGAAACATCTATCCTGGCCGACCACAAACTTGTGTTTATGTTTTGATCCTTCGAAGAAAATTATTCACAATCTAGTGGGGTGTTTGCATTAAGGAGAGCGACAAAGGGAACTGTTTTGAGCCAGTTGGTGCTGCAAGCGATAGCAATGTTGGAAAATGAAGGCACGGTTGTTGATGGCATTGTATGTGATGGCGCCAGCACCAACAGAAAAATGTGGACTGAGCTTGGTGTCAGTGAGAAAATGGACACAGCCAAACACTTCTTTGAGCAACCTGTGTCTGGAGAGCAAAAGGTGTACGTATTTTCAGATGAGCCGCACGTCTTTAAGTGCATGACTGCTAAAGCCGCGTCTGCTCAAAGTAAAACGAGCAGATGGCCAAAGCCAATCTATGGCTTTGGCCATCAACTGAGCCGAATGTGTTCATTATGCTGGAGATATGGCAGGTACTGTGTAGTTTACTGAACCTATGGATGACGTGTTTAATGCAGTGAACAGGCGACATCCAGGTGATGGAGTTCACAAAAAAAGGCAAGGACATCCCTGTAATGAGGGAATCACAATGGCTCAACGACTGGGAACATGATCTCAACTTTGGTGTTATCATCAAACATTCATGACTCCGTTAACAGCTGAGGGCCTCCGAGTATCCCTCTTATCTTCATTAGACCTGACAAAACACCTGCGAACAGAATGCGGCTTCAAATATGTTCTCACTGCAAAATTCGGTTAGGACCCTGTAGAACGATCTTTCGGAAAAGCCTGATTAGCTGCAGGTGAACCCCGACATGCCGACATTCCTTCAGCTGTACAGAACGCTCGCCGTGTGCACTCTGCTGAACCTGCCTATGTTTGGCAACTGCGAAGCGGGAGAGGAAGCTCCTGATCTTAATTTTGCTGCCTTTAGAGCTGCATTCATGGATGAGAAACTAGACCAGTCGAACCTCCTATACATGCTCAAAGCAAAGCTGGACGGTCTGATTGAAACTGAAGAGTGAGTGTGATGATAGCGTGCGACATGACTACAGCAGTGCCGCTGTTGTTGACGCCATACTGAACAGCGTTCGTCAGTCAAAAAATGATGAAGCTGCTTTCCTGTGCAAACAGCACGCAGTCTCTTTCAGTCACAACCCCTAGTAGGCAGGAGGCAACGCTGACATTCTGCAGGGCCACAAGGTGCTCTCACGCACTCGAACTCAGTTATTCGAAATGCTTCACCGTGCTGATTTCTTTTTTAAAAGAACATGGACGACTGTGATGTGTTCTGGGGCATCATTGAACACATTCTCTGTAATCTTTCACTGACCTTCCCATGCAACAAGCACAAGGATGAGGCCATTGAAAAAATGTCGCGGTATTGCGTCGCTATGCGCGTGAAACAACACTGCCTCTGCAAAGCAAGGGACAGTGTAAAAGTGTAGCAAGAGAAAGAAAAGCTATCAAGGCTGTGTACAAACTAAGTCCAGAAAATACTGTGCACATTTGTGAGTGAATTTCTGTGTGTGCCTATGGATTTTTGTCATATGATTATGCATGTGGCTAAGTGAATGTTGGTTTGAAGTTATGCAAAGAGGCTATATTTTGCATGCTTTCTTACTCTACCCAGTAGAACCTTGACTTGAGCTTAAAGATGTTGGCACCCTTTGGGTCAATGTGGGCTTTGTGATCTCATCTGTGCCACTGTTCTACTCTTTCTACAAGTCGTGGCGGGCAGATCCAGGCATCATCATCGCCAACGTGGAACAAAAGTACAGGGTGAGATTGCGGATGTGTGCCTGCCTCGTTGCCTATGACCAGTCACTTGCCAATCAGCCTGTTATTTGTGCTTGACACCTCAGATGCACAGAGCATTGTTACCAACTTTGTGTTGTTGAAGACAAGTGGAATGATGCTTGGCGGACAGCAAACAGCAGCAGTGGAAAATATAAAAATGCACTCTTTTTACATGCTGTTTTGTATGTCACTGTCTGCATGTCCTGCATGCATGTCATGTGTTCTCAGTAGCAGTAGCTATAAATTGACAAATTCTGTGCTGAAAGCCTAATTTTTTGTAGTTGTGCCAGAAGACATGAACTGGAGGTACGGTACTTAATGATTTAGCTTAGACTTATTTCAAGGAAATAGGCACAGGTGCTTTTTTGGTGCATGATAATGATGCCAATCCACTTATTGATACCTGCTTATGAGGACAGTGACTGACAGATTGTGTTAGACATCTCAAAAGATATTTTTGGAGCCGGGGCTGTGCCTCTTGTTGGTGGTATATGTTGACCTCTTTAAGAGGGCTTGTGGCGCAGACGATAGTGGAGCTGGCCGAGCGAGATGGCTTCGACCCGGCCGTGTTCTGCAGCACCTGCCTTGTGCGTCGGCCACTACGCTCCAAGCATTGTTCTGTGTGCAACCACTGTGTGGCTCGCTTCGACCACCACTGCCCTTGGGTCAACAACTGTGTTGGTGAGGACCTGCATGCATGCACAATATGGATGAGTTCTTGTCCAAGCAGATGATCTAAGAGTGCTGAGGCAGTTGTATTGCATCTCCACTGCGGCAGCTCAAGGCCTATAATGTTTACAAAACCTACATTCCATTTCATACATAGCAGGCAATGTTACGAAGGCTAGGGAGACTTCTCCTACTGCTTGCATACACAACCAAAAAATAGTGTGTCACATGTGAGGGCCTTCATCCCATGATACCCTTTGTCGTTTCATTGATGCCATTCCATCTCCATCATGCTGTCATTGTGACTGTGTCCTCATCATACAGTCATTGTCAGGCCATCACGGTCATGACAGCGATCGAGTTGCCCCGAGACATGTTGCATGCTATATTCAAAGCAATGGAAATCTTAGAATGATCACTAGGAATTTTAATTAGAGTTGTCTTCAGCAATACAGTGTGTTGCTACTGTGCTTCAATGCTAATCGCATTAATGTTGACAGCCATCATTAGATGGGTTTCGCAGGAATCTTTTCATCATCACTTAGGCTACTATACATACAATAAGAGCTCGAATGCACTTCATCAAGCACCTCTGTGTACTGTAGCTATTTAATGAGTGAGTGGATTTGTGATGGGCTTCAATATTCACTGTCAAAACTTTAGTCAGCCTCTCAGCAACTCTACAAAAATGCTGCAGTGAGCGGGGCGGTAAAAGTTTGCTTTGGTTGTTCAAATTGTAGAGTCTCGTCAGGTCACTTGCTAATGAGGATATTGATTTGTCTCTTTGCAGGGGCTGGGAACCATGTTTACTTTGTCAACTATTTAATTTTCCTTCTGGGCATGCTAGGCTGGTCATGGTACGGCTGCTTTGCATGTAAGTGCTCACCTTTGAGTGTGAGGCAACATTCTGAATCATTCACAAACTGCTTCAATGTACGATATAGTTTGATCTATTCAAACAACTTGCAGATAAGAGAGATTTGACTTACAACGGTAATAATGTTTATTGCATCACCCTACTGCACACATGACATAGGGAACAAGCAGTAAAAGCTGCAGGAAATGCCACCATGACAGAGACACATGCTTCTATACATTAAATGCAGTGCCACAGGAACAGAACAATTCACCTTTGTACAATATAACCATGAGAAGGTTACAGTGAACAAAAAAACAAAAAAAGAGAAGGTGCAACAAAACAAGATGTGCTGTACCTTGAGTAGATGAATTTCCACAAAGCTCAACCTACGAGCGACGGTCAGGGAAGAGCATGATGCTCCTCCACTCAGCAACACATTTTACAGAATTTTTCATGCATCGCGGCTGATGCCTAAAGCACGCTTGCCCGGCAAATCGTGAAGCGCTAATTTTAGGGCACATGCGCTGCTGCAGTGAAGCAATTTGAATTATCACAATTTCACTGCATATTTATGACAAAGTCGGCAAAGTTTTTCAAGCTTATGGTTACCGGAAGTTTTATTTCCAGAAGTCGGTCAGCCTGGATTGTTTACGCTTCACGGTAAGCAAAGGTGTTACGGGAGTCTCACAGTCCATTAAAAGAGCCATTGCAATATCATTGTGTTGTGCTCCGATAACGTTTCTGATGAGGTCAAAAGCATCCATTACTCAAAGTAGTCGCTAGAGTCAGTGTGTCTTGCGGATTGTGTTCTTCTCCAGATGACGAGACAGTGTCATGTTTCTGCACGCTCTCAGTGATCTCAGAATCTGTCAATTCATGTGGAATTTCCCGTTGACATTGATGTTAACGAAGTCATCGAGCTGAACATCAACGGGCACAAATCCCTTGTCGTCGAGCGTCATCCACCGTGAAGCAATTAAAAGGTCATCTTTGTCTTCAGCTGAGCTAGTCACTGCTTGGGTGTTCCTAAATCCAGAGTGCCTCAAGCAGTTCGATATGATCTCGTGCTTCAATGTGCTTTACGCACTAGCCATCATTTGCAGTGCCATATATAGGTTGATCTCTCCAATGCTATTCACAGCATGCTCCAGGTCTCTGAATAACAGGAGTTATTCAGAGACCTGGAGTGGGAAGAATTGGGGATTAAAGTTAATGGAGAATACCTTAGTAACTTGCAATTCGCTGATATTATTGCCTTGCTTAGTAACTCAGTAGACCAATTGCAATGCATGCTCACTGACCTGGAGAGGCAAAGCAGAAGGGTAGGTCTAAAAATTAATCTGCAGAAAACTAAAGTAATGTTTAACAATCTAGGAAGGGAACAGCAGTTTACGATAGGTAGCGAGGCAGTTGAAGTGGTAAGGGAATACATCTACTTAGGGCAGGTAGTGACCACAGATCTGGATCATGAGACTGAAATAATCAGAAGAATGGGCTGGGGTGTGTTTGGCAGGCATTCTCAGATCATGAACAGCAGGTTGCCATTATTCCTCAAGAGAAAAGCGTGTAACAGCTGTGTCTTACCAGTACTCAGGTATGGGGCAGAAACCTGGAGGCTTTTGAAAAGGGTTCTAAAAGGGTTGAGGACGACGCAACGAGCTATGGAAAGAAGAATGATAAGGGATAAGAAAAGAGCAGATTAGGTGAGGGAACAAACGCGGGTTAATGACATTTTAGTTGAAATCAAGAAAAAGAAATGGGCATGGGCAGGACATGTAATGAGGAGGGAAGATAACCGATGGTCATTAAGGGTTACGGACTGGATTCCAAAGGAAGGGAAGCATAGCAGGGGGCAGCAGAAAGTTAGGTGGGCGGATGAGGATTAGATTAAGAAGTTTGCAGGGACGACATGGCCATAATTAGTACATGACCGGGGTCATTGGAGAAGTATGGGAGAGGCCTTTGCCCTGCAGTGGGCGTAACCAGGCTGATGATAATTATGATGATGATGATATAGGTTGATTCTCGTCTCTCGGCCAGTTTCAATGTTTTGTGGAGCAGAATGCACTGCTCTAATCTGCTGCTGCAGTACGCACATTTCAGGCTCGCACTCACACCTTAGTGCAATGGCTGGATCAGTGATGCACAATTTGGAAGGAACTACTTCACCTCTGTGTTCGTTAAAACCAAAACGATTGTGCCCGTGGTACAATTTCACACAGTTATGTGACTAGACATTAACACGTCTAAAGAAAAGTGACACCTCACACAAACACATTATACAAGAATTCCATGCTCTTCAGTACAAATAACAGAATAACATGTAATTTTACACTGGTGACTCTAAAACAAAAAAACACATGGGTGTAGGGGCTGTAATGGAAAATTGGGAAACAAGTATTCGATTACCAAGACATGCCTCTGTTTTCACTGCTGAAGTTTATGCTATATGGGTTGTAGTTAAAAAAATTATCACTGACAAACACAAAAATACAGTCATGTGCACAATCAATCAATCAAATCAACCAATCAGTCAGTCAATCACAAAACTTTATTCCATCCGCAAATCTGTTCTTTTGTGGAAGATGAGGGCTCGAAAAAAAAGTAGATCTATCCACTTGAGAAGCTTCAAACCCCTGTTTATATGGCATACAGTGAGAGCGTGGGAATACAAAATGTGTGAACACATTATACAATGATAATTCCCTAAGGCATTCATGACAATAAATTCATCGATGCTTTATACAATTTTAACACTGCGGAAAAGAAATTATTCGGAAATCTTGAATAAAATTATACTTAATGTGTAGCTTTTGCACAAAAGAAATTCATCTATTTTTCCCAACAAAAAAATGCCTTGATTGCACAGTTCCCAGTTGTTTCTAATTTCATTCCGTATTGATGAAGTTCGTTTAACAGCTTTGGAAGCGTGTGACGAAGCATTTGTTTTGTTAACATAAGGCATGTAAAGGGTATTTTCCAGATATCATCACTGCATGAATTATAAGACCTTGGGAGTGGTGTCAACTCTGAAAGTGTACGTAGAAGTCCATCTGAATACTATTTATATTTTCTGGCTAGATTTAAAGCGTACAATTTATACACAGTTACAAGATTGTATTTTATAAATAGAGGTTTTGTGTGCGCAGTTTTTTCAATGCAAGCAATGTGACGAAGTGCTTTCGTTTGTAATATAAGTAGCTGGTTCAGGTTTGTTAGCGTGTGAAGATAATAGCTTTTGTTTTAGCTATGTTAATTTCAAACGAATTTATTATGCTCCAATTGTGTAGATCGCGGAGAGCTTCATTAATATTACTTTGAAGAGTTTCATAGCGATGACTGTGAAAAAGAATTGTTGTATCATCTGCGTAAGTTACATACTCTGTGCCATGGTTACCTTGTGTAATGTCATTTATATAGAAATTAAATAGAAGTGGTCCAAATATGCTCCCTTGGGGGACACCTGAGGTAACTGCTTTGCACGGAGATAAATTTCCCTGAATGCAAACACATTGCATTCTATGTTGCAGGTAGGATGTTATAAGCGTGAGCGGTGTGCCTCTAATTCCATATAATTCAAGTTTTTTAGTTAGCGTTAAATGGTTTAGACGGTCTAACGCCTTCGAGAAGTCGATATATATACCAGCTATCAGGCGTTTTTCATTGAAGGCTTTTAGAATGATTTCTTTTTTGCATGACAAGGGCAAATTCTGCAGACCTGCCTTTTCTGAATCCGAATTGGGTGGGGCTAATCAAATTGTACTTGTTGACAAACCCAATTATTCTAGCGTACATAATTTTTTTCTAAACCTTTGGAGAACATGGGCAGTATGGATATTGGCTTGTTATTTGATAAGTTGTTTTTTTTTTCTCCACCTTTGAATATCGTAATAACTTTTGCTATTTGCATTTTCTTTGGAAAAACACCTGTCGAGAGAGCTAGATTATAAATGTGCATGAGCTGTGGCAGTATGATGTCAAGAACGTACTTTACTGGCCTGGATTGAATGTTGTCAATATCAAACGTTAAGCTGTTCTTAAGAGATTTGTACACATTATTTCACTCTCAGTTGTGGGATTCATATATATGCTCGTTGAATTTCTCGAGATCCCATTTACTGCCTCCGTAGAATGAGAGCTAGTGACTAGATTTATGAAGTAGTGATTAAATTCTTCTGCTAATTCAGCTCCTTGTTTAAATTGATTGTTCAGTGTTATTTCACGAGCCTCTGCATTTTTTGGTACCTGATTTAGTAGCTCAATAATTTTGCTCCACATTAAGTCCAATTTCTGTTTTCTCCCGATATAGAAGTAACTGTAGAGATAGTTTCGGTTTGCATTCCATAATAAGGCATTAGTTTTGTTTCTGTGTGTCCGAAATGTGTCCCAGTCATCAGTGTTATGGGTTTGGAGGAACCTGTTAAGAAGCGTATCTTTATTTTTAGTCATTTTAAGGCATTCCTTATTTATCCAAGGTTTGCACGCTTTTTTACTTTTTTGTGTATGATATATGGAAATGACTTCCAGTATGCATCAAGAAATAGGCACAAGAATTCGTCATATGCATCATCAGAGGTGTGAGACATGTATAAGGCATCCTATTTTATTTTTATAAGATGATTGCGAAAATTCTGCAATGTTTCTTCGCAAATATCTTGAATTCTCTTGGTTTGTGGAAATGTCCTACGGTCTTGATTAAGCACTTTTGCCAAAAAAAAAAAAATAGGTAAGTGATCACTAATGCTTGATGCCAATACACCACCAGTAACATTGTGCTCTGGTAGGTTTGTTATAAATAGGTGAATTGATGTATTCGTTGTCTTTTTCACTCGTGTGAAATCTCTAATCACATTAGTCGAACAGTATGAAAATAGCATTGTAACTTGTGTTGAGCATTTCAGTAATTCAGCATGTCGATGTTAAAATCACCCCCAGTATTAGTACCAGGTCGTTTTCACTTGCATAGTTCAATAAACCTTCCAAATACACAATGAATGTATCCACAATTCCATCTGGAGGGTGGTACATTACAGCTACAATATGTTTCTCTGATACAATAGCAACGCACTTTGCATCATGTGTTGTAAATGAAAATTCAGGAAGTAGGTCACAAGTAATGCACTTTTTGATATTCAGTAACACTCCTCCACCACGTTTATCTTGGCAGTTTAGACAAAAAGTCTGGTAATTATCAATCACTATAGCATCGCAGTCCGAATTAAACCACATTTTGGTCAGCATAATTATGTTGAACTTAAAACAAGATTGGTTCAAGAAGAGGTTTAGCAAGTCCTATTTGTGGTAGGCAGATCTGATGTTTAAGTGGAAGCACGTTAGTCCAATATCATTTTTGGAAGGTGCAAGTCTGTTAACGTCTTCAGGTTGCAATGCCATTATGGATTGGAGTGATGTTTAAAGGCGTGACGCCATTCACTCAAACTATTTTCGCAATGTCACTTTCAGTGCTTACGCGAAGTACTGTGGACTGTTCGTCGTTTCAAGCAAACATCTTTCCATCCCTTGTCCATACGAATTTCCATTGGCATGCCTTTTTCTTACTGATTACCATTCCAACCAACTTCTTGAGAGTAGCGCAGAGATGCTCAGTAACAAATACTGGCTTATTACTTGAGTGACCGATGTCATTAGTCGAGAGCCTAGTTTTCCTTGCTTTGAGCAGAAAGGCGTCACACTTTGAGCAGCTCTGAACTCTTTGAAGGTCAATGACGAAAATGTACAATGTTGCGAACAAGTCCAAAAATGGTTGATGCCGTATATTTGCGGCACCATCTGTACGTTTAAAAAGCACGCAAATTTCCTAACTTTTTCTTTTCTATCATGTGCTGCCACTATGTGGGAATACAGGGAATCTTTTTTCGCGTGCCTCCCTCTCTCGCTTTTCATTGCGTGGTTTGTTTCAGAGCTACTTTGCTCCCACGCGTGTCTATACTACCGCTCGTGCATTGGCGCGCACGCAAGTGGGCAGCGGTTTTGGGTTTTGTTCTGCGGGTGGTTTCGGCTTCTTGCACTCGCGAAACTAATGGCTATCTCGTTACTAATCACTCGAAGGGCAACCACTTGTTTCTTGCTCATTTACTGCTCACGGGGGTGCGCATAGGAAGGATGCTGCCATGCATGCGTTTCCGTACCTTTCTTTTTGACACTCGCGAAAACTAATTGCCTCTGATTGGCGATAAGATGAAGATTAGCGGAAGTTTGTTACACGTTTTGCTTTTTTGACGGGCACACAACCATGCAGTTTTCTTCAGTGTGCGCACCTACGCAGTTCAATTACGCTATGGACGTAACTATTGGTGTAAGAGCACGAACAGGTGAGAGTTGCGAAATATTCTCGTGTGCACATTTTCAAAGCCTTGAACTATGTGTATAACAATGCATCAAATTTTTAACTCTTATCACTTTATTTGCTTTTTTATTGTTGTTATTCATGAATCAAGAGTACATATATACCAAGGCAAATTATTTTTTTCTCAGTTTACGGTCACCCTAGAAAAATGACGGTACATATTTTTCAAAGTAAGTCCCTAAGAAGAATTGGAATCTGCAATAAAAAAATCGACCCTCAAAGGGTTAAATTCCACTATTATGTTTGAACAAGAAGAATCATTCCTGGTTTTCACTCTGTGGCAAACATCAATGACGCTTACGGTTACTGGCTTATTCAGAGCTGTACCCACTTGATTCAGTATTTCATGCAGATTTTCATTCCTATCCTCCTCTATCCCCTTGATTTCCACATTGCAGTTCCTACAGTATTGCTCGCTATTTGTGATCTGTAAGCTTTTTCACAGTCTTATCACATTCTTTCAGCGTTAGGTTCTCTTTTTTGAGAGCTTCGTTCTGTTTTCGCAGCATGTCGTTTTTCACTTTGCTTTCTTCAAATTTCAGACTTAGGAACTCGTGAACTTAGGAACTGGTTCCTTAAGTACATTAAACAGGGTGTCTACCAACCGGGAAAACCGAGAATTCTCAGGGATATTGAGTAGTCTTGAAAAACTCGAGCAAAACTCAGGGAATTTGGGCTTCTATCAGGGAAAATTAGCTAAAATTTTATTGAAAGGGAACGAAAGTCACGGTAATGCTGGCTCGAGTAACAGACAGGAATTGTAACAAATCATCTTTGACGCCCTGTCGTCGGCTGGAGGAGTTGCCAGTACAGTGAACGACTGAATTTTCGGACGGCTTCGCGATACCACCACGTACCCCATAGAGTCAATATATCAGAACGTCTGAAATTTCGGACGCAAGAACCGTTCGCCGTCTGATTTTCCAGAGTTCTTTGCTGGGACCGCCGGTCCGAAATGGCATTAATCAAAGCCACCACCGCTGCCATTTTGGTTACCTCGCCACCTCGAACCGGTGCTCTCGCACGCAGATCCGCTGGCAGCCATAGCCACCACGGTGGCAACGCTAGGCCTAGCTGCTTTGACGTTCGCTATTAAGTTTCTTGCTGTTGGGTGCAGTGTTTTTCATTGAAAGAATTCGCTGCTGTCAGCAATGGAACCGACTCCTGATTTGTGGTCCTCGCGATTGGCTTCGAAGCTCGGAAAAAACAGTGCATTGCATAATGCTGGTTCCCGAAAATCAGCTTTGCCTCTGTACAGAAATGTTACTTCGTGAAGCATGCGCAATAGTATTGTGGTGAAGCTTAACAAACGTGTGAAGTTGCTATTGCCACGGGACACAGTATGTATTCCTTAATTATACACGCATGCACCTGCTATGTCTTGTCACAGTATGAGCACCGATATGACTAATACGTGTACCGACAGGCCTTCAGAGCTTTTTCGAATGTGCCTGCGGTGGTTTGAGTCCTTAAGGGCAGTAAAAGACATGCATTCTCTTCCAACTGGCCGATTTTTCGGACGTTTTCTGAAAAATCGGACGTTGACTACAACTGACCAAAAAGATGCTTCAAATGGTCCGTGGGGCAAATGAGCGGTGGAAGAAGGACGAGAACAGAAAGGACCTACGGCATTGAGGAATCAATGGGAAAGGAAGCGTGCTGCCGCCATTTTGAATTAGCTTGAGCTCAAAAAACAAAGTGTTGGCTGATGTCGAGATGCAGGTGTCCCTCATCCAAACCAAAATAAACTTTTTGAAGCAGTGAAACAAAACACTGAGGCACCGTGCACGGACTGAGAGTATGTCAGCACAGTTGTGGTTGACTTACAAGCTGTTGAGAGAGAATCTATATTGTGAGAAAGTTCGGGCCTCATACCACTGAGCTTGCTATCAGTTGATAGAAATAGCTCATATTCGAAAATATTTGCTTCTTTATGTATCTCCTTTTTATTCGCATTTGAGAATGTCCGACTCGATTTAGAATTTTTTTTGAAGACATTTTATTTGATGTGCATTTTACTAACCCCTCCCTTCTATTCTCTTTTTGAATAAAATAAACACTACTCCTTAGTATTAAACTGGATAAAGTCGTTTTTATTTTATTTTTTCTCATGCTTACTAGAGAGCGACAGCATCAGGCGACATGGTTTCAGCCCATCTTGACATAAAACATAGTACTGCGTCACTCAGGGAATTTCGCAAAGGCACTCAGGGAAAACCTGGAAGACTCGGGGAATTTGGAAATGTCAACTTGGTAGATACCCTGATTAAAGGCTCTACATCTGAAAACTGAGTGTGATCCCCTGCTAGGGGATACTATAAACATGGTGACGCTTAAAAAGTATGGGAGATCAATTTGTTTCCGCTGGGTCCCAAGCCATTTCGAGATAGCCGGTAATGAAGCAGCTGATAGATGCGCATCGATGGCAGCATACAAAAGCATAACAAATACAACACTTCCATATAAAGATAGTATTCGGCGATTAGGAAGGCCTTAACGTCAAAATGGCTACACGAATGGGACCATTGTGCAGACAACAAGCTACATCTTACTAAACCCGTACTTGGTGAGTGGGAGTCATGTAACCACCAGGAGCGGTTCTTTCAAGTAGTTTTATGCCGGCTACGCATTGGGCACACACACCTCACACACAATTATTTACATACTAAAGAAGATGCACTAACGTGCAAGAAATGGCAAGACCCACTGACAGTTATGCATATATTACTGACATGTACACATATTGAAGTACACAGACGAAACCTTTTGCACGACTTATATCAACTACACATACCTTGACAACCTGCTATAATTTTAGGAGATGACACTGGCTTTTTACATAAAATATAGATTAACACAGCCTTTTTCTTCCTAAATTCAATTTTAAAACGCCTCGTGTTTGGCGCAGCATAGCCGTAGCCACTTTTGTGCCACTAACTCACATTTAACTAACTGAGCTAGCAATGTGACTGTCTGGTCTTGGAATGCACACATAAGCCTGGTCACCACTGAGTGTTGAGAGTGGAAGGAGATGTGGAGTGATAGTCCAAGCACTGACAGTGTGTGTCCCGCTTTGCCATAACGGTGCGAAGGTTCCTTCCTTCTTTCCAGGGCAAGTGCACTAGTGTGGTATGGAAACAGCCGCATCTATATAGTAATTAGCCTTATTTGTAGGGATTACTCTTCATTGTCTTTTTTCCCGATAAAGGTAACATACTGCTTCTTACTAAAATGAACACAGTCACGGAAACAGCTTATTGGCATTGGCTGCTGTGAATGAAGTGTCATTACCAGGGTTCGTACACTTCCTTGAAACCATTGAAAACCATTGAATTTAGAAGAACATATTCAAGGGCCCTTAAATAATCCTTCAACTAAATGTGCTCCTTGATTTATTTAAAAATTTTTGGCTGGGGGGTGACATTCAAAATAACAAACTCTGCAGCAGCACCATGCCGTGGACACTTTCTATAGGGAAACGATCCTACGTATTTTCATTTGAGAGTTTCACTAAGCGATTGCAGTCTTGAAGGTCCACAGCCACTGATGACATGCTTGTTTAAAACGCCGTTGCCATCATGGTGCTATGGACAAAGGCAGATCAAGCCGTGTCAGCATTTTCGTTTTGCTAGTTGGTTGACATAACAGCCATCACAGCTCTGTTATTGAGGCCTGGGCTCCAAATGCCTGAAGGAAAGTAAGTTTTAGTCATTTGGCTCTAATGTGATGTGTATCTTTGGCTGAATCCAGACACTATTAAACCTCATTAAGCAAAGATTAATGTGCCACAAGGCGATTTAAATCACTGCAATGGGAAAGTCAACTTTGAAAAACTACCTGAGGAGCTTGCAGCATTTATGTGATTTATTGGCTGCTTAGTGGTAAAGAATTGCAGCTGAGAAGGAGGAGGTATGAATATTTTTTTCATTTATGCGTGTGACTGAAGTTGGCTTCAACCTGCCTAAATATTGGCCTTCAGCAAAATGGAAATCCTTTAATTGTCCTTGAAATTTGTGTCGGATGCTCTGTAGGAACCTTGAACTTCGCACAATTGTGATCAAGCCATGAACAAGAGCCTTAGCATTGTGCAACCTGCATTGCTTTCATGCAGATCATTGAAACAATTGTTGTGTTTGCTATGACATTGTTTCCCTGTACTCATATTGAAGGACTTGCAATATACAACTCAAAATAGAAGGCAACATTACTGTCTACTGACAATATGTCAACAGAACTTTTCACTTGTTGCTCAATTGCAAGAGTAGCATGTGTCAATAATGCCCCCCCCCCCCCCCCTTTCCAGTCTGGAAGGAGCACACACTCTGGGCTGCCCTGTCCCAGAGTGGTTGGGTGGCCTGGATAGCATTCAACACGCTCCTGCACAGCGCTTGGGTCAGCTGCCTGCTCGTCTGCCAGCTGTACCAGGTGAGATCTGCTGACCATAGAAGCCGCTGAATGCATCTCCGTCTGTCTCAATTTATTGTCTACTTGGGAGCTTAGCAGCCACTGTTTACTATTTACTTTTATGCACGAAACGTACGGGGATTGTTACCGTGCACCTCCACCAGAATGTTACATGTGGAAAGACACAGACAAAGGAGGCTATGTACAGACTATTTACACTGGAGCCAGACAGCCAGGCTGACACTCGCCCGCGCCAAGGGCACAGGCAAACTTCATCATCGTTCTCGCGGCGGCTCGTCTCTTGAGCATCTCTCGGTGATATCACAATACTATGTTGTCACAAAGTAATGACTTCTGTGTTAATGATATTTCCAGCAAGGGCGTTTGCATCTGCAGGCATTTGGTGTGTTGCGACACCATGGACCCGAGCACACGGTCATTGGACCCTCCCGCGCTTAAACGTGTCCGGCGAAAAAGGGATCCTGGGAATTGTGCTGATGCTAAGTGTTTGGACTGTGAAGGCCCCTCAGCAGAGGTAACACACCTCTTTGACTTCAGCTTCGCATAGGGAGCACCACCGGGCTGGCCCACCTGAGGGAAATCGGTGGTTGCCTTTTCCTGTCCTCCTCTTGAATCCTCGTATTTCTCTCTCACTTTGTGATTCCTTTCTTCTTCTCACTTGCTGTTACTTCTGATTTTCCTGACAGCAAGGGTTGACCTTGTGTGACATAACCACCCTAGTTATTCATATTTAGTTATAGTAGTGGCGTATAGCTGGCATTTGCAGGACCTGTTCTGTCCAGGTCCTGCAGCGTCCCCTTGATGGACTTTATAGTGGGTGCCTTGTGTTGTTGCCAGAAATTCCATGTACACTTATGGTAGGCTCTTACCCCCATTCCCTTATCGCCCTCAGAAAAAGGACGTACCAATAATTTTTTCGGTTTTTTGCAGAGCAAAAAGAAAACTTTTCGTGTTTCCAAGTTATTAATTCTGAAAAAACCAGAAAGGACTGCAAGAACAATTTCTCCTTTCCTTGTTTCAAAGTCTCTCACCAAAGCTCCTGACCCAGGCTATTAAGCATCAGAGATGGGCTGCCCAACCTAGTGTCATTCGGCGACGTCTCATTGACAGTATCCCCACACTGCACGATGAACACAACCTGTGCAGTTGTTTCCAATTATGACTTGATGGAAATAATTGAAACTATGCTATTAGAAGGTAGGAGTGACCAAAATGTAATCAATGTCAAGCACATTAAGATGAGATGTGACGGCAAAAGCATCCAGACAAAGCGCCTTATCCTCACCTATGGTTCAAGTGTGCTGCCCTGAGACAATCGAGGCAGGTATGTAAAGATCCGGGTCGGACCGTATGTCCTAAATCTGCTGTGATGCTTCAAGTGTCAGTGATTCGGCCACATTTCACAGAACTGCTGAGGCTGCCAAAATTGTGCGAAATGCAGTGCTCATGAACACAACTCTGAATCTTGTGAAAACACCTTCCCTGTGTGAACTGTGATGTGTTTGCTACACATGCTGCATATTTGTGGTCCTGCCCATCATGGAAAAAAGAAATTGTGACAATCAAAGGGAAAAGATATATAAGTCAAGGAGGCAGGTATCATACCTGCCTGCGTGTTGGGATGTCAGGGGGCAGCGCCACACCGTATAAAGTGACTCATGCTTCTTTTTCTTTTTTTGCTCCTTGCTTGTTTTTTTTGTTTTTTTTCAGCGCTACACATTTTCGCCGATGGTGTCGTGCGCGAGCTGTTGTCTCATGCGCGCAGCACACGATTTTGCCCCTATGCACAAGGAAACATGACTAGCGGTATAATTCAGTGCTACACGAATACTAAGGCAAAACAAGTAGATCGTAGAGCGTCGTCACGCACTGGAACACGGTAGAAAATGGCATAGTTGCAGTACCTGCGCACGTGACCGCACGACCGTGGGAACAAGCAGACGAAGTGGAAGTACCTCTCTCTTGCTTCGGTGCGAAGTTAAACAAAAAACACATAGACATTCCGTTTGTGTGTTCTATTATTTCTCAGAACTTCAATTCGTCAATTCAAGCAACAGATCACACAGATAACAGATGTTGTCTTGAACAATTCTCAAAGTGACATGTCAACACGAGCGACATCACACTGTGGGCACGATTACATAGGCGCAGGGGCACAATTACGTCACTGTCCGACTGAGAGCGCGGTGGCCCCGAGTGAAGAGGGAAACGGCGTTCGGATTGAAATTTCAGATCTTTCCATGGCACGTAGTGATGTAATACTTTGCAGACATGATTGTTATCGTGCAGTGTATGCTCTTCGCTTGTCAGCTCAAAATAGCCAGACGTGGTGAGGGGCCCTTTAAAGAATCAACATATATAATGCAATATTTTATCAGCAATTTTAATATGGACGATGCAGTAGCATATTTTACTACTTTTATTATAGACACAGCAAGGAAGTGCATTCCTCATACAAAGGGCAGCTGGCGGGTTTGCTTGTGAAATAATGGCTGCATAAAAGCAAAAAAAAATGAATAAGTAAAGCATGGGGCATACTGCATTGATTTCCGACTTCAGAAAATCTCGTTGAGTTGGAACACATCAAGTCACGGAAGACGGACGCTGAGACAGGCAAAGAGGGCAAGCTGGGAGATATTTCTTTCAAGTGTACTGTAAAATAAGGAGCAGTGGGGCTGTGGCTATGAGAGAGATAACGGCGCGGAGAGAGAAAAACCTTGTTTCGGTGCTCGATCGGCTGTATTATCTCTTCCTGCTCTATTGTTCTAGTCGCAAACGCTTACTGCCCAAAGAGCTTCGCATCATCTGGTGGAAGGTGCTGGACCTTTTGCAAACCTGGAACTCTGAAGCCGGACGATCCCCGTCACATCTCCCATGCCTGAGGAGACTAGTCCTACCGAGCCACCCATGGCACTGCCTCCGGTCGTCTGTCCTGGTGCACCACGCCAACGGGATCCTCCCATATTCAATGGCACTGACGATCATAACGTAGAGGACTGGCTGTCATCGTACAACCGAGTGAGTGCCCACAACAAATGGTCTGATGCTGACAAGCTTGGTTACGTACCATTCTACCTTTCCGGGGTCGCCTATCTTTGGTTCTGCAACCTTGAGGCTGATTTTTCTACCTGGACAGCATTCTGAACGACACTTCAAGAAGTCTTCGGTCGCCCTGCTGTGCGCAAACTTCGGGCTGAACAACAGCTTCGCTGTCGTGCCCAACAAAACGACGAAACTTTTACGAGCTACATTGAAGATGTAGTTGACATTTGCCGGCGTATCAACCCAGATATGACCGAAGATGACAAGGTCAAGAACATCTTGAAAGGCATAGAAGGTGACGCCTTCCAAATGCTCTTGGCAAAGAATCCTCAGACGGTCAACAACCTCATAACGCTCTGCCAGATATGAGGAGCTGCACAAACAACAGCTTTCTACACGCCGAGCTCTCGCTCCGGACGTCACGCTTTCAGCTCTGAGTGATGGTGTCAGTGCTACTCCTTGCAGTTCAGCAATTTTCGACCAAATCAAGCAATTTGTACGAGAAGAAGTGGCACACCAACTCTCTCTTCTGCCAGTCAGTCCAGCCTCAGAGTCACCCTTGTCTCCCAATCTCCATCAGGTGATACAAGAACAAGTCGCTAATGCAGTACCACTTGCTCATCAACCGCCTCCTTCGCCTGTTCCACTTGTGTACGCTGCCGTTGTCGCGAATCCAAGGCCTCCGTCTGCAAGTATTCAATCCAGACTTACCTGCACCTACCCCCCCAAGCAGCTACTGGCCGCTGACCTCACCAATATTTCCATCAGTCTCCGCCCGCTGTTCTCAATCCGTGGCACACCCATGACAACTGACCTATCTGTTGTTCGTGCGGCCTGCCTGGTCATGTAGCATGGCTTTGCCGCCGGCCCCGATGGTATCCTTCGGATTCTCCAAGGGCACAAAGCAATGGTTTTGACTCTCCGTCCCATTCCGCTGCCGCTCAGCCCTTCGAAGCCTCGCCTCCTGCTTCCCGAACCTTCAATACCCATCAGGCTACGTCTCCCCGTCGGCGTTCTTTGTCGCCGCTTATCCGTCGCCCTGAAGCTATCCGACAGGAAAACTAAGAACCGCAGTTCCGGAGGCAAAAACTGCGATCTCAACGAACTCCTCAAGACCTCATTTATTTCCTGAGAACGTCCTTGAAGTTTATGCAGAAGACATTGCCGTTGATGCGCTTGTAGACACGGGAGTAGCAATATCAGTGATTTTGGACCAGCTTCGTCTTACCCTTAGAAAAGTCGCGACGCCATATTCTGCCATTTCATTACGTACAGCAAGCGCTGCGCTGTATGAACCCTTAGGGAAGTGTACCGTGCGTGTTGTTATAAGCAGCGCCTTATACCATGTTGAGTTCGTTGTTCTGCCTCACTGCTCCCATGCCATGATTTTAGGATGGGACTTTCTGTCCTCTCATCATGCCTTTATAGATTGTGCCCGTGCTGAACACGAACTGTCGCCATTCGGCACCAACACTTTTGAAGATACTGATGACGCTTCCGGCCGTGTGTTTGTCACCGCCGACACCGAGATTCCTCCATACTCTGCCGCACTTGTACCTATTTCTTGCGTTGGGTTTTCCGACTCCACAGTTCTTTTCACGCCGTCTAAGCTTGTTGCTCGCTGTCATCCCTTCTTGCTTCCTTTCGCCCTTCTTGCCATTTGACAAGGTTCCAGTGCACTTTATGTATCGAACCTGTTTCCTTGCCCTGCTAGCCTGCTCCACGATGAGTGTCTTGGTTATGCCGATGAAATCGAACCAAGCTTCCTTTACAATGTGCCTGACGATCCAGCTTCTCCTCCGGTTGATGCTGTGGCCCTTCAAGTTTTTCCTCCCACGCCGCCGTGTGACCGAACATTTTCCCAGTTTATTGATCCCAACCTCACTCCAGTGCAGCACACCCAGATCAACGATCTCCTGGACCTCTTTTGCACGTCATTCGACCTGCACCAATCTCGCTTAGGCCGTACTTCCACTGTTGTCCATCACATCGACACCGGCAACCATGCGCCTTTACGCCACAGGCCGTATCGTGTATCCGTAAGGAGCGTAGCGTCATCACTGAGCAAGTTGGAGACATGCTCCAACGCGGCGTCATACAACCTTCGCACAGTCCCTGCAATTCTCCTGTAGTGCTGGTAAAAAAGAAGGATGGCACAATTCGCTTTTGCGTGGCCTACCGGTGACTCAATAAGATCACCCGCAAGGATGCTTATCCGCTACCCCGTATTGATGACGTGCTAGACTGCCTCCAAGGCGCCGACTTCTACTCATCTTTAGACTTATGATCCGGGTACTGGCAAGTGCCAGTGGCTGAGTCGGACCATCCAAAAATGGCCTTCATCACACCTGATGGTTTAGTTGAATTCACTGTGATGCCATTTGGCCTGTGTAACGTGCCTGCCATATTTGAAAGAATGATGGACAACATCTTGCCCGGCCTCAAGTGGCAGATATGCCTGTGTTATCTGGATGACATTGTTATCATTTCACCGGACTTTCCTTCCCACTTACTTCGACTTGAACGCGTCCTCAAGTGCATCGCCGATGCTGGCCTCCAGCTTAACCTGAAGAAGTGTTGCTTCGCTGCCCGGCAGATGGTCATCCTCGACCATGTTGTGTCGAAAGAAGGTGTACTCCCTGATCCGGCGAAACTACAAGCTGTTGCCCAGTTTCTGCGACCAATGACCTGCGCAAAGAACTGCGCAGCTTCATTTGGTTAGCGTTGTACTTCCACCGTTCCATCCACAATTTTGCCACCATAATAGCACCTTTAATGCAGCTTCTTCATGGTGGCCACAGCCTTTCGACCTGGTCACCGGATTGCGATGCCGCATTCACAAAGCTGCATCGTCTCTTGACGTCACGACCAATCCTGCGCCATTTCGACCCAAGCGCTCCAACTGAAATACACACGGATGCCAGTGGCGTTGGCCTTGGTGCCATTCTCACTCGGAGAAAGGCTGGCTTCGATGAGTACGTTGTTGCCTTGGCCAGTCGTGCACTCACTAAACCTGAATTGAACTATTCTGTAACAGAAAAAGAATGCCTGGCTATAATTTGGGCCATAACCAAATTCTGTCCGTATCTCTATGGCCACCCATTTGACGTGATAACTGATCACCATTCGCTGTGCTGGCTGTCCTTAAAAGAACCATCCGGTCGTCTTGCTCGATGGGCCCTTCGACTGCAAGAGTACGACATTCAAGTGCTGTACCGTTCTAGCTGAAAACACTCGGATGCGGATGCCTTTTCTCGTTCACCACTAACACAAGAGGTTAGCTCCCCGAAGGCCTCATTGTCAGAGTCTTCCCTTGCTGCCACGGACATTCTTTTGGAGCAAAAGAAAGACCCATGGATTGTGCCCATGCTGCGTTTCTTGTCCACCCCATCGACACCCACTACCAATCGCGCATTACATCACCAAGAACATCACTTCTTCATTCGAGACAGGCTCTTGTACCATCGTAACTACCTCCCGGACGGCCGCAAATGGTAGCTTGTCATTATTCGGCACCTGCGTTCGGATATTTGTGCAGCATTCCACAACGATCCCCAGTGCGCGCATGCAGGTGTACTGAAGACATACACACGTCTACGCCTCCGTTACTACTGGCGGGGGATGTATCAATTCATCCGTCATTATGTCCGCTCCTGTCTCGTTTGCCAACACCTCAAATATCCCCCTCGTCATTCAGCCGCCCCATTGCAGCCTTTGCCTTACCCAGCATGTGCTTTTGATCGAGTAGGTATCGACATTTATGGACCTCTGCCAACCATATCAGGCGGCAATCGCTGGGTAATCATGGCCATCGACCATTTTACGCACTATGCGGAAACTTCCCTTTTGTCCAGCGCTTCTGCATGTGACATCGCCTGGTTTCTCCTGCACCACATCACCCTTCGCCATGGAGCTCCCAGGGAATTACTCAGTGACAGAGGCCGCGTTTTCCTCTCTGACGTCATCGAGGCTCTCCTCAAAGAATGCCGCATCGTTAATTTCACTACTACTGCGTATCACCAGCAGACTAATGGCATGACCGAGCGCTTTAGTCGCACTCTTGGTGACATGCTGGCTATGTACGTTGCATCCGACCAAACCAAATAGGACCGTTTCTGACCTACGCTTACAACAACGCCACGCAGAGTACCACAGGATTTTCGCCCTTCTTTCTCCTGTATGGACGTTAACCTTTTCCACAATGGATACTATCCTGCCGTGCTGCCCTGTCACCATGGAAACCACTACGTTATCCGAAGCTGCTGCACACGCAGAAGAGTGTCGCAAGCTTTCTCGTATATTTACGTCAGAAGACCAGCAACACCAGAAGCACCACCGAGAAACTTCCCATGCTCCTGTATCCTATGATCCTGGCTCGCTAGTGTGGCTTTGGGTTCCAGCCCCTACCCCTGGACTGTCACAGAAACTCGCGTCGAAGTACCAGGGCCCATATCGTGTGATCAACCAAACGTCTCCAGTCAACTATATCGTGGAACCCCTCGAGCTACCTTTGGATCATCGCCGTCGAGGACGCGAAATTGTGCATGTCCAGTGTCTCAAGCCCTACTATGATCCGCCTGTGTTGTCCTACCCGTAGGTCTCGGGACGGCGTCCTTTTCCGCGGAGGAGATAACCGTACTGTAAAATATGGAGCAGTGAGGCTGTGGCTATGAGAGAGACAATGACGACGAGAGAGAAAAACTTTGTTTCGGTGCTCGGTTGGCTGTACTACCTCTACTACCTCTCGCTGCTCTATCGTTCCAGTCGCGAATGCTTACTGCCCAAAGAGCTTCGCGACACAAGCATAAACTTCCTGCCATCTGCTTCCTGCCATCTGTGACAACACAGAGGTCCAGATCAATTTAGTTTCAACTTTCTCGAAAGCAGGTGACAAGTATATTAGTAAACCGCTTCCATACAGTTCCAGATGCACATGACTTCATGTCCAGAGTGAATATTTTAAGTGATCGCTTCCGAGTGAATCTTGAAAAAGAAGAAAAAATTGAAGGTGCAATATATTGTACAAGGAGTTTTAGGAGGTTAAGGAGGGGTGCTTAGCTGTACGCTTTCTATAGTTAAGATGAATTCACTCCAGACATCATTGCCTTCAGCTACATTTTATTTCATGTACGTTGAGCATCATAGATAGTCTACAAATCCTGTAACCTTACAGTGCGAGTGACAGGTTCAAGTAGCCCTGAACAAGGTGTCGAAATGGGCCACTGAAAATGGCTTAAAAAAATAATCAAATAAAAGCTTGTGTGTTCTATTCACACAAAAGAGAGCGCTGGTAGCAGATCACGAAGCAGAACTTCACAGACAGCTTATACCAATGAACACACAACACAAGTTTTTAGGCACCATTCTAGACTAAAGTAATGTATTTACTCAAATTTAGGCCCGACCCGATTCTAAGCCGACCCGTAAATGTCCGAAGCCAGAAAAAAATAAAAAGCTTACCTCGAATGTAGGCCGAACAAACAAGTGAGGACAGCATTCACAAAATGAAAACAACATTTATTTAATATGAACATGCTAATCTCACTCTACATCTTCATTGCTGCTAGCTTTGTGCACTTGCAGACGCGCACAAGCTCATGCCCGTGTGCCCACGCATGTGCAGAAAGTGTGGCAAGGCTCGTACACGTCGAAACACAGCGCGATCTCTATGAACAGCTCCTCTCTGTTATCACACCACTTATCTGCCTTATCACTGTCATCTTCTCGTTGTGGCGCATGCAAAAAGCATCTCCCATTGCTCCAACGACAGACGTTTTTCTCATCGGTACTGAAGTCCTGCCCGGCTTGAACGTTTGACGATGCCTCTGTGGCTAGCACAATTTATATGAAAGTGGCACTATAGTGGCATTGCCTGTTTGGTGTCATTACGATAACGCCACGCCGCACGCTGTTATGACACAGTTCAAAATGGTGGCATCGCTCATGTGCTTCAGTTGGCTTCTGGCTTGGCTAGTAGTGGCTGTGATAGACTTTTCTAGATGGCGCTAGCTATGCACCATATTTATCATTTTCAGTTAAAAACAGATGCGTCTTTTTTTTTTTTAATCCTAGAGCCTAAGTCAACCATAGAGTTTGGTATATGATTATTTGGAAAAAAGCGATCGGCCCAGATTCGAATAAAAATAAGTTTCATTCCCCACATAACGTACCTCAAGGGTAAATGCTTAAAATCTATAAACATACCGAAAATGTCGTCGCACACCATGTGGGGCAGTGGCAGGAGGTGTTTATTAAACTTTTAGACTATGGAGGGATAGTTTATAAGCCCGCTGCACCCTGTGGGGTTCTCCTCCATGCCCTTGGGACAAAGGAACGACAACACAGCAGTGCAAACAATCACAAGGGCGTTTATTGCACCCTCCATAGATCAATGCCTGCTAGCCGAGTTGCTATCCACAAAACATGCCGATGGGCGCGCGACAAATCTAGAAGTCCGACTCACCGCGACCGGATAGCGAGCGAATATGTTCGCCCCATGCTGGATCCCAACGCCTGGTTGTCCGCGCATACGGTCACGCGAACAGTGGCGCGCTCGAAGGTGGCCACGTGAGACGGTCTCGCAGAAGCATGGATCGGCGCACGTGCGGAATGTCCGTCGTGTTCGCCAGTCCGCTGCTCAAGAGCGCGAGCCTTTCTTCCCCACGCCCAAGCCCCGCCTGTCGGCGGCATCAGCAGCGCAACACTCGCGCCATCTCTCGCACTGCGCTTGTACCACTCCGACCGCCGCGGGCGCCAGGCCACGCGGGCCGTGCAGGAAAACAACATATCAGGGGAGGCGCGAGAGTCGCGCATCCCCACAACCCAGTGCTCTAAAGATGCTAGATCCTGTCGACCGGTGCCTTCAGGACAAGCTCTGTGCGAAGTCGTACGCAGAGTCAAACAAGTGATCCTTCAATCTTCAAAGGTCTCACTCCAGTTTTACATATTTTCTGAAAGTAAGAAGTTCAACTTCTTCTCACTGCGGGTGAGGAAACTCAATGAAGAAGTGGGTGTTCCACTCCTTGAGCATCGTTTAATGCCTCCAGCAAAGCTGTTATCACCATGGCAATTGAGAATTGTAGAGTGTGGTACATTGTTTGTTGAGGTCACGAAACATGCTCTGGAAATACACATCCGAATACATTGTCTTGAACGTCTGTCAAAATACTCTTGCCCAGAATATTACACCGATGAATCGAGGTCACATGCTGGTGTGTCTTATGAGGCAGTCAGTCCTTCGTGAATCCAATGTCCTGCACCCAGAAACATGTACATTTACAACAGAGGCTGTGGGGATGCGTGACTCTCACGCGTCCCCCGATATCTTGTTTTCCCGCATAGATTCCGTCTTCTGCAGTGCGGCTTCGCTGCGTGGCCTGGCGCCCGCGGTGGTCAAAGTGGTTGAAGCGCAGTGCGAGAGATGGCGTGAGTGTTGCGCCGCTAGCGCCACCTCACGGTGGGGTTACTTGGGTGCGGGAAAGACAAGGCGCTTCCTCTTTGGTTCGGGGCTGCAAGCAGTGCGGACATGCCGCGCGTGCGCCGATCCATGCTTCTGTGAGACCGTCTCGTGAGGCCTCGTGCGAAAGAGCCACCGTTTGCATGACCGTACGCACGAATGACCAGGCGTTGGGATCCAGCAAGGGGCGAACATATTCGCTCGCTATCCGGTCGCGGTGAGTCGGACTTGCACGATTTGTCACGCGCCCATCGGCATGTTTTGTGGATAGCAACTCGGCTAGCAGGCATTGATCTATGAAAGGTGCAATAAATGCCCTTGTGATTGTTTACACTACTGTGTTGTCGTTCCTTTGTCCTAAGAGCATGGGTGTGAGAACCCCACAAGGCCTATGCACTATTGTCTGCAGTGAAACATATCGGGAAAATAAATCTGCAAAACAGTTATATTTACTGACTTTTCAAGCATCATAAAAGTATTAATGTCACCTTGTAAACACAAAAATCCTGTGTTGAATGAGCTCTATTCAGTGCCATGCACAGCATTTACATCTAGACAGCATGTCATAATATGCTGGGTACCTGGCCACAGAGGCATGAAGACAACATGCTTGCAGATGAAACAGCCTAACAAGAAATGAGAACTCCCCCCTATAGCTGTCCCTGTGATAGATATGGAGCCTGTCCTGCAGAAAAGCCTTAGGAGCTATTGGCAGCACTTATGGGGCACTGAAACGCCATAGATTAAGCCACGGTTATAAGAGCACCCATTACGATGAACTGAGGTCATTTTATGCCATCTTAGAATCGGCCGCACGTGTGGCACCCGCCTGTTAACTGGCAGTGGATCTCCCGTCTGCAGTAAATGTGGCGAGACTGTACTTCGTATATTAATAGAGTGCCAGGAATTAGAACCTCAAAGGGGAAAAAAAAAAACTTTCCTTTGTCATAATAAACAAACTTTGCCCTGTTGAGGCACCCGTGCTACTTCCACCTGCGCATGCTACTTCATCATCCCTTCGTAACAAAATGTTTATGGTCAACACACATCTCTAGTCATTGTCATTATTTTAATACTGATATATTTTACGCAGGTTACAGCGACGACTGATTTGAGGCCTTTTTACAGCTATGCCACATCTACCATTTGCAGGTCATTACTCCATTTCCTAAATGATACTGAAAACTCATCACCACATGCATGGCGCTCTTCGGCCATATCTGGCCGTTGCGCCATAGAAACCCCCATACATCATCATCATGTGCAATCATATTGTCAGACAATGTGCTACTGTTGCTGCTTTATTCAACTTATTTTTAATAATCTTTAATCTCGATATAACGAGCTTCAGGGGAGTGCAATGAATTGTTCATTATTCTGAAAGGTCATTATAGTGGAAGCCCCAAAATTAACCAGTCTGCCCATCAACCCATCAGCTCATAAGTTGTCGCCATTTGATCTATCCACGAAAATGTTGTTGTTGGCTCTTGGCCCGTGCTGTTGCTGTTTTCTATAGATTCCGTTGCCATGCACCACTGAAGCACCGTATAATAAGAGTGATGCGCGCAAAACAGAGGCTGCCGCTGAGAAAACTACTGACAAAAAGGAAGCTCCATGTCGCCTCTAAAGCACAATGTTTCTTGCTGCTTGGTTGTTTTTCACATTCCTTATCATAGACACTGCAACTGTCTCACTCGAGGCGGACACCTGAACTATTCCAAAGCACAAGCGTGCGCAAGCGACACCATCTGGAAAGTGTAAAGTGCGACCTAGTGGCACCCCGTCAGTTTATACTAACTGAAGTTTATACTAATGTCAGCACCCCTCTTGGGTTACTTCGATTTATCTTGCCTGACTGAGGTTCACACTGATGCTAGCGGAATTAAGATAGGAGTGGTGCTTGTACAAAGTCACAGTGGCGCAGAATATGTCGTTGCATCTGCCAACCATTGTTTGAGCAAATCTGAATGCAATTATACGGTTACAGAACAGGAATGCCTGGCAGCTGTTTTTGCCGTACAGAAGTTTTGCTGTTAAGCGAAACTTTTTCCAAGGAGGAAGTGTGCACACAAAGTCTCACGCAACACTCTTTATTCTCTACTGTTGGTGATGATGATGTCTCCGCACCCAGTGGCACCATGTCTCAGCCTTGCAGTCGCTGTCTCCACCACACAGTCCTTACACGTCTCCTCGCCATAGAATGCGAACCCGTCGTGTTCATGTCTAGTTGGGGTTTATAATACACTGTCAGCTGGTCAGCATGGGCTATCCCACGACAGCGCTCTGTCGTTAGTTCTGTCAGCAGGAAGTCATTAGCACTAAGGTTCATCATAATCCCGTAAGGACCTGAACGTCTTGTTGCAAGCTTTGATGAGACGCCTGTTGCTGCACTACTTAAAGTATGGCTGTCCAGGAGAACAAGGTCGCCTGGTTTCAGGGCAACTCGCTGACTGTGACAGTCGTAATAAGCCTTTTGTTTTGCCTGAGCAGCAGTTTGTTGTCTGTGAGTAACTTCAAAGGCCTGGGCAAGGCACTGACGAACTTCAGAAAAGCCATGGTAGGCCGCGGCAGGTGGTTCAACGTTGCCCTTGGTGCCAGGTGCTTCCCATGGAGTGCGCAGCTCTTGACCGTAGCACAGGAAGGCAGGCATATACCCTGTCGCAACACTCTCTGCGCTGCGGAGAGCAAAGGCAATTTCATGGTTGTGAGAGTCCCACTCCTCGTGGTTTGTGCAGTAGGTACGGAGGCATTCCTTAATTGTACGACTATGATGTTCTACCATCTGTCCAGTGGGGCGATAAGGCATGGTATGACGGTCTTTTATGGCCCATTGCTTCAGGAGGCCCTTCCAAAGGGTGCTGACAAATGGACACCCGTTGTCGCTGGAAATTGCTAATGGTATGCCATGCCAACAGAAGATTTGCCACATACAGTCGGCAATGTTTTGGCTGGTAGTAGCTCTTAGAGGAAACAATTCAATAAACTTCGTGAACTTGTCAACCACCACCAGCAGGTACTGGTGGCACCGTGGTGCGAGTGGTAACGGTCGAATGACATCTAAACTAAGTTCCTCCATCAGTGCAGTGGCCCACTGGCTGCTCATAAGGCCTGCTGGCTTTTGGCGATTTGCCTTGGAGCGCTGGCAATTGTGGCAGATCTGACATATTTAGATATGTCTGCTCGCATACCCAGCCAAACGAAGCGACAAGAAAGGCTGCAGTGTCTCGAAAACCCGTACATGAGCACTAGTGGTGTGGTCATGCACCATTTTCAGCACCAGTATCCACAAACGTGCTGGTAGCCAAGGTACCTTTTGGTTTCCTCTGTGCTGAACAAGCAACCCAGTAGACTCTACTTATGTTGAAGCAGGCAAGTCCTTAATTAGGCATGATTGTGGGTCATTCTCTGGGATCGTTGTACCTTGCATGAAGCTTTTCAGCTTGGCAAACAGTGGATTATGAACTTGTTCCTCAATCAGGTGTTCTGTGTTGTTCAGGAGAGCAGCATCGTGTGTCATAGCCAAGGGGGTAACTGTCTCGAATTTAATGTGTTGCTCAGGCTCTTGGACTGTAATCGGGAACAGCGTTTTGAGTAGAGTGTGACTTGGGTTGCCCTGCTAAGGACATCTGCTGGTATGTTGCCAGGTCCCCTTCTGTGTTTGATCTTGCAGTTAAGACCTTACAGCCTAAGGACCCACTGCTTGACTCTTGATGTGGCTTGATCTGTATGAAACATCCATGACAGAGAAGAATGGTGACAATGGATTTCGAATTCCGTGAATTCGAGGTAAGGCCTGAACTTATCGACTGCCCGCACCACTGCCAGGCACTCCCATTCCTGAACAGTGTGCTGTTTTTCTGCCTCGGTGAGGACCCTGCTTATATCTGACATAGGCCTCAATTCCTCAGGGTTTGCCTGGGGTAGCACTGCTGCTATTCTGATAGCACTGGCATCTGTCTCCACCACAAAGAGCTGGTTGAGGTCAGGTAGGTTCACCACGGCATCAAGGGCAAGGGATTGCTTCAGTCTCTGGAATGCGCCCTCTTGTTGGTTAGTCCATTGCCAGGGTTCATCTTTCTTGAAAAGACTAGTGAGGGGGGTGGGCTGTGAGAGAAAATCTAGGTATAAAGCTTCGATAATACCCCGCCAGGCCAAGGAAGGTGTGCAGTTGTTTGACTATTGCTGGTCAAGGGTAGTGCAACACAGCAAGCACTTGCCTTTGTCAGGTCTACACTGCCCAGGTGAAATTATATGTCCAAGGAACTTGAGTGATTGGCAACAGAGTTGTATCTTCTCTGGGTTAACGGTGAGGCCTGCTGCTCTGATCTTCTCTAGTACACGTAAAATGTGTTCTACGTGGTTGGCCAGAGTGTCTGAATAAACCAGCACGTGATTGAGGAATGCCATTGCAAATTTGTTATTTATACCCTCCAAAACTCTTTCCATCAATGTTTGGAAGGTTGCTGGCCCGCCTGCCACTTCGAAAGGCATCCTAGTGAATTCGAAGGTGCCCTGGAGGCAGATACATGCAGTCTTGGGGATGTCCTGTTCAGACACTGGGTTCTGGAAAAAGCCTTGTGAAAGATCAAAACTTGAAAACCATCGTGCCTGACCCACCTGTGCCAAGAGCCAGTCGGTCCTGGGCATGGGATAAGCAGGCACCCTTGTTCAGCTATTCAATGGCCGATAATCAACAGCGAGGCGCCAGTCTTTCTTGCAACCAAAATGGAAGCACTGGCTCACTGACCGGTGCTCGAGTGTATGAGTCTTGTTCTAGGAGGTCACGGATGCAGTTATCCATAATGGCCTGTTTTTTAGCACTTGACAGGGGGAAGCTTGCAATGTACAGGTAGGTTTATCCCTAGTGTCAATTCGATGTTCAGCAAATGTTGTGCGCCCGGGGGTAGTTGTATAATTGGGCTAAAGATCTCAAGCACTTGTGCAAGACGCGAGTCTACATTCACCTGAGCCACGAAGTGAGCGGGGTCATTGGCGGTTGGGACTTCGGAGTTGACCATAGGCTCAGGTTGCTCGGCAAAGATTGCTTGCAGGTCATAGGATTCTTCGCTGTCTAACTGCCCTGTAACGGTTCGCGAGCCCAGGGACTCAGATACAGGTAGCAAAGTCATAGATAGGACAAACATTTATCAATGACAGACAACAACAATTACACCTATGATGAGCTAGCAAGACACTGAACTATTTCTGTAGCGGTCCATGCAGTCCATGGCTCATGCGAGTTATTACAATGCGTGTCCTTACTGACAATACGATGAGTCTTCGTAAGATCGTCACTCACAGTACTTAATGACGAGGCCAGAGGCGTCTGCGCTTGCAGACTTGCAGTGCAGTTTCTACGAGAAAATCATACAGGCAGCCAGCGCACGAGCAGACCCTGAACTGCTCACATAACAGCACGACACGCTGACAGCCACGCGGCACCGCAACCACAACCCCAGCAGGCGGGTTGTGCCAGACCCTTTCACGTGATTCGCCCGAACATCACACTCTCAACCAGGGTCACCTGCTACTGCCTTGCTCGAACGCTCGTTCACCACACGAACAGCACCGACCCGTTCTGTCTGGTCCGCACCTTAGCTCTGGCCTGGAACACTGCTTCACTGCAGAACATGCCAGTCTCGTCCTGGCTGGTGTGGTAGCACCGGCTCGGTCAGTGTTGTACCTCAGGTTGAACCTGTGCGCGTCATGGCTAGCCTGGCAGTACCAGCTCAGCCGTGTTTTGTTCCAAGAACCGCGAGCTTCCTTGCACGTTTGTCTCGAGCGCACGCATTCACTTCTTCATGGCTTCTGTTGGCTTCTTCCATGTTGCCATACTAGTTTTTTACTACATCCCCTTTGACCTGCTGCTCTCCTTTGATGAAGGGTACCATGCACTGTGGTTCAGTCCCAATTGCCCATTCTCCAAGCACAATATGGAGCGGTATTCCAGTCACTGTCAGGGAGTCTCTCCTGAGTGCAGTGTCTTTACAGAGATCAGGCACACCCACGAAACGCTGCCAACAGGAGCCCGCTGCTCAGTGGATCTTGCATTGGAGGGAAGTAGTAGATTGGGACCAGCCCATGGCCAGGCAAAGTGTACGTACCTCTCTTTTATGACAGGCTCCTGTGGCATCAGCAGCCGCCATTGCTTGTTGTCCCAGACGGTTGACACTGGACCCCTTGTCCACGAGCGCCTGGAATGTTGTTGCTCCGATGTGGATATAGAGACGGGGTTCCTTTCTGCCAGCAGTGGCCGCAACCTGGAGTGCGCTGTCGTAGATGCCTGCCGGCGTATCATCTACCAACACATGTTTCCCGAGTACTGATTCTCTGGGCATTCAGCCCGCATGTGCCCCAGTTCATGGCACTGGAAGCGCCTGGGTGGCACATTTTGCCTACCCATTGCGCATTGGCGGGTAACGTGGCCGATTCCTCCGCAGCGTTGGCAGTGGACTTGTCATGCGTTGGGCTGCTGCCAACGAGCAGCCGGTTTCGAGGCATTGCTGATCAGCTGCATCAGCATAGGGACAGTGGAGGCTGAATGAATGTGATCATGGAGAGAGGACGGGTGGACCACTGCGGGATGTAGCAGCCAGTGGTATGCCGAAGGCATTGGGGTAGACGCGCTAGTGCCCACAGTGGCAGTCGTGGACATTGGCCACGGTCTGAGAGTGTTAGCAGCTGCCCTGGCTGGTTGGAATGCCAGATTCCTTGCAAACTGATTTGTTGTTGGTGGTGGTGGTTTGTACTGCCATCAAGACAGAGCTGGGCAAGTTGGTGTGGTTCCATCTTAACAAAAAAGACGTAGACGAAAAAAGAGAGAAACGACAAACACAGGCACTACTCGCAACTAACAGTTTATTTCCCAAGACACAGCTGAACAACCACCCTCTGAAATGTGCACGAGAAAACAAAACATACATGTGCCAACAGCAAAGCTGGCTAATCAAGAACTGATTTGCACGAACTCCTGAAGGTAAGACACTTCTGCCTGTGACAAAGCTATCAAGGGTTGACTGATGCTTCTGTCACTCTCCAAAAATATGTAAAAGGTTTCCATTATTTCCCTTGTTTCTTGACCTCTGTGCCTGTACAATATCTGTTTTATTAAAAACTGGTTTACACAATCCTAAAGGGCCCCTGAAACGGTTTGGACAAATTTTGTAGACAAGTAGGGTACAACTAAAGTTGATCATTTGTACCACATTTTATGTGAAACATCTCATATTAAGAGAACTATGGATGAGAACAAGTTACCCTCCTCCATAGCCATGCATTTTCTCCTCAACTTGTTCGCCGAGTGATCGGGGCTAAGCTCCGCCTTCACTGGCTTTGCGTCATGAAGGCACGTCATGTCATTTACTTCCGGTTCTCTAGGAGCGAACGCAGGAACCTCCCCAACCTCTCCGGCAGCTGCTTGGCAATCAACCACAAGCAAGAGCTATCGAAGCAGCGTGTGTTGCGAGCATTTTGTTGCAGCGCCGAACGTGTCTGGTATTCCGGCAACCACAGGCGATCTGTGCATTTCGATGGATAGGCATAAACTCAAGCTGATGAAGCAACTTTAGCGTAAACGTAGGTGAGCGGACTGATCGGTCTGCACGGTCCAGCCACTTGTTGGCGCAGAGCTTAGCCAGCCAACAAAGAGGTAATATTGCTCTAACTAAGTGTAAAACATTTTAGACATATACAAAAACACCATGTTAACAATTGCGCTTCTGTGAAAAATTTACACCAGCACCAAAGAAGAATACACTTCATTACTGCTACTGTGTTTGATTGAGCTCTGTGCCACAGGTGGCTGCACCGTGCCGATCAGTCATTCACGTTAGTGTTTCTGCTCATCCCGTGAAATGGCACGGTCAAACGGCCAGGCACCGTCCCCTCGCTCCGGTGTAAAGTGGCGGCTGCAAACGCGCAAATCCTGGCACCGATCGGATACCAATAGTCCTATGTGTTGCAGCCACTCCAATCATCTGCTGCCTTGCAGAGGGACACATTTTCGCAGCTTGACATATTGCCAGTCACTACGTTTGCAGCCCACAATGCAACAAAGGTGATTCATGGTGCTCATGAAAAGACAGACTCACACTGAACACGGAGCTCTCGCCAAGATGGAGCACGTTGTAACACAAGCAGACAGTTGCTTTGTGCCAGAAGTGTTTTAGTGTAGTGGAGAAGTTGTCCTTGTGCATTCTCTTTCTGTTACTTTCTTTTTACAGAAACAAATGAACTAGCATTCCAAGTGTTACAAAGAACATTTGTTCACCATAAAGTTCAAAAAATTATCGATGACGTGCCCTGGGCTGCCAATCGGATAGCTCGCCTAACTGACATTATTAGGGCAACTTACGTCAAATGGATAGGGGCGGCTGAAAATTCAGCCAAGCCGTGTGCTGCAATCAGCAGGAATGTACATTGTTAAAAACCTTATAATAAATTACACGCTTTACGCGGAACACTTACATGCGTCAATGATCAGAAGGACCTACTCTTAACGACTCAGTGCGTTTGTACAATATTGCTACGGAACAATATGTGAGATCACGAAAAGGCGAGCAGTGTGAAGACGACGACGACGATTAGAAGCTAGCGCGGGCTGTTGCCTCTTGGCCAAGCGCAGCGTATTTTCTTGTAAATATACTTGTACATAGCTTTTCGTCTGCGTCTTCCTACGTAACATATCTGGTGGAGGTGGACGTTCCCTGTACCTCGTCCCGGAGCTTCGCAGTGGACGGCAGCGTTGCCATCTGGTGAAATTGGCCACCAGATTTCGGAAATCTGGTGAAAATGTAAAGCTCCTGGTGGCCAGGCCAACAGTCTACTACACCAGACAAAATCTGGGGATATCTGGGGAAAACCACTCTACCGAAATTACCGTCTACCCGCGCTGCTCATCCAAACATTTAACACTAGGTAGCGCCTGCAGCCGCCACAATTCTAAGTCCTATATTTGTATTTGTTTATTCCTCATGAAATCCCTGTGTTGTTGTGCTACTGCTAGGGTACAGTGAACTATATAAAGCTTACTGTAGCTAAAGTTTGTGCTAGCGTGTGATGCTAGCTCTAGGTTTCAACGCACGTATAGTTATAAGTCGTTTCAATAGACGGCACCGGCTGTTCTAGTGGAGGTACAAATTTACCGTGGGAAGCACGGGAAGAGCAACACCGGGCCACCGGCAATGCGTCAAGTGGCCAGCCAACACACGTGCTGATGCTCTGCTCGTTTCGCTGTCACAAAAACCTGTTGCGCAGGCCGTCTTCGACGGGAAACTTCCTGAGGATTCTGCAACATTCTGGGCTAGAATTTTCAAGTTTAAGAATGCCATGGGGGAAAAGCCCTACCAGGAACTTGCATTGTATGCACTGGCATGTCTTTCTTGCCCAGTGTCGAATGCAGTGGTGGAGCGTGTCTTCAGTCAGGTCACGTGTGTTAAGACGAAGTACAGGAACAAAATGTCGCTGAAAACTTTGGATTCCATTGTACGAATTCGCACAACGTTGACCTCCAGAGAGGGGTGTTGCGTGAAGTTCACTATCACAGACGATATGCCACGCAGGTTTCGTTCAGGCATCTACGATGCTCCAAGAGATGATTAAAGGCTTCTCATCAAGATTTTATATAAATAATAAGATGAGTGCTTGACGAATGTTAATTCTTGGTCATTTTTGTGCATTTTAAGGCAATTTTATTTTCTGGTGAAATCTGGGGAAATTTTAGCGAGTTTCTGGTGTCGTGCCGACTTTCCAATCTGGCAACGCTGGTGGACGGTACGTCGAGCCTTCCTTCATGGCTCCCGGCGACGACAACCCGACTCCGCCGGCTCCGACACCTGCTGTCACTTCGACGACCTACATCACTCTCCCCGCTCCCCGTGATCCTGGCGTATTCTCGGGCAAAGATGGGGGAGACGTCGATGACTGGATCAGCCTGTATGAACACGTCAGCCGCAATAACCGGTGGGACCCTACTATTATGCTCGCCAACGTAGTCTTTTACCTCGGTGGCACACCTCGAGTTTGGTATCGCACGCACGAAGATGAGCTCACCAGTTGGGATTCACTTAAGACACAGCTTCGAGACTTGTTCGGCAACCCCTACGGTCACCAACTTGCCGCGCAGAAGGCGCTTTCCGGCCGTGTGCAGACGTCAACAGAGCCCTATGTCACGTACATTCAGGACGTCTTGGCTCTGTGTCGCAAAGTTGACACCCACATGACTGAGTCAGACAAGGTTGCCCACATCCTCAAACGCATTGCCGATGACGCCTTCAACTTGCTCGGTTGCAACAACGTAGCGACGGTGGATGCTGTTATAAAAGAGTGCCGCCGCCTGGAACTCGCTAAAAGCCGACGTATTCACCAGCAGTTTGCCCGTCTGCCTAACACCCCAGCGACATCTTCCTGTGCCGACACTCCTCGTCCCAACAACACTGCCAATGTTACCAGGATCGTCCGGCGTGAGATCGAGGCCGCCTATCCGGCTGCCTTCGACTCCAGTCCCGCCAACACATCTGCAGTCACGGTCTCACTGATCCAGGCAGTTGTCCGCCAAGAGTTCGAAAACATGGGTTTTCACACCATCTGCTCGGCCCATCGTCCTGATACCCGCCCGGCTTCTTCGATTCCGCCCCGTCCCGCATCTTCTTACCCACCACTTTTCCGCAACCCATCTGAATGGCGCACTGCTGACGACAAGCCCATTTGTTTCCACTGCCATCGAATCGGGCACATTTCTCGGCACTGTCGCAGTCGCTGGAGTTCCCCGACCCGGTCTACTTATACTGCCTCCTCTCGCCCCCCAGGTGACCCTTCTCGTCCCTATGCCGCACGCTTTGATAACGCCGCCGCTGATTCTCCTGCACCGAACTGCTCCTATTCTCGATCGCCTTCGCCCCAACCACGACAATCTCGCTCTCCCCAGCCCCGTCGCTCCTATTCGCCGACTCCCTTCGGCCGCCGCTCCCAGCCGGAAAACTAGACGATGCAGCGCCTCGAGGTGACGCTGCACTGCTCCCTACGCCGCCAAATCCTCCACTGACGTTGCCCACTCATCTGAACCTTCTTGACGTGCAAGTCGGCGGTGTTTCTGTGTCTGCACTCATAGACACTGGGGCGCATTTGTCCGTAATGAGCGCTGACCTTCGTGACCGGCTCAAGAAAATTATCACGCCTGCCACGACACCTCTTGTCCGTGTCGCCGATGGCGGAACAGCCCGCATCTCCTTCGCCGATCGCTCAACAATCGTGCTATTCACAGTCATCGCCCACTGTCCCCACGACATCATCCTCGGCTTAGACTTCCTCTCCGCACATTCTGCTCTCATCGATTGTTCCGCCAGTACTCTCCGCCTTGACCTGCCTGTTCTGGATCCTGCTGAACCACACCCCAGTCGCCTCAGTTCCGTCGACTTCGTTCACTTGCCGCCTTCGGCACTGACCTACGTTGACCTAGTGTCATCCCCACCAGTCCCCGACGGTCACTACACCGCGGCTCCTATGCAAGACGTCCTCCTTACACACGGGATCACAGTACCTCATACAGTTTTATCTATTACGGCGAATTGCGTCTGCCTGCCAGTGGTCAACTTTGGCTTGACGACACAAGTGCTGCCACGCGGGATGTCTCTGGCCCAACTTTGCTCATTCGAAGATCACTCAGTAGCATCCATTGCAGTAGACGACACTTCATCCGATACTCCTCTACCATCGCAGTCGGCAAATTGTACCATCGCTGACTTACAGAAAATGATTGCGCCCGACTTGCCGTCCGAGCACGCTCGTGAACTCTACCGCGTTCTGTTTTCCTACCACGATATTTTTTACTTTAACGATCGTCCTTTGGCCCAAACTACAGCTGTCAAACATCGCATTAATACCGGCGATGCCCCTCCTATTCATCGCCGCCCGTATCGAGTGTCACCAGCTGAGCGTCAAGTTATTCACGCAGAAGTTCGCAAAATGCTTGCCAAGAACATTATTGAACCGTGATATAGTCCATGGGCGTCACCTGTTGTACTGGTCAAAAAGAAGGATGGCTCATGGCGCTTTTGCGTGGACTATCGGCACCTTAACAGGGTTACCAAAAAGGACGTGTATCCCCTACCTCGGATTGATGATGCCCTTGACTGCCTCCACGGTGCTCGCTATTTCTCCTCTATTGACCTTCGCTCTGGCTACTGACAGATTGCCGTGGACGATCTCGACCGCGAGAAGACTGCTTTTGTAACACCCGACGGTCTTTATCAATTCAAAGTGATGCCATTCGGTCTATGTAACGCCCCTGCCACTTCTGAATGCATGATGGACTCCCTCCTTCACGGTTTCAAATGGTCCACGTGCCTGTGCTACTTGGACGACATTATCGTATTCTCCCCAACGTTCGCTACGCACCTCGAGCGCCTCTCGGCAGTCCTGGACGTTTTTCGTCGAGCCGGTCTGCAACTCAACGCATCGAAGTGTCAATTCGGCCGTCGCCAGATTACCGTCCTTGGACATCTCGTTCACGCGAACGGAGTGCAACCGGACCCAGGCAAGATCCATGCTGTTGCGCACTTCCCTGTTCTGAAGTGTGTCAAGGATGTGCGCAGCTTCATCGGCCTTTGTTCGTACTTCCGCCGTTTCGCGAGAAATTTCGCCGCCATAGCACGACCACTAACCAAGCTTTTGAAAAAAGACGCCCCTTTCCAGTAGGGCGATAACGAGGCCCCTGCATTCTCATATGTAATCGACATTCTCACAACGCCTCCCGTTCTGGCCCATTTCGATCCTTCTGCACCTACCGAAGTCCGTACTGATGCCAGCGGTCACGGAATTGGCGCAGTACTGGCACAACGCCAGCGTGGCCACGACCGTGTTATCGCTAACGCCAACAGGCTCCTCTCACCCGCGGAGCGCAACTATTACATCGCTGAGCGTGAGTGTCTGGCCCTAGTTTGGGCAGTTGCGAAATTCCGCCCATACTTATATGGCCGACCCTTTTCCGTTGTCACAGACCATCACGCGCTTTGCTGGCTATGCTCACTGAAAGATCCTGCAGGAAGACTTGGTCGCTGGGCCTTACGCCTCCAAGAATATTCGTATACTGTCACCTATAAATCTGTCCGACTACACAAGGACGCTGCTGCTTACTGACCATGGTCGTTACTTCCTCTCCAATGTTGTCACCGACATTGTGCGTTCCTGCTATATTTAACACAAGCTGACTACCTCATACCATCCTCAAACCGATGGACTGACAGAGCGGTTAAACCGTACTCTTAGCGATATGCTGTCCAAGTAGGTTTGCAAAGACCACCACGACTGGGACATTGCCCTTCCTTACGTAACATTTGCGTACAATTCTTCCCGGCACGACACCGCCAGATTTTCTCCATTTTATCTACTGTACGGTCGCGAACCTACCTTGCCCCTAGACACGGCACTTCCTCCTGCTGCGATCTCAACAAGCGAGTATGCGCGCGACGCCATTGCCCTCGCCGACCATGCACGCCAGCTTGCCCGTGCTCGACTGACGGCCTCACAAACCACTCAGCAGCGTCAGTACAACGCCCGCCATTGTGACGTACAGTTTTCGCCTGGTGCGCTCGTGCTCCTGTGGTCGCCCTCTCGTCATGTCGGACTTTCAGAGAAGCTCCTTTCGCGATACACAGGGCCCTACTGCGTGCTGCGCCAGGTGACGCCTGTGACTTACGAAATTGCTCCTGTGTGTTCAACCTCGTCCTCTCCTCTGGCATCTAGTGATGTCGTGCATGTCAGTAGGCTCAAGCCCTACTACACTGCTTCCGAGTCCGATCTTTAGTCGCTCCGGGACGGCGCTCTTGCAGCCGGGGGTAGTGCTACGGAACAATATGTGAGATCACGAAAAGGCAAGCAGTGTGAAGACGACGACGACGATTAGAAGCTAGCGCGGGCTGTTGCCTCTTGGCCAAGCGCAGCGTATTTTCTTGTAAATATACTTGTACATAGCTTTTCGTCTGCGTCTTCCTACGTAACAATATCGTCAAAAACGTTTCAGGGTCCCTTGAAGCAGCAACGAACTGCCAAGTGTGAACCAGTGCCATTCTTTACATTGATTGCATGTTCCTGGATCCTGTTATTTGAACATAGATTTGTTTGCCCTTTCCACAAGAGCTCTGTATTTTATAAACAACTAGAATTTTGCAATCCACACACTTCTTATGATTAACAAAACTTCCTGCAGCTTTGTCACTTTCCACTCCATATTGTTGTGGACAGCTGGACGAACCTGACCAAGCTTGTGGCCTACACTAAAGACATCAGTCTTGTACCTGTTTGCCACATTTTTCATTTTTTTTAACCTGTGTGCTAGCTTATGCACATAAGGGAGTTAAACTGCATTCCTTCTACTCTTAGGGACATTGTCAACTGTTGCTCTTTTCGGAATGCCTTTTACTTGTTTTGCCACCTTTTCAGAAGCTCTTGTGATAACACCAGTAGAGTACCCTGCTTCTTTTAGTCTAGATACTTGCTTCTCAAAACGATGTTGCATGCTGTGGTGGCATGATTTAAACAAAGAAGAGTGTGCAAAGAACACAAATACCAATTTTTACTACTTTAGAGTGATCAGACAAAAATCTAGGTAAAAGCTTCTGTGCCCTAGGGGAATACTCGCAGAAAACATGATCTGCTCCAGAAAATACCATCCTTAAAGGGCCCCTGAAACGGTTCTGACATTTTGTAGACGCGTAGGGTACAGCTTAAGTAGAGCATTCGCACCACAATTTAGGTCAAGCGTTACGTATTAATGGAGTTACAAGCAATTAGAAGTTACCCTCCTCCCTAGCCATGCTTTTCCTCAACTCGTTCTTCGAGCAAGCGGGCAGCCAGCAGCCAGTTCGCTCGTATGCTGCCTTGCAGAGGGACACGATGTCGCAGCTTGACATATTGGCAGTCGCTACGTTTGCAATCCACAAGGCAACAAAGTCGAATCATAGTGCTCGCGAAAAGTCTGAGATCGAATCTGACTGCGGAGTTCTCATCAAAAACGTTGTAACACAAGCAGACGACACTTGCTGTGTGCCAGAAGTGCTTAAGTGTACTGAAAAATTGTTCTTGTGCATTCTCTTTATGTTACTTTCTTTTTATAAAAACAAATGAACTAACATTCCAAGTATTACGAAGATCATTTGTTTACCATAAAGTTGGAAAAATTATCAATCACGCGCCCTGGTCAGCCAATCTGATAGCTCGCCCCACTGACGTCATATGGGTGATTTCCGTAATATGGGTAGGGGCGGCTTAAAATTCCGCCGAGCAGTGTGCTGCGATAGGCAGCGATGTGCATTATTTCAAACCTTATAATAAATTACACGCTTTACGCGGAGCACTTAGATGTGTCCACTAATGATCAGAAGGACCTACTCTAACGACTCAGTACGTTTGTAGAAAATCGTCAAAATCGTTTCAGGGTCCCTTTAAGTCCAAAAACTAACTCTTTCAACAGGCAGTTCACAAGTGAAACTGAGGCCTACGCTACATTCCCTGAACACCTCTAACACATCAGCAACTCTTTTTTGTACATCAAAGGTTTTCACAATAACAAGAAAATCATCAACATTTCGCACAACCTTAACAGCCAAGTCACCGATATACTTTTGAATTCTTCTGTCCATATAAGCCATAAAAATGTTGCTGAGAACAGGCGCAATGCTCGAACCAATACAAACTCCTGATTTCTGTAAAAAAACTTCCTTCCCACCCTATCTATGTATAGTTTAAATAAAATGATAGAATTCCCATGAAACTTTCAACAGAACCAAGATAGTTTCTAATAAACAAAAGTTCATCATTATCTTCGGTTATACATGGCTTGACATACTGCATCAACTTGTTATGAGGTAGGGAGTAGTATAAGTCCTGTACATCAATGCTAAAACTTGTGGCATGCCCAGGATTATGCTCATTCAAAATCGAGAGACCAATGCACCAGAATTGGGAAGAAAAGAAAACATCTCATCGTTTTTTAGAGGCAACAAATGATGCTGAACCCACTTTGAAACTTCGTGCTGCCAAGTGTTTGTCTCGGAAACAATGGCTCTGAAAGGTATGTGATGAGGCTTATGGGTTTTAGCCGTGAAAAAAACCTCAAGAGTGTTGTTCTTGGTCTTCTTCACTTTTGCACATAATGACTCGAGATGAAAATCCAGCAAGAGGGCTTTAGTATGATTTTTCGCGTTGGCCTCGCGAAAGCAGGCTTGCTTAACGTTTCCTTCTAGGGCATTTCTTGCTTTTTCAGCAAACATTCCGAGCGGCAGAATTACAAAGAAGCCCTCCTTGTCTGCTACCACAGCATTTAAGCCTCTGGAAATGAGACACCATGCGACCGAAGCAATAGGGCTCTTACAAGCTAATGCTTGTCCGATTTTTGCACACACATCTATGCACTCAGACACACATGAACTTTTTCATCGTTCGCTGCTTTACTTGCAACATTCCTTGCCAACACTACTTTTTCAGCCGGTTCAAGCAAGGCCGCGGATCCATGTTTAGGGCCAAGGTGCAGTACCTTTTTTGCTGAGTCAGGCAGGTCAGAGTGTCCAAGCAACAGCAATAGCTTTCCTTCACGTACACGTGGCAACAGCAAAGCTGGCTAATGAAGAACTGATTTGCACGAACTCCCGAAAGTAAGACACTTCTGCCTGTGACAAAGCTATCGGAGGGTTGACTGATGCATCTGTCACCCTCCAAAAAACATGTAAAAAGCATCCATTATTTCCCTTGTTTATTACGCTCTATACCTGTACAAAATCAGTTGATTTTGTAAGGGCACAGGAAAGTGTCAGGAAAGCTTTATTTCCCTGTGGATTCTATCACGGGGGACACCAGCGATGCAATTGCAACCAAGATGAACGGTTCGGGCACGCTGCTTCTTGGAATTTGAGAGCTTCCGTTTGCTCCGCAGTAAACAGCTGGGACACTCGGCACTTCTTTGGTACCTGTGACTAGGTCGTCGGCCGTGCGTTTGGTATTTTTGTGGCTTGTTCTGTGCCTGCATGAGACTAATTCGTTGGCGGTATTAATTTGACACTGCGTGCACAAAAGGGACACCACCGCTCGGCAGCGACGATGCCTCCGCTCGCCACTTCGCTCTAAGTGGGTCAAGCTCTCCGTGTGCTTCGAGTAATGCGGCTTAAAATGCAGGAAGAAATTTTGAACAAAGTGATATATCGAATAAAGCGATTTCATTATAACGAAGGATTACTGTAATTACTCCGGGCATGGAGCATTTTCTGCTAGTTGTCCCCAAGAGTCTCCACTCCGACGTTGTATGTGCCATGCATGACAGTACGACATCCGGCCACTTTGGCTTCGTATGAATGCTACATCGCACACAGGAGCGCTTTTACTGGCCCAAGATATACGAAGCAACTAAGTGCTATGCCGCTAGTTGTGAAATGTGCCGACGTCACAAGTGACCAACCACTGCCGTCGCCAGTCCCCTTTGGACATTGACATTGACTCTGCCCAGTATGCCATTTGAGCAAGTAGGCATTGACCTTTTGGTTCCGTTCCTGTTATCTAACAATAGGAACCATTGGATGATTGTCTGCAGGGACCATCTTGCACAGTATGCAGAAACTGCAGCCATACCCTCTTCTATCGCTGCTTGCATGGCAGTCTTCCTGTTGCATTCCATGGTCCTTTGTCATGGCCCACCACGTCTTACCAGCTATCGTGGTCGCCAGTTGACTGCTGATGCCGTTGAAGAGTTACTTCATTTGTGCATTTCACAGTTTCATCATTCCATGCCGCATCATCCACAAACCAATGGTCTCATTGAAAGGACAAGCAGGATGCGACCAACATGTTTGCCATGTACTTCTCCTCCAATCACAAGAACTGGGACGACTTGCTCCCATTCATCACTTATGCATACAACACGGCAAAACACGAAACCACAAACTATAGCCCATTTAATCTGCTGTATTTAAAGTTACCGTGAAGCCCTCTGGACAATTTCTTACCTTTTATTCTGCACAACAACAATTCTATATCAAAGGCCTTGTGTCTCACTGAAGAAGCCCGTCGAATAGCTTGTCTTCGTACTCTGGCCTTGCAAAGTCGTTCGAAAGAGCAATACGACGACTGGTGATGAACAATATAGTTCGAAAAAGGTGACTTGGTTCTTCTTTGGACACTGCAAAGCAAGCGTGGAGTGTGTCAAAAGCTCTTGTCACAATATTCAGGCCCATTTATATTATTGGACCACGTGAGCAAATTCACTCACTTAATAGCTCGCCTCCTGTACAATGGTCGGTGATCAAGCAGAACGCAACTTACCAGCTTTGTGTAGATGTCCCATTTTCCTTTAATTTACTCCTCTCCACCTTGCAGGTTTCCCTAGAACTATTATGTCAAACGTTTTTGCTTCGAGTTGTTGACAAATTCGACTTCGCCCTGCCATCTGCTAGCCGCCGGGTTAGCTCAAATGGCAGAGCGGCTGCCCCGGAAAGGCGGTAGTCCCGGGTTCAAGCACTGGACCAGGACGAATTTTTTTTCAACTGTAAGGCTTTTCTTTCGAGGAACCCATATGGGTTTCCTTTGTAGCCATTGCTGTGATTGGGTAGATGACCCATTTTCCTTTAATTAATTACTCCTCTCCACCTTGAGGGTTTCCGCAGAACTATTATGTCAAAACAGAGCTGATTCGTATTGCTCACCTGAAACCTTCCTACCTTGCTTGTCCATCTTGACTCACCCTACGGCCTTAACCTGCTTGCGTGGAAATGTAACGGAGATATGAAAGGCAGGGAGGAAGAAGAGAGAACGAAGAGCTTCGGAGGCCAGGCTGCGCTACTACCATTGTCCATCTCCCATGAATGAAGCCATTTTGTCACAACTCTTCGTAACAATATATTGATATATTGTGGTTGATATATTTTTGTGTGGGTCAACTGCTCCCAAAACTTTGTAGCCCATTTTCTCAAAAGTGTTGCTTTTCTTTTTCTTTTGTGTGTCTGACACCTTGCTGGCAGAAGCCTAGCATGATAACGGCTGGATGGATTTTCATGCCGTTTGTTTTATTATGACTCGCTGCAGTGGCGAGTGGCTTTGGCATTGCACTGCTGTGCCCAAGGGCGAGATGAAATCCCAGCTGCGGCAGCCACTTTTCTGTAGCTTGCTGTAGCAAAAATGCCTGTTTGCTGTGCGTCGGTGCACGTTAAAGAACCCCAGGGGGTCAAAATTAATCCGAAGCCCCCCACTGTGGTGGGCCTCATTATCGTATTGTGGTTTTGGCATGTAAAACCACAGAATTTAATTTTGGTTTTGTTGTAATCACCAAGATATTCTTGAGGGTGAGATAGTCTCAGCTTGTTCATTTAGGCTTCCTCTTTTTCATCATCATCAGCCTGTTTTATGTCCACTGCTGGACGAAGGCCTCTCTCTGCGATCTCCAATTACCCTTGTCCTGCACCAACCGATTCCAACTAGCGCCCGCGAATTTCCTAATTCCATCACTACACCTTGAGTTCTGCCGTCCTCGACTGCGTTTCCTTTCTCTTGATACCCATTCTATAACCCTAATAGTACAACGGTTATCCAACCGCCGCATTATATGACCTGCCCAGCTCCATTTTTTTCTCTTAATGTCGATTAGAATATCGGCTATATCGGATATTAGAATATCTCAGCAACCTTCGGTTGCTGAGGTATTCACTGTGGATCGTTACTACTAAACCTTCCCAGCTTAATAGCTTGAATACTTCTTCCGAGCATGCAGTGAGTAGCATTGGAGATATTCTGTCTCCCTGTGCAACCCCTTTCTTTATAGGTATCTCCCTGCTTTTCTTATGTAGAATTAAGGTAGCTGTGGAACCTCTGTAGATATTTTCCAAGCTCTTTACATAAGCAGTCTGTACTCCTTGATTACGTAATGCCTCTATGGCTGCTGGTATCTCCACTGAATCAAATGCCTTTTCATAATCTATGAAAGCCATATAGAGAGGCTTATTGTACTCTGCGGATTTCTCGATAACCTGATTAATGACATGGATGTGATCCATTGTAGAGTATCCCTTCCTGAAGCCAGCCTGTTCCCTTGCTTGACTAAAGTCCAGTGTAGCCCTTATTCTATTGGAGATTATTTTGGTAAATATTTTATATAATGCTGGGAGTAAGCTAATGGGCCTATAATTTTTCAATTCTTTAACGTCTCCATTTTTGTGGATTAGTATAATGTTTGCATTCTTCCAGTTTTCTGGGACCCTTGCAGTCTATAGACACTTCGTATAAAGAGCCGCCAGTTTTCCAAGCATTATGTCCCCTGCATCTTTGATTAAATTGACTGTTATTCCATCTTCTCCTGCCGCTCTTCCCGTTTTCATGTCTTGCAAGACCCTTCTGACCTCGTCACTAGCTACAGGAGGAGTCTTTGCATCCTGTTCATTACTGCTTCGAATGGCGGTATCCTGACTCCTCTGGGCACTGTACAAGTCAGTATAGAATTCTTCCATTGCTGGTACTATACTTTCGAGGTTGCTGATGATATTACCCTGCTTATCTTTCAGTGCATGCATCTTGGTTTGTCGTATGCCAAGTTTCCTTCTCACTTATTTCAGGCTGCGTCCATTTTTTATGGCTTCTTCAGTTTTTCTCACATTATAATTTCGAATATCCCTTGTTTTCGCCTTGTTGATCAGTTTTTACAGTTCTGCGAATTCTATCTTATCTCTTGAGTTAGACATTTTCATTCTTCATCATTTTTTTTTGTAGGTCCTTTGTTACTTGTTAGAGCTTGCCTACTGGTTGCCTTCGTGCCTTGTCTCCCACTTCAGTTGCTGCTTCTGAAGCCAGCCTAGTTACGGTTTCATTCATTGCCTCTATGTCATCTTCATCTCTAAGTCCTGAGGCTGCATAATTGTTTGGAAGCACCAGCCTGAATTTCTCTGCTTTTACTGTTTGCTGTTACTGAATAGGTTACTGTGTTACTCTTACTGAGTAAGTTGACCTGTTCTTGACCAATTTTACTCTTTCTCTCTTCAAATTGAGGTGAAGCCTCATTTTATTATTCTATTATTTTCACACAACACTGTTTGGTCATATATAGCAGTGTGCATGTAATTTTGAATATAAGAATTGTAAACTACTTAAAAAAGTTATTGCTCTGTCTTGACCTGAACTGCACATCTAAGCAAGTATTACAAGTGATTCCACCCCTATGGCATCTTTCGTTGCGTGTTAGACTTTTCACAAGCAATCAGTATGTAATTTCTTATAAAACAAAATTTGTTAAAGATATTCATTTAAAAATTTATGTTTCGGCTCCCAATGTTACCTTAATGTATATACCAAATTTCAGCATTCAGCACCAAAAAAAAAAAGAAAAAAAAAAAAGAAAATGAAGGCTAGTCTTAACCCACTCTTGGTGCAGCCAGACAGAGTGACATAGTGCCCAGCACACCTGGCTGTGGTTGCACAAAAGTGTTGAGCTATGTTGTTTCCTTGAGGCCGCACAGCATGCATTTGCATAATCAGTCTGCATTGAGGTGCCACACTGTTGTCACCAGTAGTCTTAGGCCACCAGGAATGGTCTTTCAGCACCGTGTGCTCATTAATCTGAGGCTGATGGCAACACCCCAGCAGCACTGTTTGTGTTAGGCTAAGAAATAGATTGCTACTTGGTTGGTTCTGTAGTCAGGTTTGTAAACACAGGTCACAAAGTGTATTTTAAATAAAGGCAATGGAAACCATCTCACGATGTCTGGGGATGTTAATGTGTTAGCATTTAATCAATATAGTGACACAATGTACTGCCACTGTCGAAATGCGTTATATATCAGGTGTGTACTGCAGTGAGACTCCTCTTTTGTGCTTCTTTGCTGACCGTCATCAGGCACCTGCAAAGCCTACACGTGGCCTCCAAAATGCATGGCGTGTGCGAATGCTGAGAAACACGACATCTGGTGACCAGGCTCCTCTCTTGCATTTCTTTCTAAACATGCTACACGCTGTGCCATCTAGTGGCACTGCCAAGAAGTCGGCGCACGACTGCCAAGACAAGGTGCATGGCAAGGCAGTGCCTCAGAATTGAACAGTAAGTGGCACATACTTGGTGACCCAAGTTGACGAGAGGCTCATTGAAGAGCGGCGCATACCCAGTGCATTCACGGTGAGCTTTTAGCGTGAAAGGCCTTCAAGCGGCCCACACCCAGTGTATTTGTGGCGCAGCCTGCTAATGCGTTGGGTTGATGTCTTTGAGTAAGGGTTTGATTCTGTTCAGCATGGGAGAATGGATATTTTTCGTCATTGTAGCGTGGCACATTCCAAGTGATCCAAGTTGGCATCAAAGAGGTTCATTGAAGAGCAGCACGTATGTACACATTGCCACATACTCAGTGAGTCAAGTTGGTCCGATGGTTGGTTTCGAACCCTACTACCTCAACACAGCAGCCCGATGTGCTGTCAATTCGAATCAGTTAGGTACAAATATAGATACGTACATACATACATACAAACATAATAGTTGGCACTCCGACAGTATGTGAAGTACACTGAGAATGTTAACGTATTAAAAGGGAATGCTCAAAATGCAGTAGATTTGTCTAAATAGGCTTCAACTTATAGTGTTGGCTTTCTTTCAGATGGTGTGGTTAGCCATGACCACCAATGAACGCATGAACTGCAACCGGTATCCACACTTCAGGCGGAGCAGTTCGGGACGTGTAATTAGCCCATTCAAGTAAGTTCGGAAATTTTTTTTTAAATAAAGGAGCTATTTCTTTCACGTTTATCTGCTGTCTTTTTAAAGAATAATGAATTTAGTGCCGAGAACATGATCACTGTGGGGAGAGGAGCGCTTACTTTCAGCTGTTTATTTTTGCAGACAGTAAGCATATAAAATGTATTCTTCTTTATAATGTATGCATACCATACATGCATTTTTTGTTGTTATGTCCTTCCCTCTCCGTGATAGTGGTTTTGGCACTAAATTCATTATTGTTTGACATGCACCAACTAGCCCAACAGCAAGTACCCCTGCTCTTCTTGTTTCTCTAAAAAAAACTGTGTTCAACTGTAGTCTTGTGCCTTTACAAAAGATACCCTTATTGTGCAATGATGAGTGTAAAACTTGGCTTGTGAGTGCAGCTACACTGAGCAGTAGGGGATAGTAATAGTGCATCTGGCAATGCTGCTTACGCTCACCATCTTTGTAACAACGCAGTTGTGACCTGGTTGCATGTTGGGAGGATCGGCAACTGTCATTGTGCCGCTATTCAAGGCTCTAAAATGCAACAGTCACTTTCATTGTGCAGCAGTTGATGAACAGATATTTCACTGTGCTGCCACGAATCAGTCAAGTCACGCCAGTGGGTTCTTGAACCCTTGTATTCTACTATTCAGTATTCACGCACCTCTAGTAAAAATATGTCCTCTCTGAATGCTTTCGCATGCCACTGCATGCCCCGGCACGTCCTAGCAAGGAGCATTTCGGCCGCCGTATTCATTGGTTCTGCAGCGGTTGTCGTATTCATCCTCACTGTTCAAAACATCAGGCTGTGATGTGGAAACTTCTTGTGCAATGCTGTCCACGGTGTGCAATCCACAGGCCACCAGGTAACAAAATTGTCCTTGGTGCCCCTTTAACTCTGAGCACATTCCAATCTTCAATCGCAACTGCTGGCTCTTGCATATTTTCTTCAGGTAGCTTGTCAAAGCAGCATTTCACAAAACATTTGGCGGTTGTCGTTGGCGAGATGCAGTCGCAGCTCATCGCAATGAAATGTATCGCATCATGATCTAGGATGCGGATGTTCAGTTCCATGTATTTCCATTCTAACTACCCAGCAAATGACACACCAAGAGAGTTAAAATAATACTTGGCATTCCAAAGGATATCCGTGTGCAGCGGTTGTAAATGACTCATTGTATTTGGGCGCAAAAAAAGAAGAACCTTTTTGTCATTTGAAGGGAGGCACCTTTTGTTGCATTGATCCAAGACCGAACACATCTTCCTGTGTTGGCTGTATATTTGGCTGTATATTTTGAGAGAGGTAAAAAAAAATCTGTGAACAAGGCAGAGGTCATCCAGGCCTTGCAGGTGGCCTTGTAAATGCAAAACAAACTACCTGCCATTTTGAAGCAGCGGGGCTTCAGGTAGCAATCAAGGCAGAGAGCTGGACTAGTTGGTGTGTCATCATTAATCAAAAGACTAGCGCAAATAACAGGGACACAGACAGAAAAGACGACAGGACGAGCGCTAAAGGATTAGCGCTCGTCCTGTCGTCTTTTCTGTCTGTGTCCCTGTTATTTGCGCTTGTCTTTTGATTCAGGTAGCAGCCAACGATTTTAGCTGTACCTTTTCTAGACCATCAGAACAGTAAAACAAAACTGTACTCTACCACTTACTTTTCTTGGCCACCTTTCCATGCTTTTCCTTTAAAACAGATGCTCTTATTCAGCTGCAAATTGTAAGATAGTCTGACTTCATCTATGTTAAACGGGTTCTGAACCACCCCTCAACTGCCAAACTTTGCAGTCATGCACGGCACGTTGAGCTCGCAAACGGAGCGCGAAGTCAGCTTTTTCTCAGATGCTCTCTTTTCAACACAAGCCTGCTCCGCAGTCTTTTCTCGATGCTTTATTTTGTCATATAGCAGATTCCTGTATGGCTGTTATTTTCCAATATCTGACATCAATTAAGAAGGATGTTTAGATTAGTGCGCTTCCTACTGTTACAGTGCATACCGTATTTACACAATTATAAGTCGACCAATCTTTAAGTTTAAAAATCTGAAGTGCGGGGAGGCTCGACTTACAATCGAAACCAAAACATGGCACCACTAAAAAAGCAAGACCAACGAGATATCAGGGGAGCTACAACGTAGTTACAATATTACAATATGTTTGCTCTATGGCCCTACCCATAGCTTTTCGCTATCCCTCAGGTTTGTTCGCTTTTTGAAAGGGTTTTTAAACATTTTTTGAGAGTTTTACAGTTCACGCAAACTCCAGGGGGGCTGGGGGGGGTCAATAGTTGATGGAAGTACCACTGTTTCATTTGCAGTGGCACCTTCAGATAAGCGGCACTTGTGGGGAGTATCTATAGTTCATGGAAGAGCAGACACCTCTCATGTGTTTCTCTTTCCCTGTAGCTCTTAGTTTGATGCTTTCGACTTGACTGCTGGCTACGTGCTACTACCATACTTCCTCAGTCGTCATGAGTGCTCCAGGCCCACTAAACATTCGGTGCTCATTCACAGCAGCGTTCAAGAGGGCTGCCATCATTTACGCCAAAGAAACAAATCACTGCGCAGCGGGCAGCAAGTTCGATGTTTCTGAACAGGTGGTGTGAGAGTGGCAACTGCAGCGAAGCAAAATTTTCATCTGTGACGGCAAGCAAAGAATTTCCCACGGACCGAAGTCTGGACGCTTCCTGAAGCTGTAGGCCAAGCTTGCGGCGTACGTAGCTGAAATGCGTGATCGATCCCTGCCAGTGAACTGCGACATGGCCATGAAACAAGCCCGGATCTTTGCCTTTTAAGGACCTGCTCCGCCGTGAGTATGAGTGGCTGGCGGCAGAAGACCGCGAACTTACACCGACCGGACCTGTCAAAAGAGCCTCCCTGACGGCTGCATGTGGTTGGGTGCACTTGGCATGGGCTGCTGTTCCACAAGATGTCGTGGTGCGGTCGTTTGCCAAATGTGAAATTTCGCTGGACGACAACGCACTGGAACCGTAGCAGCGAGGACAATGGCAGCACTAGTGAGGACGATGGCACAAGTGAAGACGAGTAGTCCAGTGACCATGTCAGCTACTAATAAATTTTCGTTATTGAATGTGCCCTCAAGTATGCTCTCCTTTTTTTTTTTTCCCTGTCACACGCGATATGGGGAGGTCGACTTACAGTCGTGTAAATACGGTATTTATTGTCACAGTTTAATAATCAGGCTAAAGTAAGCGAAAATCTGCTTTCAAATTTCAATAATACTAGTTACGTACTTTCTGAAGAAGTTGACTATCATCTGCTCATGCTCGGCTGCGGCCGCCTGCGTAGGAATTAAACTTTGGCCGTCCTGCTTTTCTTTGTCTTAGTTGTTGAGACACACTAATTTCGACTAGTTCTTAAACACTCGACTATACTCGCGGACAACTTTTCTTGGCTATGAAGCGAAAGCTACAGGGGCACATGACTGTATTCGTACACAATGTAGTCCGGGCGCGCTCGGCACCTGTTTCGGTTTCGCCAACCTCGCACAACTTCTCAAGTCAAGGCAGATACAATAACTCAACGTGAATCAATGCTTATTCACATACAATATGTACCAAGTTATGAGCAGCCAGCATCGCAGCCTGCGTTGGAGCTCCAAAGCAGCCGTATGTCGATGCGCCACCAACGGTTCCGTCGGTAGAGCCAGCACAGCAGTCGGCTAGCTCACTTGTTTGTACGTGCCGATGGTTATGATTTCCAGATGGGCTCGCTTGGTTTCCGCGCAGGCGCTGGAAAAACTTTTCTTGTGTGCTTCAACAGTCTTTAGTTGCTAAAGTTAGTAAACAGCCTCTTGGAGAGTTGATTGTCAGGACAGCAAGCGACGAACACTCACCAGAAGACACGGGCATCATTTTGCGTTTGATGAATGTGCAGAACGTGTGATGGTCTCAGGTGTGCAAAAACTCGAAAAGCAAACTAAAAGTACAATAAAATACCAATATTTGACCGGTGAATGTTACGTATTGTTTCAAAGTAGGTGCTGTAAAAAAACAAGTATTGTTCCCTATTTCCCACGTAAGAAAACGTGAGCAGAACTGCGGGACTACTTCCAGCAGCGATGAAAGAGGCTTGCTTAGTTTTCGTAGCCTTCGCTTCATAGCCAAGAAAAGTTGTCCACGAGTATAGCCTCGAACCATGTGAAACTTATGGCCGGACCACATGCATGCTTGCCATCACACGCTCACTCCTGGCTGCTCTTGGTTAGACACTGGCAGACTTCACTTCGTATTGAGCTTCAAAATGTGCAAGTTGGATGTGGCTACTATCCGTCAGCCAAGCCAGTGCAGGACAAAGCTGGTCCGCACCGCATAACACAGCCAGACTGAAGCATATGAGCGTGAGCATGTACTCAAGCCCTGTCGTGCTCAAAGCAAAAGCTGCGCGTAAGCAGCACAGTTGCACGTAGCTGCAGTCTGCTACGTAGTGTAGGTACCGTGGCTGCAGCATGGTGACACCACAAGTCCGCTGGCTGAGCACACTGCAGCTCACTGAGGATAACCGTGTTTGGCGCATCGTAGGTGCCAAAATTGGAAGTAGTGACGTCTACATGAACATCCAAAGTCAAATTTGAACTGTGCGCCATGGTGACATTCAGTAGGCAGAGCATTGTGGGCAAGCCCCTCTCTGCCGTAGCCTTCTCAGTACAAGTCATTGAAGGAGTGGAAGCACCACATAGGGAACATTTGATTGCCAATAACTCCCCTTCTGCTGAACGCTTGAAGTACTCTTGGTAGTAAAATATTTGTGAAATAGTCCATTTTAACTTCAAGTTCAGGGTCCCTTTAAACATATTGTGACACGCTGACGAAGAAGATGCTGTCAGCTTGGTCGGAAGAAGACGACGCTTAGGACTTCGCACGCTGTCTACCATCTTGTCAGCCGCTACGATTATTGTAAATATTCTGTAAATATACATCTGACTGCTTTTAACTCCGTAACGTTTTTGGTGGAGGTGCTCGTACCATGTGGCTCATTTCATGTGGCTCGTACACAGCGAGGAGATTAGGGTGAAGTAGTCTCCATCCAATAGTTCATGGCTTACAGATTCGTAAACAAGTCTGTGCCTTGCTTTAAACCGGTGGATCCAACCCCCGCAGGTTAGGACGTCCTTCACATCAAGTGGGAGCCTAATGTTGCCGGGCTTCTTGTGCAATACCTTTCTGTCGATGTTGACTCCGCTTGCCAGGGCTGCCTTAAACCATATTAGGAGAGCTTCCTTGAGCTGCACAAGATGTGCAGTTCTTGCATTTTAAGTTTTTAGCATTGACAGCAAAGCGTTGAACATTCTTCATTATCTGGTCACATTAACTGTTGATTGGGCACAGAGTGGATGGTGCCTAGCCTAGCTTTTTGTTGAGGTTAGTCCTCTTCTTTCGACCTTCGTCTACCTTCTGCAAAATGTCCAACTTCTCCCTGAATTACAGAGGCTTTCAGTTTCACGACATGATGGCGATGAACAGCACAAAAGCCTCCTCCCGATTACTGTGCAAACCAAATCAGACAAAGAGAACATGAGCAAAACAAGAACAAAGTAAAAGCAAGAGCCAACACTTCGACAACGTTTCGATTACGGGGGTTTATACGAGCATGTTGTCGCCCCAGGTGCAAAACCTGCAGGCACCTTCAAGGTAACATCAAAATTAAAAGCACTGCAAATAGTTATACACATGAAGGGAAAACTAGCTTTACTTGTATGAGTTTGGATGTGATTTATATGCTTGAATGTTCATTTTGTAAGAAACAATATATCGGTGAAACGGGACAATCAATGAATGTCAGATTAAACAGACATTGCACGGACACAGCTAAAAAGCTTCCCAAAGCTGTTGCTTAGCTTTTCAACCAACCAGATCATAACTTTGATGAACTTAAACTCTACATCTTACAGTAAAATTTCCGCTCTGAAGGAGAAAGAAAATGCAGAGAATTGTACCTTATCCATAAGTTCAAGACATTGCAACCAATAGGCACAAACATTTCAAATAGAGCTTTAGAATCTGTTCGCTATGCTGAATTTCAAGCTACAGGCGACAACACTTAGTTTGGTTGCGTAGTCTCTTTTCCTTCCTTTCTTTCTTTCTTTTTCTTTTGTTTGTTATTTATTCCATTTCAGTAATTTTTATTTTTTTCACGAGCACTATTTTCAGCCGTTCCTTTTATTATCTCTTACAGAGAGACGATAGCCCATGAACTCCAGCGAAGCAGATAATAGAAGAGTGCTATACACACGGCCTTGTCGCCAGCCTTTATTCTCAATTCTGCACCTGCGCCGCTAACACACCCTCTGTCGTTACCTCGCCCACATGACTTACCCACCCTCTCCCCTGTAGAAGAGCCCTATCTATATGTAGTGTGCCAACGAAAGCACACGTTGCCTTGAAAAAGACAAGTCCACTTGTCGAAATGATGCCTCCCGATTTTACCTTGTTCTCGTTTTGCTCATCGTCTTGAATTTTCATCTCCCACATTCCCCGTGTTTTCACAAACAGAACATGCAAGATGAACAAACGGCATGCAAATTTGTGATCTGTACTACTTGGGGGAAGAGCCAAATAAGTGCCATATAAAAAAAAAAGCAAAAAATAAAGGAAATAAAACCACTGTTGGGCCAACACGGTGTGGGGGGATGTGCATGTCTGCCCTCAACCCACAGAGGGGTGATTCCACGAGAGATCAGACATTCATGTCCGCTTGATATTTTTGTTTCGTCTGGTTTTTTTACATGTCATGTAGGAATATTCAAACTACATGGAACCGCAAGTCTTATTCATTAAAAGCATTCCCAGCAAGCCAAAAGAATTATTCGAAGGTGGCAGTGTGAGCGTCCTCTTATTGCTTACCACAATATTTTCCATTTCATGGCCGAATTATATGCTAACTAAAAATGTTGTCGAAAACTTTACTGCTCATTTGTGAATAAAGCAAATGAGGAAACATGTTGCACCTACGTTTTTTCCATCCAAAATGTTTTCAAAAATTGGAACAGGGGTTCTTTTTGAAATGAGATTTTTGAAAAAAACTTGTTTAACTATATTTTCTTCTCTTGTGTTTCATGTAGGAAGATAATATTTTGCATAAATGTTACAAAAAAAAACGTTCTATGTTGACACTTTTTTTCAAGTTTCTGTGTGAAATAGAAATTGCGTGAAGATGCATCAAAGTTACACATTTTTTCTGATTTTGGCCATGTTTGAAATTTAAAAAACATTTTAGTTTGTGGACACCATAAGAAATGCATGAAACTAATTTACTGTGAAGCGTATGAAATGAGCAGAAAAGGTTTTTGACACAATGTTCTTAGTTCGCATTTAATTTGGCTGTGAAATTGGAAAATATTGTGGTAAGCAATAGGAGGGAGCTCGCGCTGCCACCTTCAAATATTTGTTGGCTTCCTGGAAATGCTTCTTGGGAACAAAATTTTCAGTTCCGTGCAGTTTGAATATTCCTACATGACATATAAAAAAAACTGGCAAAACAAAAATATCAAGCGGACATGCATGTTTGATCTCTCGTGGAATCACTCCAGAGAACAAACCGGCAGGCTCTTGAAGACAGCTCACTGGCTGACATCATGCTCTCTCACACTTCCTATCTTCCTACCCCCTGTGCCCACCGGGCATGGTTTGGTCCACTCAACGAGGAGCCAATGAAATATTGCGCAGTCGTGTAACATAGGCAGTTGTGTGGCAACTACAAGCATTTGGTATCCCACTGCGCTGGCCACTCCACTGGCTCTGCTATCGCTGTGGCCGTGGCTTGTGCATTTGTATGATCTGCAGCGGCGCGGTAACGCATTCAGAGCAGCCAATTTCTTGCGCATTCTATGCAATGTATTCAGCAGGAGAATATTACGAACTCGTATCACACCGAAAGTCATACAGGCTGTGAACGTATCACCAAAGTTTTATTGTATTTTCTGTTTTTTGATGAAGACTTGAGTTGAGAGTCGGCACTTGTGTCCTGTGTGCCCTTATCCATCTTCGTTTACTTTCTGTGGTGTCATTACCCCAAAATGAAGTTATTTATTGTAGTGAACTATTTGTCCAAGTGTCTTCTGTGACTTCCTAAGCCACTTGGAGTAAAGCTTCAGCACACTTATGCCTCATTCAAAGCTGTAGCTTGTGTACTAGTCATACAAAAGTGACAAGCAATAAGTCTGTATCTGTTAGAAAGTCATCCCTTTGATTATGAAATGACATGTGGCATTGCATTCCAGCATGGGACCATTCAAGAACTTGGCTGACTTTTGTGAATGGCGCTGCCTGGGAGCAAAACCTCAGGACTGGAGACACATCTACGACACTAATGAGGATGATGATGAAAAGGAAACACTGCTTCATTATGTGTAATGAACGAGTCAGCTCAGCCTTGTCAAAAACTTCGTAAGTCACAGCTTCCCTAACAGTTTATTGTTTTGTTTAGGTGCTGTCACATGAGCAAGACAGTAGGCCGATTTTGTTGTGAGGTTTATGTCATACTACGATGACTTGGACAGGCCACTGATGCAAGCTTGCATGGCTGACTACTGTCAGCAGACAGTCTGCTGATGTGTTGCCCTGGCATTTTCCTTACGCAGGAGATAATCGAGGCTTAAAAAGTCAGTTTCACTCAAAAGGCAAGCATTGATAGCAATAGCAAGGTACAGTAAAATTTGGTTAATTCAAAGTCTGCTGGTCCTCAGAAATTCTTCAAATTAAGCATATTTCGAATGAGCTGATAAAAAGAAAAGCCCAGAAAAAGAAGAGCAGAACTGTGTGACACAAGCATGTTACATTTATTTTATGTGTAGCAGGACTACTTGAAGTATTTACTGACATAGGATTGCTTAGTATGGCAGTTTGCTACACTAAGGGTCATGTTGTCTAGCCCGCTAATTATTGCGCAGCATCTCGGTCACCTTTGCTGCACTCGAACAGAGCTGCAGGTGACACTCGGACTCGATAACCATCACTAAAGTCGGTGCATGAACGGGCAATAGCGAGCTTATTGCCCGCTGGCACACTGTCAGTGACTTCGTTTTCCACATTAGCATGTGATGTCTGCATGTCTGCTTCTATGCGTAGCCTAGTCCACCACCGTCCATATACATTGGTGGAACCGAACATGTGGTGAAGATTTCCCATTATGATGGTTTGGATCGTCACGTAGCAAGGCGTGTGACGCAAGGAAGATGGAGCAGACGGTGCATGATTAGGAAACACACGACAATTATATTAGACGGCACGTAAACACGAAGAATATATTCAACTAGAACTATGTATGCAGGTTGTTTGTAGACAGGAAAAAAAAATGTCTCACGAGGTTGCGGCTGAAGTCCGGAGTGTGTTGAGGCTCGTAGAGTCTTTGAGGTGGAACACTCACTGGTAGAGTGATGACTGGCGTGGAAAAGTAGACGCAGCAGTATGGGGCAGGAAAAGGTAGACGGCCCAGAGCGCTCCATAGACGGCAACAGGCCGCTCCGAGGTCTTGTGCAAGGCAACGGCCCAAGGCAGTCGTTTCGATGACAGATGCCCGGTCACCCGAACCTCGCACGTAGAAGCGAGTTCCGAGATGTCAGCAGGCCGACCTAAGACCTCGTGCGAGGCGACGACCCGAGGCGCTCCTCGTCTTGATGACGGACGCTCGCTCTCTCGAACCTCACACGTAGATGCGGGTTCGAGGCTGCAGCAGGCCGCTCCGAGGTCTCGTGTCGTGCTACGACCTGAGGCGTTCCCTGTCCGGAAGACGGACGTCTGGTCAAGTGAACCTCACCGGTAGATGTGGGTTCCGTAGGCCCGGCGGCCCTAGTCGTGCCGGTGTTCCAACGATCTCTGTTGCGCGAGCCCCTTCTCATTCGCTGAACGAGCCACCCTTGCCTTTCTTTTCTTCTTGTTGAGGACAGCCGCAATGTCGTCTGCTCTGGTGTTCCGTACTTTGTGAGTACTTCTTCACCATCACTCCCCACTTAAAAAAGTTATTTCGTTCAAAGAACTTGAGGGTACTTGATATACATTGGTGCACCGTAGCACACACGCACCACAAGAGCATTAACACTGCACCACAGTTCTGAGCACCGCACACTCGGTACGCATAAGTACACGTAAAACTTACCACAGCACTACAGTTTTGAGCACCGTACACTCGGTACGTATGAGTACACATAAAAATTACTACAGAACTACAGTTCTGAGCACCGCACACTCGGCATAACATTTACAAGTCACAACACCACGATATAGGATGAAAAAACAATCCATTAAATTAACCTGCCAGAAAATGTTGCTCAACATTAAAGTTACACCGGTTTGAAGTGCATGCTTTTAATACATCATGTTTCCGCAGACACACTCTTCACGTGCTTGGCAACCGGCTCATATAGTCTGCGCCTACATTCTCACTGCCTTTAATAAACTCAACCGAGAAGTCATACTCCGTAAGTATGAGGCTCCAACATAAGACACGGCTGTTGATGTGCTTGGCCGACTTGATGTAAACAAGGGGCATATGGTCGCTCTGTAATATGAGAATGCGTCCAACCAAGTAGATGTAAAGCTTTTGGACGGCCCACGTAAGATCTAGGGCTTCTCGCTGAACTGTTGAATATGCAACTTCTCGTGGTTTTAGTCAGCGGCTTACATATGATACCGGGTTTAGAATTCCTTCATGACGCTGCATAAGTATGGCACCTACACTTGTTGATGATGCGTCGGTGCAAAGTACGAAAGGTCTGGAGAAATCCGGTGTCATCCATCTGACAAGCAGCTGACGCTTCCGGTAATGGTGGTGATATAGGTGGCTGTTCCTCATACTTTTTCAGTAAATTTACATGGAATAGTGTCGTCCTTGTCCTGAGGTCAATAACATAATTGACGTCATTTCTCCTCTCAAGTACAGTAAATGGCCCTCTCCACGTAAGACCAAGTTGTTGTTGTCCGAAGGGAACAGTAGCAGAACCTTGTCTCCAACAGCTAAATGACGTGGTCTGGTCTTCCAGTCGTAGTGGTTCTTCTGTACAAGTTTTGCTTTCTGAAGCTCCTCCTTGGCTAAACGACAAGTGTCTTCAAGATGCTTCCGCAGCTCAACTACATACCCGTATGAGATTTTTGCGTCATCATCAGCATGATCACATGCCAATAATTCTTTCAATATCACCATGGGCCCTCTGACGTAACGGCCAATGTCAAAGGGTGCAAAACCCAGGCTTGACTGAGGAACTTCGCTATAAGCAAAAAGCAATGGTGCCAAGTACCGGGCCCATTTTTTCGGGCTCTCTTGACACATTCGTCTAATCATTTGTTTAAGGGTGCTGTTGAACGAGAGAACATCTCCAGAAGTGCCTCAGCGATTTTTTCTGTTTCAATGCTAGGCAGTGGCACAGCATCAGGATACCACGTTGCCATATCAACCATTGTCAGAACGAACTTATTCCCTTTCTCTGACATGGGAGATAATGGTCCCACAATGTCAGTGGCAACTCTCTTAAATGGGGTATCAATGATGGGAGTGTTTCCCAATGGTACTCGACCTATTAAATATTTGAGAAAAATCCTCTGGCGCGTATCGCACAATTTAACAAATTGCGTGATGTCTGATTGGACTCCAGGCCAGTAGAACTCTTCGCACACACGATCTGTGGTACACTTTATTCCTTGATGTCCTGCGAGGATTCCTTCGTGAGCCATTTTCGTCACAATATGACGAAGGCTTCTGGGCCCGACAAGCTGTTCCATTTGTTTCTTTGACCGCAGTGTGTACTTTCGGTAAAGAATTCCCTCTTTTACAAAGAATTGGATGCCGACGAACCTAGTCTTCATCTCTTTGTCCACTGCTTCAAAGAATTTATGTAGACTGCCATCATCCCTTTGCCTGGTTCTCAAGTCGATTGGGTTGATGTCTAGGGGGTTTATAGCTGGTGCTGGTAACAGATACGAATTTGATCTTGTCTGTCTGGTTGTCGCTGCCACTTCCGACTTGTCCCTTGTTTCTCTAGCAGCCGATGATAAAGTGTCAGCAGAGATGGATTCGTTGATAGAACAGTTTCCACCTTCTGCTCTAAATGATTCATCCGGAGCATCCAATGTATAAAGATGTCTTTTCCATTCATTGTCAGGATTTGAGACATTCCGCACACCTTTCACATTTCCCAGGACAATGTCATATAAAGGATTGTCCATGCATAAGACCTGAGTCTTGCCTGTGAAGAACGGTGACGTGATCTCCACGTTTGCTTTAGGTAGCTTCAACAATCTTCTGTCTAGAAGACAGACCGAGGAAATTTTTCCTGTCAGCTTACTGTCTGGTACGAGGGACCTTTTGACAATAATCGAGTCACATCCCGTATCTCACAAGACAGTGGCGGGATGTCCTTCAAGCACACCTTCGGCAGTAGGCATAGACTTTTCGTCTCGTTTATGCGTTTGTGTTCTCCCACGTTCCGAACTTCTGGGAACTCAGCACTAGGTCTGCGTCTCTTCGTTAACTGCCTTGGACACATCTACTTGCTGCATCGAGCATGAAGCCTTCTCGATACTGTTGGCCTTGTTGGAGCAGTCACCTGTCTTACGCAGAAAGAGGTATTTGTATTTGGACCCTTCGTATTGGTCCAGCAATCAGCAGCTCTGTGACCACGTTTACCACAAAGAAAGCAGCATGGTCTTTCCTTCTCTTCTTATCGCTCAGGAGGTCGAGCTTGACCTGGTGGCTTGCTAGGGTCTCTCTCGTTTTTACCTTTGACAAGTTTGAGTAACCCCTGCGACTCCAGGTAATGGTCAGTAGCTTCTGTTAGCTTGTCAAGTCCCTGACAATTCCTTTCTCTTAAAAAGACTGCCAGTTTCTCATGGCAAGTCATCAGGAACTGTTCCGAGACAATCTTGTCCCGCAGAGCATCATATGTCTGGTCCGTCTTGGCCATTTCTTGCCAGTGATCAAAATATCCCAATAGATGGCCGGTAAACTGTCTACCAGTTTCGGAATTATCGGGTTTTGCCGACCGAAACTTGTTTCTGTAGCCTTCCTCCATGAACCTGAAGCATTGCAAAAGCGTCTTCTTTAGTGTTGTATAGTCCATGGCATGATTAGGTGCCATTCTGCTGACAACACTTAGAGCTACGCATGTCAAACAGAGGCTTAGCGATAGGGCCCATTTGTCTTGTGGCCAGCCTTGGCTCGTTGCAACGCACTTATATTGTTGAACCTATGCATCCAACTCATCGCGTCCTTCGTTAAATGCTGGGATTAGTTTGTGCGGACTTTGGTAGCTCTCGGTAGCGCCTGCGTGCACACTCTCTGTAAGTCACACACTAGTCATGCTACCCGCTGTCGCATCTAACTCTCTCAAATTTAACTTGAGCTCGCGCACTTCCCTTTCTGGCTTTAATCTAGCTAGCGTTTCGGCATCAGCTTCTTTTGCTGCATTGCGTTCAGCCAGACGTGCTTCATGTGCTTCTCTTTCGTGTGTGCGTTCTTCGTCTACCCATTGTTTCAGTGCCAGGCCAGTCAACCCCAGTTCTTTTCCAATTGCCGTAAGCTTGCCTGTCTCCATCGTCACCCGTCAGACATGCATATGCAATGTGATGCCTTTCTCAATAGTGTAAGAGCGGTCCTGTCGCGGACGCCAGATATGTGATGGTTAGGATCATCACATTGCAAGTCATGTGACGCGAGGAAGATGGAGCAGACGGTGCATGATTAGGAAACACACGACAATTATATTAGACGGCACATTAACACGAAGAAGATATTCAACTAGAACCACGCATGCAAGGTTGTTCGTAAACAGGGGAAAAAAAAATGTGGTCTCACGAGGTTGCGGCTGAAGTCCAGAGTGTGTTGAGGCTCGTAGAGTATTTGAGGTGGATCACTCGCTGGTCGAGTGATGACCGGCGTGGAAAAGTAGACGCAGCAGTATGGGGCAGGAAATGGTAGACGGCCCACAGCTCCATAGACGGCAACAGGCCTCTCCAGGGTCCCGTGCAAGACGACAGCCCAAAGCGCTCATTTCGATGACGGATGCCCGGTCTCCTGAACCTCGCGCTCAGATGGGGGTTCCAAGATGTCAGCAGGCCGATCTGAGGCCTTGTGCAAGGTGACGACCCGAGGCGTCCTTTGTCTCGATGACGGATGCCCACTCTCCTGAACCTCGCACGTAGATGCGGGTTCGAGTTTGCAGCAGGCCGCTCCGAGGCCTCAGGCCATGCAATGACTTGAGGCATTCTCTGTCCCGAAGACGGACGCCTGGTGAACATCACTCGTAGATGTGGGTTCCGTAGGCCCTGTGGCCCTAGTCATGCTGGCGTTCATACAAACTCCCTTGCGCGAGCCCCTTTTTAATTCGCTGCACGAGCCTTCCTCGTCTCATTGACATGCAAGTCGCATGTCAATCTCCTGATTTTCCCGACAATCTCGTGTGATGTGCAGGCCCAGATAGTTTCTGGTGAGTCCATGGAGGTGTGCAGAGTGTTGTGCAGTGTGTAATCTGCACTACAAGTGCTGCTTTGATTGCTTTCAGTTCAGCTTTTCTAGGTGTAGGATGACCTGGAATGGTACTTGCTTATATGGGGTTTAGTTTTATGTAGTGTCATACTATTGTTACACTGCTATCGCCACATCCCTGTACAATGTGTGCCTGATGTTTGCTTGCGTCTTCATGATTAGCAACCTCCTCTGTGTGTTTGGCAGTTGCATATAGTCTCCTGGCCTAATTGTTTGCCTCCATATTGCATGGTATGGGCCTGTTGTGCTTCAAATTCAGGTGCTCCCGAGGTTGTTTCTGAAGGGAAAGGCAGTCATCTTTGCATCTCATATGCTAGCTGGCATAGTATATTGGGACCAGGTTCTGAGCTCTTGAGGCAAAGAATTTGTGCTGCAGGCTGCAACTCTACTCTGTCTAGGTGCTTGTTCGTTTGCTCTTTCTGATAGAGGTCTTCAAGCATGGTAAAGTCGGAAAGACCTGTTATTACCCGATGCCTGCATTCGATGAGTTGTCTTTTTTGTATGCTGCTGGTAATTCACACCGTACAATACCTTGGACACAAGCACAGCATCTGCAATTTTCCATAGTATCCACTCGCCCACGCCCCATGATTTCGAGATTATTCTTTTCACTAGGTGTAGAATTTGCATCCAGGCATGGCATAATTGTTTCACCCATGTGCTGGCTCTGCCTTCATGGTCTTACACTAGCTGAGGATTTGTGGATGTTGACTTGCGGGTAGTATATACAAACTGGGATACATAGCGCAAGAATGACACAAGGACGAAGCAGGAACACAGGACGAGCGCTAACTTTCAACAATTGATTTATTGCAGCTGGTTGATTTATTGCAGCTGGGGAGCATATATACACTCACTGGGACGCCACTGCAACAGACACACTGAAGGGAAGGGGGAAAAGCAGTCATGTGACTACTATTCCCAAAATTTCGAGCTCTTTCTTTGTTAAAAGAATAGATGGCATGCTAACACAATCGTCACCTGCTCTAGCTGTCTCAGCTGCCTCGACAGTTTCGCTCGTTATCTTATTCCTGTGGTGATAGACAACAACAGTTTGTTTTAAGAGAGGGGCTTTGTTGAAATTGTTGAAAGTTAGCGCTCGTCCTGTGTTCCTGCTTCGTACTTGTGTCATTCTTGCGCTATGTATCCCAGGTTGTATGTATCCCACCAACATGCCCAAACTTCTTCCCTGCTGACTTGCGGGTATGTTTCTCCAGCTATTGGGAGCACAAGGTGCAATCTGGAGTAGTTCTTGATTCTAGTCCTTTTTCCGACGTCGATGTAAGCTGGCTTATCAGAAAGCGAGAGGCCAGACTGGCCAAGAAAGTCTGCAGTGTTGTCGAGAGCTTATTGCATCATTGTTGATTTCTGTGTAAGATAGCTTTTTCATAGACTGTAGCACACCATAGGCTGTAATACTTCCTATAATATTCCTCTGTTGTTGGTGTGGGTGGGCCTCCAAGTGTACCTCGAACTCTCACCTGGAATTTTCTGTCTTTAAAAATGTCACTGTTTAAGTGCTCTACCAGAAATTTTTTGCTCATTGTTCCTCTTATTAGAGTAGCACCAGGTACTGCTGTTCTTCATTCACTCTCTTCTTTCTTTCATAAGCGGTATTTCAGCTGTATTTCACCTGCACAAAAGTTTCTGCTGCTTATGGCCCACTCATATCTGCCAGAAGGGACAACTCTTGAAAAAGGTTTTTTTTGTGCTATGTGTGCGACGTAGTATGAGAATTTATGTCTTGTCATTTATTTATCTGTAGAACCAGCTTCCTGACAGAGTACTTGCTATACCTGATTGTGCTTATTTGTGCAGTGCTGTTGAACAATACATATTGATGCAATGAATGTTTACGCACTCGAATTGTCATGAAAAATGGTTGTTTTACAATTGTGCCCTTTGCTTTCGATTGGTGTTAGATTTTGCATAAGCATGCCCCCCTATGCAATAGTATTTGGAAGTTTAAGGGTTCAATAAAAGGTGATGAACTAAATGTAAGTGCAAGAGCTTTGTTTTACCTATGACTCCCATTGAAATGCAACTTCTATGGCTGGCAAATCAACCCCTCACCTTGTGTTAGCAGCAGAATGCTTGTGGGGAGCACACGCGCCCATCTTCCCCCGCGCCGTCGCGTCGAGAGCCGGCATAGACGGGGGAGAGGCACACTATGCCCTCTCCCGATTCTCCCTCGCTCTCGCGACGCGCACGCGCCCTTCCTCCGCGACTCGCGGGCAGGCAGCTGACGGGCGAGGAGGACATTCCCCTCGCCCAGCTAAAAAGGGACAAAACAGCGCGACCGGGGGAGACGCTCTCTCTCTGAGGCCGGACCCATAACCTGCCGGACTGGAGTACCTGCTGCTACCCGTGAGTGACCACGTTGCCTGACTATCCCGGGCAACGAGGCCAGACTATTTATTACTATTACGGAGAGGACGTCCCTCTGCGAGTGTTCGCTATTGCTAATAGCAATAAACGTTGTTACCGTTGACACCGCTGGTTGCCTTATTCGTCCGAACCCGGCGTAGCCGCATTCCCGCGCTACGGGTTGGGAGTACCACGAAGCGACTGCGTGGGGCTAGATCCGGAGCTCGCCTTCAGCCCTAGCCGCACGCAGAGTGGAACCCCCACATTTGGCGCTACCAACGTGGATCGAATTCGGCAACACGGCGAGTCTTCTGGTGTGTGTTGGCGCTAGGACTACCCACGTTTCAGCGAACAATGGTGGCTGGCTTGTCTGACCTCTCAGATTTGTTCATGCTGTCAAATGTAGCGACGCAAAGTCAGCAGCCTATTGCTAACGCGGCGGCAGCTGCTGAACAAACCAGCAGCTTTGGTTTTGAGTGTTTCACGCGGAACAGTCAGACTGGCGCAAATGCCACGTGGGCCGAGGTTAACCCCAATACGAGGCGTACCCCGTCGGGCCCCTCGCCGCATCGCGACGCGGACACAGAGGCACACATGCCACTAAATAACTCAACCCCGACGGCGGAGGCATCCGGCTCTTTGGGCGAGAGTTTACCGTCTAGCGAGGCAATGCTGCAAAATGCGTTGCAAATCATGCAGAGCTTAGCCGGCGCCCTGCAAGGCACAATGCAGGCCTCGTCGCAGAGCGAGCGACCACGGATTAAGGTAGACATGCCTACCTACAGTGGGTACCACGATCGCACGAGCGCGAGTGAGTACCTCGACCGTCTACTGTATTACCAGCAGGCAACCGGGCTTTCAGACGCCGAACTAGTCGCGCGCGTGATCCCGGTTTCACTGACCGACCAGGCGGCTCGATGGTTCCGACTGACCGGACACCGATGCCGCACAGTAGAGGAGTTCCGCGCGAACTTCCGCGAAGAATTTCTTCCGGCCAATTACGAGTGGCGTTTGAGGAGAGAGCTGGAGCTTCGTACCCAGCATCCGGACGAGTCCCTGCTGGAATATGTTCGAGCGATGGACGAACTGCATCGTCTCGCGAACCCTCTCGCCACCGATGAAGAGAAAGTTGAGCGCGTCACACGGCAAGCGCACCCCACTTTCGCGGCCTATTTCAGAGGGCGCAAATTTAGAGACCTAGACGAACTCGCCGCCGAGGCGAAGCGCATCCAGGGAGACATTCTCGCGGCGCGAGCATACCGCCCGCCTCCACCCGCGGCGCTGTCACTCGAGCCTCGCTGCGCGTGGAACGGCGGCGCGATCACTTCCCACTCGTCTAGAGTCGGCTCGTCGGCATCGTTCGCGGAGGAGCAGGTCCAGCGTAGTTGGGAGTTATCAGACCGCGCTTTGGACCCGTACGCCTACGCGCTGAGAACAGCACCGACTAATGCCGCACTCAGCGCGCCGCGACAGGAACGAGAGGCCGATGCGAGACTGGAGGAGCGGCACACGCCGAACGCAGTTCAAGGAAGCTACGGCGGGCCGGAGTGGAGCGACGGCCGCCCAGGCCACCGAGGCTTCAGCGGCCGCTGCTACCAATGCGGCCGACCAGGGCACATCGCCCGTGACTGCGGCCGCACGCCGGGCCGAGGCCGAGCACGTGGCTCGGGAAACGGGCGAGGCCGCCGGTGATCCACCTTGGGTCCCGTGCGGCGATATCGAACATAGCCGGTGGTATCGAATTACTTGCGCCTTCGGCTTGTCGCGTAGGAGGTGTTGCGGACTCGCAGGCGCCGTTCATCGAGCTAACGATAGCCCGAAAGAAATTCGCTGCATTATTGGATACCGGAGCAAGCGCTTCATTATTTGGTGACGAGGTGTTGCATCATCTCCGCGAGAACAACATCCGCTTGAGAGATAATGGCACCACCTTCCGACTTGCTTCCGGCACAGCGCAATCTAGCGGTGCAGCTAGGCTAGTGATCCGTTGGGAGAAACGCGTGAGGCGACAACGCCTCGTACATCTCCCGGGTTTATCAGTGCCTGTTATTTTGGGTCGAGACTTTCTCGTCAAGTCGGGCATTGTAATAGACATCGGCAACGGAGGTTACCGAGAGAACGGAACGGGTGCTTTAAAGCTTTTCGCAAAAGCGCCCGTGGCAGCGGAGACACGCCAGTCTCCGGGCGCGGCGCGAGCGGGCCACACCCAGCCACAGCCAAGCGAGCGAACAGTAATCGGCGCAGGCGAGGAGAGCGACACGGTGGCACAACAGTGCGCCACTGTTCTGCGAGGAGTAACGCACCCGCTTTTGTCAGAGGCCAATATGCCGGAGAGAGAACGGGCACGACTGTCGTCGCTGTTGTACGAATACGACGCGATTTTCACTGACCGTCCGGGCCGCACTACGCTAGTCAGACACAGGATATACACGGGTGACGCGGCACCATGGAAATGTAATCCTCGGCCGATTAGCTTGACTAAGCGGAAAGCACTTGATAGCGCCTTAGACGAACTCATCGACACAGGCGTGGTGGAAAGGTCGAACAGCCCATGGGGCTTCCCGGTAGTTCTAGTCCCGAAGAAGGACGATACCTATCGCCTTTGTGTAGACTACCGCAGGCTGAATGAGGTTACGAAGAAGGATGCGTACCCTCTACCCTCCATTTCCTCATTAGTGTCTAACCTAGGCGGGGCGAAGTACTTTACGACGCTCGACGCTAGTCGTGGATACTTTCAGGTCGAAATGGACGAGCGTGACAAAGAGAAAACGGCTTTCACTTGTCACCGGGGGCTCTTTCAATTTAAGAGAATGTCTTTTGGTTTGGTCGGAGCTCCCGCTACATATCAAAGGTTGATGGACCGAGTGCTAGGAGACGCGAAGTGGCAACATGCCCTCGCATATCTGGACGACATAGTGGTTTATTCGAAAACATTCGAGGAGCACTTGCGCCACTTGAGAGACGTCCTAGACAGGCTGAGGTCCGCGGGTATCACGTTGAACCCGAACAAAGCTCAGATAGCTGCGAGTAGAATAGCGCTGTTGGGATTCACGCTGGACAACGGCCGCATCCTGCCGAGTGAGGATAAGCTCGAGGCTATACTGAGGTACCCGTCGCCGAAAGATATCGGCGAACTAAGGCGCTTTCTGGGATTGGTGAACTTTTATCGCCAATTCATTCCAGACTGCGCGGCAGTGCAAGCGCCTTTGACGAAGCTCTTGAGGAAAGACGAACGGTGGACTTGGGGCCAAGAGCAGGAGGCGGCACTGCGTGGCCTCACGAAGGTGCTCGCTGACACGGCCGAATTGCAGCTGCCCGATTTGAATAGGGAGTTTGTGATTCAAACAGACGCAAGCGACCTAGGCTTAGGGGCAATTTTGCTTCAGGAGCACGGAGGCACTCACCGACCGGTTGCGTTCGCGAGTCGTTCGTTGACGCCGGCCGAAAGGAACTATTCGGTGACAGAGAAGGAGTGCCTCGCGATAGTTTTCGCTCTGCGAAAGTTCGACTATTACGTCGATGGAGTGGCATTCAAGATTGAGACTGACCACATGGCTCTCACTTGGTTGAGGCGCTTGAGCGAGCCGAGTGGCCGCCTGGCGCGTTGGGCACTGCTGCTGCAGCGTTACGACTTCACCGTGCGCTACCGCAAAGGAAAAAGCAATGCCGCAGCTGACGCACTTTCGCGAGCGCCAGTCCGAGGCGATGGAGAGGCCCAAGTAAGGGACGCGGAACAACCGTCGATCCTGGGCGAGAGCGTGAACCACGTAGATGTTGTCGGTTCCGCAGGAGTCGTCTTCAGCAGAGAGGAGCTGTTCGAGGCTCAGCAGAAGGACCCGTTTTGTCGAAAAGTGCTCGACGAGCTCCGGGAGCAGGGTGGCGCGGCCGCCGCACACATGGAGGCAGCTGGTATTGCTGTCGGTGCTAAGCGCTCGGGATCAGCTGGTAATGCTGTGAGTGCGCTGGATTCTTATCTGCTGAATTACGACGGCCTTCTGCTGAGGTATATTCCCACCGAGGACGACACAAGTGAGCCGTTTAAGGTGGTGATACCGCGCGCGTTGCGAGGAGCACTGCTACGCTACTTTCACGACTCGTGTATCGCTGGGCACGCGAGCGGCCCCAAGACTTACGTTAAGTTGTGTCGCCTCGCTACCTGGCCAGGCATGAAACGGGACGTGATGCGCTACGCCCGCTCATGTCATGTGTGCCAAAGCGTGAAGCCCCGAGGTGGACAACCGCCCGGCCTCATGCAGCCTATCGACAGCCAGACTCCCTGGCAAATCGCGGCGTGTGACGTCATGGGACCGTATCCCACCACACCGAGCAGGAACAAATTCTTGCTTGTAGTCACAGATCACTTCAGTAAATGGGTCGAACTTTTCCCCTTGCGAAAACTGACGGCACGAGTGATCATGGATAAGTTGATAGAGGTTTTCACTAGATTTGGCTTTCCGGAGCAGTTGATAACGGACAATGCGTCCTACTTCACCGCGAAGGTTTTCGTCGACTCGTGCGCTGCACTTGGCATTAAGCACAAGAAAACGACAACTTACCATGCTCAGTCGAACCCCACTGAACGGGTCAATCGCAACATTAAGCACATGCTTGTCGCGTTCTCTGAAAGACATAAGGACTGGGATACCTACCTTCCAGAGATCGGGTTTGCATTGCGATCGACAGTGAACCGCTCGAATGGGTACGCGCCTTCTTCTCTCAACCTGGGGAGAGAGCTGCCGAATCCGATGGATAGAGTTCTCGCGGATCGCAGCGGAATGTCGGTCGCGCCGGCAGCACGAGCTGAATACGCGACGCACCTACGTGACAAGCTGACGGAAGCTTTACACAAAGCACGCCGTAATCTTCGCACTGCTAGGGCGCAACAGAAGGCGCAGTACGACCGCTCGCATCGGAACGTCCGCTACGAAGTGGGCGATCTGGTGCTTCGACGCCAGCACGTTCTCAGCGATTCTAGCAAACAGTTCGCTGCCTCGCTGGCGCCGAAGTGGACAGGGCCGTATCAAGTGCGAGAGAAGGTTTCCTCGCTTGTTTACCGGCTCGAGAGCATGAAAGGGAAGCCGATCGGCGGGCCGGTACACGTATGCGACCTGAAACGCTACGTGCCGCGTGATGAGCAGTGGGATGAAGATCAGACCCTCCCTCAACCGCGGTCGGTGAGTGAGAGCAGCCAGAATCGAACGGCGAGCCCACAGCCGCGCTACAACTTGCGTAGCAGGCGGAAGTGATCCGACGGCTATATTTGCGTAGCCCGATGACTGCGAGGACTATTCGTAAGTCCGGGCCGTGCTGGCACCTTGTTAGTTCCTGCCGGGAAGCGAACGTCTAGCGACAGCAGAGCGCAGAGTATTGACGACGAGCCGTCGTTCCAGTCTTCAAGCAACCACACAGACTACGACGGGGATGTGGCGTGAACGATTCAACGTGTTTGCATGCGGTGTGTGCATTGACTAAAGACTTGCGAGGGCCAGTGCGGTGTGCTGTGAGCCGATGATGCGGACGACCATTCCCTTTGTAACGGGCGTTGACGGTGTTCCCGGATCCGGCCAGTCATGCTGCTTATCACAATTTCGTTCCGTGCAGTGGACTAATCCAATTTTCTGAAGCAGGAAACAAGACACGGCCGTGCGAACTGCCTGCAGTACTCGCGGGTACAACTGACGCACCGGCAGCGCTACGCTGTCCTTGCAGCCGCATGAACCACTACCCGGCGCCCAGCAAGCGACCGCCCGGCTTGTGCAGCCGACACCTGGGGCGCGGCACGGAGAGTCGCCTTCGAGCCGGGACTACGATCCGCCTCGCAAGCCCGAGCAGTGCCGCTGACTGGACACCTTCGAGTCGGCATCAAGTATCTGCCACCTGAGGGCTACAGCAACGCAAGCCCGACGCTCAAAGCCGGCGTGTGCAACGCTGCCTTGATCGTCAACCTTGGCGGGAACTTTAGCAAACGGGCGCCCGAACCCTTCGGGCGTACCTAGGTGCCAGCATCAACGTACGGGGGGCTTCTTAAGGGGAGGAGGATGTGGGGAGCACACGCGCCCATCTTCCCCCGCGCCGTCGCGTCGAGAGCCGGCATAGACGGGGGAGAGGCACACTATGCCCTCTCCCGATTCTCCCTCGCTCTCGCGACGCGCACGCGCCCTTCCTCCGCGACTCGCGGGCAGGCAGCTGACGGGCGAGGAGGACATTCCCCTCGCCCAGCTAAAAAGGGACAAAACAGCGCGACCGGGGGAGACGCTCTCTTTCTGACCCATAACCTGCCGGACTGGAGTACCTGCTGCTACCCGTGAGTGACCACGTTGCCTGACTATCCCGGGCAACGAGGCCAGACTATTTATTACTATTACGGAGAGGACGTCCCTCTGCGAGTGTTCGCTATTGCTAATAGCAATAAACGTTGTTACCGTTGACACCGCTGGTTGCCTTATTCGTCCGAACCCGGCGTAGCCGCGTTTCCCGCGCTACGGGTTGGGAGTACCACGAAGCGACTGCGTGGGGCTAGATCCGGAGCTCGCCTTCAGCCCTAGCCGCACGCAGAGTGGAACCCCCACATGCTATAGCCACAGTGGCAGGTGAATAAATTGAAGAAAAATATTTTTGTCTATAGATATTTTTTCTTCCCTGTATGTAAGTAAAATTTAGAATAAGTTTATCATTGCAAAAAAGCAGTTTGTGGTCCTTTATTCAATAAACCACATATTGTGTATAGTTGAAATGCAGAAATTCATTCTAAAATTCTCGGGTGAAATGTCCTTGCAAGTAGCATGGTATTTTATTACTTATAAAGAGTAATCACAGCGGATATCATTATATGTGTTTACACACTAATATATGTGATCACAAACTTATTAGAAACTTATTAGAAACATGTAAGGCATGAATGTTTCTGCACACTTGATCAGCTGTGAACGTGCAAGAACTGCTTGTACTTAAAAGATTCAAAGTTTCACAGGAAAGGATGTAGCTGGCTGACTTCACTGCAGAGTTTTGATTTACTTTTCTTTAACGTGTCGTTTTCTACTGTTTTATCCCCACAAGAACAGGCTGTTTGCCTGCTTTTCGCATTGTTGCACGAGTTTTACATGATGGTGCAGGAGGGTACATTGTCACTGTTCCACTATAGCAAGCGAATAATTTACTTAATTTACCAGCTTTAGAGTTAATTACCTTTCAAAGCAAATGTTAATGCAGGTGCAGTAAGGATACAAAGTCCGCAACATAGTCAATGTTTATTGGTTTCTGTGCAAGGAAAAAAAATTATCATGAGAAGAGGTGCAACTTATCGCGCATGTAATATTCGAAAACAAATTAACGATGCTATTTATTTACGCCACAGATTTAATGCTATTGTAGAAAATTCATTACCATAGCCTACACTTTCGCTCTGTCAACTTTAATAAGTGAGGTAAGATAACCTTTCAAGATGCATAAGAAAATTCACGCTTGGAAACCGACAATGCAACTGAACGGTACTGCGTTCAGCCTAACGTTGAAACTTCAGGTACTTTGCTGTCTTGTCATTTGATCTTGCCAAAGTTGAAATTATTCAAGCTGCTCCGTAAGCGCGATTTTTACATGCTACTCAACAAAAGAAAATTGTGACCACCTCGTCGTGTGACCACCTAACCTAACCTAACCTAACCTAGTCAAACCTAGTACTGACAACTCGCAAAGACGTATGAAGTAAACGTGAAAATGCACTTCATTTGCTGTGTAGCATGTCAACAAACGCATAGAAATCGGAAAAAGGAATCTGCAGTACAAGCTTTTTTATTCTCCCTTCGTGTACGTACCAAATTCGGCAATCCACTTCTCCGTGCATTGCACTTGTGCGAGACGCCATTTTCCAAACCAAACCAGCGAAATAGCTCCATGATAGCTCTCCGCACAATTTCGACGGAAAATCGCAGCGATCACTGCGACGGTGCGACCAAACGGTTGGACGCAGCCGAAAATAAGGGGGTCGGCACCGCGACTGCGATTTTCGTCGCAATTGATGGAAATCACACTTCCGGTGCGACGAAAATTACATCATGTGAAACAGGCTTAACCAGGCCAACTGTGGACCGAACATCGGACACAGCGACGTCGAGTCTACGACACACCGGCGGGCCCAACGACATGTCGTCAGAAGCAGCGATGACGACGTGACGTGGCCACGTTGACAGATTTGATGTAAATATTTTCAACTTCCCAATACGTCGTGTGCGAGGACTTAAGACAATATTGTTACGTAGGAAAACGCCGACGAAAAGCTATATACAAGTATATTTACAAGGCAATATGCTGCACTTGGCCAAGAAGCAACAGCCCGCGCTAGCCTCTAATCGTGTTCGTCGTCTTCATCCTGCTCGCCTCTTTGTCATCGCAAATACTGTTCCGTAGCACTACCCCCGGCGGCAAAAGCGCCATCCCGGAGCGACTAAACGCTGTACTGGGAAGCAGTGTAGTAGGCCTTGAGCCTACTGACGTGCACAACATCACTAGATGCCAGAGTAGAGGACGAGGTTGAACCCACAGGAGCAATTTCGTATGTCACGGGCGTCACTGGCGCAGCACGCGGTAGGGCCCTGTGTATCGCGAAAGGAGCTTCTCTGAAAGTACGACATGACGAGAGGGCGACCACAGGAGCACAAGCGCACCAGGCGAAAACTGTACGTCATGGTGGTGGGCGTTGTACTGATGCTGCTGAGTGGTTTGCGAGGCCGTCAGTCAAGTATGGGCAAGCTGGCGTGCATGGTCGGCGAGGGCGATGGCGTCACGCGCATACTCGCTTGTTGAGATCACAGCAGGAGGAAGTGCTGTGTCTAGGGGCTGTTAGGAATGGCCGGACGGGGTGGCAACGTGCCAGCTTTCAGCCCGCTGCACGTGTTCCTATCCAACCGGACGGGGCGCCCTTCAGAGAACTGCGAATAAACCGGCAGCCACGTTGCGTGGGGTCAGCTCAGGAATGTGGTACTCGGCTGCGCCACCCGGGACAAAGCAGAGTTCTACGAAGCCCTCTGACGTCGGCTCCGGACCTTTACACCTGTGTGTGTGTGCAACACGAGTATGTGGGCCCACCTCCTCCAAAAGGGCGGGTCATCTTCGGTGACGTCGAACGATGACTGGACGGACGTTTCCGTACGCTTGGAATCAAGGGGGGACCAAATGCTTATAAGCAGCGGTTGCCAGCTGCTAGAGCGTGCTCGTCGTCGAGAACTGAGTGCTCGTTGTCATGCTAGAAATGTACTAGTGAGCTGTGTGCTCGTAAGCTGTTTGCTGTATGTTAGTCTTGCGGGCTCCATATGGGAGTCACGCTAGACTTTTGATGTATGTCTTATATAAAATGTTAATATGTAAATAAATCCTGTTCACCGAGTTCCTCTCTACGACCTTCAACTCCTTCAAATGGTGGCAGCGGCAATGTCGTCCGACGACTCCTACATCTGGATTTCAGCGGTGGGATCGTCCGACAACTCTAATAGGGCAAGGTCGGTTCGCGACCGTACAATAGATAAAATGTAGAAAATCCGGCGGTGTCGTGCCGGGAAGAATTGTACGCAAATGTGACGTAAGGAAGGGCAATATTCCAGTCGTGGTGGTCCTTGAAAACGTACTTGGACAGCATATCGGTAAGAGTACGGTTTAACCACTCTGTCAGGCCATTGGTTTGAGGTAGTCAGCTTGTGTTGAATGGAGTAGGAACGCACAATGTCGGTGATAACTTTCGAAAGAAAGTTGCAACCACGGTTAGTAAGCAGCTGTCGCGGGGCGCCATGAAGTAAGGTAATGTCACGCAAGAGAAAGTCCGCGGCATCAGTGGTGCAATTGGTAGGGAGAGCCCGCGTGATAGCGTATGAGGTGGCGTAGTCAGTTGCGACGGCGACCCATTTGTTCCCAGAGGATGACGTGGGAAAGGGACCGAGCAGGTCTAATCCAACATGAAAGAACGGTTCTACAGGGACGGTGATCAGCTGGAGATGACCGGCAGGTAGCACCTGAAGTGTTTTCCGATGCTGGTAGGGATCACAAGCAGCAACATAGCGTCGGACGGAGCAAGCGAGACCAGGCCAATAGAAGTGGCGGTGGATGCGGTCATACATGCGGGTTACGCCAAGATGTCCTGCAGTGGGTGCGTCATGCATCTCAAAGAGCACAGTCTGTCGTAGATGTTTTGGCACGACAAGAAGTAGATCAGAGCCGTCAGGGAGGAAGTTCCTTCGGCACAGAATGCCGCCCTGGAGGACATATCGGCGAACAGATGCATCGGTAGATGTAGAGCGCAGACGCTCAATGAGTACTCGCAGCGATAGGTCTCGGTACTGCTCATCAGTGATGTTAGCGATGTTAGCGAAGGCAGACACAGAGAAAATGCCGTTGGTGGTACTACTGTTTGCGTCTTCAGGCTCGTCTACAGGGTAGCGAAACAGGCAGTCAGCGTCCTTGTGTAGTCGGCCAGATTTATAGGTTACAGTATACGAATATTCTTGGAGGCGTAAGGCCCAGCGACCAAGTCTTCCTGCAGGATCTTTCAGTGAGCATAGCCAGCAAAGCGCGTGATGGTCTGTGACAACGGAAAAGGGTCGGCCATATAAGTATGGGCGGAATTTCGCAACCGCCCGAACTAGGGCCAGACACTCACGCTCAGTGCTGGAATAGTTGCGCTCCGCGGGTGAGAGGAGCCTGCTGGCGTAAGCGATAACACGGTCGTGGCCATGCTGGCGTTGTGCCAGTACTGCGCCAATTCCGTGACCGCTGGCATCAGTACGGACTTCGGTAGGCGCAGAAGGATCGAAATGGGCCAGAACGGGAGGCGTTGTGAGAATGTCGATTAGATGTGAGAATGCAGAGGCCTCGTTATCGCCCCACTGGAAAGGGGCGTCTTTTTTCAAAAGCTTGGTTATTGGTCGTGCTATGGCGGCGAAATTTCTCGCGAAACGGCGGAAGTACGAACAAAGGCCGATGAAGCTGCGCACATCCTTGACACACTTCAGAACAGGGAAGTGCGCAACAGCATGGATCTTGCCTGGGTCCGGTTGCACTCCGCTCACGTCAACGAGATGTCCAAGGACGCTAATCTGGCGACGGCCGAATTGACACTTCGATGCATCGAGTTGCAGACCGGCTCGACGAAAAACGTCCAGGACTGCTGAGAGGCACTCGAGGTGCATAGCGAACGTTGGGTAGAATACTATAATGTCGTCCAAGTAGCACAGGCACGTGGACCATTTGAAACCGTGAAGAAGGGAGTCCATCATGCGTTCAAAAGTGGCAGGAGCGTTACATAGACCGAATGGCATCACTTTGAATTGATAAAGACCATCGGGTGTTACAAAGGCAGTCTTCTCACGTTCGAGATCATCCACGGCAATCTGGCTGTAGCCAGAGCGAAGGTCAATAAAGGAGAAATAGCAAGCACCGTGGAGGCAGTCAAGGGCATCATCAATCCAAGGTAGGGGATACACGTCCTTTTTGGTAACCCTGTTTAGGTGCCGATAATCCATGCAAAAGCGCCATGAGCCATCCTTCTTTTTGACCAGTACAACAGGTGACGCCCATGGACTACATGACGGTTCAATAATCTTCTTGGCAAGCATTTTGCGAACTTCGGCATGAATAACTTGACGCTCAGCCGATGAGACTCGATACGGGTGGCAATGAATAGGAGGGGCATCGCCGGTATTAATGCGATGTTTAACAGCTATAGTTTGGGCCAAAGGACGATCGTTAAAGTAAAATATATCGTGGTAGGAAAACAGAACGCGGTAGAGCACACGCGCGTGCTCGGATGGCACGTCGGGCGCAATCATTTTCTGTACGTTGGCGATGGTACAAGTTGCTGACTGCGATGGTACAGGAGGATCGGCTGAATTGTCGTCTACTGCAATAGATGCTACTGAGTGATCCTCGAATGAGCAAAGTTGGGCCAGAGACATCCCGCGTGGCAGCACTTGTGTCGTCAAGCCAAAATTGACCACTGGCAGGCAGACGCAATTCGCCGTAATAGATAAAACTGTATGAGGCACTGTGATCCCGTGTGTAAGGAGGACGTCTTGCATAGGAGCCGCGATGTAGTGACCATCGGGCACTGGTGAGGATGACACTAAGTCAACGTAAGTCAGTGCCGAAGGTGGCAAACGAACGAAGTCGAAAGGGAAAAACATGGTACAAATATTAAAAAAAGTCTGTACAACAACACAAACTTATTGTACCACCTTTTTATTTTCAAAAGTGGTTCAAATTTCTAAGTATAGGTAGTTAACCACAGTGGCAATCACTCCTGTCAAAACAGAACGATGGGTAACTTCCACAATTTGTGAAGTGCGCTGGCAGCATCGCTCTCCCTTCTCAGCATTGCTTGAGGAAGGACTCTTATTTGGAAGTAACCGCTGCAGGTTGTGGGATTCTCACCTGTGCTCTTGGGACAAAGGAACGACAACACAGTAGTGCAAACAATCACAAGGGCATTTATTAGACCTTTCATAGACTAATGCCTGCTAGCCGAGTTGGTATCCACAAAAACATGCCGATGACCGCGCAACAAATCGCAGAGGTCTGACTCACCACGACCGGATAACGGGCAAATATGTTCGCCCCATGCTGGACACCAACGCCTGGTCGTTCGCGCGTATGGTCACGTGAACGGTGGCGCGTTTGAATGATCGTGTTTGTCCATTCCGGGGTAGGCTTTGCGAGACGGTCTCGCAGAAGCATGGATCAGCACACGTGCAGAACGTCCACGCCGCTTGGCGACCCGGAGCCAAAGAGGAAGAGCCTTCTCCTTTCTGCGCCCAAGTAACCCCGCTGTTAGGTTGCGTTAGCAGAGCCACACTCGCGCCATTTCTCGCAATGCGCTCCAACCATACCGACTGCCACGGGCACCAGGCCACGTGGCAAAGCCGGATTACAGAAGACAAGAGCTATGTGGGAAAACAACATATCAGGGGACGCGTGAAAGTCTCGCATCCCCACAAGGTTTAAACACTGCCAAGGGTGAGCTTTCCGTTGCGAGATAAAAAAACTGGGTCCTTAAAAATTGGTTGTCGGTCCCTCTAAGCTAGTACACTGGAACATAAAGCTGTGAGTTTTAGAAATACCAGTAAAAGCCCACTTCTCCGGTAGTATTGTCCAATTTCAAATGAAAATGCTATTGCAATAACCGTATGAATATACATTGCTCCTACGGGATGTTGGCCGGGAAAAGGAAAAATAATATATTACCCCGCAAAACGTATTATGCAGAATCATATGAATGAGATTCCACTGTAGAAAGTAGGCTGTGAAAAATGTAATATTCATTTATACCTCTAAATAGTGTGTCAAGCGTTTGGTGAGCTGCCAGTCGGAAATCTTCTCTCTCTCTCTCACGGCAGTTTGAGGTTCACAACCATGGTTTTGCATCGCGTCCAGCTACTGCACGAATGCTCATGGCAATCCTTTAGCTTGTGCAAACCCAATAAGCAACTTGATCAACGTCAGCACACATTGCGTGAACATCAGGCTCAGGATCAAAGACAGGCCATTGTCAATATCGTTGTCACTGCTGCTGTTGTCGTTGCACAACGTTGCTGTCTGTCGTGACGATTACCTCGTCTGAGATCTCTTAGCAGAACGAGACAGCACTATCTGCATTCAGAAACTCCAAAACCAAAGTAGTGATGTGTTCCCAGAGCTCAGTAATGTCAGCGGCTTCCAGTGTTGGTTTTATTATCCTGAGGGGCTTTGCCCTGGTGCATGAAGCCCGCCTTTTCCGTTAATCAGCATGGCCACTGACTCCAGCCTTCACGATTGCAACGCTTCCGGTTTTCAGGATCATCAATATCGTCAACTGCATGAGTCCATCCTTCTTTGAGTCTTGCAAATTTTGCAGCTTTGTCTCAAGCAATACATCATCTGCAAACTGGGCTGTCCGCTGTTTCGGGACTGTTTCTGTTGCACATTTCTGCACTCACTGAGAGAGAGAGAAAGATTGTAGAAAAGGCTGGCAGCCACCATGCCGCTTCGCTTTTCATCTCTTGTTTTTTTTTCTTTCTCTCTTTTCTCTGGATGCATACGGAGCACAATCGTGGAAGACACAGACGCAAGGCAGCTGGTGCCATCTTGTGGCGCACTGCACCAACTCTCGATACTCTCCATGGGTTTAGCAATGGTTGCACAGTCAGCACCACCGTGGGCAGTACGCGCTGCACAGTAATAGTGGCAGAAACGAACTTGCACAGCTGAGATAGAAATATTTCTGTGTTGCGAACCGATGATTCCAGGAGGCGAGCTTCAACGCAAACACGCTTTCCTACATTTGCCCCGTCTGGCCTCCACAGGCGAAATTCTTTTCCTGCGTTTTCCCATGCTGGACCTCCAGGATTGTATGATGCATACGTCACGAGCCCCACCTTCATTTTTTTCCGTCCTCACTTTTTTGCGGTGCAGCGCGCTTCCGCTGACGGTGCGTCACGTGCGAGCTGTTCGATTGTCTCATTTCAGGCAGCACACAATTTTGCGTGCTGTGCACGAGGACACCTGACTAGTGATATAAGTCCGTGCTACACGAATACTGAGGCAGACACAAGTGCATCACAGAGCATGATCCTGTGCTGGAACACAGGAGAAAATGACATAGTTTCGATGTCTGGGCGTGCGACTGCACAATATGGGAACAAGCACACGAAACAGAAGTACATCTCTCTTGCTGTGGTGCAAAGTAAAACAAAAACATGCAGACATTCGGTTTGTGTGTTTTATTAATTCTCTAAGCTTTAATTAGTCTATTCTAGCAACATATTACACAAATAATAGATGTCGACTTGAGTAATTCTTGAAGCCACGTGTCACCACGAGTAAACTCACAGCGCGAACATGTGTACGTAGGCACACTAGCACATGTACGTCATCCTCCAGCTTGGAGCGTGGCGGCCACGAAGGAAAGGAAAAATGGCATTCGGTCTGAAATTTCAGATCTATCCGCGGTTCATAGTGATGTAATACTTTGCAGACACTATCGTTATCACGCATTGTATGCTCTGGGCTTGTCAGCTCAGAATGGCCAGACCTGGTGAGGGGCCCTTTAAGTTGACTCATCATTATAGCCAATATATATTGTTATATGTGGTGTCGTAATAAGTGGACTGTGCTGTACTTAAGTTCTTTTTCTCAGGTACCCCAACTGCATCCTTGCCTTATAATCGTATCAATACAATAAATTCCAAAGCCACTCTTAAACTTTGTTGGCTGTGGCTAAGATTTGAAATTGGTGACAGTCAATAGTTCTCTGGTGGTCAGAGACCTATATAATTGCTGAAATGAAAAAGCACTTCTTAGCTCGGTGGTCACTTTTGATCACACTGGTGTGAATATTTAAGTGTAATAGAAATGGCATTATTGCTTTCAGCTTATTGCTTCCGAGGTTCCACAATGGGATTTTGTTTGTATCTAGTTGTGGCATAACTTACAGCACACGTATACCTTCTCTTCAGTCTTTTTGGGCAGCTCAGTAGCATCATTGAGCTTTTACACAAAATAAATTTATGCTGTTTGCCTGTAATTGTTCTTACGTTTTGTGCATGAACATAAACCAGCTCAAACTGGTATGATCCTTTGTCTTTTAACTGAAACACAATGAAAAACTTTTGGTTTAGCACTTTGCATAAGTGAGGCTTCATACATTTTTATGTGTGCTGATCAAATAGCAGAGTATGCACAGAAAAAATTTTGAGTGGAATTCATTGCTACAAAGCACATAAAAAAGTTGTCCAATGAGGCTAATCTTCAAGCTTCTTTTTCAAAAACCAAGTTTGTCGGATTTTTTTGTGTGTTACAGGCCTATGTAATAAATTGAGTGTATTTCTATCTAAAATATGAAGTAACGTATTTCCTGGTGTAGAGCATCTTTGTAGAAGACACGCACACTAATTTTCACGACATTCAAAGTAAGAAATTGGTATATAAGACGCACCTATTTTAGCTCAGTCGACATGGTTAAATCTGACTATGCTTGCTTGTACACTCATTGCAAAATGTTTTACTCTCCCATTTCAGGGCACTAAATTTCTGTAAACACCGTTTTTTTACGAGCTGCAGGTTTTAATTGACAGATGTCTGTCACCACAGCATAACAATGAACAATTTTGGTACCTTTTTGTTATTTATGGCGTTAGTCTAATGTCTTCTTTAAGAAAATAAATATGCTATAACAGTAGTACTATAGTACGCATCACCTCCTCCAATCAATAAAGAGGCACCCATATCACGGAATGGCAGCCTTTACTGCACGCTACTGCAGCCAGGTGCCTATACGGCGAGCCCTCTGAGCTGTCACCACAGTTTCTCCACTGTTAAAGTAAGATTCAATTTGTTTCAGAATGCTCATGTAGTTTCTTGTACTCGTGAACAAAGACGTGCATATCAGTCGTGACAGCGCACTTTGCTTTATGAATATATAAGGCACCGTTGTATTGACCCTTTTCGCGGCGATCCCGTGGGTGCTGCCGAGTTTGATCACGTTGTGATGCGTCCATTGCTTGCCTCAACTGCTTCCATTGCCTCTGCATTTACTATGGGTGTGTATGATGCCGGTACGGCTTAGCAAAACTTTGTTTCAGGAGATATTGTAGACGGTGACTGGGTGGACAACACAGAGCTTTGGCCACAGCTTCAGAGAACATGCAAAAGTGCTTTGGAAGCTGATTAAGCTGTGTCCAAATGGCATGAGCAGTGTACATGGTGCTTGTTTTAAAAGTGAGGCTAAACATGTATTCCAAGCTATCCAAACTTTCCGCTCATGAATTGAATCAGGATTGGTGTGTTTTCATTGTTCTTTATTTGGCAAATACTTTGAAGCAGCAGCTTGTCACATTCCTGACTCAGTAAATTTCCTTGGTGCGGTCACTATCTGATTATTCCTGCCTACTCGCTAGCGGGTGGGCACAGTTCCAATAGATTTGTTCTTGCTGCACACAAGGCTTGAAACGTAGCCGTTTTGAACATTATAATACCTTGTAGCAAGGATGTGTTATCACAAGTAACTCGCTTACTCTTGTGGACCGTCACGAAACATCCAGCTTTGACCATACGTGCGCTATCAGTGTAGTCCGTAATTTATTGTGCGTATATGATGCACATATATTCAAGTGTGCGCCCATTCACACAGTAACACATTGGGGATAGAGTGGGCGTAAGATTCCGTGCCAGTTGGGGTAGATGTGTGCAGATACTGTGCACGAAATCTACTATGACAGGAAGCGGCGCTACTGCCTTTGTCATTGTTTAACGAGTGGTACTCACTCTTGCCAACGTCCTGGGCCTGAAGCACTTTCTTTGAAGGTCAGCGACACAACGCTGGCAGATGACCAAATTTCTGTGTCATCGGAGAAAGCCGTACATCTCGAAGGGCCAGTAACACGTAGACAGTTGCAGCAATGGTCTGTTACCTTGGGTACACAGATTCATTCCATTCCTTAATATGCCAGTCACTATTTTTGCAGCCATCTACTGCACACGTCTTCAATCCACATGATTGTATCCGACATGATTGGAGCACAGTGCGTTAGTGAAAACTCGGTTGCATTTCTGATGGCACAGAAGCAAGGTGGTAGTAGTAATGGTTTCGTATTCGTGTGCGGGCTGTCGCTGAGGCGACATGTGGCATGCCGTCAGAAGCACTATATCGTTTCTCTAGAAGAAACTGCTCCATGAAAAAGGTTAATAAGATGTACCGACGAAAATTTTGGGGAAATAATTTGTTTTGTACACTGAAAAATATGGTAATGTTTAACAATTATGAAACCGAAACTTTCATTACATTTAGTTACTCTTTCAGAATCTTGCATTTGTATACTCCACATTTTTCTTCTTGCTTGAAATGCCGAAACAGACATAGTGGGAAAATAAGCTTGATTCTGATGTATGGAGTTGTTTTGCTTTCTTATATAAAAATGCATATACACTGTCTGTTATTGGATAGCGTATGCTGAGCAGTTAAGAGTGGGCGACAAACAATGGCAACAGTTGTCTTCCCTGGTTGTAAGGGAAATGTTCAAAAGAAGGAATTACTTGTAAATTTATTCAATATATGGCTTTAGGACACTTTTTAGCATTCATAGTTTGTCTTGCCACTATAAACCAATTGCCAGTGTTAGCATTTCTCAAGCTGCCTGATGGTTTCCTGCCAGTAGCGCTTGTACTACATTGTTGGCACGAGTATATTTGTTTAAAAGTTTATTTTTGTGGTGTGTGCAGGAGAGCAAGATGGTGGCATTGTTTAGGCATCTGTGATCAAAGCTGCAATGAAACCTGGAAGGACTCTACCAGTGTGTGTGACCCTGTGCCTCACCGACAAGGTTTTGGTGGTGTGGACAAAAACAAGCTTCGTCTTTGCGTTCAAATGTGATCAGCAGCATTTTGGATTTTGCCTGTGGCTTCCTTCTTTGTAGGGCTGAGCTGGACTTTGTTTTCTGTTTCTAAGCACATCTTTGTTAAATTTAAGACATATTCAAGGAAATTGAGCAAAGTTGGCATTGTCAACGTGTGGAAAAAAAGTTTTGATGGTTGTATAGCAGTTTCATTGTGTATATAGTAGAGCAAAAGGTGCAGCTTCATTTTTCAATATTGCTTGTTGGATAGTTGGAGGGTTATCATTGTGTGAAAGTATATGTGCTTGTCATCACTGGCAACAGCCTGGTGCTTTCATTTGGCCTCGCTTTATCAAAGGAAAAGTTTCATGTTTATTTGAGAATGAGTATTCTATTGATAGCTATGTTAAACTATGCAATGAAGGGTGAAATGATTGACCACTTTGTTGTTGTGAGAGAAGCTGTTTATATTGTTTCATGTGGTGTTTTTCAAAATATGTTTTCTCATTTTTAGTGACCCGATTCTGCGAGAAATTGGCAAGATTCTGGCACATTCCTTACTGTAGCTCACAATGTGGTAGTGTATTAACGTGAACATAATGAAAGCATTTATAAATATGCCTAATTAGCATACTTGTATCGAGCTGAACCAATCGTGGTCCTTGAGATATGTGAGTGCAAGCACTTCCTTCATTTTAGCACAGTGCAACTCAGATGGGCCCCCTGACCGTTGAAAACAGGCAAGCACAGTGACGATCGTAAGTGTTGCACCATAAATGTAGCTGAAATGAGAGAACAACAGCAGCTCTCTCTTCTCGGCATGCCAGTGACGTGACATGTCACGAACCTGCGGTGCACAAATAAGCCAGCAGTACCGAAACTTGTCATAGAGCACTCTCTCTGTACGAAGGAAAACACATGGTCAGTATGGGAAAAGGCAATGGGTAGTTCGCATCTCGTCTAGTGCTAACCTCTTGTGCTGGAATAGTGCACGGATGGCACTTGATAAAAATGAGCTCACATCCTGCACCTTGGAATCTTTTTCTGCATGTATCATCCAGTGACCTTTCTCATTTTATATTTTGTGCAAAAGTATATAATACTGCAATGCCTAAAGGTTGTTGTACAAAGTATGTCAAATTTATGAATACAATTGTTGCTATATTGAGGGTTGGATGAAACTTTTTTGGTGGGGAAAGAGCCAGACCAGAGTTTTTCTTGCTGCAACCCTCTTCACTGAGGTCTGTAATGATGTTTCTATAACAACACGAGATGGGTGATGAGATGGGTGTGGCAGTGCTACTGGTCTCATCACTTGGATGCCATACAAAAACAAGCTTAGACAGAGTGGTCACAGGCTACTTATGTGATGAACAGCAAGTTACCCTCCCCGTTCCACTTTTTATTTTGTCCATCTAAACACCTGCTAGGGCCCTAGCAATGGTACCTGTTCTTTATGAGAAAGATCCACTTAAAAGTGTTTATTGAAAGCCACTGTAGACAGGAGTGGAACAAGGAGCATTTTTGACTCACATTCCATGCAGCCAAAGTGCAATGTGGGTCTGCAGACATTGGCTTTATGGGGAAATAAGTTGGCTCAAGTAGGAGCTAATTTTTCAGAACTGGAGTGGTGTAAATAGATTTCATGGAACAGACATATGAGAACAGTTACGGTGCAGTGACAGGATAGCCTCAAAGTGAGAAACACTGGCAGTACAGCAATAATTACAAAGTATGGAATAAGCATCTCAATTTTGTACAGCTTAATGGAATGTCATTTCTTGGATCCCAAGTAGAATATGCATACGTAAAAGCTAGTTTATTATGATTGTATTGGAATGCTTTGTGACATGTAATTAAACATACAGTGCAGGGATACAAGACAGAAAAGAGTAAAAACACAGTGCAGTATGTCTGCTCCTGTCCCTCTTGTGTGTCTGTGTGGTACATTTAAGGATGCTAAAAAGATTGAGCTAATGAAAGTCAATGATATTCAACCTGAGGAATGACAATAGAATCTGCTTTCCTAATTTTCGAATAGTGCTCAGCCAGCAGGGCTCAGGTTAAGATATCTCCCAGTTGTTTAGCATGCCACAAATGCTGAAAATACCTCTAATGTGTGTAAAATGTGTTCATTTGTTTACAGTGGGCCAAGGTAGAGTGTCACCAAATATGCTCGATCATTCCTAGATTAGATGATAGTCAGAACATTGCTCACTGAGTTCAATGGTGCTTTCCAAAATAATTCAGATACTTGTGATCATCCACAATGTTCAGCAGCAGCTGCTGCTCGTGATGCAGGGGTGACGCTGCAGTGCGCATTTGGAATTGAACATATTTCCACAGCATGAGCACAGACCCGTTGTAACTTGCTGTTCAACTTGGATGGACCATTCCGGCTCTTTTTTTTTTTCATTAGTCAAGAAAAGTGCAGTAGCAATTTACCAAAGGAGGCTTCTTACATACGGCATGCATATGCTATGCACTTATAGTCATGGTGGCTAGATCTCTTTAGACCGTCTGAGTTTAGATGGCCCAGTTCTGTTGAGGTCATGCCACAACCACGGTACAAACAGGCAGAGTGCAACTTCAACTATGAAAAACATGTAGTGGCCTCAAGGGTGGGGCAGGGCGGTAGAAGAGAAAGTAGAGTCTAAAACCTTTTGTCGCAAGAGAGTGTCGAAGGAATGCCCTTGCCACACACATTCCATATTTCTGGAAAAAAGAAAGTGTCGCGCAAGAGTACAGAGCTTTTCATCCAACCCTCATATGTGTTTTGAGAGCCCACATGCGGTCGAACTTTATTATAACGAAGTTGGACTGGCCACAAAAATACCTTCATTATGTCCAATATTCAATATGTCCAACATATCCAAATAAGTACAGTGATGTCTTCTTTGATGGCAGGAACATGAATTAGTACCAGCGCTGTGCTATGCTTGTGTTGCACTGCAGGTGCCTGCTGGAAGTAAAATGCAGCTACTACATGCTGCACTTGCAATTTTGAAAAGAAAAGCGCTTTAGTGGCCAGCACAGGTTCTACATTTATCAGAGAGCCAAGGTATGTGTATAATTTGGCTAGAATAGTAGTAGAGAAATATCCTAAGAAGTAAAGAACTAAAGCACTGTAAAGACAATTGAACCTGCCTAGCAACATGGGAAGTGTCCGCCAGAGAACCACCATCCTGAGTTAGACTTTAGTGTACTGGTATTGTCTGTGCCTTTGGCTCGGAAAGTGTGGGTTCGATTCCCACTGTAAGTGTATCTTTTTCTTTATATTCTAGCGTTAAGGGAACATTACAAATAGCCCATTTCACCACACTCATAAGTTAGTAACAACCCTAGCCTAGCTGTGGCAGCGCTTGTTTTTACCGCTGACAGCTACAAGTAAATCTTGTAGGTGTAATGTAGAGATAATTGTAAACGTATGTGTTAGATATTTACATGTTGTTAGGCTATTATCAAACCGGAATAATACCGGCAACAGCTACTTTGCAAACTGCATGTACGCTTGCGAAGGCATCCGTCTTGCCACTTCATGTGGCGAACGTCGGCGAACATTGCGCATTGTGCCAGCATACGAAGTTCGTCTTTAATGTTTGATAATGAGAAAAACTGTGCTTGAAAGATATACGGGAACACAGTCTATTTAAATCAACCGGAAGTAGACTATAATTGAGTCACTGCATGAGGGAGGTGGGACATAGCTATGGCCGCCCGGTGTAAAAGTCAGGGAATGCCGTGGGAATGACGGATCCTGCATTTTCAATTTCATTATAGATTACTCCATTGAATTAAAAAGTAATCAACAAAATTTTAGATCTACTTCTTTACATTCAATAATTTGTTATATTGGGCTGCTAAACACGAGGTTGTGGGATCGAATTCCGGCCACGGTGGCCGCATCTCGATGGGGGCAAAATTCAAAAACACCCGCGGTACTTAGATTTAGGTGCACATTAAAGAACCCAAGGTGGCCCAAATTTCCGGAATGCCAAACTACGGCGTGCCTCATAATCAGATTGTGGTTTTGGCACATAAAACACCATAATTTTTTTGATAATTTGTTATATCTATGTTCGTTATATAGAGGTTCGACTGTAGATGGCTGAAATGAAGTAATCAGACCAGACATTCACCAACGGTTTGTGCCTAATTAGTGTAGTGTTTGCCAAAAAAGTTAATATCGTAAATTGTGTTTTCTGATGCTATTTCTCAATGCCAGTTAGACGTGATCTTTTGTTGCTGAAAATTGTGGAACATCATTTTTGAAGTAATTGTCTGAGTGCTATCATATTTATCAAGTCTCAGGGAAAACTTTTTTTTGTATTCACACTGCTTTTAAAGTGTTGCTTCAAGTGTCGAGGTTTCTCTAGGTTTTTGTGTGTTGTTTAATATGCTAACATTTTATTATAGAGACATTTAACTTGTGTTAAGAGCCTCATAGAGCTACAGGAGAAGTGTGTAATGGAAAGGCGAGTATTTTAGGGGTAAAGCCTGTTTCACATGCAAGCGAAAATGCTCGCGAATCCTGTCGCCGCGCCGCAGAAATCAGGTTCGAGCGGCGGCGGCGGCACTAGCGGCGGGAGCGGCGAGGTTCGGACAAGTTGGAATTTCATCGCAGCGGCAGAGCGGCAGCACCGCTTCTGAACGGCCCACCTCGACACGTGACCAGCGGAGTACCAGTGCTGGAAAGCCTGCGCATAGGACAATGTTTATTTACTTGCTATTCGTGGTACAGGCAACATGCCAAGATAGCTTTTCAACTAATTGTTGATTGCTAAGCGCAGGATATGTATTTATAAAATAAAAATTTGAGAGGCAGGGACAAAGCAATGCTTATGTTGGTAGTCGCAAACTAACGAAACTGGCGGAAAGTCCCGTGTTTTTTGCCAGCAACATTGCTATTCGCAGCGGCGGAAAACGCGCGGTGGCAATGCATGTGAAACGAAGCCTCACGAAAAGCTTCGCAGCGCCGCGCCGCTGTTCGCTCCATTCGCTGAATCGCTTGCATGTGAAACAGGCTTAAGACATTTGTGGTGCATTGTAGAAGTATGCATATCACTTCCTCATTTAGTGCTAGAAGTGACAGTCACACGTGCAATCAGCATTGCTATCTAGGGTGCATGTAATTTCTTGGCAGCAAGTGTTCTCAGAATTTACTAGTTGGCCTCATTTTGGTGTCATCATTTGTTGCTTTGGATTTTAATGCAAAGCAGCTACACATTCTCCTCAGACAGCACTTCTTTGTAACAGTTATGCATTTTCAATGTTGTTCAGGGTATTGCACTGTCGTGCACTAAAAACTGGCATTATATTGTCATAGCGTTTGTACCGTCTTCCCAGCAAATGTTTTTTTGGCAATTATCCTGCATAAAAGCAATTGCATTTAAATTTTATCTTTTTGATGGTTTTTAGAAGGCTGTATAATGAAATTAACTTTTAACAGTTAAGTATGTTTGTTGCTAACCCTACCTACACCTTTGGAGATTTTGGTATGTGAAGTCTGAGAGAATTGGCCACTCAGGTGTCCAATAGAATTCAAAGCTGTGCCCTTGGAAAGGTTGAGGAGACTGCTCACACACAACTTTGTGCCTGCTTTCAGAGATGTGCTGTTATAGTGCACACACAAATTAATCCAATATTGGTGGCATAGTAAATGTGACAGACCAAACCTTCAGGCTGGGATTTGTTCCTGAGTTCCGTCTTTCTGTGCTTATGCAATTTCAGATAATACAGCTTTTTCATCTTTTAAATCTGACTGCGCACACAATGTAACACACTCAACCTTTATTTGACCATATGGGGTATCCTTTACAGCGAAGCTGTTAGCCTCTAGTTGGTTGGGATTTTTCATGGTGTGCTCACCCAAAAACGAATGGCAGCTGGAAGGCTTTGTGCTTGGGTTTCCGTGTGATAGAATTACGTTTTCTCGTATACTCGAATTACAATCTGATGATATCATGTCTGCAGGTTGTGTGTAAGTCTTACTTTATGAATATTTTTATGCATTTTACTTTGAGATATTCAGTTACTTCAATAACGCACTTCAGCTAGGCAGAGGGCCTACAGAAATGAGAATGTATGCTGTGCTAATGGTACTACCACCTAGCGGTCATTCGAACCTCAAACGGCAGCTGGAAACGGGCTTTGTCTTTCAGTTCCCGCATAACAAATGTATGTTTTCTAGTATATTCAAATAACAATCCAAAGTTATCATGGCTGTAGCTTGTGTGTAAGTCGTTCTGATGCAGTTTACTTTTAAACATTAATTTAGTTCAATAAGGCACTTGTGCTCGGCAAATGGCCTGGAAGAATTCGGATGTATGCTACACTTCCTCAGCGTGATGTACATTGCTTGTGGTGGTGCTTGTGTAGCATCGTCCAACGTCAGTTGAGGTGGTGGCGCTTGCCTAACATCCACACCAGCTTCGCTGTACATTCACTTTCACAAGGTGGAACGGAGGCGGATTTTTTTTTTTTTTTCTTTAGACTGTATACAGATTTTTGAAAAAACACCTGTGGCAGACAGCATAATGGTAGTCCTTGAGCTGGATTACTCAACAGGACGGTCATTACATGCATGAGAAATTAAGATGCATATTTAACTAATTAAGAAAATATCTATAAGGTTTAACAAATTTTTTGTAAAACATGTTTCATCACACAAATTGTAGCTGACGAGTTTGCAAGGCATATCCAATTAGAATGAATTCTGAAGATGACAAGGGTTTCGAGATACGTGCCATCAAACTGCCATTATACATGTACGATTGTTCTAGTTACACTTCCAACAAAAGCCATTTTATGTAGTGAAGCATGAAAGTAACTGAAATAGCCATGTATTTCGCCGCCCGCTGTGGTAATGAGTATCTCCGAACTCAGGTCATCCTGAAAATTCTTTTCCATTGAACACGCCATGGGAACTCGCTGGCTACAATTTGTAAATTGCAATATGTGCCATATGGTAAATAATTAAAGAGGTAATTTGTGAATTTTTTTTCTTGATTACACATTTCAGTTTCACATGTTAGGAGTATCCACCTTTTCAAGTAATCCAGTTCAAGTACTGGAATTGTGATATCTGCCACAGGTAATTTTAAAAGTTCTGTATAAATAAAAACGCAAATAAACACCCAGTAGGTAGATTTCCTTTTCTCATTCTTGTTAGAGAAAGCTACATGAGCAGGCTTCTGTGGTTTGACAGAAACAACAAAACTGTTGATGTTGCAAAGATGGCTCATTTGAAAATTCTTTTAGTGATGCTAGGTGTCTAGTTTCTTGTATATGTTGCCATAAAAATGAACATTTGCTTAATGCAGAGTACGGTCACTTTTGATTGTAAATATGCTTTTTCTAGTCGATTATTACGCATTGGAAAAAAAAATCATGCTGGGGAACATTTTGATGGTGCCTCAAGAGCCAAGTCTGCTGTTGACTGTCTTTTCTTGAGAAATGGAGCTTCCCCATGCTGTTCCAAGCACAGTTGCCGGTGACGTCATTTTACATGTGTAGTTATTGGCTACCTCATAAGGACAGTAGCGTGCACCCATAACTTTTCACAGTGTTTCAGGTTGCTCATCAACATTGCCAGTCAAAGAACAACCAAATAGCAGCAGTAACACGTATGGTTTCCCTGGCCAAATGCCCAACCAGAGATCACTAAAATACCAGTGTATATATGGCCAACTTCAGTCAACAGATGTGTACTGTATTGCAAGCTTCTGCTTTGCGTTCCCAATGTTAATTTACGCCTTGTGCAATAAAAGACTAATTAAAGATGATTGTACATTTGCTCTGTTTGATTCTAAAAGTTTGAGTGACATTTCACAGCTGTTATGCATGCTAAAAAGCACCCCCTTCCCCCTCTTTTTTTTTGCTAGTGCACTTGTAAAATGACGTTTGAGTTGTCCTGGGTTTGAAAGGTTGTACCACGACATGAGAAATTGGCCCATGGCTATTGTGGCAGTGGAATTTGCTACAACAGCTGTTACTAGCCCTGCAATGTCTTTACGTTGAATTACATTACAACATTAAATGTTGATTGTAAATATGCTGTTTCTCATAATACATGTTTCTCATGATGGACAAATACCGATGAGATTCTGTGCACAATAAGACGCATTTCGCTGAATGCAATATTTAAAAAAAAGTAATTTTGGGTTTCGCATGCGACAACCACGATATAATTGTGAGGTACGCCTGTTGGGGTCGAGGTGCCTTCCCGCACCTCATCCTCCAGTTTGTGCGTGGTGCTTAGCTCAGTCTCCGGGAATCTCTGCCCCAGTGGCAACGTCGTGGACACAGCTAAAGCGCCAGAGCTAATTTTCCGACAAAACTGTGCGAGCATACGTTATGGTAGCTAGAATCTCGCCACCATATGTCATCAGAGTTGCCAGGTCCAAAATATAAAAAGTAGCCAAAAAAATCGCCAACTTTGGCTGGAGACTGAAATCTAGCCAATAAAGTAGCCACATTGTGGAAAAATGACATAGAGATGAAAAACGACCTGGGGCTCCATGGAGGAAAGAAAAAAAACTTAAGGAGTGGCTCTAGGAGAAAAGTGTCGAGTAAGTGAAGTGGTAGTTTCTGCTTCTTTGCTGTAGTGGCCATGCTTTTGGACCACAATGGCAGCTTTCGTAAGGTTGTGTGCGCTCACATATGTTGCTCCGTAGGTTTCATACTGTGGCAAAGGTTAGTCTCTGTACTTTGTTGCGCTGTGTTATCTGGACTGTGCTCTCCCCCATGTTGCTGTGGCCAGGCGAGACAGGAGGAACTAAAACTGATGAAATGAATGTGCATGCAACGCTGCACGCAATGTACTGCACCATGGCAATGGCAACGGACGAAGGAATATCCACAGGAAATTTTGCACTCTTCGATGGAGTCGTGCTAACGTGCGATCGCAGGCGGAAACCGTTGCATTTCAGAATATGTACACTGTCGTCCTTTATGAAAGGGAACACGCGAGCGCGTGGCATGCGCTCAGCGATGGCTGCCTGCAGCACCATCAACCGACAGCTTAAGAAAGCACGTCCGCTTTTGGCGTCATCTGTTGGCAAACAAAACAACGAGTCATGGCCGGTGGACAAGCGCTGCTAGATTACGCTCCCTCTTCACTCGCGCAACGGGCGATGGCTGTAGCGCGTCGTCTGCCGCCAACAAATCGAGCGTGGTGCACAAGCACGGTCGTTATTTTGTTTGCCAATAGATGACGCCAAAAGCGGACGCGCTTTCTTTAGCTGTAGGTTGATGGCACTGTAGGCAGCCGCCGCAGAGCGCAGGCCACGCGCTCGCGTGTTCCCTTTCATAAAGGACGACAGTGTACAATGAATGCCTTGCAGGTCAGTGATTCCTGCTTTTGACAGTGCATGGTGCATTCGCAGCACGTAGAATGTACATTATTCAAGAATGCATAATCCTAGCTTTAGAACTTCGTGTTCAGCAACAACTTGCTTTTGTGCATATTAAAACAAATGTTGCTCAACTGTTGCTTGTTCCTCACAGTACTCACGACAGCACGAACTCTTTTAAGCAGAGGGCGTTTGAGGGTCATACACACCTGTACAGGTGTACCACAATACTGCACGTGCTGATAAAGCGTTACGTAGGAAGTGTGCATTTTGCTGCCCTTGGCACTGTGCGTGGGCCCGTCGACACTTCATCCAGGAACATGGGAAAGTGGCTGCTTTGACTTATTAAGGACCCAGCAAACCACGAATACCCAGTGGGCGTACCACAAAAGACCAAATATCTAAGACATTAAACGATGTATGTCTTGTTCACATATATAATATGTTCCACTAGTACACGGCAGTCAAGGGTCGTCCAGAGGACGTCAAATGTCTTTGTGATTTGGACATCTCTTGCACATGCAAAACTTACGCACATTGATTGTACATTGTGCATTGTGACTAGACGAAAGCACCATGCCGCAGAAACTGTGGCGTAGTAACGTGTGGGGAAGCGAGACTCTCACACGTCCCCTGATATGTTATTTTCCTGCATAGCTCCCGTCTCCTGTAATCTGGCTTCGCCGCGTGGCTTTATGGCGGCGGTCGCTATTCTTGCAGGGTAGTACGAGAGGTGGCGTGAGTGGTGCTCTGCTAACGCCACCTAATGGCGGGGTTACTCGGGCGCGAAAAGGAGAAGACTTCCTCTTTGGCTTGGTATCGGCAAGCGGCGCGGACGTTGTGCGCATGTGCCAATCCATGCTTCTACGAGACCATCTCGCGAGGCTTATACCGGAATGGATGAATACGATCGTTCGAACGCGTCACCGTTTGCGAGACCATACGCACAAATGACCAGGCGTTAGTGTCCAGCATAGGGCGAACATATTAGCTCACTATCCAGTCATGGTGAGTCGGACTTCCTCGATTTGTCACACACCCATCGGCATGTTTTGTGGATAGCAGCTCGGCTAGCAGGCATTAGTCTACGATAGGTGCAATAAATGCCCTTGTGATTGTTTGCACTACTGTGTTGTCATTCCTTTGTCCCAAGAGCACAGGTGAGAATCCCACAAACGGGAGGGGGGTGTCATATATGTCTGAAGACCCCCCCCCATCTTTCTGCCGGCTTGACTGGGCGTAAATGGAGCGGAATGTTTCATCTGTGGTGCGTTTGTGCGGTGCGCTCATGTCCCACCATGCTTTGTGCGTCGTCAGTATGCATACAGTATTCCATATATCAGTTTTGTATAGCTTGTATAAGTTTTGTATCAGTTTCATGGTGTTGAACAAGAACACTGTCTCCTAGTCATAGCTAACCATCTTTGTCATTTTGTTGTCACGGTGGCATCCCACAAGGCAGGGTATTGAGCCCTGTTCTCTTTAACCTAACTATGGTTGGCCTCACTGATATATTACCCAAGACAATTCACCTATTAATGTACGCTGATGATATTTGTCTTTGGTCTTCCGTAGTGACTCATCTTCAAGTGTGCGCAAGAATTCAGTAGACAGCTACCCTAACCTGTTCGTATCCCCGCAGACAAGGCTTTAGACTGTCCATCGAAAAATGCACGTAAATCGTGTTTATGCACAAACCAATGGCACCGTACCGTTTCTGTAAATGGCCAGGCTATCAAATACCAGAAGTCTCACCGCTTTTTAGGTGTGATTATTGACAGGGATCTTTCATGGAGCCCCCACTGCATCTATCTGAAGCAGAGACTAATTTAGATTGTACATATCCCGAGGTTCCTGTGCGGGAAAACGTGGGGCACATTGGTACAGTTCATGCTGCAGCTGAACAGAGCACTGTTTCTGGGCTTTTTATGGTACAGCTTGCCAGTTTGATGAACATATGTAAAGCAAACATTCGTACCCTCGAAAGTTTGCAAGGCCAGGCTCTATGAATATGTCTTGGACTAACACGACGCGCCTCGACTCACACAACAATCATGACTACTAGAGACTACTTGGTTCCAACATATATAATGACTGACAACCTTTGAACACGCATTACCCAGTCACTATATTGCTGCTTTGCCAGCACAAAGACCTCAAGCCATATTTTCCAAACTTGTTGCGACACAGCAAGGCTACCTTCCATTGGGCTTTACGCCAGCAGCAATGACCACTGTTACCCCTCTAGTGCCTACGACAGCCGCAAGTAAGCCTCGCAATTCTAGGAATTGCAAAGAAGACCTGTCAATCAACAGTGGCTCTGCGTTAGTTCACACTGTCATTACTGTATATAGAGCTGGCGTCCACACATTCAAGTTTTTACACATCACCTTCCCACTTGTGAAGGCATTCCTATGTTAAATTTTCTTCTTACTTGTAATGACAATGATTGGGTGCATATGCTTTATTAATCTTCTTCTAGTGCTTGGCTTCTCAGATTTACTGGATGGAGCTGTTGGTGTCTTGTTTTTTTCAGGAACAGCACGAGACCTAGCAATAGTTAGCTCAAATATAGATTTGAGAAAACCAAAACGAATTCAGCAGTAAGAAGCTAAAGGGTTGTTTTGGTGTAGACCAGTGGCCGAGTCCGGATATGAAAGAGGAGGAAGAAAATACGACTCTTATTTTACTTTTTTAAAGGAGATTACCGACTTGCATTGGCAAGTGTTCACTTCAACAAACACTGCATGAAGTAAGCTTCCTGCACATATTTCACCAGCTACTGCATCATTGTTTCACATTATGAGTGAAACTGCAATTTTCTTTATGCCACAACTTGCCCAATTTTGTGTTTTGCAGTAGGATGTTAGCAGTGCTATTAAGGCACTTAAATACTCATGAATAGTAGTAGAGAGAAAAACAATAAGTCTGAAAGCAGTGGCTTCCTGTGCATACACTATGCATACACCTGGTGCTCTTGTGGTCATTTTTTCCCTATCCGCTAAGCCATTCTAAACAAGAAAAGCTTATACACAATTATTGTGCAAAGTCAGACCACAACTAAACCACAGGCATCCTTGGTAAGCAAAGTATATTTATTTGGTGACATTTTCTGCGGCCCTGCTACTGGGCTTTCTTTCCTTCCTTTCCAGCTGTGCAGGTTCATTAAGTGATGAAACAGCTTGACGATTTTAATCGTTAAAAGACTTAGTGAAACCTTTTTAGGTTGTTTTTTCTTGGTTTCAGACTCTGCACATTGCATTTTAAGGCGTTTTCCGTGTTTGTTGCTTTTTCTTTATGGGTAGGGCATGTTAACATTTTTTACACCATGTAAAGTATGTGGTTCCATAGACTGTTCTTAGATGGAATCTTGCCCTTTCATTCTGTACAATATGATGTCGGTTTTTTGTGTCCAAGGCGTTTTCCAATGCGATTGTAGCATTTTGCTAAGTTTTGCCTCTGTCACTCAAGCTTAAGATTGCTACCCACTGTTGGTGGCATGACACATGTGACATTTTTTTTTCAATAAAAGGAAGTCTGTCACTTATCCTATGCACTGGTTGTCTTTTATCTATTTGAATTGCAATTCGTTGCCTATATTTGCTCTTTTGTTGCATTTCAGATTAGTAATTGCTATCATAATTGACATTTAACCATATTGCACACAATGTGGATGATATGTACTTGCAATATATGGCCAACATAAATATAATAGAAGGTAATAATTCAAGAATAGCGCCTTTGCATGGTGGTGCAGCCATGAATTGTGGCTATAAGGTACCAGCGCTGCAGGTAGCACTGCTTGTGCAGAATATAGTTCAACTCTACTACTTCCAAACATCATTGTTTTTACATGCATTTGTACAGCTCCAGTTTCTGTGAACACACATGTGGTGGAAGAGTGGCTTGCACTTGCAGTTGAGTCCAATGAATAGCCAACTTTCTGCACGTTTTCATGTTATTAGCATATTAGTAAAGGCAGTCATCTTTATAGTAGCCTGTTGCCCAGTGTAGAAGCCGCTGCGGGGTGTCAGGATCTCGTACACATCAGCTTTGCAGGGGACACAGAATCTGGCACATAGTTTGTCACAGGCCATGTCTTTGGGGCAAGTCGAGTTGACCCACTTGCAGAGGGAGAACCAAGCTTGTTGGATATGATGTAAACCACCTGTACACTCAGTGCCCTTCTTTCATTTTGTGTGACATATGTGGTTATAGCAACCCTTGTTTTATGCACTTCTTGTCCGGCAGCAGTCTTTTGCATTTGAAACACTCTGCATAGCTTTCAGCAAATTGGACAGGAATAACACTGAAAAACCAGCAGATGTTAATCATTGCACTTATCATGCGAAGCTTCGTACAGTATGATGAGGGCATAAATAAATGAGGGTGTTCCTCAAGGCCTTGTAGCACATGCCACAAGTTTGGAGCAACATGATGTATAGCACTTTTTTCATCGCATGCTATAGGTTTAGCAGGTGTGGCCATAATTGAAGTGCAGCTCAAGGTCAAGAAAGCACATCTATGAGCAGCACCCTGGTAAAGGAGACTCTGGGAAAACTAGTGGGAAGCCTGTTAAACATCTGGTTGACCCACTTGCTGACTTCATCAGGCAAAGTATGATAAAGAGAAGGAACTCATCAACACATCAGGTTTTTACATATAAACACTGTGCTAAGGTCATAACACACCAACAAGTCTTAGTGCGCAGGCTATGCATGACCAACTACATATGCCTTCTGTTCGGACAAAGAACTGCTCATTGTAACTAATGAGGATGGAGTGGACAAAAAAAAAACAGCAGTTCCATTAATTTCGTTTCACTGGTATCAACAGTGTTTTGTAAGTGTGCATCGCCATACTCCCCAATGCCTTCTTGGGTGACATCAGCAAGGACCAGCTTGAGGCTAGGGGTAATAGACTTCCTTACAAGCTAAAAATGCATGCATGCATGGAGGACACATTGCGTCCAAAATGTATGCACTTCACAGGGGCACTGGAGAGGAATAGATTATTGACAGTAGGCAAAGACAAGCTTCTCTGCTACTAAACACCCAGCACTGTTGCCATGTAATGACCTCTGAAACAATCCCTCTCAAAGAGGAAATCATCTTTGTGTATCCATAAAGAGGGCACATGGGCAAAGCCCCTTAGTAATGCTGCCAGCTTCAAAAGCCCACTTTGCACGTCCTGAATACTTCCTTCTTAAGACTTTGCTGGGTGCAAGCATTCTACTGTCCAAAAGCTGTCATTGAGAGCACTGTTGGTTTGGTGGCAATAAAGTTCAGAAGCAATTGCAACAAACCTCCCTTCCTAGTCGGCCTGGATGCTCACGGTGCTTATGAAGCAGCACCACGAGGCAAGCAAGGTGAACAGATGCGTCCAAGCCCTAGTTCCTTTATCGCACTGTTCTGTTAGTAACAACCATGAGACTTGAACCAACAAACTCAAGTTCGGCACTCGCGTGGTTACTGCGGAGGATCCATAAAAAGCACAAAAACAAAACTCGAGGGAAAGGATAAAGCACCATTTAACACTTAGTATTGCTGCAGCCCGCCCCCTTCTTTTATTTTGTCTGGTCGTGCTACATCCTTTTACTATAGATAGGCATGAACTTAGGTGTTACTCCAATCAGTGTCCAATTTTTATATATACACTATGTGCTGGTTCAAAGAGGCTTGAAACACTGCAATGGAAGCTTTTAGTAGAAAAGGTGCCTGGAAGAAAAAAAAAATATGTGCTGAAACCATCTCGGCAACATCTTGTCCCCTTAATAAAAATTGTGCTTCCATATCAACTTGAGCCCTCCAGTTTACAGTAAAGTACCAGTGCACTTATGAACAACTAATCAATTCTCAAAGAGCATGTGCAGTCGAGCCAAATCATGGGCATGAAACCACATTGTGCTCCTCCATTGAAGGTGAATAATGCTACAAAATGGTGAATGTGCTTTAGTAAGCTTCCCTGCAATATGAATTTGTAATGTACAAAGAATTGTCAATGAAGCTTACCACGAGTACAGATGCACTTGCAAATTATGTCACAATTGAAGACAATGAGCACAGTGTAAACCTATGTGCCCTTTCCGCTCTTAGTATGCTTTACTGCACGATGCTTATTCACACCCCTGTATTGCGGTGTAGCAAGCTACAAAAGAAACGTTGCATAATAAGGCTTTTTACGGTTATCTTTCTCGAAAAACACTAATATTTCGCGGTGAAGCGTACTAAAAGTGAAAAGGGGCCACTGTCACTGGACATAATAAGAGTTCTTTAATTATACACTCGCGCACCCGCCGCCTCTCAGGTCGCCTAAGTGGACATACTATGCTGGCCGATAACGGCCCCCTCCCATTTTTAGTATACTTCACCGCCTAACTAAAATGTACTGCGGCGAAGAAGCCGTACATTTGTATTGAGTGAATAAACAAATGGTTTTTACAACAGTGCAGAAATAAACGCGCACCGTGCATCAGTCTACCACACGGAAGAGCGTCGCAACATACGGTAGCTGATTCACACAGGCCGTGTAGCCCACTTATCAGTCGTAGAAGGTATTATGGGTAATTCAAAATTTCAGACATACATGTGTTTATGTTTACGTTCGCACTCCTTGCGTAATAAGACTCCCAGAACTTCCACAATAGAAAGTAATTTACAACACATAAAACGCAAAGAACACAGACAAGTCTCGTTTTCAACTCGGCCGTCATGCAAATGACATATAGCGCGGAACAACGTGAACATGCTGTGTGTTAGCGTCGTAAACTTCATACTAGGCAAGGAGCTAGCACACCACAATCCCGCGACAGCCGCTAATGAGACCAAGACGGCAGCACATGTCTGTGAACGCGCAAACCCTAAGCCACTCTGCTCCTCCGCCACCCCCGCTGCACGGCTGCACCACTCGTTTCAAGCAAAGTCGGACACGGCGACGCCACATCGCGGTTCGCAGAACTTTGCTGCCGCGGCGCTAGGCCACTTCGATATTTCAATTGTCACCACCGCCGGGTTCTCAAGAAAGGACGGGTCACACAACGCAGATTCTGTACTGCCAGAGCTCACCGAGGCCAAAGACGCACTGCCGCACCGCCACTACTCACGGCTTTCCGCCAAGTAACACACAACCTACAACCAACACACAAGCAACGCACGTACAGTACGTACAATCACATGAGCAATTTTCAACAACGCGCGGTCGAGAGAACGATCACGCCGAGGTCGAACACGCCAAGGCGTCGCTCGGCGCCAGCATCGCGCCTTCTCAAAAATCCCTAAACGATGCTGTCCTTAGGCACCTAGGATCAGGTCAAGTGAGGGATTTTTGTACATTTAGACGCGCGCGTCGTTCATAATCCACTATAGACACAAAACCCCACATAAAAAATATTTGCTTTATATGCCGTACTCGCATACACTTGAGTTAGGCCACTTCCTATAGTTAGTGGAATGACAATTGTGGCATCCTCACATGGATCTTTGTACTAAAGGCTGACCAACTCATCATATTCAGTGTTCACATATAAAGAAGCATTGAAAAAAAGATTGTTATTCACATTCTGTTAACTCTATGTGCCTGTAGCTACAAGGTTTTCTTCATTCTTGCTTCTTTGCACCACAACCCAAAAACAAAATGTCTGTCATCGAACTCAAAGGTTTTGCTGTGACAAAGCAATTATGTGATTATTTTTATCAAAGGCAAAGTTTCGAGAAAAATATTATTACCAGAGAACACTGCAAATTTAGTACACACTCACTAGCACTTGTAAATATTATTTTTCTAGTCTCCACTAAAGCTCGGGGCACTCACTGAAACTCACCAAGACTTATATCATATTGGATATGAGTGTACTCGTTAGAGAGTACACTCACTCACTCACTTGAGAGTACACTCAAGAACCACAGCGTAAGTGAGTGACAAACAACAGCTACTGCAAAACTACAAAAGGATGTTTTAGGCTCGCAGCAGAAAGAAATCTAGCGCAACTGACTCATTCAAGTGTGATCGCAGAGAAAATAAGGTAATAAAATCCAACCAAGAAGGTTACTGAACTAAAAATATGACAATTTGTGGCCTTCAAGCCATTGGCTATAAATAAAGAAAAATAACAAGGAGCCAATTACACTATTCGTGATTTAATAAAGCGGCTGCAAGTACGTACCGCCACAAGGTACCGCTGTGTCTTGGAAAACAGTATCTAGCCCAACACCGTAACACAGTGCTAGCACCATCTGAACATGGCGCAATGACCTCAGAAGCAAGGATATGTAACATTTACATGTCTCCTGAAGCCATGGGCAATTTTTCATGCTGTTCACACAATAATTACCAGCAGCACATGTTGAAAGGGAGGCAGCGCCACGTGATACAATGGCACCCGCGAGTGCGTGGTAACCACTGTAATGCAGATATAATACCGACAACAAAATTGATTAAAAAGATATCAAATGCTTAACTATTACACTGTCATACAAAAAAATGTTGGGATCTGGAATAATGTTGAAAATTTTCAGCTAATTTTTGTTCCGCAACATGGTAGCCTGTGGCTATGGTATTGCGCTGCATCACATGACATCTATTGTATTTCATAGCATGACAAATACTTTTTTCAGACCACAGATAAATAGTTGCTCTCCCCCCACTGAGGACGTTTTCTCTGCCACCCATATGACAGAATTACATTTTATTAGGTGGTCAATTTATAGCTCAAGGCTAGTGTCTGCATCTATATGTATACATCTACTCTGCCTATTTTCTGATACAATTTACTTTTTAATGTTTTGTTAATATGCTCAGTGTGCCAGGTGAGAGGTCCAGGAGAATGAGTATGTTGTGCTTCATTGCCGGCATATGTAATGTGTGCACACGATGTGTACGATCTTGCTGTGTGGGCATTCTGCCACACTGAGTGCGCTGCGAAAATTATATTGAATTTATTCTTGATAGTGTATCTGCTGTGGCAGCTGCAAGTATAGCTCGCCAGTGTGAACTGGAAAATATCCAATAGATGTTCTATATACCTCTGCATGCCTAAAGTAAGTCTCCATTACACGTCACATATGTATAGCGGCAATATCCTTACAATGTTACAGCAACGCATCCTCGATGAAACTTAGATTATCCATGGTATTTGTAATGTTTGGATAAGTATAGATATCTATAGGATGTGTGCAATGTCTAAAACATGATGTTCTACGGACATCTATGGAACATAAATGGTTATCTGGGTATTTAGTGGGACATGCCCATTCTGGAGTAGAGGCCTAGAACCCAGTGAGAAATACTGAGTGGTTAAATCAACGAAAATAAAATAAATCAATGAATCCATTAAATATAATTCTCCATTACTTTAACCGGTTGGCATGCTTTAGAGATACCCGTTAACCAACATTATATGTGCAGGTTTTATGGAGGAGACAATTTTTTTTTTTTTTTTTACGTAGAACAGAGCTGGACATCATACAAGGTTGTTTATATGAGCCACTTCGTGGGTGCCTTCTTATAACAGTTGTATATATACACACACCCACAAATATATTCGGCCGGACAGCAGCCACATTCAGGAAAGTACAGAAAAAGCTTCACTTTAAAAGTTGCCTTAGATGTACACTATATGAGACTGGTCAAACAATCCGTATTGCGGTCACCTGCACAATTGGCAAAATCAGTTAACAGCTAGATTCAGCAGTGCACATGCAATCCTTATTAGCTAATCAGTTTACCTCTACTTACTCTTATAATGCCACCTTTACTTGTGCTGATGTCAGCTGCTATTGTGTCTCCAAAAACACATTTGCCTGACATAATATACACATAACACACTTAGCTGATTTGGTGGCAATTGCAGAAACCACAAAAGGTAATATGTGAAGCAAAAAATAAGAAACCCCGGTCTACAAAACTGAGGCCTGAAAGAGTGGTGCATGGGGTAAGCCAAAACTTAAACATGGTGGCCTGTGCGCTCCTTTTCTTCTGCTCCAGTAAAGCTGTCCCCATACCTGAAGCATAAGCAGAGTCAAAGGGGATGTGACCAGAAACACAGCCCACATTTCAAGAAATGTTCCACAGGATGAGTGGTGTACAAGGTTTACATCAGCCAAACCGGTAGCTGCGTCAATTACTGTATAAGGTAGCATGTGCAAAATTTAAGAAACCTGGATGGTGGACACTTGGCCATGCATGTAAATAACTGTGGGTGTGAGGCATTATTTAAGAATCTTGGGATTCTCTGCAAAAATAAAGATGCGGCAGCAAGAGAGGCCCTGGAAGCAAATCACATCAATAAAATGGGAGGGAGGGGCATCAGCAACAAGTCTCTTTCGCTATATAATATGGAACTTTCTTTTCTAAATGCTAGGCTGAGAAAATATTTTTTTCGCTTTCAGTTTTTAATCATCTCTCATGAATGTAACGCATGCGCAACTCCTATGCTACACAAAGGTCTGTCCCATTAAATAAAATTTCAGTTGGCACTCCGTTTGTTTTTTTGTGTGTGCGCTCTACATTGTATGTGCATGTGTTTGTGCCCTTCGGGCTGTGATAGAGAAGTAACTCGCACACCAACAAATTCTGCTTGCCTGACATATTTAAAAGGGCCCTGAAACACTTTTTATCTAATCGCAAGATGGCCTCACTATTAAAAGACATTATCTCACGAATCTCATGCTACAAAAGTTTTTCAAATCTTTCAAGTATAAGTAGAGTTATTGCACCAACATGCAATCTCTTTCCATCTCTGCTAGTGCACTAGGGGAAGCCAAGGGGGAAAATCTCTGCCCAAAAGTTAAGTGTCTCGGCAGCGAAAGGCCTTGTTGCAGCCGCGGTAGATTACGCTATGTCACCATCTCAGAAGCCACGCGTAGCAGATGCAGCTATACGAAACTGTCATGCATAGACCAGCAGTGGAAAGATAAAATTATTTTTCGGCGTTTTTGAGAATGCAGTAATACATACATTTCATTTATTTAACTCAAAATGAGCAATTATGTATTAGTAGGAATGTTATTACGATCATGAAATCAGCCAATAGCTGTTGGCGGGTTCAGCTGCTTGCGATGAGCCTGCATGATGACATTGCAGAAGCGGTGTTTCCCCGTTTTCGACAAGAGATTGTAAATTCCATTCAGCATGCAGTGCAATAATATTTGGCTAACATGTTCACAGGAGCCTCATGTTGTACATTTGCCGTATTTTAGTATGTTCAAAAAGTGTTTCAGGGCACTTTTAAGTGACTGTGATATACTTCATTTAACAATCATGATGCCGCGACTGCTCAAATGAACTTGCATGCGGCCTTTCTTGACCCATTTTTATCCTGCTATCCTGAATTCTACGTCAAATGGTGCTTGCTGAAAAAACTAATAAAAAATACCGACGATTGCAATACTCCCTAATGTGAAATTTGAGCACTGCTTTATACGCGTTTTCATCTCGCGATGTATTGAGGCATCATACTGATCACCACACCGACTGGCAGAGCCGCGACACGCAGCGCTATATATGGACTGGCCACACATTGGCCGCTTCCAGGCCACTGCAGCTTATGCAACCATAATCTTTACTGGGAAGCGCTTGCTATAAAAGCTATGAGCAAAGACGAGCTTTCTGGTCTTTCTTTTCTTTTCCTCGCAAGGCCGGTCCCGCATATGCGAGCGCCATTTAGTGGTGCTTCAAGGTGGCTTCCTCCGCTTTCGCCCTTGCACTTTCTTCGCTCTTTCCTGTGCTCATTCGCTTGGTTATGCCAAGGGAGGATGAGGCATGCCGACGCTCATCGGAGGAACGGGCACCTAAAAGCAGTGCTCTATTTAATCTAAGCTGTGACCTTATCTAATCAACTATATCCCGTCTGATGAAGGCATATAGCAATGCGCTTCGCTACAACAGGTGCTTAAACAAGCTAAGTGAAAGAAAGTCTGCAAAATATTACGTTTATGCCCACCACAAGAATATCATGCAATTTTAACAAAAGCCCAGTGCTCTTTCCTGAAGAGCCACTCGCTGCACCACCTGCGATGTTCCACATGTAGCACCTGCAGTGTACAAAGAGTCAACAGTAGCAACGCGAACAGTTCGAGCATTCACGTGAAACACCAAGGGTGCAAAACTGCCCATGGAAATGTGCTGTGCAGGAAAGTGCTGGGCCCTCGGGGATCACATGGTCTGAGAAAGCAGGAATGTTGCTTCCCGGCAATGGGAGGGTGCGACGGGGGCAGCCCATTTGCTTGCACCATGGCCTCACACAATTTCACTTGCTTTTATCTCGGGTACTACGTAATAATCATTTTTAACATTACAGAACACCCGCACCAGCCTATCTTGTAGACGTCACAAAGTGAGGCGGGCAAATCCTTGCACGTGTTTGTAATATCTGCTGATCCCAGAGGCACTCATAAAATGCATGGGTAAGCTTATCCTGGTAATGCTATTGTGTTATCATTGCTCATCAGGACCTGCAAATTGAATTCTTGCAGTAGAGAACTCCCTGGATGGCATGATTTTCTTTGTACATAACCAAGAGGATGTGGTAAGGGGCCCTCAATGCCGTCACTGTAAGCAGATAAATGACAAAGCAACAGAACAATTATGCTTGCACACTGTAAGAAATCTTTTGCTTGAATAACACAAAGCTAACAAGACACAATTCAGTGATTTATTGTTGGCCCATTGACGGAAATTTGTACTTTCTCTAGGAGCAGGGCTGTGGCTAGCCGACAAGTGTTAACTGCACCAGGGCCAGTTAGTGATGTCCCTGACCTCATCTTTTCATCAACTTGACCAACTGATGAAACAACCCATGACGGGCCATGATTCCGAGATGATTTGCACAAAGAAATACCTTGCAAGAGTTCGTAGCAGCTTGATGCCATGCAACTTTTGCAGTGATCGAAAGCAGTGGCATCTTGAAACTGCACCTACGGCTTCTTGCGAGCCACATTGGTACAGCAGTTTCCTTTCTTTTTTTTGCGACATACAGTGCACATGATCAAGCTTTCAATACACAAAAGTTTACGAAATTCCCACTGCAGCACAAATGTGGTCAACAAATATTGCAGCTCCATGCACTCAAAACAAAATGCAGCTCCATGCACTCACTGAGAGAGGCTCAGGTTTTGTGCTACGTTATAACTACGGCACTGAGAGCACTGTTGACTGGCATTTTTGCTGCACCACCTGGACAGTGCAACAGGACCATGGAGGGCAAACCACAAACATGTTTTTGGTAGTGGATTAGACATATGCTGCTGTTCACACCTGGTCAACTTACAATCACAAGTATAGAATGTTGAACTTGTAAAGCAATACTTAACAGTCCAAGCATACAAGTAAGTTTTACAGTGAACCAGTGCCAAAAGCAAATTGAACATTGGAAGCCTTTCAATGTTTTCATATTATTAACAGTATTTTCACCATTATTATAAAACAATTTTAACATCATAACACTGATGTTAGCAAGTTTCCGTCATTAGATTAAATGTCATGATGCACAGTTTTATAAGTACCAGTGAAGCATCAAGAACGAATAAGCAACTCGTTTGCACATGCACTTGGCACTCTTCAGATTTACGCAGCCACGTATCAAGATGAAGGTCAGAAATGAGCATAATCTATAACAAGGGCAGAGTGAAACAAATTAATTTTTTTTGTCAGGGTAGAATGAACGCAGGAGAGGGTGTGGTGGCCACTACATATCAAATAATGCTGCAAACACGCATATACAGGCTTAATTCAATGAGAAGAAACCAGTGCAGCACCTGTATATAGTACCAAACAATACCCACCACCGAATGCCATGCATGAGCAAACTTCTGCTACGGTGAGCTGTTCAGTCAAAAAAGTCTCATTCCCTTGGTCATTGCAGCACACTCTACTATGAAACATGTTTTATATAGATTTCAGCTGAGATGAACATTTAATGTAGGTACAGTCAACCACAAAAGGTTACGGCCTACACGGATCTCAGAAAATGTTCTATTTCCGAGCAGCCTGCAGCAGTAGTCAGTAAAAGCGAACATCACAATGTTGTTCACATATACTGGGAGACGCTGTAAATGTGAATACTAGGCTACGCTGTGAGGCTGTGCATATATTCATCTTTTTCTGACTTCATGTTCTGTAAAATTAGTGGCCAAGTGTACATAGTCTGTGGGCTTTTATTAGGGACATATGGTTGCAGAGCTAAGAAAAGCAGCCATCCAACTGAAATTTGCAGGAAAATCTATTCCAGTAGAATTTTAGGTCCTGCATACAAGCGGATTCTCTATTGTTACTTCTCCGACAACAAAGTGTCTAGCAAAACACGTTGTTAGGCTAGTTGGTGCATTGCATTAAAAAAAAAAACCAGCGAAAAAAAACACACACACACACAGACACACAGAAAACATACAAGACGGCAAAGAGGCTGGTCCCCGTCTTTTTCTATGTTTGCTGCGTGCGTCATTCTTTGGCTGCTCTTTTCTTAAAACACAGTGTCCCCATCGTCTTCTTGGTTGTTATCCTGTGCCGAATGCACAGGCCCATCAAAAGAAACAGGACAAATTTGGTGTTCCAAGGGACGGCTTGATGCACTTTAGTATGGCACAAACTGACTAAACCCAGTTCATGGCAAGATCAATGATTCATCAATTTGAATCGGTTACCTCACTTATGGTCCACGACAACATGCTTAAAATTACTTCTGTCACAATAAAGGATGGCAATTACCCATCATGTTATAGAGGAATTAATGCTTCATACCATAATTACTGAATTGGCAAATGTCTATAGACAGTAGAAAAAAGAATGACAAGCAAATTGCATGTCCATACTTCGTATAACAAGTTTACAGCAATGTGGGTGATCGCAATTGTTCCCCCTGTGCAGGGCTTTCCTGCAGTGCACAAGCAACACTTTTGCTAGAAACCAAAGGAGAGGAAAAAATCTTGTTGCTTTGTACCTGACCTGTCGTTTGTATCTGACCTCTCTACACTATGAGGAAGTTACAAAGGAGCACTCCCTTGTTACCATTGAATCATGACACACTGAAGAATGGGACAAGCATAGGATGAGGTAGGTCTTCATGTACAGGAATAAAGACCAAGTGCTACAGCAATGAACATGTTAAAGTAGCAGCCTATTTCTTTATGTAAACTTTAAATATAATTCCTGGTGCACCATATCTAATTGATACTGAATTCAAGTTCAATGCAAAAAGAATTCTACTGTGTGCGCATTCCTTTTCTACTGAGAAGCTGTGGACCAAATTACTGGGTGTGTGTGGGTGACAAAAACGGACTAATTGCTGCAGGTGATGCATGAAGCTTGACCCAGTAACTTCCACTCAGACGTTTCCTTTTTCTGGTACATTTTTAATGATGGCTAGGCTACATCAGCTGTCATAGAAACGTGGCATTCGAACCTTTCTTGTTCTTGTTGCTGCTGTTGAAGGCAGTGAGATGGAGGCTTTGTACCTGCTAGGCATGCCTTTTACAGCATGGGATGTACCCAAAGTCTTTGTAGGTGGCATCTGTGATGTGCTACAGACAGAAGAGTCACTGTCACGGTGAGTGCTTGATGCCTCTGCCAGCATTTCCAGTGCACTGGACTCTCTACTTCGTACACACTGCAGTGGCTGCAGTATCTCCTTACTTGCAGTGTGGCCAAGGGGTAGCCCACTTAAGCTGCAAATGCCGGAGTGTCCTGAATGCAGCTCCATCTTAGTTGGTGTCACAACCATGGAAATAGCACGGCTGGCCGGCAGCACCATTTGGCAGAATGGGCTATTTGCTGCTTGCGTTGAGCACACAGCTTGTAGCTCGTTCAACGGCTGGAGACTCTTTTGTAGCTGGCTTGTTCGGACACCACCATCTGCCAAGCTAACAAACTTGCCTTCCTCCTTGAGCCGTTCTTCTGCTGTGCTGTTTGCCGAACATGCATCGAGTGTATGCTGGAGTTCACCCTCACCGGCAATACACAGAGCCAATTGTGTGGGTGTGTCTAAAGGCTTGCCTGTGCAATGAACCTTCTGCTGAAATTTGCTCATGGGTGATGACATTGGTGAAGAGCTGAAGCAGGGACTGCTTTGTGGGTCAGCTATGAGGGACTGTGACCAAAGTGAAGATGTCGGCATGAGGTCAACCTCACTTGAGTGACTTACTAGCTCACTCAATGGCACTGTATCATCAGGGGCTGGCGGTGGGCCAGGCAGAATGCAATGCTCACTTTGCAAGGATGGTTGGGATGGGCTGCCAGCTGGCCATGTAGTGGGTGCTACAAGGGTACGCTTGCGCTGTTGTCCTGCCAGGGGACGAGGCACTTTCAGGGGTGCGAAGCTGCTAAAGGCAGGTTTTTCGGTGACCTGCTTGGGGGGTCTCCCAACACGGCGTCCAGAACCACGCTTTGTGTGCATACCAGTTGCAACAAAGCTGGATTTCGAGCTTGAACAAATTACACTGTCCATGTTGGAGCTCCCAGAAGAGGATTGGTGGTGGAAATGAGATCGATATTGTCGGCCTTGACGACGACCAAGGGCAACTTGGCATGAGCTTTCAGGCAGTGGAGCCTGCGAACATCGACGTGCAGCAAGAGATGTAGCTGTAGCAGCTGTGACCTTAGATGCCATGCTTCCAGCTGGACCCATGTGTGGTGCACTAAGCACCCATTGCAGAAATGACCCAACTTCATCCAAGACACACCGATCCACCATCGACTGAGTAACGCCCTCAAGACGCTTTTTGAGGGCACACATGTGAAGCGAATCATCGGCTCCACCGACCACCACAAGGCCTGACACCGCCTTCATGTGCTCTCGGAAGTTCTCCAGCTCATCCATGCTGCACGACAGGGCATTCTGGCCGACCACAAACAGTGTAGGTGTGTGGCTATCCAGCAGCGGGTCATCCACGTCTCGGGATCCACTCAGCCCAACTAGCGGGAAACCGAAGCACACGACAGCGGCAACAGACTCCATCAATGAAACTTGACATGCAACAAGGCCGCCTATCATCCACCCAATTAAGATGATAGGCCTTGACGAAAAATGGCTCTTGAGCTCAAGGACCTTGGCCCGTGCAGCAGCCACCATGGCCTCCAGTACCTGGTTGAGGCTGGCGTTTGGCGGCGTAGTCGGCACAGGATCTACGGCCACCAGCTTGCCCAGCACGGATAGCTGAGAGGTCCAAAATTTGGAGCGGGGCAGACCAGCCGCCTGGGGTCGTGGGCCGCCTGGGCACACCACCAGCAGAGGAGAACAGGGCAGCCGTTTTGGCTTGTGCTGACTCAGGAAAGGCGCCACTGGGTCCCAAGGGCGTCGCAGCAGCATACCCACGGCATCGGGGCCGGTCGAGCGCCCGGGCGTTGCTTGCCGAGCCACCAGCTTGTCGATGAGCTGAGGGATCTGCGCCCTCAGGGCTTGCAAAGCGTCCATATAGGCTGCAACATAGGAGACAGTGGCTTTTTCCATCAACAGCTGATGCAGCCACTGAAGCAGTTTCAAGTCCCAGCTAAACAACCCCATGATGCGCCTCAGCCGACGAGCAGTCCGGTCCACGGCCAGTCGCCGCAGAACTGGCTCATTGGCATTGTTGTTGTAGGCTAGTCGTGCCAACCGGTCCGCGTGAAGGAGTCGCATAACATGGTTGAACGCTCGATGCTGAGAGCTGGTCCAGCCCAGCCTTTTCACATTTTCATCCCACATGGTTGCGTCTGCGTCCGGCCTGGATGAAACGGATGCGCTGCGCTCGCATTCGCTCATAAGGTTACGCGTCTTGCTGCCATCGTATGGAGGTGTGTCCACACCTTTCCAAGTTTCGACATTCACCACAACATTTTCGCGGATTCCTGTCTTGCTCTCAGAAAAAAATACATCCTTCATGAAGAGCAGCTTTGCTGGTTTTGCATGGTGCGAGTCCGGGTGGGCATTCCACGCCTTGGCGTAACTGTGGTCGACACTCACAATGTGCGGCTCCTTTTCTTGTCCCGAAAGCCGGTGCAGATACATTTCTGCGCTCGAAGCACGGCCATCGCCGTAGTGATAGTGGTGCGCTGCTGCGCACATATCTGGCATGTACGATCCAAAACGCGATTGTATCAAAAATAGCGAAGTTCTTGAAACTATCCGCAGCGTGTTCACTGTCGCCACGCAGTCACAAGACGGTGAAAAAAATACGTGATGCGCAAATAATGGTAACACAAGTCCTACAAAAGCCAAAAATGTGTAAGAACGGCAAGAACGTTACACAACCGTTCGGTTGGCGCATTTCTATAGAATAAGAACCAACAGAAGGCAAACTGTACCTTCCGCAGTGGTACGAAAATAAGCAGCGGCAGCGCATGGAATTTAGCGGGGCGGATGCCAGATGGCGTTGCAGCATATACATTAAGGCGGGCCATACATAAGGAAGCGGAAGCAGGCTCCGCAAAGTTCCAGCGTTCGCCACAGAAGGCGAAAAATAATAGAGTTTCATATTAGTATACCTAGAGGCAAATCTGGCGCTGCGATCGTTCAACCATCATGGGAATGATAAAATGATGGGAAGTACAGGCTTCGGATTGGCATTCTATTGACTGGCAAACTAGTCTACAAGTATTCTTTGGCAGTTTTGGTTTCGCTCCAAGCGCAATTGCTATAACCTGCAGTGGGACAGTGCAACGCAAAGCTCTCTGCCTTTGTTATGTTGCTCGGAGTGGCGATAGCGCGCTGGGCCAGCGACTGGGACGATGCTTATGTCCCGGTGTGGCGTCGAAGCCCTGACGAGAAAGCGACGGCATCGTAAACGTTGAAAGAACATGTTTTGAGCGTTTGGACCTTGGTTTGTTAAGTGTGTTAGGTTGGCACTGTAGCGTTACGTGCTTTATGAAACTTCAGAATAGGACAAAGAAGGCACTACTGATACAAGATATATACAGTTGTACTTCTAGTGGTTTGACAATCAAATTTTACTGAGAGCTTCATTATGCATTGCTCGTTTATGTGCTCATTCAAATGCGTGTTTTAGGACTTTGAGAACACAAACTTACTTGTGGTAGGAAAAGTTGCTGCTTCCTGGCTGTAGTCTACTGTAGCAAAATGGGTAAGTGCAAAGCCACGCCATAACGCTCCGGAAGCGGCACGTCAATATAAAATATATTACCAGCAAGTATGCGGCCTGTGGGGTGGGCAACACAGCAACAAAGAAGGTCAAGCGGAAAGTCAGAGAGGCTGAATTAATCTCATGGGTGGCGGCAATGGAAAAGAAACCTGCCATGAGTAACTACTTAAGAGGAAAAAACGAAATTAGGAAAAAAACCATTTATGATAACTCAAAGGGAAGCTCATTACTTTTCGAAGCGAGATCGGGATGCCTTAGAACACGCACCTATAAAGCGAGATATAAGAAGGAAGAAGAAGCATGTGCTTGCTGCGGTAAAGCTAGGGAAACGACGGAGCATATTTTATTAGAATGTGAAGACGTGTACCCAGCGGTCGATTTAGGCACCACTGGCCTCCTTGAAGCCCTTGGGTTCAGCGGGAGCAGTGGTAAAGCAAACAGGTCCGCAATAGACATCAGTAAGAGGCGATTGGAAGATTGGTGGAAGAAAAGTAGGGAAACGACAAAAGACGGAGACGTACAAAAGCACAGTTCGCAATAGGGGATCAGAAAATTTGGACGTGGTAGTTCATAGTGTTTTTTTTTTCTTCATTGGTTAACCTAGGTAGGATATTAGGCAGCATAGTAGCAAGAGCTTGGTGGCGCAAGCCACCGCCCCGTTCCAAAGGGGACTCTCATAACATCCATCCATCTATCCATACAAAGGGTATAGCCGCCATCTACTCATCCATCCATCCATTTATCGATTCAAATTGTACGGCGGTTACATTTGCGAACGGGGTGGTCGTTTACTTTGTGCAGCATCACGGAGGTTCGTCTTAATTAGCCAACAATATCATCTCAGCCAGTTTAAGCATCCAACATTCGATAGCCGCTACCAGAGGATCGTGTTTAAAGACTGAATTTTATCAGCTGCGGCGTTTCACTGGCGTAATGGGTACATACACGGCTTCTGTCGTCAGTGGTCTGCCGCGTCCAGCCGCGTAATGACGGGTTGCTTGTAAAAAACGTGCTAGCCAGCGTGAAAACTCGTCGCTGGAACCGAGCAGTCTGTCTGGAAACTACCCAAGAAAGCGGATTAACCTTGTAGCTTCTGGGTGTGTGCACCGGTGAGTCAAGAAACATTGCTTCGCATTTTCAACTTTCAATTTCTTCGGTTGCAAGGCAGGTAAAACAGATTGCTGTAATCATTTTTTCTTTTTTTTTTCAAAGTGGGAAATCATAACAACGTTATTGCCCTTCAAAGACAATTCAAACAAGGCTCTTGTTATTTTGCCACGTTGCTAAAATTCCTAACACGGAGTACAGTATAAAAAATAAATAGTTTTGGCTGTGTGTGCATGAATGATACACTGCGATAAATTCGCAGCAAATTAGAGCAAGTGTACTTCCGGTGATACAGTTGGATTAATATCATTTGATACATAATAAGATTACTGTGTTTATTACCTAGTAGCTGGCAAAAAATTTAATCGAGGCTTCACAAAGCACAGCCTGCACAAGGACACCATTGAAAGAAATGCACACTCAAAACAGTGTTGTGTGTGTGTGTTTTCTGTCATGGAGTGTTTTGTGCACTGTTCTTAGTCATACATGAATCACAAACTCGCCCACGCTTCCACCATAGTAACTGAGGCTTTCTTCTCTTGCCTGCAGCCTCCAAGATGCTGCTCATATTTGATCACCACTTTGGACTCTATTGTCTCTGGACGTACAAGTCACCAGTGAATGTGTCATCACAGAGGCAGAATCCTTGCAAGGTATGTTTCTGAACACTTCAACTAGAACTGTGATTTGTTCATTCATTGGACAAACTTTTGTTTCACCATTCCTTGCTTGCATGTTTGTCATGGTTTTATGATTTCTCTCTTCAGAAGGAGGGACAAAAGAGAGATTATTGGTTTGCAAGCTGCCCATGCCAAGCCATAAGAAGCTCAACGGACACCATAATGACAACAGGTCCTCTTGAACTACGTGCCTCACCATGAAATGTTTGCAAGTTTACCAGATAGAGGGCTGTGAGCCCTATCAGGAAAGCAACAGTCTACAGTTTTGTATCGTACCAAGCGGGAATGCTAGAATTTGACATACAAGCTTGCTTGATTTTAAGGGCATTTTATGACAATCGGAGAAGTAATAAGTTGAGTCCCAATTTGTTTCTTTTCTCGTCATGTAGCAAGCTCCTACTTGGTAATGCACAAATTCTGTCATTTGCTATTTGAAAGTCAGATTGACGGGCATTACCGACAAGTATCACATGCTCCTTCATAGCGTTAATTTGTTACATGAATCTGGAAAGAATTTTAAAGCCTTCAAAACTGCTCAGTGCAATTTTGAGGAAATGATGCTTCATGCTCATCGAAACTCTGGCAGTCACTCCTCACTTTATTATTCTATTTTTCATTTAAAGTATGCTCAGGGCCGTATGCCATTAAAGAGGGGAGTGGTTACAAAGCAGTAGAGTAAAACAAACAAACAAGAGCACTGAGTTTTGTTAATACAATGATTCTCCTGATTATACAACATTAGTTAATGTATTGCAAAAAAAGTTTGTTATCGGTGATGGCTACGATACTTCAGAGAAAGGTGGTTCCATTCCTGAGATGTACGGAGGAGGAAAGATTGAAAGGAAGACTTCGTGTAGCAAGAAACAATCCCTGCGTTACTGCGATGATCGATGCAGTTTGAAATGTACTTGAGGCCGTGGTATGAAGTCGTCATGAAGTGTGGTATGACGGAAAATTTTATGAAATAGCAAAACATGGCGACTAGCTAGGGGAATAAGTGCTGGTTAGCTTCATTAAGGTTATACTCGTAGTACAGTTATAATTAGGAAGAATGATACGAGCAGAGTTATTTTGTAGTAGTTCAAGAAGTAGTAAGCCTAACGCGACTTGGATCCCATATTGCAGATGCATATTCAAGTTTTAAGCATATTAGCATTTTGTAAAGTGTAGTTTTAAAGTAGACAGCGCTTTGGAAAAGTTGCACTATAAGTACCCGAGCAGGTGAATTGCATTGTTAATGACATACTCTATATTGGCCCAATTTAATTTATTTGTAATGTGTACACCAATATATTTATAGGACATGATGAAATCTAAGGGAGCATTGTTAAGATGGTAAGTGATAGGGTTAGCATTAGATCTGGATATTGCATTTTTCATTTGCAAAAATCAGTAACTAGGCTAACCCTGCTCCGTAAGAAATGGCTAGAACAGGTAACTTCACACAACTGGCCTACTCCACACTTCTCAAACATGACGAACCAATAAAATAAATTTTTCTTTCTCTTCAAACCGCAGATGACATACCTGAGGACAGTGTGCTTGTTTTCAAAAAGTTTTTGAAATATACTCGAAGTTTATATATACTCGAAGCCTCAGCGTGGGAACTTATCTTCGTTACGGCCCTCACAAATATGTTTGATTGTTGAAACGTTGGCTGCAGGCTGAGGCTTCCCTTGCTCACCTCTGTTACTCAACTGAAGTGTTCATCTCCTTGCAACTTTTTTGCATTGTTTGAACACGCAAACCGAGATGTTTTTTCAACATGAAACTGTAAATTGCATTTTACAAGGATCCGTGAGCATTAATACGGCATACTTATATGTTTATTTAGTGTCCTGTTTACACACAATATTGACAGAGGTCCTTGTAAGCACTGTCGTCTCCATAACGTTCCTCGCCTTCCTAAGAGTACTCCACTGGTGACAAAGCCTTTACTGCTGCAGCTGAACATCAGCTGAACGGCAGTAGAAATATCAAGAACACATAATATGTGATCTAAAATTTAGCATAACGTTTTTTCCCTTTAGACATCGCGCCTATCGCCAATATGTTATGAAAACAATGTGACATTGCAGCTCGAGCTTACCTTACTGACAGTACATCTTTACCGAGAACTTACGTTTCTTTTTTTAATGTAGCTGAAATCGTCGAATGCAGACAACATACGTATAGTATGAAACACGTCTAACAGCACTGTACGGAACACAAGTACGAGTGTAGCCGAGCACAATATCGTTGTTGCTTTAGCGGCACGCCGAGCACGATGAGATTTCTCCCCATTTCAGCTTTCGATTCCGTTAAATAGATTACTATCTGTGTTTCTGTATGTTGTAAACTCAGTAACTGACAGCATTAGCTCCACCTGACCTGTACGAAAATTTTGATGATGTACTGCTTCATTCACGATGGTCAATGAACAATGTAAGCTTACTTGTCTGACGTGTTTTTTTGCCAGTTGAGGCCATTCGGTCACCTGGCGATATAATAAAGGTATCGATAGTCAGTATTGCACACACGAACACCGCTCCGAAAGCGGTAGCAAAACATCCAAAACTAGCGAGCGAGCCGCACAACGAACCCCACCAGCCGCTACCGTAGCAACCATATCATAGAATAAAGAACAAACTTAGAGAAGGGAAACTGCACCTTCCGCCGTGGTTCGAAAATAAGCAGCGGCAGCGCATGGAACTTACTTTGGCGGACGCCAGATGACGTTGCTCAATCCGGAAGCGGAAGTGCACATTTTTTTTTTAGAGCAAAATTCAATATGGCCGTTTTTTGCCGGTCGCGTACGCTGGTACGCGCCGTGCTTGCCCTGCAGGCTATGCGGCATGCCTCAATGCCTTCGCTGCCGCGTAGGTGGTGCGTTTTAATTGCCAGGAGCCTCTACTGACGCCCATACAAACAAGCCACAAGTGAGTGAACAGAACGCGCGACTTTATTGGCAGAAGACAAGCAGTGTACATTCTCGTGCAATAGCAGAAATAAAATTTGCATGTCGAGATACGATGGAATCATTGACGCGAGCTCGTAAACGGCTCACCGTCGTCGTCGCACGTGGTGGTCAGGTCAGGTTAACGAGCAACAACCAGCAGCGGAAACATATTGGACAGAGTGTGCCACTTGTTTGCAGCGACAGTCGCCGTTAAAAATGCCCAAATTGCATTGCGAAGCAATCGGGAGACGCAGGCATCTGCTGCCGCAGCCTACACAGCGACATGGGCTACCCCAGATTTTAGCCGTTCACTCCTTTCCAACCTGCACGTTTCTTTTCTTTCGGGGGCCGCTAATGTGTGGCTCACACTTGGTGTCTCACATTGTCTCACTATGGACAAGTAGCTTTCGTGGGCATCGCCTCCATCAGCTACTTTTGCGGGCCTTTCCAACCATCTGGCTATCAACTTCATACGCATCGGACTATGTAAGCACGTATGCTGGTCTCCGTTCATGCCTAATCGCGGCCAAGAAAGGCCAGAGGCACAATATGCCCATTGCTGCAGCAGGAAAGCGCGAACGGGGAGCACGAATCACGGTGCACGAAAATTGGGAGTCTATGTCACTGTGCAGGCTGCAGGAGCGAATGCTTACTTCGAGAGACTGCTTCCCAGTGCAACCGACCAGGCCGCAATATTCTAAAAACATAACACTGCGACCATAACCAAGTGACATAACAGCAAAATTAAACCGCAATCAGTCACCGCATTATACATTGGCGACGAACCATATGGCAACAGTGAGCATTCACATACACGGATCTCTTAGGGTACATTGAGCTGCCTACCTACAGGCGTAGTGCCTGCCTTCGTCGCATGTGGTGGTCTACTAACGAGCAACAACCAGCAGCAGAAACAGATTGGACAGAGTGTCCCACCTGTTTGCGGCGACAGTCGCTGTTAAAGATGAGCAACTTGCAGTGCAAAGCAATCGGGTGACGCAGGCATCTGCTGCCGCAGCCTACACAGCGACATGGACTACCCATCATTTTAGCATTGACTCCTTTCCAGCCTGCATGTTTCTTTTCTTTTGGAGGCCGCTAATGTGTGGCTCACACTTGGTGTCCCACATTGTCTCAATATGGACAAGTCGCTTTCGTGGGCATCACCTTCATCAGCCACTTTTGCGGGCCTTTCCACCCAACTTCATACATGTCCGACCATGTAAGCACTTATGCTGGTCTCCGTTCATGCCTAATCGCGGCTGAGAAAGGCCAGAGGCACAATTTGCCCATGGCTGCAGCAGGAAAGGGTGAACGGGGAGCACGAATCACGGTGTGCGTAAATTGGGAGTCTATGTCGCTGTGCAGACTGCAGGATCAAATGCTTACTACGAGAGGCTGCTTCCCAGTGCAACCGACCAGGCCGCAATATTCGAAAAACATAAAACTGCGACCGTAACCAAGTGACATAACAGCAAAATTAAACAGCAATCAGTCACCGCATGAGGTTCAGACAATACATTATACATTGGCTACGAACCATCTTACGGCATAATGCTTGCCTTTGTCACATGTGGTGGTCTGGTAACGAGCGACAACCTGCGGTACAAACAGATTGGACAGAGTCTCGCACCTGTTTGAACCAACAGTTGCCGTTGAAGATGAGCAACTTCCATTGCGAAGCAATCAGGTGACGCAGGCATCTGCTGCCGCAACCAACACAGCGACATGGACTACCCGGCATTTTAGCGTTAACTCCTTTCCAACCTGCACATTTATTTTCTTTCGGGGGCTGCTATGTGTGGCTCACACTTTGTGTCCCACTTTGTCGCAATGTGGACAAGTCGCTTTTGTGGGCATCACCTTCGGCAGCCATTCTTGTGGGCCTTTCCACCCATACGGCTATCAACTTCATACACTTCGAACCATGTAAGCACATATGCTGGTCTCCGTTTTGAGCAAATCATGGCTGAGGTAGGCCACAAGCACAATTTGCCCATGGCTGCAGCAGGCCAGAACGAACGGGGCGCACCAGTTACGGTGTGTGTATACTGGGAGTCTATGTCGCTTTGCGGACTGCAGGAGCAAATGCTTACCTCTAGGGACTGCTTACCAATGCAACTGACCAGGCCCCCACATCTGAGAAACGTAACACAGTTACCACAACCAAGTGTGGCAGCAAAACCAGATTCTGCAATCAATCACTTCACTGTAGCTTGCACAAAGACCCAGGCTATCAAGGAAGAGGAGCAATCATCAACGAGACTAGAAATATGGAAAATGAGAAAGCTTGCATTCAAGAGAGAAGCCACTCTGCTCTGCAAGCATTGAAGGCTAAAAACGCCAAGAAAAGTAAAATGGTGCATAGCACATGTGCATAGGTTAATGCAAGACGCATGCCGATGCTGCATCAGCTATTTCAGGAGAGGAATTGCGCATGACAACATACACTAGAAGATACTGCTACAGATATGTTAGGCTGCTAGACAGTGACTGGTATTAAGTATCAGCGAAGAATCGGTTGACCTTTATATTTGGATGAGGATGAATGACCTCTAACAAAAATGGGCAATGAGAAAGCTTGCATTTATAGAAGAAAAATTACACTTGGCACAAACGGAATTAACATTGCTAGGAAGCTGATTAAGGGCAAACTGATGGAACTCAATCTTTTGGCCAGCGTCGTCCGTGCTTGGTCAGATGTTGCAGGTGCATCTGAAGACGAAGAATTTCTAGAAAGTCCTTTTTGAGTTACCTGGATGACTCAGCCAAATGTCCGTGCTGGTGGAATGGTGGCTGAAGCTCTTTTCAGTCTTGACACAGTCCTCTGCAGACTTGATATCTCATTCATATTCTTCTGCATGTGCTTCTTTGTTCTTGGTGTAAAAGCCTTGCAAATTCGGCTCCAGCTCCTTCCTGTTGGCGCATATAGGAGCTCCTGTGATGACCAAGATGTGCTTGGCATAGACTCTGTTGGGGCAAAACTGTGACACATGAGATACAGCACAGATTAGCCAAATTTATGTGTGTTTTATATGTTCGAACCAATTATACTGAACCATAAATATGAACAAACATTCATATCTGCTGCAAACAGCAAGCCAATACAGCATATATCAAACATATTTATTTCTGAACCATGTGTTTACCTTGTAGTAGTAGCCAATGTCCACACAATGATCTTGTTGTAGCAGGCAGCAGCTTCTGTTTAGTGCGTGGAATGTGTTGCTTTATACTGGTGCCGTCCTCATTACTGCATGTCTGGAACAGAAATTTTGACTGAATCAGAAATTGAAAAAGCAAAGTTTTAAAATGCAAAAAGGTGCGACATATATGTTGCAATGATTTGCGACTACAGAACACATGCAAATGTACACTGTCTGTTCTAGGGTGCTTAAGCAGCATGTTAAATAAATATTGCTATCGTCCATAAAATTGGTGTCTGCCTAACTACAATGCATGTCAACAGCGCAAGTACTATTAAGATCACAAATGAGAACATTTGTGGGTTCATTTATACACTAGAAGTGATCACACTGCTAGTTCCACAAGCAAATGCATGAAAGTCATGAAGCTATTAGAACTGATGCATTATTTTTCTGCACGAACGTGATGCACCGCTTCACTACTGCAAAAATAAATGCCCTACGGTAAACCAACCTGAACAGCAAGAACATTTGGAACCAACAAGTACGAAATATGGGTGAATTATCATGCTTGCAACTGTTTAATACATTAAATTCTGTACTTTCACTTCATTTTACCAAAGGATTATTCGGTTTTGTGGACGAAAGACGTTGCCGGCCGACTCGAAAAAAAAGTTTAATATGTATATTGATAAGGCTACTCAGTCACCTACAACCACGGCTACAATAACATGAAAAATGAGACGCGCGTTCCGATATCGCTCTTTCTTTCCTGGTTGTGTGTGTAAACCAAACGACAGCCTCGCAAGTAAAGGTTTATTTAGGAAACAGCAACTGAGATCCTTACTGCCCATATGTAATGCAGGATCTAGTTCGTTAACTTGTGCCCGCCTGGAAGGTAATGAGACGGATATTATATAACGATTCAAGCAGCGGTGTTAAACGACTCACCGTTATTGCCGTTGCCAGCCGCAGCAAAATCCAGCTCCCGTTTCGATGCAGACCTGTTCCGAATGGCTCACGACCGAAACCCAACTGCCGGGCTTACATGTCCGCTTGCAAACACGTAACTTCACCCCAAGTTAAATAACGCGAGACATCGAAGCGCTAGAAACTAGTTTTAGAAACAAAGAAGCAACCAGTCTTGAGTGTACGAACGAATGAATCCGTGCCGCCGTGCACTCGGAAATACCGGTAAAAATTTTAAATCCAGGCCAGAGGTCACGTGAAAGATCGATGATGCTGAACGCTATTTGCGTTTATAATGGCGAAGAAACAATAAACTTACTACCAAAGAGTACAATATCTAATTAGCAATGATAATTTTGCCCTGTTTTTATGTAAAAGAAAATGCTTCGGTAATTGTAAGAGAAAGTTTGTAATAGCGTCCTCGATCACCTTGCCCCGGGGTTGCCCCGAAACCAGAATGGTGCGCTTTGCCCCGCCGTGGTGCCGCACTGCGGAGGGTCAACATCGAGGACAAAACTGCACCCTGTGCAGGGTGCTTGCATGCAGCGCCACATTGCCCCTGGCGCGCAAAACGTGCGCGCGCATATTTTATTGTTTGCAGATGCTGAGCATCTGCGGCAAGCGCTCGAACCTTGTCAAACTGCGTGCTCCGACATACCTGGTTGCAAGCAAACACCAATGGATATTATAATTAATCCTGACGACCCGTTCAATGAACCTGTCCACTTTCGGCCGCTCTTCACCACACTGTTTTTGGACGAGGTCGAGCACTTGTCGTCTTCGCTGTCAGACGAAGAATGCTCATCGATTGCGGCAACTAGCAGCGCTTCCTTTCTCATTGCCGACAAATCCACTAGCTAACTCCGTTGCAACGTACCGCAGCTATCGGGCCAGAGCGTCCGCGGTTCTGCAGTCGGCAGTACGCGCGCACGTCGCGCGTCCCGCAGTGCTTGCTGGGATTGCACTCCGGCGCACCGCCGATTTTCTCGGTGCGAGACGGGGCAACGGAAAACCGCTCCAACAGGGTGCGCTTCCGGTGATCGAGGATGGTCAGTGCGCACCGGTGCGGTTGTTCGAGGATGAAAGTGCGCACCAAGGCGCCCCGGTGCGCACCGGTGCGGGTGATCGAGGACGCTATAAGATAAAATTGCGCTTATTACGACGCCTCTACCGGGATATGTTGGAACTAACGAACGCATCCCGAAGTGATGCTACTACGTCGGCTTTGTTAGCAGCGGCGCGCGGTCGATTTTTTCGCCCTCTGTGGCCATTTGTTGAACTTGAGAGTGTGCATATTGCTCACTACGTAATGATGATGATAATAATACTTTCAGCGCCATCTCTAGGTCGCATGCTTTAGTTCGCAACGCCACCGCTACTCTTATTTTCGTTGCACTGTGGAAGGTAAAGTTTCTCTTCCCTAAGTTTGTATAGGTGTTCTGCTGAGTTCCCTTCTATAATGTTGGTTTTTATGTGTACTCCTACGGACTGTTGGTGTTGTCGCTTATTCGATGCACAAAAGTGACGTGATGAGACAACTTCTATCAATTTTAGTTCCCTATTCTATGGTTCTCATGCTTTAGCATGCAGTACAAGATCTGACGTTGTTGGATGCAGCAGCAGAAACAAGCGTGTCTGTGTGTTTTAACATACATGCCATGAACACTTCAGAAACGTGAGTTCATTGCATTATTATGCTCGTTTGGTTAGTTTGTGTTTCGCGAGTCGCGCTGAAGTGCCTAAAAGCGAAACTTCCCAGGCCAAAAGCTACCCCTCCAATTTATTTGGTAATTTTCGATTTTTGCCGCACATCGTATACAGAACGCTTCACATTGCGTTTTTCCCGTATAAGAAACCCGGCGAACGCATCATTCGCGATGACAAAATTAATTCTCTTGTGTTTAAACCATTTAAGCTTTACCTCTTTGTCTGATTGCCGCATGTTTGCGGTCTCTGACGACGTTATTTTCGTTGAAGCCGCGCCTCTGCAACGTACGGTAGGTAATAGGTCTGCATCTTCGTTACTGGTATTCGCAAGACAGCATTGCATGAGAAGAGCATCTACAATTTGGATTGCTGAATAGCTTCGTCGCGCGATCGCTCGATGTTCGGTGTGCTCAACTTCCTTGTGAAATCTTACGTGTGGCGTGGCCGGGAGACCAATAACAGTGGGGATCACCAGGCACGTTACTGCGGCCTGCCATAAAACACGAATGTATTGTTGCTGAAATCATTGAAGGTAATTGTCAAAGTAAGCGATAGCTTATACGGACCGAAAATAAAGCTGTTTCCATCCATATACGGACCGCGGAAATCAAATGCAGGCACTGGCAATTGCAATACTGCTGACGCCGATAAAGGTCTTTGATGATAGGGGCGCAAATTATCGTCTAGAAGTTTTGGTAGATGGTGATGGTGACCGTATCCTCTGTAACGGGTTTGCACATTCTGAGCGACCAGGCCAAAGATCCCTATAAAATTACTAGAAATAGGTAAATACGCTAACACCCGTTAAAAAATAAAATACTAAAAAATAAACATAAAATCGGTGGTAACACTCCATTTCTTAGGCACACTATTAACAATAACCGTGGTGCACCAGTACCGTGTTGCCACCAGTCCTCCAGGCATCTCTTTGTGTCTTCAACCAGTCCTGACTCGTCCCCACTGTTGTAGTGACGTCCAAGTAGTTACCTATTTGATGCCATCGATGCTGAGGGTTCGTGCTATAATTATCTGAAAAGGAATAGCTGAAGTATTCGTACTTGGCTTGACGTAGTTCTTTGTTCAAGTTATTGCAATATTTTTTATATTACGAAAATTTCACAGGATCCTTGGATTTAATGAATTGCGCATATAGTTTCGTTCCTTTTCTACTTTTTTCAATAAGGCCGTCGTTAATCCACGGTTTCCTCGATTTTAGTTTGCGGCAGCATTTTAAAGGAAAGCAGTTTTGATATATGTGTTTTAACTCAGTCATTAGTGCATCATATGCAACATCTGCATCAGATAGTGACAATATATGGAAGAAGTTGGCTGTACATATTTCATTACGAAAGGTGTCGAGGGATTTTGAATCAATGCAGCGATAATAAGACGCGGTGATTTAGATGCATGTTTAGGGTTGGTATTATCAATAAAGGCAAATACTGGAAAATGATCACTGATGTCAGTTATCAAAGTTCGGGAAGTTATAGTGCTTTTATCATCGTTAGTGATAATTAAATCTAAAGTAGATGAAGTGGAACAAGTTACGCGCATTGGTACAGTAATTACATTCACAAGAGCGTAAGAATCAAATAAGCAAATCCTGTCTGCTCTGGTGACACGGTTCGCATATCAATATTCATATCACCGGAAAGGTGTAGCACATGCTCATTTATAGACACATAATAAAAAAGGGCTTCTAACGATGAGAAAAAATTTTCAAGTTTTCCGTCTGGAGGGCAGTAGACAACACAAAAGATATTTTTGTCACTCTGAACGGTTAACACTTCACAGTTCGGAGTGCAGAACGTGAATTTCTCAATTATTGTTGCAGGAAGCGAATGCACAATTTGCAGAGATACACCGCCACTTCTTCGAGTTTGCCTGTTACTAGCCAAGTGAGCAAATTGTCTAGTACAAAATATGTTGAATCATCGTGGTACCAGGTTTCAGTAAACATTATTGCATGGAACGAACAATTAAGGGAAGTAAACAGGCTATGTATTTCATCAGCCTTGTTGCACACAGAACGACCATTCATATGAAAAACAGCAACGCTATTTTCACAGTAAACATTATCTAGATCTACGTTAGAAGGAAGTTCGAGGCAGCTCATAGGGGCATCTATGTTTTTAGCTCATTTTATTCAAATCGTTCGAGCTAGTGATCCCTAGTCTGGCACTGTTTTGAGATTTGCGGGCATAAATGTGCCTATCATGCACCCAAACAAACTTCCAGTTCGTTTCACCTTTCTTGGCAATGGCCTGCGCAAGGAGGCACTTCCTTTCAGGACACAGGTGCTCATTGACGTAAATGGGCACAGATTCAGAAAACACAGTTCACTAGCCATTAGTCCCTTTCATCTTCCTTTTTCCAGCACTGCATTTTGTTTCGTTTGGAGTGCAAACTGGACAATAATGTTCTTTTCAGTTTGGCTTCCTGGTACTGAAACCTGGTGGCACACATCAATATCAGACGGTGATATGGGTTCCCCAATACAGTCACCATGCTTCACCATGATTTCCGTCACCTTTTCATTAGCATTCACTGGAATTCCTTTTATTTCTATATTGGCGTTTCGCGAATATTGTTGGCAATCCACGATTCGATGCTCGTTCGATTTCATTTGACTTTCTATCTGATCTCAACGTGGCGTTAGGTTGTCATTTTCACTCTGCAAGCGTTTATTTTCTTCTATAATTGCTTTCAGATTGGTTACCATATCATCAAATTTGTCATAAGTAAACTTGAGATTAGCTTTTATTTCTCTGAGTTCACCTCGAAAATCTCGTTCCAGAGACTCTCAAATTCTTGAGGTCGGTCCTGATTTCTCTCTTCAGGTCCTCAAGGGCACTTACCAATTCTTTACTTATTTTTTGCCATGATGACCAACAGTAAGTTACAACAAACATTGGTATGCTATCCTATGGCAGCAGTTATTATGTACAGGATTAGAAAAAGGTAAAATAACAGTAAAGGTTCATCGACGGCCGGCAGCAAATTGTACGCTGCAGCTCGTGGCAAGAACGTCTCTTCCTTCCCAACGGTTCTCTGGCTTATAATCCCTTCAGTCAGTCAGGGTCACATCATTTTCAGCCAGTCGTTGAGCCTGTGCATATGTCGGCATTTTTATCCAATTGTAGGGCCGGTGCAAGTGGCCTCAGGTTCGGCCAAGGCGGACACTCCTTTGGCTCTACCCTCCTATGGCCTCATCCATCCAGCGTTGCCTCCTCACCTGGTCATCCTTGAACAACCTTCTAGCGCTGCAAAGCAGCTTTTCTTGGTACTAAAGCCCACACCACACGTACGCTTGTAGACGCGTGCAAGCTCGCGCCTGTGTGCCCACGCATGCACAGACAGTGCAGCACGGCTTGTACATGTCGAAACTCGGTGCGATCTTGGTGAAAAGCTCCTCTCTGTTATCATGTGCTTGGGCTGCCTTGCGTTGGCATGCCAGGCTATGCAACTACGGCGCGGTACACTCAACTCTCAGTGAACCAGATTTATATAATGCATGAGAGTGCTTAATATTTCCTTTTTGCGCTGGGTCTAAAAATATAACAATCATCTTTATAGGTATCGAAGCATTTTGAAATACTGTCATTAACAAAGTACAAAGTGGCATCTTCCAAGGCGTCTATGAGTGAGCCCAGTTGCTCGCACTGTGGCGAGTCTTTGTGGATGCAAACCACCATTCCCCGTGAAGCGCGGCAGGTGTAAGGCGCATAGACGCGAACTTGCGTGCCTGCAAGCGTACGTGTGGTCTGGGCTTAAGGTCAACTACCTCGAAACGTGCTGACCGCCACGTACACTTTCGGGAAGCATCACGTCTGGCGGGTCCGGTAGCATGGTCGATGTGCATCGGCGCACCATAATTGGAATGCGTCGGTGAGTGGTTGCGCTCGGAGAACTGTACCGATGCTGATTAATGGTCCATATCTAAAAGCTCCTCCAACCCGGAAGTTCGGAATGGCCTGTGAACTCAATTCATTGGCCACATGGAACACTGATGACGCTTATAGTGCACTGGAAACGAGCTTTGTGTGCCGAATTCCTGGATCCTATGCACTGGAGAATGTACGTCAAACAAACGAAACAACATAGTGCTGCCCCACGTGCAAGCGCAGGCTCTTGACCCCTGACGTGCCAGGCTCTTACTATGTCAAACTCAACCCTGTGTTTTTTTTTTGTCAGTTTTGATAAAGCAAATCCAACTATATTCCTAAACAGCTTTCCACATCTCCTCCGACAAGGCCAGAATGATGTTGCCGTTGCAAAATAATCGGAAGAAAATTAAACAATTAATGAAAACCATCATTATCACCATACACAAGCAATGTTTTGAAGCTGCGAGGATGACTTCCAGCCCATAATAAGCTACATACCTTGTTATTCAAAGGAAGGAGGGTAATACGTTGGGTTACTGAAACAGGCGGCTCAAAATAACTAGTGCTTCAAAACACCTTAGGCAACCTCACTTCACAAAGAGTCTGTTCGTACTCTTATCACAGTGGATACTTATCGCCTCCACTGGTACTACAGAACAACTGCATCAACTCTGCAGATACCTACTCAATTGCACCAATTTCGCTATCACTATTCACAATGCATACTTGCATCTCATGCAGGCATTTCCTAACGCTTACTCATGTTTCTTCTCTTTTTCCAAACAGGACACACCTTCAATGAACAACAAAATTAAACTTGTGTAACTTACACATTCCCAAGAACCTTTAAAGAAACCGTGTCTGCTATTAACTGCTGCCACACACGCTTAATATAAAACTCAGAACGCTGCCGCCATCAACACACACAAGCGACCGAGTCACATTCTGGTTTCTTCCGTCTGCACAGGACACCCACTAAAGGAGCTACCACCGCTTCTCTATGCAGATGATGCACTTACTAAAAATCAACGTGCTTAACCTGAGAAGAAAACTTCAAAAACACTTCTAAAAAAAGGTTGGCTAATACACATGCATTTTACTATAGACTTTTAGCAAAATGACCTTGATGTTTCAAGTTACTCAAAAAATGAAAGCCGAACTACTCATTAACGATCACTTGGTGAAACTAAAGCTCAACTCTAAATGCATCTTTCAAACGTCAGCGCTTCTCAAATGAAAACATTAACAAGCCTCATAACTTGCCAATGAAAGAAACTCTAGTCTCAAATCGTGAAATTCTCAAGTGCTCAAGAAATAAGCAAAACAAAACTATTGTTTCTTCAGAACCCATCTTTTTGTCGGTCGCTCCGGTAATCTCACAAAAGCTACTCTTGAGCCTGACTCGAGGGGGTCGCAGTTAGGAAACATTTCTGTCTTCATTGATGGCTGGCAGCAAATCGTACGCTGCGGCTTGTGGCAAGAAGAATGCCTCTCCCTTTCTGATGGTTCTCTGGCTTATAACCCCTTCAGTTTCACGGGGTCACATCATTTTCAGCCAATTGTTGAGCCCATGCAGGTGTCATTTTAATCCAATCGGTGAGCTCGTACAGGTGTCATTTTTATCCAATCGTAGGGCCCGTGCAAGGGGGGTCATGTTCGGCCTATGGAAACTCCCTGGGCTCTACCCTCCGATGGCCGCATCTGTCCGGCATTGCATCCTCACCTGGTTGTCCTTGAACGACCTTCCAGTGCTGCAAACCAGCTTGTCTCGGGACTAAGGGCAACTACTTCGAAACGTGTCGACCTCCATGTACACTTTCGGGAAGCGTCACACGGGGAGATGTGTAGACAAAATCTCCACACATGACAAATGAGGGTGAGATAGCCAGCCTGTCTGGCGGGTTCGGTAGCATGGTCTACGTGCACAGGTGCACCATAATTGGAATGTGTCGGCAAGTGGTTGCGCTCGGAGAACTTGACCAATGCTGATTAATAGTCTGTATCTAACTCCACGAAATTAAGTTTGTTGGTTCTTGATCTTGCTCCCAAGTGCCATGAGCTGAAATGCAGCGCTCTGAATGAACCAAGCAAATGTGTTCTGAACATTCGGTTTCACGTGTGGAAGTGACTGGTTGAATGTACCATTTGTTTTCACCAAAGTGGACTGAATAACCCTACACCGGCAGTAATACATTGTTTCACTAGGTGTTTGCAAATGCAGAAATAACAGTCACCGTGATTAGTGACTGCTATGTCAAACAATAATGTGAAGTCAGCAAGTGTGGATGTTGTAGCTTTGAAAAGCGCACTGCAGAATTAATAATGTGAAATAGAAGTGTCAAAGGGGGCCCGTGCTCTTAGATTCAATCACAAGATATGGTAAACAGTCGTCATTCTTTTTTTATAACCCTTGTGCAGGGTGCCAGAAGTGGCTGCATACCCTGCCGCATGGAACACTACAGCCCCTTTGGAGAAACTGCCTCTGGACTCCAACTTTGCTTGGCTGCTGTGTGCACTGCTCGCAGCCACCGCATGGGTTATCTACATCACATTCTACAATGCCCGTGTTTTGGGCTTCCTGCTCACCAAAATCCTCAACCGTTTTGTGGGGAAAGCATATCTCAAAATTGGTAATTTCTCTTCACTCTGGGTTTCGTATTGTTACCACAAAAAGAAAATGTGACAATATCCTAACAATATCAAAACCAAAGGCTGTCACGCTGTGTGGTCATTCCCTGTGATAAATCAGCACTGGTAGGAAAATGTGGCTCAATCTCTATTGCATATATTGAGGGTTGTTTGTTTTTGGGTTTTATATTTTTTTTTGAACCGGGGTAAAGATCGGATGCTGTTTTTCAAGCTGATAATCTGGGAGAAATTGGGTTTTTTGTGAAACCATTCCAATATACGGGTTCTTTCGGGTTAAATGTACAGATGTACTAAGTAACACATTCATTTTATTTTATCGGAAGGTATTGTGGGCTTCTTAACTCTAATGCGTTAAAATTGGTGTTTGTTTCAAGCTGGTAATCAGGGAGGAGGGGACATCACAGTTTTCTTGCAAATACTCTCCGAAATTTGGCGTTCGTTTGAAAATAAATCAGTAATGATGACAGTAAAGAGCATTAATAACTTCTAAGAAATGAAACATTTTATTCATGAAAAGCTGGTCATCAATTTTTAAACACCCTTGTTTACATACATTATCATCTGCACGTGCAACATGTCGGTCTCCATTCAAGACCTGTCCGGTTGTTGAACGTGTCTTAGCTGGGAGAAAGTTCTCTCGACATCACAGCCTCCATCAGCTGGGCACAATAATGTCAATGCAGCATTTGCCAGCCTGGTATAGCGAGCGGTGAAGTCATGATAATACTCAATGGCTTTGACAGCCATGTTCGTGGGGCTTGCTTCCAGCAAGTACTGGTTGAACTCGTCGTGAAGTGAATCTACATCGTCGGTTACGGACATGAACAGAGGTCAGTAGTCAACAAGTGACTGCCCCAACAGATGCTTCTGAAATGGATCCAGGATGGCTCTCAACTTCCATAAAGCTGGTTTTCATCTTTGTCTGAGACGTTACGTTCAACAGTGCAGGGCCATTTTGTGGCGAGTTTCGTGCAGAACTCTACACATGTTTTTACTAATGTGGCGCTACTCTTGGGTAACATAGACAAAACAGCACTGGCCTGATTACTTTTACCAATCATCGCTGAAAACTCGCTGACAGTCTGCTGCAGCTAGACGTTTACCAGGTGATCAAAGCTGGCCATCAGAAGCTTTCTGCCTTCAAGTGTTTTCTGGGCGTCTAAAAGGCGGCCGAGGGTCTCTCTTATCAGGATTGCCTTCGCAAGAACAACTTTTTCAGCAAGTATCACTCGAACAGCTTCCACTTTGTTGCTATCGTGCGAGCTTTCAGCAAGTTCCGTTAACAAGCTCCACATTTCTATGACAACCATGAGCACTTTGTAGAAGCTTTGCCATCTATTCAGGACAACAGAAGGTGGCTTCTTAACATCGGTCCAAAGAGGCTACTAGAAGCACAAATTTCGGTGTACTTTTGGTAGAGCTTGTTAGCATGCTTAAGTAACACTCCAAACTTGATCACTGCGGTTCGAACTGTTGACATGCATGGTAAAGAAATGGAATGGTCAACACTTACATGAATGAGGTGTGCTAAATGTTTCACATGCAAGATTTGGATCCCTTCAGCTTTACAGATTTCTCGTACCATTTTTTGCATGTATTCCGCTGAGTCTATGGCTACAGCCACAGCGTCTTTCCACGCCTTACCTACAGTCAGGAGAGGCTTGCTGACTACGTTGGCCACCTTGTAGCTGTTTGAAGCATTTACTCTGTCGATGTTGACCAAAACAACCTACTTCACGGTATTTTGGTTATAGTAGCACAGCAGAGTGTTGAGGGTAGGCACTCCAGTGATGTCTGGGGATTCGTCGATGATGACACTCACTTTCACATATTGCATATCATTGCGCAATTCCACCATGTCATTGTGAAAAGCTTCTTTTGGGTATTTCGGCTGAAGTCTTTGTCCTGTTGGCGTGGTCTTCGTGGCCTTGCAGTATTTGCGTTTGAAATTGAAGTCCCCCAGAGGTCTGTCCGCCTGGTGCATGCTGATTTTACTATACGCTAGGGCACGGACGAAGTCATGGATTACGCTGGCTGCTTCATTCTCTTTCGCATGTTGTCTACAGAACATATCAAAGAGCATCTGCTGAGATGTTCCCACCTTCTCAGCTTCCTGGGTCGACATCTTGAGCTTCTTATGACGAGATGACGCTAGATGCTCACGAATTCGGTCGTAGGGCTTCTTTGCTGGATCAGTGACCATCTCCATGTTCCAATATTTGCACACTAACGTGCCGCTGCCTTCACTGTCTTTTGTTGCGATCTGGAGAACTTCATGCTCTTTACACCAGTCATACAGTGTCTTTCGTTTTCTTCGCATCCCCACGCTGAATTTTTCCATGCCGTGTACTGGAGCCTTATGTTTGCGACAGTGACTTTGTGCTCACCAATCGCCCCTGGTAATGGTATGTGATGATGGCGATCATGCGTCTCATTGGTTAGAGTTTGCACTTAAACGAATCAGATGCACGATTCACTTTATTGGCAGTTCCTTCTCTCCAGGTGGCTGGTGAGTTCTTTGTTAGCAGTGCTTCGCATTTGTCGAGAAAACCTGTAGGAACACCCAAGAGACCAACCTCCTATCGCCTGCTGGTCACATTCTCTCATTTGTCTTCCTGTCTCCCCCCACCCCTCACTAAAACATGACCCTCTCTTGAAGCCCTTCAAATTGGAACAATGCCACCATTCGTGGAATCTTGCGGTTCCTGTGAAAACAGAATTTTGAGTGCAATGGCTTTTGTCCCTTCTTGTGGGCAGTCGAAAGGGGATATCGCAAGCTACACGAAGCACGAGGGATGCGGAACACTACATGGCTCTCAACAAGGCCTACTGACAAGCACTTCTAACTCACCGTGATGGAGGCTGGCTGAAGAAAAGTGATAATAGGCACTGGGGCCCTCGCTTGTAAAAATCCCGTGCACTAAACATCTGCGTAGCTCAATCCCTCCCCCACCGACTCGTCACCTGTTCCAGGGTGTCTACCAACCGGGAAAACCGGGAATTCTCAGGGATTTTGAGTAGTCTGGAAAAAGTCAGGGAAAACTCAGGGAATTGGGGCCTCTATCAGGGAAAATTAGCGGCAATTTTATTGAAAGGGTCGAAAGTCGCGGTAATGCTGGCTCGAGCAACAGACAGGAATCGTAATGAATCGTCTTTGACGCGCTGTCGTCGGCTGGAGGAGTTGCCAGTGTGCAGTCAACGACCGACTGTCCGGATTCCCGATAATTTGGACGGCTTCGCGGCACCGCCAGTAACCCATAGAGTCAACGTATCAGAACGTGTGAAATTTCGGACGCAAGAACTCTTCGCCGTCCGATTATCTGGACGTTTTGCCGTGACCGCTGGTCCGAAACGGCAATAATCAAAGGCACCACTGCTGCCGTTTTGATGACTTCGCCACCTCGAACCGGCACTCTCGCACGCAGATCCGCTGGCAGCCGTTGCCACCACTGCGGCAACGCTAGGCCTAGCTGCTTCGACGTTCGCTATGAAGCTTCTTGCCGTTGGGTGCCGAGTTCATTATTCACCAAATAAGCTGCTGTCAGCAATGGCACGGACTCTGCATTTGTGGTCCTCGCGATTGGCTTAGGAACTTAGAAAACACAGTGCGTTGCATAATGTCGGTTCCCGAAAGTCAGCTTCGCCTCCGTACAGGAATGTTACATGGTGAAGCATACGCAAAAGTATTGCAGTGAAGCATAACAAGCGTGGGAAGGGGCTATTGCCACGGAACACAGTATGCATTCCTTAATTATGCACACGTGCACCCGGTATTTCCTGTCACAGTACGAGCGCCGATATTCCTAATATGTGTACCGACAGGCCTTTAGAGCGTTTTCGAATGTGCCTGTCGCGGTTTGAGCCCCTAAGGGCAGTAAATGACACGCATTTATTTTTTTCCAACTGGCCGATTTTTCGAAGGTTTTCCCGACCCCTAGGGAGTTCTAAAAATCGGTCGTGGACTGTGCAACTGACCAAGATGCTTCAAATGGTCCTTGGGGCGAACAAGTGGCAGGAGGATAACAAGAACAGAAATGATGTACGCATTGAGGAATAAACGGGAAAGGAAGCGTGCTGCTACCGCTTTGAAGAAGCTTGAGCTCAAAAAAAAAAATTTTGGCTGTTGCCGAGATGCAGGTGTCCCTCATCCAAACCAAAATAAACTCTTTAAAGCAGTGAAACACAACATTCAGGCGTCGTGCGCGGGCTGAGAGTATGTCAGGGCAGTTGAGGTTGACTTACGAGCGGTTGAGAGAGAATATCAATTGTGACAGAGTTCGGGCCTCATACCACTGAGCTTGCTATCAGTTGATAGAAATAACTCATATTCGTATATATTTGCTTCTATGTGCATCTCCTTTTTATTTTTATTTGTGAATGTCCGACTTCATTTGCAATTTTTTTCGAAGACACTTTATTTGCTGTGGATTTTACTAACCCCTGTCTTCTATTCTCTTTTTAAATAACATAACCACTGCTCCTTAGTATTCAAATTGGATTAAGTCGCCTTTTTATTTTTTTCATGTGCTTACTAGAGAGTGACAGCATCAGGCGATATGGTTTCAGCCCATCTTGAAATAAAACATAGTTCTGCATCACTCAGGGAAATGTGCAAAAGCACTCAGGGAAAGCCTGGAAAACTCAGGGAATTTGGAAATGTAAACTCGGTAGACACCCTGTGTTCCTTTCGCATGAAAGCTATGGAAGCAGGTGCACATACCCAAGACTAATTTGTAGTAGGTGAAGCGCTGTTGGCCTTTTTTTTTTCGTCCTAAACTTGTTACTTCCTGACTGGCAGCCATGTGCTCACAGTGTGGTCAGCCTCAAACATGATGGCCCCTTTCCTTTGCAAGCCTTCCTTGCATGGAATGCATGTACGAACTCACTGCGGCCTGTCGAGAAAGTGGCGATAAAAATGTGCATCACCAGAAAGCAATATCTACTCTCCAAGCAGCAGGGTGAGAATGCACCCGCTTGTTTATATAAATTATATTGCCCGGGGCGCCTGGAGAGAATGGTGGACTGTCAGCGCACGATTGTGCAGATTGCTACTGGGAAGGTCCATTCGGGCACAAATCGGGTACCTGAAAACGAACAACCCTATACATGTTGCATGCATGTAGTTCAATTCGCTTATTGATGTGCGCATTGGGGATGGAAGTGCTGTACTAAGTGCCCCATACCGCACCAAACCGTCGAGCTGTGCCAGTCAACTAAATTGAGCAGGATGTGTGGCATCCCCTGGCAACCACATAGCCATAATTGTACGTTGGTGTGTTTTTGGGCATTGTCGTACTCCGCCATATTGTCAGCCATGATCGGCCCCAGAAGGCTGCTACAGCCTCTGATTGTTTCAAAATGCTGCCATTACAGAATGTGACATCATAGCAGAATTCGACGATGTCCAGAATGGCACTCCTGGGGCTCCAAGGCAATTAGTTTCAGATGTTGCATCTGGAGTGTGGGTGTTTAGGGGTGCATTGTAACTTGGCTATAGGGAAATGAAGAATGCATTGTGCATGTTTATAATTCTTGCCCATTTGCATACTATGCAGATCAGGTAAAAATGATTTGAACTGCCTATCATATTATGGTGTAGCTGTGAAGAAAAACTGCACTAGACCTCTTCGATTTTCGGAGTTCTGGCAGTCAGCTAATTGTGGTCCTGATAGGAACACATGTGAGCTGGGATCCCAAGAAAATCCGAAGCTGCTCGAAGTTTACAAAATTGAATGCCAGGACAGCTGGTCACGGAATAACCATAAACATGCTACCAGCGTGGCAGCGGCCAGCGAGGCCGGAGCGTGTTCAGCAAACCTCGCTATAACGAACTTCTCTATAACGAAATTCTCAATATAACAAAGTATGTAACTTTTTATAATCTCTTGTCCATAGACCACCGTGTATTTAGAACTTCAATATAACGAAGTGTGTTTGTATGCAACTTCAGTATAATGAAATTTCACTGCCGCCACAAAGGAATGCCGAGAAAATGAATGGAAACCTTCACCGACGCGGATGGTCAGAGGATTGAATTACAAGCGGCTGCTTGCAAATGCATTTCTCAAATCGCGCGCAGCAGGACAAGAGCGAAGGCCAAAGTGGAGTCACATTGTGTTCCGTATAAAGTCCAAGCGAGATAAGATCCTATTGCACCCCACGTACTGTGTGCTTTAGGTGTGAGTGAAAGTGCCACGGTGAGGCAAGATAGATGGCGGCTTCATGAGTACCGTTTTCTTGCGCGAGCAAAGGGAAATAGGGGAGGGAGGGCGAGCTCGCGGTAACGTGATCCAAGCACACACGTTGGGGCGGACTTGGGGTAAGTTGGTAGTCACATTCGAGGATATGATCACTGTCATGAGATTTTGCACGACTTGGCAGAGGATGCACACCGGGCACCTCACTTTGCACAACGCAGCAAACGGTCTCCGATACGTGTGATCGTGTGATGTGAAGATGCAAAATCAAGTGACATATCCCCGAAAGTGATCGCTCAAGGATGCCTGCTTGTAGCGATACGTCGCCCACAGGTGACACTGATGATTTGGCGTTTTGTCATTATTTGACAAGACACAAAAAAGCAGGATATCGGGTACGTCTTATATGCATAAAATTTTGTGCTGACCTGCTTGGGTTTCGATTTCAGAAAGTTTGTTTTGGCTGATGGGGCTTCTCTTGTGCCCCTGTGCCGAAGGAGCTGGAGATGCAGCTGGTGCATGAAAATGCATGTCACCTATGACCAGCAAAAAGTTTCAACCGAAAAACATTGTTGCCCGTGATTACGAGAGCAATAAGCTAATGTACCTGTGGCCATTAATCAACTTGTGTTCTTTTAACATCAACGGCCTAATTAGAACTGCCACCTAAACATACGACGAAAAGATGGAGTGAATACTGGCTAGCTGCGACGCCTTCGCTAACTGCAGAAAAAGGAGATATCACCCTATAAATGCAAGAGGTTTGAAAAGTGATACCACGAGAGAAAGATGAACTGAAAAAGCATCACTGTGTGTGTCAGTGAGCATCTACAACTTGTGCGGAACATGATGCTGATAGCATGCACATATGAGAGCGCGTGGTGCTGTTCACAGCCGGAAAGAAACCTTCACGGCACACACACTCTCTCACTGTATTTCTGAAGGTGACCGTAGCTGGTTGGCTGAGCAAGGCAACAGTACTGGAGTGCCCGTGTTGCTATTTGCCAAGTCCACACAGAGATGAGGACGAGCGCTCATCACCTCTTTTTGTCGTCTGCTAGCCAGAAAACTTCCAGAGAGCAGCTAGACCAAAATTGTCCTGGCAGTTTCTGGTAGACCCCAGGTAGCCAGAGCCGTCCAGCCCAAGTAAAGCTAATGCGTGAAGGAAATGCATAGAGCGGTAGGCGGAGCAACCTGAGAAAAACGAATGTACTTTGGCTGGAACTGGCAGCCTGTGGGTAGCCAAAACTGGAAAATCAAAGACGCCCAGTGTCACTTGAGCGAATAAGTTGTACTATGTATAATGCCTGTTCTGCGTGTAGCTCTTACTGATACATTGGTGCTCGCTTGTATGCCCGTTCGGTAAATCCATGTCAATTACTGGCAAGCATCATGCATGTATGTGCTAAATCTATTTCACCCGCACACCATCCCTAGTCACTGATTTGACTTAAGGCATGGCGACAAACCACCTGCTTCTCTCGTGAAACTTCTCGACCACAAATCTCAAGTTGCAACAATGATTGTCACTCATATCTGGATTCTGCATTTACTCCATTTTCTGTATGACTGCATGATGCCAGATCAGACTTTGCCCACTGCAGAACACAAGCCAGGAATATAAGCTTTTGGTTTTAGTCATGGTTTTAGTCAGCTTCAGTGGCCAAATGACAGTCATAAAAAAGCTTGAGAAAATGCAAATGCCAGAAACTGCAAGTGCAGCAATGATGTTCACATAGTGACTTCTGCGATCGAGCCTCAAGAATTCAATTAACCATTGTTCTGTATCTAAAATAACTGTCGCCGTTGTAGTACATTGAGTCAATTGAGCCCGTGGTGAGGTTGCGAATAAATTGAAGCTTGTCTAAAAAATTAATCTTCCACTGTATAACCTATGATAGCAGGTGTGTATGCAGGTTGAAACGCCAGTGATCTTTCTTTGTAGTTCCTCGTAATAAAATGTCGGTGTTTTTTTTCCTTCAAGTGAACTGGAAAACATGCAGTCGTCAAGTAACTTTACATCTATTTTTCGATGTGTTAATACCGCCTGTCCGAGTAAAGTGTCGCCAAGAATGAAAAATAGCAGACAGCGCTGCACGAACAGCACTCACTCTACATTGATGGGCATTGTTCATGCTCATCATGGATGTTTTGTTAATTGTGCACATATAATTATTTAGGTTTAGTTAGATTTTATTAACCTACTTTATCGATATGGTGTCAATGTAGAAGTTGTGAAAGATGCTGAGAAATGACCAATAACGACTTTAAAGCAAACTGTAGGTTTTGCGAGATTTCTTTTTAATGGCAACAAAAAGCTCTGCAAAATCAAACAATAAAAAATAAAAAAAATTGTTAATATGCTGTTGCTACGTGTTTGTGCACCCGGGGCTGCAGTAGTCTCAAGCTTGAACCTATTCATATGGGCCTAGTTAATCCCACTGCGAACATGTGGCCACACTCTCTCCTGTCATCATTTAGTTATTTTGACATAGCAGTTCTGCAGAAACCCGCAAGGTGGAGAGAAGTAATGAATAAAGGGAAAATCAGACATCCACCCGTTCGCAGCAATTGCTACAAAGGAAACCCATACGGGTTCCTTGAAAGAAAAGCCTCATAGTTGTAGAAAAATTCGTCCTGGTCCGGGACTCGAACCCGGGACTGCCCCGGAAAGGCGGTGGTCCCGGGTTCGAGTCCCGGACCAGGACGAATTTTTCTACAACTATGAGGCTTTTCTTTCGAGGAACCCGTATGGATTTCCTCTGTAGCAATTGCTGCGAACGGGTGGATGTCTGATTTTCCCTTTATTCATTTAGTTATTTTTGTCACATATTTTTGGTGCGTAAGATGTGCAATTGACTGGAGCACAAGGTTTACAAGTGAGACCACTCATATTGCTGGTAGAGGGGCGGGTTGTCACGAGATATTTTACAGCAAAACTGTTAAACCTCTAGTTGGTTTAGATTTTTCGTGGCATGCTCAACAACAACAACAACAAAAAAAAATGACAGCTGGAAAAGGAGTTTGTCTTTGAGTTTCCACGTAACAGAATGGTGTTTTCTCGTATGTTCAAATTACAATCCGATGCTATAATGTATGTAGGTTGTGGGTAAGTCATACTTTACTAATTTTGTGACACAGTTTACTTTAAGAAATTCAATTACGTTCAATAATGCACTTATGCCAGGCGGAGGGCCTACAAGAATGAGGATGTATGCTTCACTTCTGCACAGGTGCGTGTCGAATGTGTGCACACAATATATCTGTCCTTGATGCATGGATGCTCTGCCCATTGTAACTGTTGCGCAGTGTGTGCTGTGACCGTAATCGACATTATGGTGATCACAGTCCAACAACAGTACCACCACGGCAGCTGGAAAAGTGGTTTGTGTTTGAGTTTCCGTGTAATGGAATTACGTTTGTCATATAGTCGAGTTGCAGTTCGGTGCAGTCATGTCTGTAGATTGTGTGTAAGTCATACTTTACAAATTTTCTGACACATATCACTTTGAGAGAGTCAATTATCTCGATAATGCACTTGCTCTAGGTGGATGGCCTACAAGAATGAGGATGGACCGCAAACGGCAGTTGGAAAACGGCTTTGTCTTGTACTTTGCATGTAACAGAATTATGTTTCATCGTATATACATATTACACTCCGAAGCTATCACGTCTGCACATTTTGTGTAAGTCTTACCTTATGCATTTTCTGACGCAATTTACTTGTAAACATTAATTTAGTTCAATAAGACACTTGCGCATGGCAGATGGCTTAGAGGAATGATTACAACGAAGGTGCAATGGACACAGCAAGGCGACACGGGACAACCACGTAGGCGCACTAACAACTGAGTGTTTTATTTCTTGACACAGGACTAAATAGTTGGTGCCAAGGATCAAAACAACAAGAAAAAACAGTGCTCTTATCTGCATCGCACAATGAAAACACGATACAAAACAGCTTCTAAGTGCCGCTCCCAAGATACGCCAGTTCCTTTTTCGATAGAGAAACTGAGGGTTCACTGATGCAAGCATCACCACGTTTCTTGATCACAAGCGCTTCCAATATCTCCTGCTTGTCACTGCGGCGACGAGGAGACTATAGAACACGTACTTTGCCACTGTCCTCGATACCGCGCGCACTGGCTGTCACTAGCGACCACATTGGCACGCCTTGGCGACAGGTGACTTTCAGAACAGTCAATCTCGAAATGCCGACATAAACTGTCGTACTGAAAGTCGGTTAAGGCTTTTTGACCTTTTTACGTGGCAGTGGCCTATTAGAAAGACTGTAATGATCCCATTCCATCCCTTCTCATTCTTTGTTTCACGCTTTTATTTTTGTCACGCTCTTCTTTCTGACTTTGCTTCCCCTTTCCCTTCTCCTAGTGCAGGGTAGCAAACCAGAGGTTAACTCTGGTTAACCTCCCTACCTTTCTCTCATTTGCATCTCTCTCTCTGCTCTGTTCAAAACACAGGTTCTATTAAAATCAGGAATACGCTTGTGAGCCTTACAATGAGCACCAATGTGATCGGAGAGCTGGTTTTCCATCTTATATCGATGCTCATACAATCTGTCATTTAGGCATCTGCCCGTTTGGCCGACATATGATGAACTACACGACAAAGGAACCGAATAAACTACTTTCTTTACACATCCGACATGCTTCTTCCCATGTTTTTTTGCGCACGCTTGTTTATTTTCCCGATGTCGTGCATTCACTCTGGTACACATCAAATGAAGACGTTTCGGAACGGAAACTAAAACCCGAACACCAGCTCATTTTACTACTTTTTCAGATTGTGAGCTATGCCGTGAACATATGGGATGACAGCACACCTAGTTCCAGAAGGGCCTGCTCGACCCTGGTCTACAATGTTAGGTTCCTTGAGCTGCCTGAGAATTTTTTCTGCAACAGAGATGATCACATGGTGTGGATAATGTGCCCCTTTGAGGCGGCTGACCTGATAATGAAAACTGCTTTGCAGCCGATGCACACATGGCTTGTTAAGTGCGTTGGTTAGACATGATTGAACGATGCCTCTTTTTAATACTTTTGAGTGAGCTGAATTGAAGGATAGGATGGGTTTGCTAGCCCTTGGCTTGAACTGCGAGCACACGAGACAAGATTAGAAAGTGATTTCCAGATCTAAAAATCTTAAACAGTTATCGGCCAGAAGCTCGTGAGTCAGGGTTAGAGGATGCAAGGCTGTTTTAAACTCTGACAGTACTAATGATGACTGGGTCTCCAATTCTGGACTGTCACAATCGTAAGAACACTAAAAAATCATCCACAAATCTAAAGATCTGCGTCATATTTGTCCCAAATGAGCACTGCTGTAACAGGTTGTTTTTTGAAGCTAAAAAAATGTCGCCCAAAACAGGGACTATACACGAACCTATACACACACCCTCTTTCTGTAGAAAGATGTCATCAATCCATTTTATGTGCGTAGACTTCAGGTATAAGGACAACAGTTCCAAAAAGGAACCTACTGCTACGCCAGAGGCGTTCTGGAAAGCAACTGCTCCAAATTTATCAATACATTCAGTGACGCATTCCATCAATTCATTTTGTGGTATCGAGTAATTCAAGTCTTTTACGTCAACAGAAAAGGTGGATAGCATTTTGTTTTCATTCTGTGCGAGATATTTTACGTGTTCAGAGTTGTTCACGTGAAACGGGTCGTCAACGGGTAGTCTACTCAAATTTAGCTGGAGAAACAAGGAGACCTGTTTTTGCCATGACCCGTTTTCTGAGGCTATGACCCGGAAGGGGCAAATAGATTTATGGGTTTTTGCCGGGAAGAATACATCAAGGCTGAACTTTTTTTCCGATTCTATTGCAGTCATCAGTTTTGTTAAATTCAGGTTCTTACAAAGCTTCTTGGCGTTGCTTTTTACTTTTGCAAGAGACACTTTCCTGCAATTCTTAAAAACCCCTTGAGGGCTTCTGAAGCTTTTGATTCAAACAATCCTTTCGGCAATACAACGAAGCCACCTTCCTTATCCGAAGTTAAAAGAGACAGATTGTCCTTTCAAATAACGAACTGTTTTAGCTACTGGAATCTTTTGAACACATGTCTTGCAGCATGCCAGCAAATCCATGCCTTCTGAAGTGCATCTTTGCTGTTCTTCCATTGTGGCTCGCCTGTAAACTTGCGAAGTGCATTCCAGATTTTAGTAGAACCTGTGTTTTGAACAGAGCAGATGATCAACTGACAAGGGAGATATTGGAAGCGCTTGAGATCAAGAAGTGTGGTGATGCTTATATCAGTGAACCCTCAGTTTCTGTGTCGACAAAGGAACTGGTAGATCTTGGGAGTGGCACTTAGAAGCTGTTCTGTATCGTGTTTTCGTGGTGCGATGCAGATGACGGCACTGCTTTTCTTGTTGTTTTGATCCTTGGCACTAACTATTTATTCCTGTGCCAAGAAATAAAACGCTCAGTTGTTGGTGCGCCTACGTGGTAGTCCCGTGTCGCCTTCCTTTGTCCATTGACTTATTTGGCGCCTTTGTTGTAATCATGTATAACCAACTTGCCCGCCAGCACGTGCTTAGAGGAATGGGGATGTGTGTGTGTGTGTGTGCGTGATGTACGTCGCTTGTGGTGGTGCTCATGTAACATTGTCTTACATCAGGTGGGATGGTGGTCTTGTCTAACATCTGCACCAGCTTTGCTGTACATCCATTTTCACAGGTTGACATGGAGGTGGATCTAAAAAAAAAGTTTGTGGGCTCTTCTTTTTGTAAAGCACACAAAACCTACATTACTGTAAACGCTCTTATTGGTCATTTCATGACATCCATCCAAACTTTTACATTGACACATTATCAGTAAAGTTAGTAGAACTTGGCTGATTAAAACTGAATGTAATTTTTTTCCTCTTTTGTACAAAAAACGCCTAGGAAGGGTGTGAACAGCAACACCAACATAGAGTGAATGTGGTTCTTGTAAAGCCCTACATTATTTAAAATTTTTGGCTATGTTTAGCTGGCACAGACAATATTTAACTTAATACTGTTCTCCAAAGTCAAGTACCTTTTCTTAATCTGCCTGTATTTCACTCATATTGAGTTTTATCAAGCTGCTCCTAAATGGGCAGTTCCTGCTCTGAAATCACAAATTTGTGGGTTGCTCCAAAACACTTCCATCCCTGTTGTATGCCCCTCCTGGGTGAGGGCAACACTTTTGGGCTGCTAAAAGGTAAAACTAGTAGTTGCACTTTTGACAACATAGAGGGGACAGAGAAAGAGCCACTGGCTGAGGCTGCTGTGGTTTCTAATATGTCCCCCAACATAATAGTACCGTGGCGTAGTTGCGCAGGGTTTTTTGCCTAGCTCAATGGAAAGCCTTCTCAGCTGGCCACACATTATTTATTTATTTATTTTATATATTAAGGGACCCACAGCGCCAAGGCGTTACAGTGGGGGGGGGGGGGGGCGGTGCACAATAAAAAGTACATATTACACCTCTGCTCCTGGACAAAGTTATAAGTGCTAAGAAAAAAAGGGCAAAGCCCTCATCAATGCACATCTACAATCTACAACATCAAAAAGAAAGCATCATTTGATTCAATCCTCACAACATCACTCGCCAGTCTATTCCATTCCCCATTGGTTTTAGGAAAGAAAGACACTCTAAACAATTCAGTTTTCGTCGTGAATTCATGGACCTTAAAATCATGGTCAACACAGTTATATCTATAAAAAAACTCTTGCACATACTTTTCGCGATCTACCCGAACTGCCGAATAATAGCATGAAAAAACTTCAGGCTCAACTTCTTCCGGCGCGTGTGGAGCAGTTCCCAGTTGAGTGCTTCTGTCGTACGCGATGCACTATACCAAGCCCCGCGTGTGCCAGATACGAAACGAGAGGCAATGTTCTGCACCCGCTCCAACTTATCTTTATTTCTACCAGTAGGTGGGTCCCAGACCATACAATGTGTATTCCAGAATCGAGTTGACATAAGTCTTGTAAAAAATGTCCCTATATGACTGTGGAAAAGGGTTTGCATTTCGGCGAAGAAATCCCAAGGTTTTGCATGCTTTAGCAGCGACATAATTGACATGATGGCACCAATTCAATTCAGGAGTAAAATAAACACCTAAATATTTAAATTCGAATACCTGTTCCAACACTACATTCCTAATAATATATGGTTGCACGTCTTGGTTTTTCTTTCTTGTAAATTTCATATGAACAGTTTTAGACAAATTCAAATTTATATTCCATTTGACGCACCACTCTGAGATTCTGTTCGTCTTCCTGAAACATTTCAACATCACAGTCACAAGTGACTACTTTATAGAGAACGCAGTCATCCGCAAATAACTGCATTTGAGACACTATTCCGTCACTAATGTCATTTACGTACAGCAATAACAATAGCAGCCCCAACACGGAGCCTTGCGGAACACCGGACACAATTTGCACCCTCTGAGATTCAGTACGATTCACAACCACAAAGTGCTGACGTAAACATACGTAATCCTTTACCCATGATATCACTTCAGGACTAATATTGTAAAAGGCCATTTTTTAAATTAGTAAACAATGCATCACGGTTTCAAATGCCTTTTTGAAATCCAAAAACACACAGTCCACACTAAGACGCCTATCCAGTGCCCCTGCCAGGTTGTGCACAAATTCAGTCAACTGTGTAGTACAAGAGAGGTCCCTTCGAAAACCATGCTGATGAGGATTAAACAATGAATGTGCGTTCATATATGCTACTATATTAGTATACAAAATATGTTCAAGTGTCTTGCACTCAACTGAAGTTAGTGATACTGGTCTATAATTTGACACGGTGTCACGAGGACCAGATTTGTGAATTGGCATAATGCTTGCAATTTTCCAGTCATCTGGAAGGCAGGATTAGTCAAGTGATTTTTCGAAGATAATCTTCCAGTACAGTGCAACCGACTGAGCACAAAGTTTATAAAATTTGTTTGGCAAGTCATCAGGACACCCAGCCTTAGCAATCCTCAGATTCTGCATCAGAGACTCTATACCATTGATGCCAATAACATCATCCATAACATTCATCACTGGCAGAAAGTTCAAGGTATTCGTATCATCATGTCCAATTGCACGGCTGAAAAGAGAGCTAAAATACGTGTCAAAGAACTCAGCTTTTCCTACGTCATCATCAATAAAGCTGTTACCAGACACAAGAGGTGGTTTAGTTACAGTGTCTTTTCTCTTTACATGTTTCCAGAATTCCTTTGGATTATCCTTTAATTTTGACTCCATTGAAATTCCAAATGAATGCTTTGCAGCTTATATTATTTATAACTAGAGCAGCACTTGTCCACTTCCCACCAATGCCGGTGTATAATTGCTATCGCGGTCATCTATCACTGTTTCCAGCACATGTCTTGAGCGCGCCTACATCTTCAGTACAGATCGGAAAATTCTAATGAAAAAATTTTCACCCCCTTTTTTTCTGCATTACCACTGTATGATTGGACACTTGGACCAGTAAGGTTTCCGTTGCACTAGAATATATGGGTAGCATAAAAATTGGTTGTCGCTTTGTTTAAGTCACATAGCCAAATTAGTTCCACAATGACCATTGCCGCGCATGAGCAATATTTTCAGCTTGTACTGGCAGGCCATGTTGTGTGAAATATATGTCACGTAATATGAAACACGATAGTGGCTGCTTTTCAGTGCTTGGATTTGTGAGCACATGTGCAAGACCTCGTTACAAAATGTTTAATGTATTTATACACAACTTCGTATATGTGCAGAACAAAAGAATAGTCGAAAAGCTGAAATGCCTTCATGGCATTGTTCAAGCGCGCACAAGAACGAAATATTCTGAAGGTGATGAAGAGATTGAGGAGCTGCTCATTGAATCAGACATGCTTGGCGGGTTTTGGTCTGGCAGCGTCGATAAGAATGGTGTTGTTGACTTTTAGAATATACTTCCATATACAGTGTAATAAAGAACTTGTTCACAATGAAATTCTTGCTTACCTACTGTTCACTGGTTACAGATAAGATAAAAAAAAAAACTTTTTTTAAAGTCTAAGTTTGTCCAATATGTAGCAGGAGTGTTAGGAAAAACATTTTGTTTTGAGCCCATATTGGCCCTGCGAACTATAGTTCAGAAAGTATGTTAATCTTTGTTTGACCTAAAGCTGTCGGGAACGCCATCTGACAGCAAGAGATGGAGTGCTGGCATATTTATTGCCAGTTATCTTTTATGTCGAATATTGCTTTTTGAGGATGAATCAACTACTAGAGAATGGTTATCTTTATGAAAGCAGTATTAGAGAGCTGCCATTTTTGTAATCGTGGTTTGTAAATTCTGTGGTCATGAAGAGATATTTTCATTTTGAAATGATTATTTCCTTTTTGTTGCAGGATCTGTGTCTCTCTCGGTGCTCTCGGGGAAGCTGATGTTCCGAGATGTCGCATATGTCACCCCAGATTACACCATACGCGCTCAGGATGGCTGGGTGATTTTTCGCTGGTGGATTCCATATGTCAGAAAGGAATTTCCTCGCAGTACGTACAGTTGCCTGCATACTTTCATTTTCTTTCTTTCTCACTCCTTTTAAGTTGTGTGAAAAGATTGCAGATGCTCTTTACAGATTATTCATCTCCCTGTCTCCAAGAGGGTCCCTGCTCTAGAAGTCATCTAACTTGTCATGTTTTTTTCTAATGTGTGTGCTAACACCACTTTGGGACCTTATGTATCTTGCCATGGTTGGTGTATATAATATCTGTTTGCCAACACTGCTGTGCTGTTGTAAGTAGGGTTGTGCGAATACTCTAATATCACCGAATTGAATTGTATAGTGAACATTCGAATAATTCAACACATGCATCGAATGTCTACTATTTGATCTATCAAATGTTTGATGTATTCGATTTGGAGACCCTAGCAGTGCCACCTGCGTGCGTCGCAGAGCCCTTCATGCTTGTTGTTGTGCAAGTGAGCGTTTCACCAGTTTCACTTTGTTTTTGGTGCAAAAGGAGGGCTGAGTGAGCTGCTGATGGGGTGCCCCGGCTTATGCGGTAGTGCTCCACGATGTAGGCTCGATGTGGGGATCACACACAACAGTGCTGTGTCGGCTGGGGCTGCTTCTGTTGCTACAAGGTTTGTCTGAGTCTACAGGACCAATCGATATGATAACGTGACGCAGACAGAGAGAACGGCAATGGAAGCAGCACGTATTTCATGAAGTTCTGAAGATTGGGCCGATTGCCATATTTATCGAATATAATATGCGCTTTTTATCTGATAAAACTGGTAAAAACATTGTGTGCGCGTTAGAATTGAGTACGACCCTAAATCTGCGTTAGCATATCGTCATCAGCATTTCGACATGGCCACCTCACACGCGCTTTGAACCTAGCTGCTGTAGCTTCCTCCATGTGATGTAGTATTTGTGCTTAGGTTAGTGCACCGTCTGTCTTCCCAACTTCTCGTTTTCCACATTTGCTCTATCAGCATGGAACTGCCGACTGCAAAGACATACTGAGTTCATCACGATGCCGCAATTAAAAGGAAAGTGATCACGTGTGCTGAGACGGACGGAAATCGGTCTACGTCACAGGCGTTCGGAGTTCCCGAAACTTGCGTGCGGGACTGGCGTAAGCAGGAGAAGCTTTCAACTTTGGCAGCTGCTGCGTACGGCGCAGCTGCGTGGTCCCTATGTTAAAAGCGATCTGTGATGGAGACAGTCTACGCATCTAGGCGTGCTGTGCTATGTTCTCATCGCTTAGTGTTTGAAGAGAGAGATCGCACAAAGGTCAATTCGCTTGCTCTTGCTACTGTTCTTCCCCACTCCAGCGTTTCGATAAAGAGTTTCCGTGGTCATTGCGTGAGACATGTTCACTCACGCGACACCATGCTTGTTAATTTAGTTAGTAAGCGAATCTTCAAAAGTTTATTAGGCCGATAAATCTACTATCCTTACTTTTCATATAGCTGTCTACTAATTTGCTATCGTAATTGATGGTTCGCCTTTCGGGTGAAACTGTGACTTTTTTTACTTATCACAGCTTTAGTATATTGGGAGTAAATCCTTGTTTTTTTCAAATGAGAGAAAGTTGTATTCCTGTGTGACAGAATGAAGTGCGCGGTACTGTAAAGGACTTTTCTTTTTTTAGGTCAGGGCAAATGGGTGCTCATTACAATCGAGAGCGCGTTAGAGTCTAGTAAATACGGTAGCTGCTGATAGGCGTGTAGATCATTTTGGATACGTGGCGATGTACTCCACAACACTTGAGCATCCGTCAATCTAACCGGCACGCGTAATCTGACGACCGATCACTGATGAGCCACATGCCCCTATGAACATATTAGTGGTGATGATTCCATGACGGCTTGTGGCCCGTCACTAGATCAGCCGGCGGCAAATTTTTCGTCATGGACACGCTCATATTAAAAACATTTTGTGCTTAAAACAAACAGGGACAAAGAAAAGGAGCATCACAAGGACGAGCACTTTCTAACCTAGAAAGCGTTTAGAAAGTCCTTGTGTTGCTCCTTTTCTTTGTCCCCTTTTTTTTTCCCGCACAAAAAGTTTTAATGAATCTGTTCCAACTAGGCCGACTCGCAGTTATGGCCACACTGTTGAGGCCATTAGGCCTAAAGCGCTGCTGCATCGGGCATGGGTGACTAAAGTTATGGTTTGGTGCCAAATCAACGCACATGTGTTCGCAACAGCCATGCTACACAACAAAAGCGAGTGCACGGGATGGCAACAAACTTGTTCGTGGCGACTATCTTATTGACACACCCTGTGGTGGCCTCTTGTTCTCGATGCTATTTGTAGCCACACCTTGGTCTCTTTTTGTAGCTTCGAGCAACCTGTCACAAGACTAGCCGTGTATTTACATGGCGGGCATGGAAGGGGGGGGGGGGGGGGGGGGGATTGCTGAAACTTGCTGTGACCCTCCAGATTTTTTATCATCAAAAAGTTTGCAAATCTTGCTGAACCTGGCAGTAAAACGCAGTGGACGGTGCCTGTTCTTTATCGTCTGTGCCGGCTAGGTGCGGAGCTGTGATCGAGTCACGTGATGTGTGACCCTCTCATTTGTCGTGCAGACTGGCCTTATGATAACCTACCTGCTGTAAAGCTTGAATAGCCCTTCTGTGGTTTGGTGAAAACTGGGAAGCAAAACTTTCTATCTAATAAATAAAAGATTGCCGGAAAACACTGGTTCACTATTAAACTGTTAACCTCATTGGTATTCAGTGTCACTAGTTAATTAGTTTCAGAAAGGAAAATGCACCTTATTCTACTCAACATAATTTTATTGATAGAAAACAGTGCTGGCATACTAATTTGGTGTTCCCTTTAATAAGAGTGGACACTGTACCGTAGGTCTTGATTTCTATGTGCCTAAGTTACTGATAGTTTCTTGTTATGCAATGCTAGGAGACTCCCGATCATGTGCAGCACTGTAATTTCTGGCCCAAAATTTGTGAGCGTTCAATTTTGTGAAAAGTGTTCTGATATTCAATATTCCATTCAATATTCTGCTTTCTTTTCGTGATTTGATTTGATATTTGCTTCGAAATCAGCTATTGAGTAGTTGCACACCCCTTGTCATAGGAGCTTGAAGAAGCTTTGTCAACAGCTTAAGGTGATGGAAAACAACACTTTGCAAGGCCACTTGGTTTTATCCCACTGCACCAATTTGGATGCTTCATCACGCAGCTTCCATGGCGACAGGCAGGTTTCAAGAGTGTTGTTAAATAACATGCTATGCAATGGCAAGAAAATCAGCAAGTGACAAGTGAGCGAGGATATGGGAGCATGACAACATTTTTTTAGTTGATTTATCAAGCTATAAATAAAGAAGACACTCTCTACCTTAGTTCTGCTTCCTGCTCAGGTTCACCAGTTGAATATGAAGCAAGCTTCCTGAAGAGAACGATCGATGCGATCAGTGCAGTGACCAAAAAGAGTGACCCAAGTCATCCCCAAGCCTCCGATTCCCGACCTGACAACATCGAAGGACTGCATCAGAAATGCGATATTGTTTAAGCACACCGGTCACCAGGATCATCAATGACATGACAGCACTTTTGTATACGAGCAATTGCCACAATCTAGTGGGGCCAAGCAAACATTGTAACCTGTTGAAGGTAAAGGAAGGCATACTTACAGGACTTGATAACCGTATGGAAGGGCAGCTTCTGAAGGATAATCTTGCGAAGGAGCTTCAAAGCGTTGGACGATACAGTCAAACCTCGATATAACAAAGTCAGTAAAATTGGCATTTTAGTCTGTTGTATTGAAATTTCATTATACAGTAGACTTCCGTTCAGTCACCTCCAGTAGATTCAATTTTTTTATTAATTTGATCCTAGCCAAAAGTTCTAGCTGGTGCCCATGCATTTCTATGGGCCCAGTCTTTTGTTATCTTGGTCTTAAAATTGGCCTGCTCTGGATAATTCAAACTTGACCAGTCAGCATGCATGCATGCGCTTGGCCCCTACTGTGACCTCAGTAGCTACCTTTTTAGTGGCAGCGTCTGTCTCGGCAGAGCTTAGGTGACAGAGAACGCATTTAAAAACCCATGTCACATATTGTTTGAAACGCCTATTTTCGGCCTGCTTTTGGAAAATTTTTAAGCTGTAACCATAACTCACAATATCTGATTATGCTGTTTACCAGATTCTAACATAGGCATTTCTTTTCTTGAAAAAAAAAAAATGAAATTATAAGGTACAATACGACATGATACCAAAACCGCATTCGTGGTGTTTGTATGCTTTAATGCATCGTACAGATGTATTGCGGCACAGCTGACTTCAGGAAATTGGTCGTTGTGCAACGTATTACAAGCTTGCCCATTTTTCTGGCTAAAAAGGAATCTTAATGTCATTTATACATTAGTTTTTCTACTTTGGAAACGTAGAAAGTGGGCATGCATTTGATTCAGGGTTGTGTTAGAATCAGGAAAATGCTCCCGAATGTGGGTGGAGGCTTGGGCTAGTTCGTTATTGTTAATTAAAACCATGCACAGCACGAAGGATGAGGACTGACAGAAACGACACACATTGCACCGTCTACGTAGCTGCTGGGACTGCCAGTGCAGTACAGTGTGTCGTCTCTCTTAACCCTCGTCCTTCATGCTGTATGTAGTTTTAATTGCCATATAAATTGGATAATGTGCATTGGTGTTTTTTCTACATCTTGTTTGTTTCGACCCCTTTGGATAGGTCGATCAGTTTCACAGGGTTTCGTCTGGGTCGAATTAAAAGTTGACTGTATTGAAATTCCACCTTTTAAGCAAAATAGGTACATGTGCTGTTAGATTTTTCTTACAAAGGAGGGGCCACAATATATTTTGTGTTATTGGTCAGTCGGAAAAAACAAATTTATATTAAAAAATTCATTTTGTGGGGTTCTCACCCATGCTTTTGGGACAAAGGAATGACAACACAGTAGAGCAAACAATCGCAAGAACATTTATTGCACTTTTCATAGATCAATGCCTGCTAGCCGAGTTGCTATCCACAAAACATGCTGATGGGCGCGCGACAAACCATGGAAGTTCAACTCAACGCGATTGGATAACGAGCGAATATGTTTGCGCCATGCTGGACACCAACGTCTGGTTGTTAGCACTTCCGGTCATGCGAACGGTGGCGCGCAAACTGGTGCAGTGAAAAATTCCCAGAGAACTGCACGTAGCACCCGAGTGATGAAATAGGACGTGTTATCCGTAATCAGTCTTTTAGGCAAGTAGAACCGACAAAACACTTCCTGTAGCCTCTCCAGCACCGCCGGCACTGTCATTGTCCGAAGAGGAAACAACTCCACCCACTTCGAAAAATGATAAACGACTTCCATCAGGTGTGTGAACACCTGCTTACTCCTGTGGAAAGGCCCCATATAATCAGAGGTAGTCACTTGCCACGGATGCTCACTGTCAATTGGTTTCGTCAACCCGGGTGCCTTGCCACCCTTTGATTTCACCGTTTGACAGGCGTAGCAGAAATGGCAATAGCAAAAAATGTAATGTTTTATACGAGGCCAGGTCACAGTTTGGCTTAGTTTCGCCAAGACTTTGGAGGCACTCAAATGACCGGCCAAGGGTTCGTCATGACGGGATCGCAGCAGTGCACTTCTCTGACTTTTGGGTATATTTGAGTGCTCGCAGTGGTTGTGCAAAGCTGTTGCGTTGCATTTCCGAGGGCTCCGTATTCATCCCCTTCCAGCCTGGTTTGAATGTCAGCAGGTCACAAACACTGTCACTTGGCTGTCATCGCGCACACTTGAAGGTCAATGGGCTTCACTCATCGGCCGACTCCGTGGTGGTATTCGGGCCCTGCTTGCATGCCCTCCAGGTACACATACACAAGACGGGGCCTGAGGAGACCACATTGGGGCGTTGGGAAGTACTTACATGTTTTTCTCAGCCAGCGGTGACCCCTTTGTCTGCCGCCGGCCGATGGTTACTTCGGCTCATCAGGGTCTCGGCCTCGGCGGGTGCAGACACTTCTGTCGTCTCCATTTCCCGAGGCAGCGTCTTTCAATTGTAACCCCATCTGTTCTTCCATTTCTTTCCGTTTCCATTTTCTCTGCTGTGGGGTGCACGATGGTAGGCACTGGCTGAATGATAGGCAGCCTCTTTCTGCTGGGTTCTTTTTCTCTCTCACGGTGCGTAGTTAGCGGCCACCGGCGACCATTTGGCCATGTATTGTGACGTGATTATAGATTTAGATGTGTTGATGTGTCCGACTCGCCGCGACCGGATAGCGAGCAATATGTTCGCCCCATGCTGGATCCCAACGCCTGGTCGTTCGCGCGTACGGTCACGCGAACGGTGGCGCGTTCGAAGGCAGGTCACGCGAGGCGGTCTCGCACAAGCATGGATCGGCGCGCGCGCGCGGGACGTCCGCGGCACTCGCCCATCCGCTGCCAAAGAGAGCCCCTTATCTTTCCTGCACCCCCAAGTAACCCTGCCGTGAGGCGGCGCTAGCAGCGCAACACTCGCACCATCTCTCGCACTGCGCCTCAAACGCTCCGACCGCCGCGGGCGCCAGGCCACGCGGCGAAGCCGCACTGCAGAAGACAGGAGCTATGCGGAAAAACAACATATCAGGGGATGCGTGAGAGTCGCATCGCCACATCCTCCCAACCTTAAATCACCACTTATTCCGGCGAAACATGTTACACGGTCTAACATCAACGCGTGCTTCGCGAACAAGAAGGTACATGCAACAGTGGCCGCGCCGAAGAAATGTCCACACGCTGTCCATAGTATGCGAGCCGACATTGTCCCTGGGTACACCGCTGGCGTCCGCCGGTCACAGCAGCAGCTTTGCAGACTCGACGGCACGATTCCAGGCCAGGACTCCGGAAACGACGACGCAGTAGTCGGTACGAGCAAGCGTCGCTCGCGCCGACGAGCCCTGCTGGCGAGAGCCGCCGTAGCTGTCGGTGACCGCCGGCTCTTTTGTCCGCCGCCGAGGGTTGTGAGCTGGATACAGGAGGACGCCGAAGTCGCTGCGCCGTACCGGCCACAGCATCACCATTGCCCGGGGTGGCTCGATCCTAGTCCGGGGCAGCAGGGCAGACGATGTGCAGGTGACAGCAAGCTAGGGGTGACTCCACTCACGCTGCGTACACTCAACACACTCGGCAAACACTAACGTAGTGCAAGGGAGAGGAAGTCTGCATGCGCATCGCCCACGTGATACGATGTTCAACTCGGCTAGCAAAAGATCGGGCAGCTACTCAGATGCTAAGTTCATGTGAACGAAGCTCGCTTCCTTGAGTCGAACGAGTAATTTCAATTCGTGCGAGGCTAAATAGAATGAGGGAAGCAACACCTCAACGCCACGGTCCACCAGGTTGTGTCCCTCCACGTGCGACAGGCAGCTTCGTTAAGCCTTAGGCCTGAAGCGTCGCTACCCTGACAACAACCGGCATCCAAAAAACAACACCCAAAATGGACGCAAAACAGGCAGCCGCGAGGAGACGTCAGCTCTGTGAGGTGGTCCTACCCCGCTCGGTGCACACAGCATCCGAGCTGACGGCGCCCACCGTCCCAGACGGTGTCGGAGCGCCCGGTGCCAGGCCGCAATACCAGTCAGCCCGTAGCAGGACCCGTGGCACGCGGCCACCCGGCTCCCTGAGCCGCGACTTCATCGAGTCAAAAAGATATAAGAAGCTATTTACATAAGAAATTCGGACTACCCACGAGGCTTCCGTACTCACTCGCTTCAGGCTTGCCAAAGCTCCGCGGACGCTAAGCCTCGCTCTCACATGATGCAGACCACGTGGTTCTCGTACCGACGAATGTCGTTAAAAAAATACCCGCGAAAAGGCTTAGCATGTTGACATGTTCAAACACACTATAGCCACCGTCGCCTCGCTCAAGAAAGCCCGCCGCCGACGCTAGCGATCAAAATCTACGCTAGGCCTACGCTTCGGTTCAAACAAAGGTCTCGAACGAAGCAAAACTGTTAAAACTATTGTCCGGTGCCCCAAGAGTCCCACGTTGGGCAGCCAGATGTGGTATTCTCACACCCATGCTCTTGGGACAAAGGAACGACAACACAGTAGTGCAAACGATCACAAGGGCATTTATTGCACCTTTCATAGATCAATGCCTGCTAGCCGAGTTGCTATCCACAAAACATGCCGATGGGCGCGCGACAAATCTAGAAGTCCGACTCACCGCGACCGGATAACGAGCGAATATGTTCGCCCCATGCTGGATCCCAACGCCTGGTCGTTCGCGCGTTCAAAGGCAGGCCATGCGAGGCGGTCTCGCAGAAGCATGGACCGGCGCGCGCGGGACGTCCGCGGCACTCGCCCATCCGCCGCCAAAGAGAGCCCCTTATCTTTCCCGCACCCCCAAGTAACCCTGCCGTGAGGCGGCGCTAGCAGCGCAACACTCGCGCCATCTCTCGCACTGCGCCTCAACCACTCCGACCGCCGCGGGCGCCAGGCCACGCGGCGAAGCCGCACTGCGGAAGACAGGAGCTATGCGGGAAAAACAACATATCAGGGGACGCGTGAGAGTCGCGCATCCCCACAAAGGGGACGCTGCCCCGCAATCTCGCGGCGATGACGAGGAGGGCCTGGGGAAACAAATCCAGCCACCTCCACTGGTGTGTTGAAATCGTCGTTTTGCTTTGTTTTTTAAATGGCCCGAAGAGCGCCAAAGGGACCAGAGTGACCCGTTTTGTAAATTAGTTGTACATAAATGTGTGATGGCCTCAGGGAGGCGAAGTGCCGGAATTGTGCTGGTATTGCATGGGCACAGGCACCGAAACGTTGCTGGTATTGCAATGGGTGCGCGGGGCAGGATACAGCGTGTGTTGCTTTTGCCCTGGGAGGGTTCACTCTGCAGGTTCACAACAAGCTCGGCCAGGATCTTCGCATGCCACCCGCTAGACCCTACAATGTGAGAGTTGTGTTGCAGGTGGTAATCCCTGGCACCGGAGAAGCATGATTGCGCACTACTCCGACAAGTATCGGCCAGTCATCAGAGCGCCAAGGTTTTCTTTTCTTTAAAATTGATTCGCTCAGTTACTTGGCCCAGCGTGGAGCAACTCTTCGTCAATCGCCGAACCTTCTGCATCTGTTCATTACACGGACATCGCGTCATAGATATCCATTTTGCTTGGTGTTGTGGATGGACGGTGCATACCCATGGAAGGAAGTTCTGCTAGTGCCGAAGTCCTATGACATCGCACTAGTGAAGACCACGTCTGCCACGTTTAGCTGATCTCGGATGGAGTAACCGTTTATACTGAGACAAGGCTTGCCTAAGCAAAGTCAAAGCTTTGGATTAGCTGACCATTCCTCTTCAAAAAGCTCTCAGCAATCCACTTCGCAGAAATCAGACAGGCTGCTTTCCTTCCTTCTGTCCTTTTTTTCCCCTTGTTTATTGTTTCTTCTGTAGACCATCTGCGTCTCAGTGTTTTCCCTAGACCCTTCGTTTTGATTTTATGGGTATGTGCTTCCTTAGGTATATTTTGTTTTCGTTTTATGTTATTATAATGGTATGTGTTAGTATTTTTACTTTCGAATTCGCATGTGTGCATTCTCTTTTACCTTACGTGGTGAGGAATGGCAGTTTACTTTTGTATGTCTGTGTATAGTTGGGGAGGCCAGCTCGCACTACGGCTGCTGTTTTGCCCTCTAAGGGGTGGCGCGGTCACCTGGTCATTGCTTCCAAATGTGCGCAAGCGGGAGGGCCACTGTAATGGTGTTGCGGATGGGAAGCTTATTGTGTCGTTTATTCCCTTATTGGGCTGTCTGACGTGACCGCAGCCGCTTTGTCTGCACATGTCCAGTGGCTCTTCTGAGGAAGTCTTGCGTGGTTGGAGTGTATACATGGAAGTGCACCCATGCCCGGGGTGAGTATGTGTGTGCGTTTCGTTGGAAGCAACAAGGGGGATGTCCCCATCCAGCGGTAGCTACACGGATAGCTTGCCTCTACTCACCCTGGCCCTGGACAAGCCCAGCGTGTTGGGGTTGATGAATCCAACCTCCCCAAAATGAGCAAGTCACTTCGTGCCCTGCAGTGGTCACAAGCGCCAATGCTCTGCAGTAGAAACTCTGGCTGCCCAGCCGGTCCTGACGGTGATGATCCACATGGCCAGCCTCAGGATTTTTTTAACGCAATAGTGCTAAGGAGTCGGTGTCGCAGAAAATCCAGTGTCCGCATCCGGCATTGGTGTTCGCTTTCAGTGTCTGGCTTCGCATGTCATTTTCTCAAAAAGATTTTCGGACCACCCATACCTAGGCCCTCCATGTGATGCACGGAATATACTGAACTAATTGAATTTCTCAAGCTAAATTATGTGGAAAAATGGTTAACTATGACTTACACACAACCTACAGACATGATAGCTATCGGATTGTAATTTGGCTATATGAGAAAACATAATTCTGTTATTCAAAAACTTTAAGAAACCCATTTTCTAGCATTTCTACCATTCACATACCAGCCATGGTGTCTGTTATTCGTGCGCGCGGGCACGCGGGTGTTTTGGGGGCCACGGAACGGCGCGCCCACTTCCTTGCAATACCTTCAGCTGGCGCTCGCCTCCGTCGCATTGTGACCCACACAAGAGGCTGCATTTCTACGAGAAAGCCCACTTGTGTGCTTAACGTTCACGGCCACCGTTTCCTTCCTGGTAAACATTACGGTTACATACGCTGCAATTGTCATGAAGCGTGAGAAGCAGTCCGGGATCTTCTAATGCTATCATGTTCCACTCCTTAAGGCAAAGCTTAAGCACTGTCCACATTTGTTGTTAATATTATTATTATTTTTTGAAGGCTTGTAATCTAGGGTTCTAGCTGCTAATGAGTTGCTCCGTTGTCGCATAGTAATAAATGTTTGTTTGTATTTTGTATTTTTTTTTTTTGCGGCACTGGAGCCACCAGCCTTGCATTGGTAGGGGGCATCTGAGGGGGGAGGGAGTGTATAACAACATGTAGAAAAACTGTCTATCAAGCTGATTGATTTCTCTTGGCATGGTAACAAAAGATTTAATAAATTGAGCCTGAGAAACTATTCAACTAAATGTAACTGGCTTTTTTTTAATATGAAAACCAAAACAAGTGACGTCAAGCACTACAGCCGCTACTTATATATATTTTTTTTCTTTCCATGAATGCAAAGAGTGGATGTCAAACGCATTTCAGCGCGTCAGCCTGTACTTATGAATTTTGTAGCTGAACATGTTCAAGCATTTGAACAGCAGTAGCATGCAACGGCAGAAGACTTTGTTCATGTTCGTGTAGACTGTCAGTTGTATTTATGATGGTGTTTTCTTACATCGTCTTATAACAGCCTTTTGGTTCCAGAGAGCAGGGCACAATATGTTCCTCTTAAAGCAGAAAATAAATTTGCCAGTAGCATTGCGACACCGCTTTTAAAATGCTTTGTGTGAACAAATTTGGTGCTCTTTTTGATTACTTGTTAATTGCATGAAACTAACCTGCTAACCCTGCAGGACTCCCTGACGAAATTAACATGTTGTGATATTCCACCTGCAGGGTCTGTATAGTTCACCTGGCACACACCAAGTGCCGCATTCATTAGAGCATGCATCTCTCGCAATAGAACGCAGGCCATAGCACTGTTTCTGTCATCTGCATTGCAGACGAAGCCAGCATTACAATGTAAATATGTGCATCTCTCTGCTCGTACTCCTCACACATATACAAATAAATAATATATTCTACATTGACATAACCACCCCTACACATCATTATCATGCATAACACATTTCGCACCATGCCAACCGCTGTATAATGCTACACATACCTTGGACAGTGGACAGTTTCCATTCAGGGAGGTTCTGCTTAATTTTCTTTTATTATTAATTAGTACTCTAAACTTTCCACTTTAGAAGACTCTGTCATTAAATTTGGACATGTGGTAGCTCTGCTGAAAAAATGGTAGTTTGTGATTGAGTGTCATTTCTTGTGCCTGTGGGGTACAGGCATTATTTGGAATGCAGTGTTGTTTAGAAGTTTATTGCCGAGCAAACTCCCTAGTCGGGGAGACTTTTGGAATGAGTTAATAGATCTGATAAGTCTACCTCAAAAAGAGCATTGGAAAATTTTTCTGCAAAGACTTTTTGACCATCAAAGTAGAAGCAATGATCAACTCTCGACCACTAACATTTGTGTATGCAGAACAGATGGAACAAACTTTGCTTCTGCCAAATCATTTTCTTATAGTGTTGACAGTGCTTCTCCTCAAGCTTTCTTGCCCAGCATAAAATGCGTCATCGTCCAAAGTACTTGTACGAAGATAGAAACATTGAAAGCATGGGTTAAATAATTCCTCGAACTGGTGACGACAGGTATACCATCAAGCACTTTGTTTGGTTCATGTTAATAAAAATGCACCCACGTAATCAGTCAAGCTTGGAGACATGCTGATAAAGGAAAGAAACTCACCAAGGCAATTGTGGAATATGGGACGAGTGACGGAACTTCTCTGGGTAGTGGCAGCAATGTTCACTCAAATGCGCATATTTAGTAGCGTCATCTTTCCATAACGGGTACATCTCCAATACCTTGCTCTTGAAAAGAAGCAAGTGCCTAGTGTTTGTTTGGCAGGGAACTGTTAAAGCTGTGCAAGAAAATGAGAAACAAGGGAGGAACATGGGTGTGGGCCACGATTTCCTTTAGTTGTTTTTCAAGTGTCAAATAAAGAGGACATTCTGTACCTTGGCTCTGCTTTCTTGTCTTTTGCAGGCAAAAGCAGGCAATATGTTTGCATAGCAAAGCTGGTGCTCTCGCAGGGCTCTTTTTGTTGTTGTCGTCGTGCCTCACAGTTGGAGGATATTGCAGGTGCTTTGCATAGTGTTGCTGGCTAAATTAGGGGCAAAGCCAGAGTAATTGCTTGAGCTTGCCAATTTAAATCTGAAGCATGCAGTGCGAGCATAGTGTTTTGCCTCTTCATGAGTGCTGTGTGAGCAGTTCTGTGTCACCTATTTCAGCATGTGCCGATGCAGAGGCTCGTGTGTTTGTGCTCCTAAATGGCCTGGAGCTGCACATTTATAACCGGTCCCAGCTGTATGCACACTTGGAGCAACTGTTTGGCCTGGAACCCACTGTGCTGCCCAGCAGTCATGAGCAACTCAAGCCTGAAGAGCCAAATAATGCAGTGGAAGATCATCCTTGGCGAGACCTTGTCCCGGTTGTTAAGGTACTAGTAACTAGCCTGCATTTTTTGGTGCAAGGGAAGCAGTATTGTGGGCTGTGCAACAGGCTTATCTGCAAGGCTTGGCCCGCATCAAGCTCATAGTGTTACTGTGAATCATTCTCCTCTGTGCTGAATCTTGCTGCATTTATTCGCATCCAACCTGGAGCACATTCATTCGTTTAAAGAGCATAAAACGAGAGAGCCAAAGTTAACCCTTTGAGGGTCGATTTTTTTCACCATATGCGACCGCACTGGGTCGATTTTTTTTTATTGGCAATTCCAATTCTTCTTAGGGACTTATTTTGAGAAAACATTTACCATAATTTTTCTAGGGTGACCATAAAGTGAGAAAAAAATATTTTGCATTGGTATGTATGCACTCTTCATTCGTGAATCACAACAATAAAGAAAGGAAATAAACCCATAAGAATTAAAAATTTGATGTATTGTTATAGTTCAAGGCTTTAAAAATGCGCACATGAGAATATTTCTCAAGACTCAAATGTTCCTGCTCTTACACTAATATGTATATCCATAGCATAATCGAACTCTGTAGGTGCGCACACTCAAAGAAAACTGTGCATTTGTGTGCCCGTCAAAAAAGCGAAACCATGTGACAAACTTCTGCTAATCTTTATCTTATCGCCAACCAGAGGCAATTAGTTTTCGCGAGTCTCCAAAAAAAAAAAGCAATGGAAATGCATGCACAGTGGCATCCTTCCTATACGTAACCCTGTTAGCACTAAACGAGCGAAAAACATGCGGTCGCCCTTCGAGCGATTAGTAATGAGATAGCCATCAGTTTTGCAAGTGCAAGAAGCTGAAACCGCCCACGGAACAAAAGTCAAACTGCCGCCTGCCTGTGTATGTTCCAATGCGTGAGTGGTAATATATAGACGCGAGGGAGCGAACTAGCACTAAAACAAACCGTGCTACGAAAACCGAGAGGGAGGCATGCGAAAAAATTCCCTGTATTCCCACATAGTGGCAGCACAGGACAAAAAAGAAAAAGTTAGGGAATTGGCGCACTTTTTAAATGTACAGACGGCGGCGTAAATATACGGCATCGAACATTTTCGGGCTTGTTCGTGGCGCCGTATATTTACGTCATTGACTCTCAAAGGGTTAATAAAGCAGGGGTTGTCGAAATTGCTTCCATTACTATCATTACTTTGTTATAGTAATATGTGAACATGAATGTAAATTTTTTACTATGGTTGCCACATTTTGAAGCAAGTGGGTCGAGGTGCTTGCCATGGGCTGTCTGACAGCTGAGTGGTGGTGCTCACGGTGAAAAAGAAATAGTTGTTGACTTGATAATTTTGATATGAGACTGTAGCAGCTGCCACTAGGCAGCGGATGAAGCAGAAAAACAAGTGAGGTGGCAAATGTGCAAGGGAAGGTTTCTAGTAAAGTATTCAGTATGGCTCACATTTGCCTGGCATTCTTTATCACTACGAGGTACAGTAAAACTTTGTTAACTTGAAGTTATAAAAACTGAAAACATTTGAGATGAGCAGACTTTTGAGATTAGTGAAATTATGAAAATATAAGCTCACTGGCTGTGCATTGACCACATAGACTTCTTTTTTAATTGTGCGTGTAACCATTAACTCACAGAAGCTCGGTATACCTGGACCAGTATTTTCAGTGGATCATTTTCGGAAGCTTTTGCATGACTTGGCACCTGACACATTGGTGCCTAAGGGCGATGGAGCTGGACGATTGATTCTAGCCTGAAAATTGATGCCTTCATCCAAGGGAGCTTATAACCGGTTCCATACAAGTTAAAAACTGACAGTGCTAATTTCTGCAGTGTAATAAATTTTCAACTATTTCAGTTTGAAAACTGAACTACGAAAAAGTGCAAATGTCACACCTCTAGCAGCCACCTCTGAGTGATGTGACTGTTTACTTGTCACCGTTGCACAAGCATGAGGTGAGCGCACCTATCAAGCTACAATCTCTCTGAAACTTTTAACTCTGGACTGGCATTCTTACTTTGTTTGTCAGCCGCATCGCTTGGTTGTACTAGAGCTTGCAACTCTTGTACAAGGCCTCAACAAAGTGATAAGCAAGCAAGGGTGGGCGATGATAGACACAAGAAAAAGGGAAATAATAGGTGGGCGGTGCATCATCTGGCACTGCTAGATCACTTGTTGCCAGGTGAAAAGCAACGGGAAGCAACGCTGCATCTTTGCTCAGGTGACCTGCTTGCGGCGGTGTGGAAGGTTCTGTAAATATTGCTTGCCTTTGAAAATGACCACTCCCAGATGTATTGCAAAACAAAATTGCTGGTAGTGATGTGTTATTTGCTTTCCTCTTTTTTGCGAGGCAAATAGCAATGGTCGCTCAGGATGCTCTCTCTGATGACCTTAGTCAGTGTTGCGGTGCACTCAGCTTTGAGTGAGTAAGGGCAGGTTGAGAGGAGTTAGGCTCCATAAGGGAGGGGTAGATTAGATTATGTGGTTTTGCGTGCCAAAACCACTTTCTGATTATGAGGCATGCCGTAGTGGATTACTTCGGAAATCTCGACCACCTGGGGTTCTTTAGCGTGCTAAGGGAGAGGTGCCGATCTGAGGAGGCCTTGCCAAGAATGACGTCGGGGCCCCTCCTGCAAGAGATTGCACAACCCAGCACAACCACAAGTCTTGTGCCAAGGCTGGTTAACACCATTAATCTAATGTTGCCATGGCTGCAGAAATCAGTTCTCTGTTTTTGATGATATTGCAACAGCACACAAAGTACAGAAGCCCTTGTGTAGGGAAATTTCTTTGTTATTTTTCCAGTTAAGATACCAAAATATCCAGAATCTGGCACAAAAACGATTCAGTAGGCAAAAAACGTGTCGTTGACATCAAGGAGGGAAACATTTTGACATAACCATTATTATGAGATAATGAAGCTGGAGTTAACGAGGGTGTGCTACACTATGTTGTGAGTACTACTTGGCATGAGGCCAGGAAGCAAGTGCAGATAAGTTCTGTTGGGCAGCATATGAACTGCTCGAGATCACACTAGTTGAATATGCTCTGTATCCTAGACATCAGATGCGGTGCACTTGATTGACGTTTGATACCATGGCATTCACAACTTGATTAAGTTTGTACAACCATGGCCAACTCTCATGCAATATTCTGTGTTATGCAGCACTGCCAGTTCAAAATGTGAAGAGATAGGTTTTGGTTAGTTGGAATCCTCTACAAAGAACACCGTGGTGAGAGTCAGTGTCACTCGCTGTTGTGTTCCTTGCTTCTCCATTACACATGTACAGTTAATGTCCGATTTTTACTACTCCCTAGGGGCCGTAAAAGTGTCAGTAAACTCACACAATCCCCTCAAAAAAATGAATACATGCCCTCTACATTCCTGAAGAGCTGAAATCCCCACAGGCACATCCGAAATAACTCTGAAGACATGCCAGTACACTTATTAGGTATATCGGGGCTTGTGCTGTGACAAAAAAAATTTGCCCTTCGCCCGAAAGGCGAAGCACAGATTGTGATAGCAAATTAGTATATAGCTGTACGAAGTAAGGATAGTAGTTTTATAGGCTGTATAAACTTGTAAGCATTCGCTTACTAACTAACAATGATAGAGTGTCTAAGCATGACTCATCGAGGACGTAGAAAGAAACAGACACGCAGAGACAGTGCTGTGTTTGCATTTCTGCTTCTTTCTACGTCCTTGTTCAGTCACGCTTACCCATTCTATCATGGATTCAAACTAACTAGCCCATCAACGTGTTTTAACTAAATTAACCAGCACAGTGTCACGTGCGCACAGGTAAACATGAACACATCTTGCTCGATGACAGCAGAAGCTGTCTGAAAACAATGGAGTTAGGAATCGCGGCAGCAGCCATGAGCCAATTGAACTCCATGCATCTGTCGTTTCAATGCGAACGATACGTCGAAAGCACAGCACGTACGAAGCTACTGGCACTACGCGCACTCTGCAAACATCACAGATCACTTTGAAGATGCGGCCCAAATGGGCGCGCACTTTAGCCACGTCGCAGATCACTTTCAAGACACAAACGCTGGCAACGCGTCCCTACGGCGTCAACTATGGCGTCCGTGATTCGCGTGGCCAACGCCGTAGTAGACTCTGCAATGTCTCCACTCTGTATGAAGTGGCAGGTGAGGAGGACATCGAGACACCCTGGCAGCCGCCGGAGAAGAATGCCCCTCCTCTCTTGCTTGAACCTAGTTGCCTCGCATGCCACAGGAGAGGGCAAGCATCCTGGTGGCAGTCCTCGCTCGCGCAAGCGAGATAGAACAGCATTCGCCGGCTCACCCTCACATGCTTTCACTCATACCGAACCTCACGGCGACGGCGACGCCGACGGAAGAAATGCGCCTGGAGTGTTCATATATTTGCTATCGCAATAATACTGCAGGTGCACACATATATAATTCAGGAATACACACTGTGACTCGTGACAATGGTACCTTTCTACTCTTTGTATGCTTCACCGCAATACATTGCGTATGCTTGGCCGCGCAACACCGCTGTCTAGTGGCGAAGTTGACTTTTGTGAAGCGGCATTAGGCAACATTGTTTAGACCCGCTGTGCTCACTACACTTGGAAGCCATCTGCGACGATGACAAAGGCTAGCATAGGCAGTGCCATTGCTGACAGCTGCCAATTCTTTTAATGATAAACATGGCACCAAACGGCAGGAAGATTGGTGGCCATCATTGAAGCATTTAGGCCTAACATAGTCACGATGGCTATGGCTGCCAGCAGACTGGTGTGCAAGAGCACTGGTTCGGGCCTGTAAGTTAATCAAAATGGCAGCAGTAGCGGCTTCTACTACTGGCATTTTAGACCTGCGATCATGCCAAAAAGTCCAGAAAATCGATCGATGAAGGTTTTCAGCAACCGAAATTTTGGTGGCTGAATAGTTTCTGTGACATAGTTACTAGCACGAACAAGACTAACGGAAGAAAGGGTGGGTCAGGACAAAGCGCTGGACTTTAACTGACAAACATTATTCAGAAAAACATGCAAAGAGGCCACTGTATGCTCAAATAAATGTGCAGACAGACATAAATGAATGTGCCACATAGGAGACAACCGAATGCACAGTGAAGCCGATAAGCACCCACAACAAGCCATTACAAAGCATTCACCAGGTTCTTCTCAAGTTACAACACTTCTGTATGAGTGAGTGCCAGTGATGGAGTGCTTATGCATTCATCAGCAGCTTTTGAAATGCAAAACGCCTCAACTATTTCCCTATCTAACTGCCTGGCCTGAGCGCATGCATGTTATGAAAACATGGGGAGCATTTAGGAGTACATTTTCAGCAGTGGTCAGCCAAGTGGCCAGCACCTGCTAGAGCATTTACAGTGTTCCGGTGCTCCCTAAGCCAGTGCTCCCTTTGTTGGATGTACTCGCCCAGATGACGACTTGGTGACAGCCTGGGAATTCAGTGCAAGCTCTGCCCACAAAACTGTATGGCAGCTGCTTCTGTGTCTCTGTAGCATCATTCCCAACATGTCCCGTAAATTAGTGATTGCAAACTGTAAAAATGAATAGGACAAGTGTTATTTGCTACTGCTATTAATTTGCCAATTTTGCATTGTACTTGTATGATTGTGAAAATATTTTGCCTTTGTTGCTGCAAATGCTTGCATTTATTCTCGGCCTTCGTGGTGACTGCATCTGTTCTCGATGAGCTCCATCCCTCACAACATATTCAATGGTGGAATGCATGAACTAAACGAGGAAGCACAATTGAACTAACAAAATCCTACTTTGAAGGCAATCAGCTCAGACATGATGACTGCACAGCACAGATCCTGTGGAGTTCCTTATCTTTAAAAGGACTGACAGTTACCCGGATCTGAGGTTTTGTGAGGTTTTTTGTGACCGGGGTGTCTACTAACTAAGAAAACCGGGAATTCTCAGGGAATTTCAACAGTCTGGAAATACTCTATCTTTTGTTGGGGGAAATTAGCTGTAACTTTATTGAAAGGGAATGAAAGTTGTGCAAATGCTGGCTCGAGTAACAGAGAGAAATCGTAACGAATTGGCTTTGACGCTGTGTCGTCGGCTGGAGGAGTTGCTAGTGTACAGTCAATGACCGATTTTCCGGACGCCCTATTTTTGTGAAATGCCTGATAATGCTTCGTGACACCACCACATGCCCCTTAGAGTCAATGTATAACACCATATGAAGTTTCAGACGCAAGAACCCTTTGCCATACAATTTTCTGGAGTTTTTGCCGTGACCGTAGGTTCGAACCGTCAATAATCAAAGCCACCACCGCCGCCATTTTGATTATCTCGCCGCCTCGAACCGGCGCTTTCGCACGCAGATCCACTGGCAGCCGTAGCCACCACCGCGGCAACGCTAGTCCTAGCCACTCAAAAAGCACCATGTGTTGCCGGTTTCCGAAAGTAAGCTTCGCCTCATTACAGCAATGTTACGTGATGAAGCGTAACACGTGTGGGGAGGGGCAATCGTCACGGGACCCAGTATGTATTCCTTAGTTACACACGCGTGTACCTGCCATCTCCTGTGCCAGTACGAGCACCGATATGCATAATAAGTGTACTAGCTTGCCTTCAGAGCTTTTTCAGATGTGCCTGCGATGATTTGAGCCTTTGAGGGCAGTAAAAGACAAGCATGCATTTTTTCGAACTGTCCAATTTTTCGAGTGTCTTTGCGGCCCCTAGGGAGTCCAAAAAATTGGACATGGACTGTACTACTGACCAAGAGGATGCTTCAAATGGTCCGTGGGACGAATGTGCAGTGGAACGCGGATGAGTACAGAAAGGACCGACGCATTGAGGAATGAATGGCAAAGGAAGCTTGCTGCTGCTTCTTTGAAGGAAGTTGAGCTCAAGAAACAAAGTGTTGGCTGACGCTCAGATGCAGGTGTCTTTCATCCGAACCAAAATAAAGTCTTTGAAACAGTGAAAGGTAACACTGAGGCACTTTGCATGGGCTAAGAGTGGGTCAGGAAAGTTGATGGTGACTTTCGAGCTGCTGAGAGAGAATCTCACTTGTGACAAAGTTTGGGCCTCATACCAATTAACTTGCTATCAGTTGATAGAAATAGCTCATATTCAAAAATATTTGCTTCGATGTTTGACTCGATTTGCAATGGGCTTTACCATTTTTTCTGAAGCTAATTCATTCATTGTGCATTTTACTAACCCCTCCCTGCTGTTTTCTTTTTAAATAATATAAACACTATTCCTTGCTATTCAAGCTGGATTAATTCATTTTTTTATTTTTTAACGTGCTAACTAGAGTGACAGCATCGGGCGGCATTGTGTCAGCCCGTCTTGACATAAAACAAAGTTCTGTGTGTCACTCTGGGAATTTTGCAAATGCACTCTGTGAAAACCTGGAAAACGCAGGGAATTTTGAAATGGAAACTTGGTAGACAACTGCTGTGTGAGTTTGCAAGTACCCCAAATTTTGTGGTCTCCCTGTGACATACGAAACTCTGTTTGTTAATTGGGCCATAAACGAGTGCCAGCACCACCAGAGAGCATTGCTGGCATATCCTACCACTTGATACTCACCGATGCCAACAGGAAAAGGCAGTGGAAAGAGGCCATCAGTTGCTCGTTGCCGCCTTGTGCTTGCATCTTCTCCATTGCTCTTCGGTATACATGCTGTCATCAAAGCATCTAACAAATGACATGTTTCGAAAATTAAAGGTGCGCTGCACCAACACAACAAATGTCAAGCAGTAGTTTTGTTTTTGAAAACATGGCTTAGATAAAGAACTTGGCTTGACTTATAAACGGCCAAAGCAGTCAGACCGGAAACCACAAAAGCACGTTGCTTTTGTAGAAATAATTTAACAGTTGAAAAAGTATGAAAAGCATGAGTGTTCGCTTCATGATCAAAAGAATGATTTCTTATGGCTAAGACTGCTCTTGTCATCCCATTTTTTTTCTCATGTCAGTGTAAAATCACCACCACACACTGTTTCCAGCATAGGACTACATATACATGATTGCGGCTACAGGTGAAAAATTGCGATAAAAAATTGTTCCACAATGTATTCTGCATTGGATTGGACACTGGCTGGTAGGATTTGTGTTGCACTAAAAGGTTGTCTGTTCTGTCCCTTTAAAGAAAGAATGGCACAGGATCTTGTCTAACAATGCTCTTTCCACATTGTTGAACACTTGGTTGTCATTTCATGTGCACAAAGGTACAAAGAGTATACGAAATGCACAGAAGGGTTGTTCCATGCAAGATTGGCCGGGCATGGCTGGTTGACATTTTAAGTTTTCATAAAAAGAATATATATTGCCTTTTATCCTGTAGGAATGTCAATCTCCCTGCCTGTGCTTCCATTGCACCTTTCTGCTGTTGCTTGCAATGTTGCACTTATTTGTAAAGCGTCTTGTTTGAAGCCTCGTGTGCGTGCCTACAAGGTCACGGAAAATGTGATCGCAAGCTTGCTTAGTGTTTGTCAGCTTGTCTGAAGCACCTTATGTGTCGTGTTATCACAAGATTGTTAAGAAAGACATTAGGTGGGCACAAAAATTTTGGAGGCATCAGCCACCATTCATAAAGTGTATGGCACCACACTGCAGCAGAGGCTTTGCCAAGGAATGTAGCTAATGTTTACTGTGTCTTTCTACTACATTATGCAGCTGAAGCAGCGATATTATGGGAACGTATGTCACCGTGTGCAAACGACCTGTTGCAATTCTGTCATTCACAGTTTTATGCTCTCTTCTAGTCTTATGAATTGAGTTTTGTGCAGCAGTGTATTTTTGCAGCCAGCGTCAGTGTTTATTATGTTGTCATTGCAGCTGGAAGTATCAACTGGCCGCTTGGTATTTGGAAATCGTCTTCTCCCGACGACGATTTCAATTCGTTTTGAAGAAGGCCATGCTACGTACAAGACAAGAGCTGCTGCATCCAGGATTGACTTGTTTCAGCACACACTTGATTGCCGGCTTGACAGTTTCAAGGCAAGTGAGGCTGGGGGATAATGAAGTGGCAAATTCCAACTTAAAGTACCAACATATGCTGCTTAATTCTTTCAACAAGTAACAAGTGTAAAACACATTACAGCAAAGTCTTGAAGCAGCAGCCGTAGCTACACTCCGGCAGTCGGTGAACTGCAGAGCAAGTCTGGTCGAGGGTTGCAAATGACGAGCAGTGGCTTTTCTCTGGCACACAGCCTACTTATAGCTGTTGCTGTTATCGAGGCCAGTGATGTGTGCAGCTGTGTAAGGTGTGCCTTGCCAGACAAAGCGATTTATTTATTTAGCATACTTCCAAGGCCAGAGGGCCTTACAGGAAGGAGTGGTTAATAAAGATATTTGCACAGTAAAAAAGAGAAAAAATACAGTTATATCAAGTAAAAAAAAACAAGTTAGCATAAGGTTCTATGACTGGCAGTCTTGAAACTGTTGATGTCGGTGATGTCGGCAATGAAAGCAGGAAGGTGGTTCTACTCTTTGCTAGTCTTTGGAATGAAAGATTCGCTGTAGGAATTAGTCCGACAAGATGGCACACCAACTTTATAGTTTTGATCTGAATGCGATGACACATAGACGGGGGTGGAAAAAAGAACGTCTTTAAAATCGGATTATAATGATAGATTTTGTGTAACAGTGAAAGGCGAGAGCATTTACAGTGCAAAGATAGTTCAGGTATGGCAAATGTTGCTTTCAGTGATGATACGCTGGCACGCTGAGAGTAATTTGATAGAATGAAAAGTGCTGCATGATTCTGGGTGGATTCAATAATTTCTGAATGTGTAGTGTTTTTGGCTTCCCAGATAGCGCATGCGTAATCTAATTTAGGGCGAACTAGAGTTTTATATAGATGTAGTTTTACAGATGATGGTGCTCATGTAAAATTGTGTAGGAAGTATTCCAGCATGTGGTTTGCATTGTTAGTAACATAGTTAACATGTATGCGCCAAGAAAGATCAGAACTGATGTGGATGCCGAGGTACCTGTATAATGTCACAGGATCTAGTTGGATGCCATCAAGAAAATACTCGATGCTAATAGTGTGGCCCCGTGGAGATATTCGCATGCTTTTACACTGCTTGATGTTGAGCCGCATCATCCATTTATTGTACCATGAGGACAAGTGGTTAAGATCTTCTTGAAGGTCATGCTGATCAGAGGGTTGTGCAAGTTTTTTATAGAGAACGCAATCGTCGGCAAAAAGTTTATAATATTGATGAAAATGTGATGCAGTCAGGGAGGTCACTAATGTAAATAAGAAAGAGTAAGGGTCCCAACACTGAACCTTGTGGGATACCGGATGAGACAGGCGAAGGAGTAGATGAACAGTTGTGAGCAGTCACAAATTGGGTGCTGTCAGAAAGAAAATCTTTAATCCAGCGGAATACCTTGGTGTCTAAGTTAAGTTTGCTTAATTTAAAAAGAAGTAAGTCATGCGCCACCCCATGTAAAGCTTTAGCAAAATCCAAGAATATGCAATCAGTGTCAAAGCTGATGTCGTTATTTATAAAGAGATCATTAGTAAAAGATAGTAGCTGTGTTTCACAGGAAAGCATATTCCTGAAACCATGCTGGGAGTTAGTGAAAAAAGAATTTTCCTCTAGAAATTTGATGAAATGAGAATAAATGATGTGCTCAAGAAGCTTACATGGGATGCTTGTAAGCGATATGGGTTCGTAATTATCGGGAAGATGTACATCACCTGCCTTATGGACAGGAATCACCTTCCCTATCCTCCAATCATTGGGAATTGTGGAACACTCTAAAGATAGAGCAAAAATGTAAGACAAGATAACAGAGGAGTACAGTTCAGTTATTTTCAATATTTTTGACGTAATTGAATCACAGCCGGACAAAGGTGAAATTTTTAATATTACTAATGAGTTTACCAACGCCTACAGAATCAACGATTATGGGATGCATAGGAGGCAAATTATGGTCGTAAACACATGGAAAAGAAACATGTGGTTTTACAGAAAGAAAAGAAACAAACGCATCGTTAAACACTGAGCAGCACTGTGCAGGAGGGACTAAATTATTATCAACACGTGCAAGTTGGATAGGACGATTCTCCGAGCCACTGACAATGTTCCAGAACTTGCGCGGGTTAGTTTGCAACATTTTCGGTAAAGTAGTGTTGAAAAACAAATCCTTGGCATGCTTGATGCTGTTATTGTACTGCATGTTTACTTGGAAATAGGCAGCCCAATGATCAGGGTTATTGGTTCGCTTAGCATGACAAAAAAGACGTTTCTATTTGTTTGAAAGCCGTTTTAGAGCAGCAGTAAACCAGGGCAACCGTGGGTTAGAAATGATCTTTCGCTGTGGTGTGAAGCGCTGCACTAAAGAACCCAGTTTATCTTTATAGAGGCACCAGTTTTCCTCAACTGTGGGCCTAGAGAAATCGCACACAAGATCAAGGAGGCACGATTGCATTTCGGCTATTATTGATGTTACGTCTGCTCGACCGTAATCACGAAACATTTTATGCTTTTTGTCGGATAAGGTCCTAACTTTGATTTGTAAAGTGGATCAAGGAATGATCACTTATACCAGGGAGGTAAGTGAGAGGGCTAGCTATGTCAGGCATGTTGGTCAAAACAAGATCAAGAATGTTGGAGACTGATACAGTGGTTCTAGTTGGTTGAAGAACAATATGGGTTAGTTTAAAATCACTACAGAGGCTTAGAAATTTAATGCACTCAGAATAATTATGTTTAGGAGCAGTAGCCGGGTTGCTCCACATAATGGCAGGGTAATTAAAATCACCCAAGAGAAACAATGGCAGGCTGGGGAATCGAATGGTTACGCTGTTAAGTGCGTCATGTAATTCATTACAAAACGACATAGATGCAGTGGGAGGCCGATAGCATGCGCTGAACAGAAATTCTCGATAGCCAGCTTGAACGCATACACAAACTAATTCCAGAGGGGACGCAATAGCAACAGGTGAAGACACAAGTGAGTCACTGACAGCAACCGATACGCCCCCTCCGGAGTGAATGTCACGGTCATACCTATAAATAGTATAGGCTTTCTCGCAGTCGAAGATTTTGCTATCTTATATTTTAGCCAACAGCCATGTTTCAGTGAGGATGATGCCTGCTGAACAGGAATTGGCATTGGACGACAAATCAGTTCACTTATTAAGGATACTTCTGATATTCATGAATACAATTGATAGGTTGTCGGTGTTAGAGCGCGATATTTGCTGGATGTGCTGGTGGTGGGCAAGTTTACTGATGTGTTAGCTGGAACATGTGAAGTAAAAGCAGGCCCGGATTCACAGACCCTGTTTGGGCCGCGGGTCGGTCGCGGGTCAGCCCGGTTGTCGTGCTCGACGACCACACGTTCATCCCGAACTTGTCCTTTATTTCCGCAAGCCAACCATGCACACCACACAACCACCCTCCGAGTCCCCCCATTCTCCCCTCTCCTCCCCGCACACTCACTCACTCCTGCCGCTGTCTTCCCCGCACTCGCGCCACCTCTTCTCTGCTCAGTCAACTACTGTTGATCCCCCGCTTGGCCTCCGAGAACCGTGGCTCCTCATCGCGGGTCTTGGGCTCGCTAGCTGTGGCCCTTGCGCGTCACACAGTATTGCACTATCTTCGGGATCAGGCCACGCATGGGGAGTGCCTAACGCCTGCTTCACCTCTGCTGCGGGTCGGTCCGGTATTGCACTATCTTCCGGATCGGCCCATTTATGGGGAGTGCTAAACGCCTGCTTCACCTCCACCGTGGGTCAGCCCGGCATTGTAACATCTTCGGGATTTTGTGTGTACACATGGACATGAACCTGTGGAAACTAGCCCTTAACAGCTTTGCTGTAAGAAAACACTCGTGTATCAGATTGAATATCAGATTATTTTTCACAGAATTTAATGCTTGTAAATTTATGTCATAAAATCATGGTGCTGCACATGCAGTGGTGGGAATGCTGCTACTATTGTTACAACCTGCTACAGTCTGTTAACGCTGCTACATCCATGCCATAAATGAGAGAAGCTGCTCTAGGACGTGCCGCATTGTGCAGTCTCGGAGGCTATGGCGAAGAGTAGTTATGGTGAATGTCAAGTGGCAGTTGCCATTTAATTATGTGAAGAGTTTCGTCACATTTCCTATCATTCCAAAAGCTAAATGAGCTAAATTGTCACTGAGCTAATCCAGTCCAGTTCAAGCTTGCGCATATTCACGGTCAGCCATTTGGAAACTGTGTACCATATCCTCTGGTCGTGCAGTTCTGTCAGGCCTAATATGCAGTTCTGATGATGCAGTTCTGTCAGGCCTAGCAGTGTGCGCTTGGCCCATCATGTGTTGTTGGCGTGTCCCGCATTCATACTTCGTACTGGCGATGTGGCCTTAGTGGGAGAGGTGTTCCTCAAACAACGACGTACAATTCGCATGTTCGGCTTGGCTGCTGTGCCATGGTGCACTCAGCTAACTGAAACTTACCCCCTTGCATCTTATTAGTTGCTTTGCTGTGTCCTGTTTTTCTGTGTGTGCTTGCACTTAAGTGGATTTGTTGCTTGGCCATGTTACTAGCTAGATTTGACATGAAAACTGTTTACAGCGCAAACACATGCAACCACAAAGTATAAGGGACAGGACACAAGCGCTTGTGTCCTGTCCCTTATACTTTGTGGTTGCATGTGTTTGCGCTGTAAACAGTTTTCATGTCAAGTATGCACCAACTCGCCCAGAAAGAAGTTTTAATGAATTACTAGCTAGACCCCTTGCATACCACGAGGCACTCGCTTGTGTGGTATGGAGAACGAGGCCCTCTGCAGAGCATGCCACATGGGACACTGCAAGGGTCTTTACACCGAATATACTGAATAATTCAAGAATCGAATAGTAGATATTCGATTTGCGAATTGAATTATGTAGACATTCATTGTTCGATTTACTGAGATACGAGTATTTGCACACCTCTAATTGTAACTTTCTCTGCTTTCATTGGAGCAGAAATTTTGCATGCAGCATGTTTGCTACTGGCTGATTATTGTGGATTATCAAAGTGTCAGTTTTTTCTTTCACATGAAAATTTTCTTGTCTTTAGGTTATGTTGGCTCCCAGCCCAAAGTACATAGGTGTACCTGATGAACCACCACGCTTCATGGGTGAAGGCTTTGTTGTGCTCCAGTCAAACAGGGTTCATCTGTTCTACTATCAAGATGAAGCAGGTAGGTGTGCTTGACTTTCATCAGCTAGAATGGCCTTTATGTAGGGCTGTTGAATGGGTTATTGAATCAAATTCAGAAAATCCGCATATCAGATCGAATATAAGAAAATTTGATACAAACTTTAATGCTACAAAATTTTGTGCAAGGAAACCAAGCATTAAAGGAAGTCCACTTAGTTGCCTAGCGATGCATCCATTGTAGAAGTAGAGTAAAAGTGCCCCTCTCCGCATGTATTGTTGTATCACTGTCTTGAAGGACTCAGATGTATTCCTCTCTATGGGGGTCATATCATGAGAAGCCAACAAACACTGACACCAAGGACAACATAGGGGAAATTACTTGTGTTTAATAAATGAAATGAAATGAAGAAACGATAAATAATGGAAATTAAAGTGGATGAAAAAACAACTTGCCGCAGGTGGGAACCGAACCCACAACCTTCGCATTTCGCTTGCGACGCTCTACCAATTGAGCTACCGCGGCGCTGTTTCCCCATCCACTTTCTTGGGTATTCATGTGTTCTAGTAGAACCCTGGGAGTGTTAGCCAGCGCCATCACTCACATACCTTGGCGGCGGACGTGGAACGTCCTTCTTGCCGCAGGCGTCACGAGAACGGGATCTTTTTGGGTGAAGGCAACTGGTCAATAAACCCACACATGCTACCTGAAGGCATCAATGTTGCCGGATTCGACACCCTCGTTGTGTAATAACGAGAAGAGAGGGGGTTAACCGAGGGTCCCGATTTTTTATTAGTCATATCATGAGAAGCCAACAAACACTGACACCAAGGACAACATAGGGGAAATTACTTGTGTTTAATAAATGAAATGAAATGAAGAAACGATAAATAATGGAAATTAAAGTGGATGAAAAAACAACTTGCCGCAGGTGGGAACCGAACCCACAACCTTTGCATTTCGCGAAATGCTCCCAACTTCTGTCAGCAATTTTAAGAATCCGAACCTTTTGTAGAGTTCCGTATAGGCAGCCTCTCGCACTCGCAAAGCAGAGCCTAGACTGTCAAATACAACATTGTAGGCCTCTACGATAAACTTTTTTCTACCTTGTAGCGCACTATCGCCTTTTCCGTTCGGGTGCTTACTCAAAACAATGCATTTGCCCTCGTCCTGATAACATTGATTGGTACTTAGCGTGTGTGCTCTCTCTTCGAAGGTATCAAAGAGAGGTCGCAAAGAATTAACAAAGCCTTCTAGAGAGCTCAGCAGGTCTACAGCAGTTGAAATGTCTAGGCCTGGTTTCTGAAGTGCTTCGCTCGTTTTGTCAAAGCGCTCCAAGATTTCACTCCAGAAAATCGCCATGAATGCAGTCTCTAGCTTTGTCATTTTCTTGAAGAGAGAGTGTGCTTCATTCCTAGTGTCACCATTTTCTTCCTCGTTCTTTGATATAGCTTCAAGGCAACACAAGACTGCATTGAAATTTTTCAGCATGGCCTTGCATGATTCAGTGTGTCTTGACCACCTGGTCTCAGAGAGACTTTTCAGAACAAGCTGCTGGCCAGTTTCGCCCATGCTGTCCAAAAGATACCTCCATCGCTTAGGTGAGACAGCAAAGAACACATACAGTCTCTGAATTACAGTGAAAAATTTGACTGCCTCAAGGCAACTGTCAACGCTACACGCGCCAACTAAGTTCAGTGAATGACCAGCACACGAGACGTAGACTGCCAATTTGTTCAGGTGTTTGATTTGAGCTTGCAGTCCTTTGTATTTTCCTGACATATTACTCGCATTATGATAAGCTTGGCCCCTACAATCATCAATTGAGATGCCATTGGTCGTCAAGAGGGACATCACGGTGCCAAAAAGATACAAGCTGGTATGTGATTAAATTGGAACAAATCCAAGAAAGTATTCGTACACTTTCCCATTTAAATAGTATCATAAAACAACTAACAGCTGATCAATGTGAGTAAGGTCTGGAGTCGAATCAACAATTAAAGAGAAGTATTTTGCGCGTTTCACTTCGTCAACGAGACGTTCCTTGACAGCCTTTGCCGTATGCTCGATAAATTCATCACAAATGGTTTTTGACAGATACGATGGGTGACTTTTTCTTTTGTTCCCGTAGCGTTTGATGTGCTCCTCTAGAAAGAGATCAAACTTGGCAATGGCCTCAAGCACTCCCATATAATTGCCATTTCTCGGTGAACCAAAAATCTCCTCATTGTCCCTAAACGCTAGGTTGCGCTCAGCTAGAAGCTTAACTACAATGACTACGCACTTCAACACCTCTGTCCAGTAAGCGGTCTGTGACAAGATGCTTAACCAGCTCCTTGTCAATTGTGCTGCTCGAGTTAGAGCGGGCGAGGCATGCTGCAACGTAGTTCCGGTGCTCGACGCTATTTTCATGTGCGCAAACCTTTTTTTCTGCTCTTTTCCAATCACAAAAGCCGTGCGTGGTGAAAGCACCGGGGTTGCTTGAAATCGAAGATAGTTTGCACATCAAACAGTAAACGGAACCTTTGGGCTCCAAGTACATTAACCAGTGTCACTCATACGCCTCCCCCTTTACAGCCTTTCGCACGAAAAGATGAGGTGACATATAGCGTTTCTGAGTTTTGTATTGCCTTTCGGAAGACAAAAAATTTTCTGCACGATTTTGAAAATACAATGGCCCTGTCTCAAGGCATACACTCCGAAAGCTGTCAGTAATAACGTTCGGCCTCTTAGTAGGGTCACTTCGGAGAATCTCGCAATGTACCTCTTGCTGCTCGGTGTCTGTACTTTTCTGTTGCCACAACGAGATGCCGTCTCATTCGTCCTCTCGAGGCACACTTTGTGGGCGGGAACATGATTATTTGAAGTCAAACTAACAGGAAAGAAGTGAGTCAGTTCTTGGAGTGTTGTTTCCTGGTGCTTGTCAGTAGAAGGAGGCTCATCAGGGAGGTTTAGCGCCTGTTGACCAGCAGTAGTAGAAATCGGGCATGGCGGACCGGACACATGGAGCTCTTTGACAGGAGCCCGGTTGAGTAGCATAGACATTGCTGAATCAGGAACAGGACATGGCTCGGTTGGTGTCGGTTGCTCAGAAATATGGACGACCAAAGTTGGCACCGTTTTCACAGCATCCAGATAACCAAGAAGATGAGTCAAACCTTGCTTCTTGCCAGGAAACTGTGGTGATGGAGTTGGCAAGTCCTCCATAGAAGCGCAATTGGTATTATTGGGAGTTTGACACGGACTCTGGGTAGAGCGATCATACTGCTCCGCAAAAGCTGCATTCAGTAGGTACTTTGTCATCTTTGGTAGCTTCTTTTCACACTCTTCTCTTTCTAACTTCGCGTTTCGTTTAGACACACCACTTTGATGCTTCCGACCGAACATTTTCGCATGAATGGATGCTAATTGTTCACTGGGCACTTCGTCAGTCCGATGTGACCGCAAGTGTCCAATGGTGGCCATCCCGATGACTGGTGCACGCTTCCTGGATGGTCCGTGGCTGGCCGAGAGTAGTGGAACTCCTCAGTGGGCGCGCCTATGCAAGCTTAACCGGCGGCTGGGGGCTGAATCGCAGCCCGCGATCAACCTCCTTTTATAGATGCGCTCTGCGTCTGTTTGTTACTAGCACCAAAGCAGGCGTTCACATACGCATAGAGTTCCTTGTACAAATTCCCTCCACCTTTGTACAAACTCACTCTTTCTTCCGTTCCGGTCTTGTCTTCCTATTGGCTAGGAGCAATCGTCTGTTCTGGGAGGCTCTCGATTTTTCTTTCACCCCATCGACACCGAGCGCGAGAACGAAGCGGAGAGGGCGACTCCTAGCGTGGGCGAAGTTACATGCCCTCCGTCGCCTCTGAGTCATCTTTTTCTACTTCTTTCTGGAAAGTGCAGCGGCCAGTCTGACCTACTTTTTACGTCGAGCGCGCACGAGGGTGCACAGCCACTAGGCAGGAATGGGCCCTGGAGACAGGCCTTTGTGTCCAGCTCTCCAACTTCCCCCTTCACTCTTCCACAATCCTAGCCTGAACAGTGAACATTCCATGCCCCATGGCACGCGGACAAAAGCACATGTAACGTCATCTTTCCTTTCCTGCCTAGACTCTGCCATCAGACTCATCATCATCTGCTATCGGACTCATCCTCCCTCACCCAAATTACCATCACGGTAAAGAAAAGTCGAATGAGAGGCACTGTTGGGTACTGCAGCACATCCTTTCTATGAGAAGGACAGCGGTGGAACTATTTGAGAGGTGGAGGGTGGTGTGGTGGTTACGAGGGGCAAGGGAGACTTAGGTCCTCATTCCACATTACATGTTTTAGGCGTTTCTCCCTTGCCCCTCCTCTCCAGACAGTACTGGACAGACGGACTGACAGGAACCCACGAAAACTCTTCCAAGCAAACGCACCTCGCTTTGTAAGAAAGAGGGCCCCGCCGGGGTCGCGGGGGATTCCTGTTTTTTGCAGCTCGACAAGCTCTCCCGAAATGATCAGGCTAAATGCATGCTGTTACATTAGGCGGGGGGCCCCATCTGCTCGTTCTGGTTTTCTCGCTTCATACATGTTGCTCGAAGTTCCGTTGCCCATGGTTCCATATACTAAGCAGGTTAGAATAAATGGGCCCCCTTCTCCTGCTGTCCGAGGTGAGGCCCTGGGCTGCAGCCCCCTTAGCCCCCTCCTTAATCCAGTGCTGAGCTTATTGGGAGCAGTGAAAGCAACATTAATATCATATCTACTTGCAACTTTTTTAAGCCTGTGTGATACTGAATGAATGTACAGAATAGCCACTACTCTATTTGTGCTATTACTGCTTTCTGTAATCACGTCCGTCCCCCTCGAAACCGACTTTAGGCGTTCACCACAGTGTCCACTGCTATGCTAGTATAACCTGCTTCTAATTGGCTCTGGACTTGTGCATTAAAACTGGTGCTCATATTGTGCATGCAGGATCTGGTGAGAGAAGACTTAAGGCACGACATGGCAATTCCGTTTTTTACTACTTTGGAATGCTTGGATTGAAAGTTTAACAACGGCCTCGAAGATCTTGGGGAGTACTGCCAACAATCATGATTTTATTCGAAGACCAAGGAAATGTCTAGAAACTGAATTACGCGTCTTTGAGGAAATTCCTTGGTAAACTTTAATCCTCCTCCATAAAGTTTAAATTGCTCACTTACTGAGGTAGCAGCGGAATCAAATTCTTTCCTATTGCAGAAAATCAGGTAATCATCAACATAACGAAATATTGTTATGTTGATTCGTCTTGAAATATCTTGATACGTCTTGCGTTATCAAGAAAGAAGAATCCCACGAAAGAAGAATCCCGGATGCTAATTCTAGCAGTACATCTTCCAGTAGGCATCAGTAATTGCCCACCTGCCATCCTTATGTGAGGTCCCGTCCATGGCGTCTTTACTTTCTTGAGGCGGAGGACGAGTTCCTGGCTCTTTATAGAGAAGTCGGCACCAGTGTCGACTAATGCTGTCACCAACTGTCCGTCCACCAAAACATCAATGTCAGCACTCACAATTTCTTCGGTGTCAGGGTTTATCGGCTTCACATCATTCTGCGGCGCGAGTGTTGGGGGCTTTTTATTGTCTCGCGGTGGGCCTGCAACCTTAATCCGAGAGGTCGCCGCCTTCAGTTTCCCCAGCTAGGGCTGGGCGACCTTCGCCCTCAGAGGTCAGCAAAAGTATGTCCAGCAGGGGAAGGCATCTCACGTGAAGGGGGTTGGAGAGCGCGACCGTCGGCCAAAATCGTACTGAACATGCGGCACGGATTCGTCATTCGGGTGCACTGTTGGAGGTCCCTGAAAAGCAGTTTCGTTGCGGCGTAGCATGGAGTCATCATATGCACGTCGACCTAGGACCACGTATAAAAAGGTCGAAATGATGTGTCGTGATGACAGCAATGACGCGAAATGTGGCCGGCGCCTCCGCAGTGAAAGCAAAGTGGGCGCCTATCAACGGTGCGTCATCCGTCGGTTCTTCGAAATTGCGGCTGTCCCGTGGTGTCGTGTTGCGGTGTTGACCAAGGCGCTGTGAACGGCGGCTGGTGGTATGACTGTAGCTGCATAATGGGTGCGTGCCTTGAAGCCTCCTCTTGCTTTGGCGACCAAGGAGTGACTGTCGGAGCCTGGTGGTATGGCAGTGTGGATGTAACGGGTGGTGGACGTCGGACAGCGGCTGTGCAAGTCATGGGACGCTGCTGATCTTGAAGATCGGCTGCCAATAACGCTTGCCTGAATTCGTCAAGCACCACTTCTACGAATGACGCTATAGGTCTATCCACTGTTGGTGTCCGAATCTTTTGAATTTCCTCTCTGACAAGTTCTCTGATCAATTCCCGCAAGGGGTTCTGATACTCGCCAGTCACTGTGGCGGCATTGATTGTGGCGCTCGTAAACAGTCGATCGTACTGCCTGCATCTCTGATGAAGGGCCCGCTCAATAGCTGTAGCCTCTTTGATAAAGTCAGCGACGGTGCCTGGTGGATTCCGCACAAGCCCCGCGAACAACTGCTCTTTTACAGCTCGCATGAGGTAGTGCAACTTTCTTTCTTCAGTCATGTTCGGGTCGGCTTGATGAAAGAGGCGGGCCATGTCCTCGGCGAACATTGTGACCGACTCATTAGGTTGTTGTACCCGTAGCTCCATCACCTGCTGGGCACGGTGGCGTCGGTGGGCAGTCGCAAAAGTATCCGTGATTTTCTGACGAAAGTCATTCCATGTTGTTAGGCTAGCTTTGTGGTTCTCATGCCAAGTTCGGCCACTGTCGTCGAGGGTGAAATTGATGTGGGAGAGCTTTTGCTGCTCAGTCCACTGATTAATCTGTGCGACACATTCGTACTTGTCAGGCTAGTCTTCAATGTCTTCGACGACTGCACCGCAACAGCGATCAGGAACCAGAGGATGAAGAACGGCTACTTGCTGTGGACTGGAAAACTGGCTGCTTTGGGGTGCTTGCGGTGGGCTGGTTTCGGCCATTGCGAGATGTGTGGAGCTCCTAGAGAGAGGTTGGTCAAGAGGGGACAACTCTGGGGCAAGGCCTAGCAGTCGATAATTAAAGCGATGCACGGGATGTCGTAACTGATGATAACGTGTCCGGGCTAGATGAATGACTCCCAGGACTCCGGAGCATCAAGCACGGTCAGTATCCAGCACCTCCACCAGTATCGCAGTACAATGCGGACAGTAGACAGGGAGACATTCTTCAAGAACCGCAGGACAACTTGTTCAAAAACAAACAGGCCAGAGACACGTCTTCTTCGTGCTTGCCGAATCTCACTGCCCCACTAGATGAAGTCCGTTAATGTCCGTATCTTCGTTGTCGTCTGCATAGAATACACGCGTCGATATCGAACTGATAGGCGTTTTTTTGCGAGTTCGATATAGCTGGGTTCGACTGCAGTCTGGTTCGGCTGTATATGTAAGCAAAAGCATAGTGCCATCTTGCCTTGCCCAAGTTTCGATGAAGGAATCTGAAATGCAATCCAAAGACAATTGCCAGATGAGCCCTCCATACGTGACCTTCAGAAACAGCCAAATTTACTTGCCGAGTGTCTCAGCTTCCAATATTAGTGCATGTTGCCAAGGGCCTCTCCTTAGTATAGGTGAAAATCTCTGCACACAGACTCATAAAACTTTTTCTATAAAGATGCAGCATTGCTGGGCAGTAATCTGATCACCTAGTTGAAATTGTGGGATGGGAATTTAAGAAATGGGTTTTCTGGCTCCTTCCATTTCTTGGAAATGTGGCACGAGGTGTAGTGACTGCATCCTGTGCTTCTCCAGGATTGGTTCCAGCTGAGCAGGAAGTGGTGCAGCTAGCTAATGGCGACCTGGTGGAACGGCGCAGTGCTCCAACATGGGGCCTGGATGCCAAGTGTGGACGAGGCACCAGTTTCAGCTATGGCCCATGGGCAGACCGTCAGCGGGACAAGCTGATGCAGTTCTTCTTCCCACAAGACTACCAGCCTTTAAAGCCCACGCCTCAGCCTCAAGTGGGTGAGAGGCGGTGTGCACAGTCATTTGATCTGCGCCTCAGCACCACAGCTGATGCTACCTTGGATCTACTGTTCTCCAAGGAAAAGGTTTGTTTGTTTGTGTGTGTGTGTGTGCATCACAAATGCTTGCTTGCTGTTGCGTCATTTGTCTTGTTGAACCAATTTAGAATCATAGTTCCATGAGAAGTGGTGATTATAGCAGTAGTTTGTTACATAGGGAGTCGCCCTTTAAACCCTCAAAAATTAACATGACAAGGAAACTGAATACCATTTGTTATTCTGAAAAGTTCGGTATGCTGAAGTTCATAGTACTGAAATATTTTTGTATTGAAACCATAAGAAGTTAGCTGGCGATTTCTGAAAAGTTAGATAATCTGAAAAGTTGATTAAAGTGGTGTTCATAGTAACAAGGTTTCAATGTACAGTCGCTGACTGATAAATCGGACACCGATAATCCGGACATGCTCGGTAATTCGGACAGCTTCGTGGCACTGCCAATGGCCCCATAGACTTAATGTGTAAGGATGACCGATATTGGACAGCCGCCAACACTACACTTGATTATCCAGACTCCGTCCGTGGCTGTAGCGTACGCCGACTCTGCCGCCATTATCTCCTCTGGCAACCTCGAAGAGACATCTAGTATGGCCTCAGAGATACACGAGACATCAAGGATGGCCTTAGAGATTACACGCCAAATAATAATCCCTGAAGTCTTGCCTTAGTCGCAGCACTGCGCCTCAGAGATTTAGCTGTAAATGTCCATCTTGGAGGATTTGCCTGAATTGTAAGGTCGTATCGAAATTACGATCATCACATTACGCATTCTACCACCATTGCACACGGCCCACTTTTGTTTGTTGAATTTGCCTTCCAAACAGCATCCTGCCAGTCTGTGCTTTTTGTTTGTTTAGTGTGCATTCCAGAAAGCACTCTGCTCGCTCCAAGGAGTCTTGTGAAGTTATCGACAGTCTGCGTCAAATGACACCAACGGTGCCCTTGCAGTCCGATTGCGCCCGGCTACGTAACTGAAAAGCTTGAACAGCTGCCTACCACAACGAGTTAGGCTGCGGTGTGCCGATTTCTGCCACCGTTACATTTGAAGACATTGCAGACGACGACAGCGTGGTGTTGTCGTGTACCGAACTGATCGATGGTGAAACAATTGAGCAAGTTCTCCCACCGTCAAACTGCGACATTAACATGGGTGATAATGATCTGCTGTATGCTCCGGAGCCTTTGCATGCGGATCTGACTGGAGCCTTTGCAATCCTTGCATCGGCATACAGAGACAACACAAAACTGGTAGAAATACAGGTGGACTTGGTTGCACGTACCCGGAAGTGCGTGCAACAATGAATTGACCACTTCTTCCTTGCACAGGGGCCTTAAAAACATAAAGAAAATGATCTTTTCAGTCAAGCCCACACATTAAACACAAGAAGAAGAAAAGCAAAACACAGGAAAAGAAAAGCTAAACACAGAAAAATTATAAGAATAAAAACACATAAATAGAAAAGCAAGATACAAATAAACAGAAGATAAACACAAGGCACTCACAATAATAACACAAGGGAAACACTGGCGAATCACTGCTCCACACTTCTGACACCTCTCACGTTGAGTGGAACTGCATCCATTTTTTGGTTTTGGGGTCGAATCTAGTTCGTTATATTCAATGCAGGACAATTTCAGTGTGTTAAAACAAGGGTGTTAAATACACGGACCTCTATTAATATTTCAAGGGGAACTTCATTTACTTCATTATATCTGTTATGTTATTATATCCCATTTCGTTATAATGAGGTTTGAGTGTAAATTATGCACTTTATGTGGAGTCCTTAAATGTGTCACTTAATCATAAGAAGGACCTACCATAACAACTCGGTATGTTTGTAAAAAATCATTTCAGGATCCCTTTAAGGTTTGTTTTCAACTGAATTCTCAGCTTGTAACTAATGTAGCTGCGCATGTTTGCCACTTGCTTGTGGTACCTCGAGAGCTTGTGTGTGCATGAAAAGGGGATTAATGAAAAAGCTGTCAAGTAAGGCTGCTGATATAATAATGTGGTATAGGCAGAAAAAGTTTCTAACTGCGACACTCTTGAAAGCTGTATCATCTGGTCACACTCAGCCACTTCTTAAAATTAAAAGTCCAGATAACATTTTGGGGGTGTGTGAATACAATAAACCATCAACATAATCAGTGCCATATCTAGAGCTACAGAGGCACGTGAGATTGCACGCCTGCATCTGACCACTTCCCAAGAAAAGCAACGACGCATATATGACACCCGTCACCGCGATGCCCACTTTAACCTTGGTGACATCGTGCTTCTTTGGAAACCAGCACGGCCAGGTGGTCTTTGTGAGAAGCTGATTTCACCCTGCTCAGGCCCATATCGCATCTTGCGTCAAGTGATAGGCGCGACCAATGAGTTACAACCTCTCGATACCTCCACACCGCAATCCTCCTCTAATAGTGTTCAGGTCGCTCGACTGAAGCAATATCACTCAAACCTACCAAGTGCCGGGACAGCGCCTTTGCCGCCGAGGGTCATGCTACGAGGTGCTGCAGGAGCGAACGATGATGAGAGGACTGACCAAGATGACGATCCCCGATATTTGTGCGCACAAGCTCCATTTTGTATGCCTGTCTTCTGCCCGTTGTATATGTCTTGTAAATATATTGTCAAGTGTCTTTTCTCCCCGTAACAATATCACCAACAAGCCAATGATCTGATCCAGGAATATATATACATATATATGCATGCGTAGGCTATTCACAAACCTATGATATCCAGCAGTCGATCAGTCTTGTCTCTGATTTTAAAGCATAACAGACAAAGCGCTAATACAGCTTGAACCTTTCTTTTTTATATAGTAAGCTACCATTAGCTCACATGCTGCCTGATTTCTGCTTCTACTGCAAGTTTTGATCTCCTGAAAATATGGTTAACACATGTAGGCGTTGCAGTGCGCTGGTAAATGTGCTGCGCCATCTTTCATAAGATTTAGGTCATGTTCTTTGGCTCGTTCATTTATGTAGCGCTTGGTCTGTCCAATGTAGGACTTGCCGCACGTAAGGGGAATTTCGTAGACCACCCCTGGGGTACATTTTCCGTAAGTTGTGCCATGTTTCTTACCACAGCGTTGCTAACCAGTCTCCTCGCGAGTAGTTCTCTAGCACAGTCAAACCAGTTTGACGTGGACAGAATAGGCAATGGGTACCCCATACCGGCCTGCAACCTTCTTGAGGTTATGGGAGATCTTATGACGATAAGGAAGCACTGCAGGTCTTATGGTTCTGGCACTTTCTTCCTCCGTTTTGCATTCTGCATTTTTTGTTTCCTTAATATGAATTTAGCTCCCGACCAACAAGGTGTAGTTTAATTATCTATTCCTGCACAGTCTGAAGACACTTGGTTGAAAGTAGGTGTGAGTGTTGTGCCCTGCACTTTATCAAGTGCTCTTGAGGGGGTGACACAACGATGCAGAGTGAGGGATTGTCCATTTTGATCATGGGTGTTGTTTTTTACACTTGCTCATTATGCTGTATGTTGTGCAGTTCTCAGTGATTGAAGCGTACTCTTAGCACATGGCAGCCGGCGCTTTTTGCGCCACCAGCTATTGCTGGGTTGATCGTTGATAAGCCAAATGCAGTCACAATGGATCACAAAGACTATTGCGTTTCTGGTATACAAAAATGCATCAGCACGTTGTCTCCAGTACCGCTCCGTGGTACTGGCAGCCATGCTATCCAAATGCTGGCAGCCAGGCTATCCAAGTATTGCATTTCAATCGCTGAGCACTTTACATTACCTGGTCATTGCTTATACCTGTCTAAGAATGAAAGCAAGGTTGATTAGGGCTTTGACATCCCTGTGGCGGTTGACTGATGCAGTGCACTTTGACAGGTGCCTGTTCAGTGGCAGTGCCCACCTGAGAAGGAGAGGCTCCAAGGTGGTGTGTGTGTAACCAGGGGTGGTATTCTCAGACTATGACCACTTTAGCGTCACGTAGTACACTGCATATTAGACAATGCAAGCGGTTCTGCTCAACCAGCCACAGTGAGCACTGAAAGCGATATCTCTGATAGTGACTGTCTGAGAATAAGTCCCAAGTATGTTAGCAGTGCACCTGCTGGTTCTTCAGAGTGGGTGCCTGCAGCAGTGCACCTGCTTCTTAGCTGTTCCACTCTTGCTTTTGTGCTTCACATGCAGGGAATCAGCACTGGTGCACATAAGCGGATGTATGCACCAAAATTTAACAGAAAGGTATATCAAACTCCTGCATACGGACCTACTTCTCTCCTCAAATGAAATACTAGATTAATGTGGTGAATTGGGTGTGTTGCTACATATTTGAAAAGGTGGCAGCGCGAAAAAGACATAGACGGAGACAACTTCAGCAAGACGAGACGACATCAGTGCTTGTCCTTGTCGTCTCGTCTCTGTCCATGTCTTTTCGCACTACAGCCTTTTCAAATTTTGAAATACTAGTTTTTTATTTTGGTGTACTCTATATAACAGCCTTTCATTCGCAATTTGCCTTACCTGCTTGAGGCATGTCTTCATTTGATGACAACGCTGCAGGAGACCAATGCTGTGCACATGACGGTAAAGCAAGGCTCGTACTTGGAGCTGACCCTGCCTTGGCAAGTGATTGAGGAAGGCTACACTACTCGAGTGACTGGTCAGCTTTTTCACTTGGAAGCCTCAACCAGTCTGCCTTTCAGAAATTTACTGGAGAGCGAGATTCTTGGTGTAAGTGTTGCACGTCTATCGTAGAACCACCTTATACAACTTTGCTACAATATTTAAATACCGCAAGTGGCAGTCACTTTCATTATTTATAAGGGAACCGTAGCTGACAGTCTTTGTGACCCTGAAGAGACGCTTCAGCTGTGGTCGAGATGGTGGCTGCAGCTAGCAGTTTTGAATAAATGCGAGGTGCACAATGTGACAAACATAGTGAAAGCTGTCGGCAAGTAAGGTGGAAGGTGGCTCAACTAAGACTTTCATGTAATATCCTGAGAAATGATCATTGCTGGCTGGCTCGTTGACACTAAAATAGAAAATGTGTCTGTTCAAGTCTGCCACTGCTGTGCTATGAACAAAATCATGAGGGCCTCAATATTCTTTGTAAGTTTCATGTCAGCTCTCCCAGCAGGTTCTTAGAGTGCATCATTCACATGTGACATAATGAAATTCCACAAATTTTGTGCAGTAAACAAACAAGTTTAACAAATTTCATCATTAAATAAAGGCATGCTGATGCACTAAACATTTCTTTATAATTTTAATTTGTATATAATTCTAATGCTTAGCCCTCCCCACTAAGTCCGAATTAGTCAGTTTGCAGTCTCTTGAGTGTGGTTGAGTTGAGTTCTAGAACAGCAACACGATGGCCGTCGCTGAATTTAGTTTTGGGCTAGGTCTCCTGCAGACATTGTGGGGTCTCCAAATCTGCTCTTGGGACAAAGGAATGACAACACAGTACTGCAAACAATCAAAAAGGCATTTATTGTACCTTCCATACACCAGTGCCAGCTAGCCAAATCACAACCAATAGAACATGCCAATGGGTGCTGACTGACGAATCGAGGAAGTTTGAGTCACCGTGACAGGATAGCAAGCGAATATGTTTCCCCATGCTGGACATTAATGCCTAATTGTTCACGTGTACGGTCACGTGAACTGTGGTGCGTTGGAACAATCGTGTTTGTCCCTCCTGGTGTGCCGTTCCAAAGCCTTTCTTGAGACGGTCCGGCAAAGCAGGTTGGAAGATGACCATGCATTATTACGATCGGCCAGCAGTGAAAGCGACCTTCCGGCCTCTCCTGCCCTACTGTGATAAATCGCTTCGTGAGGCCATTGCCTCTTTTACTAGATGCATTTCGCTTGAATGAAAAACCAGCTGTCAAGCCCTTTCCCTTTCCTCCTCTTTACTATTGTCGGTCACGAGTGCCAAATGTGACTGGTGGAACCACTGGGCATTACCTTGCAGGGCTTCCGAAATCTTCACCACGTGTGCATGCCAATCTCGAAGGCAATTAGCCTCAATCATAGCTCAGCTTATGTTTGCAGGCATTACAGGTGACAGCTATTCTTTAGCCAGACAACCAGCGGTCCCAAACGCCACCTGGCAATGCTTGTTCACAACTGAGGGCAGGCCCGTTGTGCAGGGAGCTTGAGCTATTCCGCAGGCATTAAGTAAAGGAGGCAATAGTGAGGCTCACACTATGTTGCACAGACCAGCGGCAACACCAAGGCGAGAGACGTTTGACGGTTACAGAGTTTATGGATGGCATTTGGTCGCCAACCACGACGCTGAAACCAAGGAACTCCTGTGAAAGTGCGTTATGCGCCTCTTTGCGGGTGCTACTGGGCCATACCAGGAGCCAAGACGTGCAAATGAAGTCTAGTGTGACACCCCGTCTATGAGAGCAACCCCTTCATTCTCTGGAACAGTGAGCCATGTGCGCCTGGGGGTATTTCTCTGAGGGCTTTCTGTGAACAAAAGTGCCGGAGTGATTGTGCGCACTCTCACCCTCGAGGCGACCATGAGCGCTGCGATTGGAAGGTGGTGTGACCATTGATTTCCCTGGCCTAAGGATCTAGGGAGGACAGAGGGGTTTTGCATGTCAACACCTTTGGTGAGCGAGTGTGCTCTGATATGTGCTTGCCAGAAAGATGTAGCCACTGACCTGTAGCTCATGCTACGAGAATGATGTACTGCACTCCGGTCTCTGGCCAGTACAAGTACCCCTTTTTCTATGTAAATAAGATTGCCTTTCCAATGTAAATAAACCTCCTGTTCCGTTACTCATCCTATTGACTTCGTACTCTTCACTGAAGAAGCAACCCTCGCCAAGTAAGCTCGGATGACTGCGTGGGCCCGCTTCGCCTCTGTGTGACGCCCCAGTAGCGTAGGCCAGCTACCCGTTGCAAGATGCACTGGCTATGTAGGCTAGAGAGCGACCTTCTGTGGGATGCCAGACTCAGAGGCCACGACTCGCAAATCCTACGGCGTGCTTCGAACCTGTGGGGAGCACACGCGCCCATCTTCCCCCGCGCCGTCGCGTCGAGAGCCGGCATAGACGGGGGAGAGGCACACTATGCCCTCTCCCGATTCTCCCTCGCTCTCGCGACGCGCACGCGCCCTTCCTCCGCGACTCGCGGGCAGGCAGCTGACGGGCGAGGAGGACATTCCCCTCGCCCAGCTAAAAAGGGACAAAACAGCGCGACCGGGGGAGACGCTCTGTCTCTTGGGACGCGACCCCTTGGACTGCCGGACTGGAGTACCTGCTGCTACCCGTGAGTGACCACGTTGCCTGACTATCCCGGGCAACGAGGCGAGACTATTTATTACTATTACGGAGAGGACGTCCCTCTGCGAGTGTTCGCGATTGCTAATAGCAATAAACGTTGTTACCGTTGACACCGCTGGTTGCCTTATTCGTCCGAACCCGGCGTAGCCGCGATTTCCGCGCTACGGGTTGGGAGTACCACGAAGCGACTGCGTGGGGCTAGATCCGGAGCTCGCCTTCAGCCCTAGCCGCACGCAGAGTGGAACCCCCACAAACCTCAAGCCAAAGAGGAAGAGCCTACTCCCTTTTGTGCCCGAGTAACTCCGCAGTTAGGTGGCGTTAGTAGTGCAACACTCGTGCCATCTCTCGTACTATGCTGCAACCACACCGGACATGGACAAGCCAGATTACAGGAGATGTAAGAGCCATGCGGGATAACAGCATCAGGGGACGCGTGAGAGTCGAGCATCCCCACAACTTTTGTTTTTCAGAAACTACATCATTGCTCGGCATGGCGGCACCAAGTCTGCTCACTTCAGGCCATAAAAGTAGCTATTCCTGACCCATTTGCCCTCTTCACATATAGTGAATGAAATTAGAGATGTTTGCTAGCAAAGTTCAGGCATTATCTTGGTGGTTTTCTTGCGATTGGTCCTTGAATCGACCTAATGAAGGTCCAGCTTATAATACAGCAGGCAGTTCACCATGCCTCTGGCTTGGATTGGTATTGCCTGCGGCACACTACTATCTTCTTCCTTCATGCTAGCTCATTGCATTGCATCGCAATGTAAGTGCATAAATGTAAGAATGCGTCTGAATGCTTAATGTTAATAGAGGAAAAAGTGCAATATAAACAAGGGCACAGACACACGTACTATCCTTTGTTCTACGCACTACAGACGTCTCTAAGCTAGCCAAAAGCTCACCCCTATTGCAGAATGCTTAAAGATGTAGACTTGGAAGCTCGCATCTAGGGACGATTGAAACAATAGTTCATGTTTGTGAATGTGCCATAATGCTTCTGTGAATATTCCTCATTTCCTAAACGCACCCTTTCCTTGGCAATCGAGCCTGATCATATATGGGTTACAGTTTCGATTTTTGATTTCTAAGCCGCAGAGAGGCATCTGGCTTAGTGGTGTATCACAACAACATGCCGTGGCTTCACTTTGAGAAAGCGCTGCATCAGTGGCAAAGAGTTCAACGGAAGTTTCGCCAGGTTTCCAAAGGAACAAGCAAGCTAGTAACTAGCACCATTTCTAGACATGCACTATTTGAACACTCTCACTTATTTCTATGGTTCCTTCACCAACTCTGCCGTCAGCAGTCACTTAGTTGTTCAGAAATAAAATAGCACTAAACTTTTTTGGTCTACTTTATTTACATGGTCCAGTGCCTTTAGTAGTGTGTGAAATATATGTAAACACTGTGGAAGAATTTTCATTCTCTGTGTTGGTCAATAGTTATTAGTTTTGTGTTTGTGTTGCTGGGCCGTGGGTTCACATGTGATTCAGTGAAACAAAGGGAAATTGCAGAATGTAGTAGCATCTCATTTAGCGACAGTAGCCATGCACTTAATTCGAAACGATCCCAAATGCACTGAGAGTGGTGATAAAATATCGGGCATGGCAGGACCACAGCCACCTCAGAAGAAGTGTCACAGTCACAGTAGCAGCAGCAGCTATAGTTGCTATATCAAAATTTCTGTGAAGGTGGTGTTTGTTTTTCTTTTGAGATGAAAAGTGGCCACTTTTACACACACTGTCAAGTGGTAAAATATGCTTGAATCAATATGGGGCCATTTCTTAAACATTGTGCAATGCTCCTAAGCCTTTCTTTTTCTTACTGTCCAGTTTGATGTACAAGGCAAGTACCCACTTATCTGGAATGGCCATCAAGATTGGCAGTGCAGCTTGGCTGGCTGCCGCAGCTCACTCACATTGCTGCACACACACAAGGGCTTCTTTCAAGGTATTGTGCTGAGTAATTTTGTGCTTGTTTGAGGTGCTGACCTTCCTCCTGTTGTTCATAGCATGTGTATTTCTTACTTAGACAAAGGTTCGTGTAGTTCTCGCAATGCTGGTCATTTTTTCTTGTTATTGAGCATTTGAGATGCACAGCACAGATAATATACAGCAGTCTCATTGAATGTGGCTAAAGGCAGTAGTTTGCCTGACTGGGCCGTGATACCCTTAGATTCACTCTATGTAGAGTACAGCGGACAAGAGCAAGGTACAATGCACTCGAAAAGAAAAAAAAATTGTACAAGTACAAGTACAGCTTCACATACAAATGAGTTTAAATGTTACATCGATGACAAGCAGAGGTAAAAAAGCTTACCATGGACATTCATATAATACATAATTTTATCTAGGGCATATATCAAGGCATCCAACCACAAATATGCCATTAGTACTCTTTTAAAGGCAGCAGCAGGTAAGTCAGAGGTCAAGTCATGAGGTATTGAAAAGGTAATGTTCAACCCTTTGAGGGTCAAAGATGTAAAATAGAGTGCTGCGAAGCAGTCCCAAATGGTTGATGGTGTATATTTATGGCGCCGTCTGTATGTTTGAAAAATGGCGGAATTTTCAACTCTTTGTGGCCTGGCAAGTGTTGCCACTCTCTGTGGATACACACAGAGTGCTTTTTGAATTCTTGAATTCTCTTTCGCTCTGTAGTCTCATGGTTTTCATTCCACAGCTTCTTTATGCTAGCGTTTCAGGGACTACTCGTACATCTGCATGGGCGCCCGGTGGTTAGTTTTAACGTGATAGCATTAAGGGCCACGTGTTGCAGAAAATTCGGTGCTGGCATCCGGTGTCGGCGTCTGGCGTCGCGTCGGACATTGTTTCGGCAAAAAGATTTACGAACCACCCATACCCAGGCCCTCCGCGTGCCGCAAGGAAGTATGGAGATGGGTTCGCACAAGGCTTACCTTACGAGCGAAGGTCAGGAAAGGGCACGACGTTCCTCCACTTCGCAACGCACAAAGGTGCTATGGCAGGGTTCGTCGACTCTCGGACACGTTGCAGAGAAGGCTTCAGAGTCAGATCGCGAACAAGCGCGGGTTTATTCACCCAAGATACAGCACAGTGCGACAGTCACGGCACTTATAGGCAAAGGCTCACCACAAGACCGATCTAGTATGTGTGCCCACCGTGCTAGGGCTAACCGGTAAGTAGTCCACCAAGTACGAGAACGAGGAGTCGCGGAAGCAAAGGTCCCATGTAGCAAACTTGTGGGCCTGTGAGCATCTGCCGCGGCGAGGAAGCGCTCAGTGGAAGAGAGCTCGGGTGGAGAAGGCGCCTGGGGGCCGCCACCTGAGAGGCCAATCAGGGCGCATCCCAGTGACACTTGCTCGCATGGTGATTCGAGCCGGGTAGACAGAAGCACGGTTTGCCTGGGAAATTATCTCTGGCAAGCTAGCCGTGTCCACCATGCTGCCGTTACAGCGATGGTTCCCGTAGATCGAGCAAAGCACAACGCGCGAGCTGGGGGATGAGGCGTGGGAAGGCACCTCGATCTAAAAGAAGGCACCTCGATCTCCTTAAGACTGAGGCCAGCCTGCAAAGGAGGCTGACTGAGGCCAAGTGGCAAGGTTGACTCAGCCAAAGTGGGCTAAGCCAACAGGGCAAAGTCCAAGGGGGTCGCCATCAACGGAACCAGGTCAAGGAGAAGGTGCCACAGCAGTTTGAAGAGGCGGAGGTGTCACTTCTCTTGATGTGAAGCCAGGAGGGGGGTGGGGTGGGGGGAGGCAGCCTTGGTCATGAAAGTTCCACGCCCCAGGAATGGACGGCAGCCCAGGAAAGACTGGGTGGGGCAGCACGATAGGTCAGCCTGCAACGCTTGAGGTCCACCGGACAGGAGCTGCCAGGAACGCGCAAGGCGTGGCTGCCATTTTGGCACAGTGGCCACCATAAAAGTCGCTGGGCTCCTCGGATTGCGTGCTGTCTGGAATGGCAGACCGGGATGACTGGCAGCCAGGCTATAGCAGCAGCAGCTGGAGTAACCACCCTTGGCCAGGGGCTAGCACTTAACTGGGTGCACCAGCCACAGTGAGCGGCGGCCTAGGTAGCAAGAGGCAAGGCAGGCACAAGTTCGTGGCCCTCCAAGGTAGGAGCCTATCACAGTGGCAGGAGCAGGGACAGCTGGCCTCATGGTCAGCAAGACTGGCGGCACAATGGGACCAGGCGCAGGAAGAAGACTTGACGACGCTGAGGAAAGGACAGGAAAAGCCCTCCAGTATAGCCGGCTTGCCAACAAAGTGCCCGCCCGGCTGATTGCCCAAGAAGCGGCATTTGCCAGGCTGAGGCTTGGGCAACACATAAGAGGGAATACTAGGCCACAAGAGCCTGTCACCACTTCGATGTGTGCCCTCACACTGTAGCCCCCTCCAACATAAGACATTTTTCTCAGCGTTGCCGAAGTCTCGCCCAGCTTGTACGTTTGACGATGCCTCTGTGGCTAGCACAACTTTTCGTTTCAAAGCTGCACTATAGTGGCATCGTTTGTTTGGTGCCATTGCGGTAACGTCACTCCGCACGCCAATACCACAGCATAAAAAACTAGCAACCAGCTCCCATGTGACACAGAACAAAATGGCGACGTCACTTGTGTACTTCACTTAGCTACTGGCGCAGCTAGTAGCAGCTATAATAGTGACCTTTCTAGATGGTGCTAGCTATGCACCCTATTTATCAATTTCAGTTAAAAACTGGTGAGCATTTTAAAAACTTTGAATCTAAGCTGACCCTAGAGTTTGGTATTTGATTATTTGAAGAAACAATTGGCCTAGATTTTGAATAAGTATGGTATAACCCACCACGGTGGTGCAGTGGCTTTGGTGTTGCACTGCTAACCTCAACGGTGTGGTACCAAATCCCGGTATCAGCGGCCGCATTTCAATGTGGGCAAAACGCAAGAATGCCTATGTACCCTGCATAAGGTGCTCATTAAAAAACCCGAGGTGGTCAAAATAATCAGCAGTGCTCCACTACAACATGCCTCCTGATCATATCGTGGTTTCAGCATGTAAAATCACAGAATTTTATTCATTTATGCAAATGTCTCATCAAGCAAATATCATCAACATGCAAAATGTATCATCAGGAGCAAATTTGGTATGCCCAATTTAACCCCTCCATCAGCTAAGTTTTCACTGTGCCTATCAGTGGCGTAGCCAGAAATTTCGTTCGGGGGGGGGCTCACATTGCTGCTCGGCCTCCTCCTCCGTAGAAGGATCAAATATATGAATAATAATTGCATTGCCATTACCAAAGATGCTGCAAACGAATTCTTGAATGTTACGCACTGTCAAGGCAAGCAAAATATGTATTTTTTTCATAAAAGAATATACTCGTATGTCCAAAAAATTGTGCCCGAAATAACTGATATTAATGCTTCTATGTTTTTTGTTTACTTAATAGGCAAAGAAAATATCACACGAACTTTAGAACTATATCAGTTCGAAACTAGCAAAGCAGTGCATGCCGCTCATATGAAAAATGTTAAGGCTGTGAAATGAACAAGTTGAGGACAAATATGCTAATGAAACTGTCACGCCCGCCATGGTTGCTCAGTGGCTATGGTATTGGGCTGCTGAGCACGAGGTCGCGGGATCGAATCCCGGCCAGGTCGGCTGCATTTCGATGGCGGCGAAATGCGAAAAGACCTGTGTACTTAGATTTAGATGCATGTTAAAGAACCCCAGGTGGTCGAAATTTCCGGAGTCCTCCACTACAGCGTGTCTCATAACCAGAAAGTGGTTTTGGCACGTAAAACCCCATAAGTTAATTTAAACTATATCATTCAAGAGCCTTGTTTACATTTTTGTACATATTCAACGGCCAGGGAAAAATCTCAGTGACGTGGTCCTTTGTCCATCCCAATGTATCGCGCAGGAGCAGCTGTCACCGGTTGTGTATTGTGAGTAATTGCACCAAAATTATAGTTGCAACAGAGAGCACATATAAAAACCAGGAGTTCTTCAAAATATACAAGGGAGAGTCAAAAGAAAGTGAGTCAATGCTAATGTTTGACAAATGGGTACTTTATTTAAAAGTAGTCTCCATGAGGATTTAGACATTTGTTCCACTGACTAATGAGTCGCGTGATTCCTGTCTCATAAAACTGCTTGGGTTGTTGCTTCAAAAAATCTGTAACAGAGTCTTTCACGTTATTGTCCGACACAAATCTGGTTTCCTTGAGCGGTTTTTTCAATTGCTCCAAAATGTGGAAGTCGTAAGGTGACAGGTATGGGCTGTATGGCAGACGTTGCAGCCTTTCTCACATGAACTTTGCCAGTTTTGTGTTAATGACATCAGCAACGTGGGGATGGGCATTGTCCCGGAGCAAGATGACCCCATTACTCAATTTTCCACGTCGTTTGTTCTTGATTGTGACATGCAGCCGATCCGGCGCTTCACAATATCAGAAACAATTGATAGTCTCTCCAGGTTAAGGAAATTCGATCAGTTATGGCCCCTCATGATCGAAAAAAAAGTCAACAACACCTTTCCGGCAGAAATGACGTCCTTTGCTTTCTTTGGGGGTGGTGAGTTCGAATGTTTCCACTGTAACCATTGTCGTCTTGTTTCAGGCTCGTAGTAGCAGCACCATTATTCGTCTCTGGTCACTATTGGAGACAAGAAGTTGTCACCCTCTTTGAGATACCGGATCAGATGAGTTGAGGCAGCGCTGAACCTCTCCGTCTTCTGGTGGTGGTTCAAAATCTTGGGCATCCATTGCGCACACAAGAGCCGATAACTGAGATGTTCATGAATTGTGGTGTGAACTGAACCATGACTGATGTTTACACACTCTGCCAGTTCATCAATACTTATCCTCCGTTCTTGTCTTATCAGCTCATCAAGCTTTGCAATTGTGTTGGAGATGATTGCACGGTGGCTTTGGCATGGTCTTAGATCATCTTTGCAACTTTCACGTCCTTCTTAGAACCATTTGCTCCAACACTTTACAGTAGCCAGTGAAATGCAATGTTCAACGTACACGGCAGCCATACGGTGACTGATTTCTTTTTGGGAAAAGCCTTCAGCTGTAAAAAACCTCACAACACCACGCTGTTCAACTTTCAGAGTGTTCATTATGTCACGCAACCATGTTCAACCCAGTGTATGAGAGCATTAAAGAACGTTTAATGCTCTCTTTAATGTAGCCTTTTCGTCTGTCTTTACTAATGAACCTAACCCTACAGAAACAAAACTGTTTTCCGTTAATTTACCTGAAATGCCACCCATAAGCATTAGTTTCTCTGGTATCCTGTCCTTAATTGAAAAAATGAAGTTGTCATCTTCTACTGGTACGGACGAAATAAATTCCAAGCTCTTAAAAAACACTAAGCACATATCTGCCGAATTTTTACTGTTACTGTTTTCTCAGTCACTCTCCTCAGGAATTTTCCCTTACGACTGGAAGTGTGGGAAGGTCATTCCAGTTCACAAAGCAGGCAACAGAGACTGTCCGTTAAATTACCGCCCCATATCTCTAACCAGTGTGTGCTGCAAACTCATGGAACATATCATATACTCTCAGATCATGCAGTTCCTTGATTCTAACAGCTTTTTTAATCCCTCTCAACACGGATTTCGAAAGGGCCTCTCATGCGAATCCCAACTAGCCCTTTTGCTTCACGACCTGAATGCTAACCTCGACACTAGCCTACAAACAGATGCTATTTTTCTTGACTTCACCAAGGCTTTTGATAAAGTACCACACAAGCGTCTACTAATGAAGCTCTCTCAACTAAATCTGCCACACGACGTTCTAAACTGGATCGCTCAATTTCTGACTAATCGCTCTCAGTTTGTTTCCCTTAACAATGTCAAGTCTGACTCGCTCCCTGTAACGTTCGGCGTGCTGCAGGGATCTGTCCTCGGCCCACTTTTATTTCTAATATATATCAACGACTTGCCTAATAATTTATCATGTAACATCCGCATGTTCGCTGACGACTGTGTTATCTACCGCAAAACAACTAACATATCTGACCAAACAGCCCTACAGAATGATCTTAATAAAGTGTTCGACTGGTGTAACCGCTAGCTAATAACCCTTAATCCTAACAAATGTAAATTAGTTTCCTTCCACCGCCGCAAAAACCCGCTCCAATTTCCCAATGAAATCGCTAACATACCAGTTGAAACAAGTGAATCCTATAAATACCTTGGTGTAACACTAACCCCTGATCTTTCCTGGCGCACGAATATGTCACGAATATCATTTCATCGGCTAACCGATCATTAGGATTTCTAAAACGTCATCTGCGTCACTCACCCTACCACATAAGACTTTTGGCTTACCAATCGCTAATTCGACCCAAACTTGAGTACGCATCACCAATCTGGAGCCCTCACCAAGTTTATTTGATTAACGCTATCGAAGCAGTGCAGAATCGTGCAGCTCGCTTCATTCATTGTTCTTATTCATATGATATCAGCGTGTCATCCCTTAAGAATGACTCTGGTCTGCCCACTCTTTCGTCTCGCCGCAGGATTGCCCCACTATCACTTTACCACAAGTTTTATCACAGTTCTTTGAGCCATCCACCTTACATCGCTCCCGCCGTTCGCACATCCCCTCGCACGGGCCATCCACTTCAAGTCACCCGACCCCGTTCTGGCACCACTACTTTTTCTGCATCATTTTTTTGCCGCACAGCTTCAGAATGGAATGGCCTTCCCCACGACATTGTTTCAATCACCTGTCCATCACGTTTTATTCAAAGTGTATCCATATACCTGTCTTGTTAAAAACCTGTGGCATTTGTAGTATCTCTGTACAACCCACCCCTTATGTAACACTCCCTTGTGGGGTCTTTAAGGAAATAAAGTGAAGTGAAGTGAAGTTTATACTCACACCTGCGTGTCATTTTTCTAAATGAGAGATGCCTGTGTGCTGTGCGCATGCCTTGCAGATAATGAACAGAACCATTATTGCGCAGGGTTTATTGACTCACTTTCATTTGACTCGCCCTCGTACATTAGAAATGCGGAGATACAATGGAATATACAAATGCTAAGATACAGCTTGATAACGGGCAAAAAGGTGTCACTGGGAACAAAGTTCACTGCACGTGTGCACCAAACCTTGGAACAAGATGTTTAAATATTGGTGTAAGTCTCCGATAAATCTATGTATCTAAGAAAAAGTCACTCTTTATAATGCTTAAAAAAAAAGGAAAATAAACATGTTGCGCAATCACAGAATGACAGATCAGAGAAACCTAAGGCTCCCCCGCCTTTTCTCCGCTCCTTCTGATGTATCGCGCGTGGCGGAAGGTGGCACTTGTGTGCGCTTTCCTTCCTTGCGTACACAAGACTAAGCCACCATCGTCGGCTCACGCATGCCCCCCCCCCCCCCCTACGATTTCACGCGCACATACAGCGTGCGGTGCGTGGTCACAATGTTATTGCCCTTGGGACTTTATATAGAACATGAGGGCGATGGCGACGGTAGGAATGCACCTGGAGTATACATATCATTGCTATCGCAATAATATAATAAGAGTATTTAGCAAATGAACCATTCCATGGCCCATTACTTTCCGCAAAAGAAGAAGTAACAAAACCGAACTTTCACCGTGCGACATTTCTCTGCACCGCAAGAATATCTTTATTCGTTTCTTTTTCTTTTGTGAGACCGGGGTACTGAAGTGGAAGAATACAAAGGAAAGCATGTTGGCCAAAATCAAATGCCTAGTTTGGGCACCTAATGTGGCTATTGAAGGAATATCGAAGAAAACGTGAGACGATTGGTCCACACAGAACAATACGCATGCTGACAGGTATCCTACACCGGCAAGATAAGACTTTCTGGAGAAGTTGCGCTCAAACGAACGTGTTGCAATCCTTCGAGACCCCACAGTGATGGCGGCGAGCGACTATTGTTTCTTTTTCTTGTATGCTAGCCAGAAAGCGTCCAAAACTCTGCCAGGCGAAAATCCACTTGGCCAGGCAAAAAAGAATGCGCACCAAGGTGCGCCGTGCGGTGTACGGGGCACGAGAAAATGCATGCGCCCTGGCTGGCTCTGGCAGCCCGCGGATAGTGAGAACAAGAAAATTTAAGAGGCTCAATGTGTCCTCGCGAATAAAATTCAAAGTAAAATAAATAAGAACGTAGTCACCTTTGCTGGCTTCAGTGTCTTGACATGGATGCATTGGCACAGGTGAAAAAATGTTGATATTCTTTTCTGTCTGTATAACCAGCTGCTGTGCCACAACGGCTCAGCTCCTGCAATATACGGCCTGCCCAAGGTTCACAAACCAAATGTCCCGCTGCGGCCTATAGTAGACTACACTCGCTCTCCGTTGCACTGTCTCTCTGCCTATCTTCATGGTGTGCTCCAACGAACACCGACGCGGATCATTGTACCTTGGACGAACACCGACGTACATAAAGGACTCCACTGATTTTCTCGACAAGTTCAGGAACGTGACTTTAGACAGCGATGACGTCATGGTTTCCTTTGACGTTATGTCTATGTTCACACGCATACCTGTGGATTATGCTGTTGACTGCTGCTGAACAGCATTGCAAAATGACACATCTCTGCCTTCGCGCACCCCATTCGAAGTCGGCGATGTGTGCCTCCTCTTGGATTTTTGCTTACACAACTCATATTTTTCATTTAATGGATCATTTTACAGGCAGGTGTTTGGAATGGCAATGGGAGCTTTGGTGTCAGTGTCGTGTGCCAACATTGCTTTGGAAGCCCATGAAGATAAAAGCCCTGATGATGTTCCAGCCCACCCCAAAACCACCCCAAAATTGTTCCTGCGGTATGTCACGACTGTTTTTCCATTATCTGCCGCGAAGACATTGTACCTTTTCTGCAGCACCTGAACTCTTTCCAAAGCACAATAGAATTCACCGTTGAAGAAGAAGTTAATAGTCACTTGGCTTTCCTCGATTTGAAGTCATGCGCACTGCATCCGGCCTTTTCACAAGTGTTTATTGAAAGCCTACCTGTATCGTGCAGACTACGCATGCGTCGCACGTATTGGCCTGAACTGACTGACAGCACGAAGTTTACGGCAACACGTGCCTGTGAATGCCGACAACGATATATACCCTGCGTGTTTCCTGAATAAACATTCTTTTCGTTCTTGGATCCCGTCCATACGATACATGGTGTCAGAAGTGGTGCTGCTGGATGAACGTAACCATTCAGAGCAATGGAGCTAGTCAAGCCACCGGAGCATCTGCAACTTTCCGGCTCATCCGACAACATCGCGAAGCATTGGAACCTGTTCATCCAGAAGTTCGAACTGTTCCTACAAGCGACAGCATCTACGAAAGAACCAAGGTCAGAAGCTGTCAAGGCTGCGCTGCTGCTGAGTGTTGCTGGCGACGATGCACTTGAGGTGTTTAACAACTTCACCTTTCTGGAGGCGGAACGCAAGGATGATTACAAGACGGTTGTGCGGAAGTTTAAAGAGTACTGTGAAGAACAGCAAAACGAAGTCTATGAGAGGTACATTTTCCGGTCAAGAACCCAGGACGAAGCGGAGCCCTTTGAGCATTTCCTGCGCGACTTGCGAAAGCTGTCCCGAAGCTGCAACTTCGCTGAATTAACGGAGTCAATGATCCGCGACCAGGTTGTATTCGGTGTACATAACCCCAAGTTGCGGGAGAAGCTCCTCAAAGTAAAAGACCTGACGCTAGCCAAGACAGAACAAATCTGCAAGGCTGCTGAACTGTCTAGCCAGCAGAACGAGGCATGGGCTCAGGCGGAAAAACAGGTCGCGTCGGTAAAGAAGCGTCCGTTTAAATGCATGAAATGCAACCGCTCGCACGAACGTAGTAGGTGTCCCGTGTTCGGCAAGACGTGTTTTGTATGTGGTGGCACCAATCATTTTGCAGCGTGTTGCAAGAAAGGGTCTACAGTAAGCAAAGTGGTCAACGTGCAGAACACTTTCGACATTCTTGATGTAAAAACTTGTAAGGTGAGAAGCTCGACGGACTGGATCGTAAACGCTAAAGTGGCCGGCCAGGATGCCTTCTTGAAAGTAGACACAGGCTCCCAAGCTAACTTGCTGCCTTACTCGGTCTATCGGAAGTGCAAAGGGATGCAAAGTTTGAAGCTGAGCAGTTCCATTCTGCGGTCCTATAGCGGTGACGCCATCAGTCACTTCGGTGTTGCGTCGTTACCAGTCACCATAAAAAATCAGGCTGGGAGTTTCGACTTCTTTATAGTAAAAAAAGGCCACCAGGCAATACTCGGACTATCTGCAAGTGAGGCGCTCGGACTGGTCGCGAGGTCAGTGGAGGCAGTCAACGCTAGCGCTGCCGACGAAATACTGCAGGAATTTCCTCAACTCTTCCAAGGAACAGGCTGTGTCGCCCGCCAGTATCGTATGGTATTACGCACTGGTTCGATACCTGTAGTCCAGCCAGCGCGGCGCGTACCCTTGACACTACAAGAACCACTGCGGGAGGAGCTGGACCGCATGGAACGAGCCGCCATCATCACGAAAGTGACAGAACCAACGGACTGGGTGAGCCCGCTTGTTATTGTACGGAAAAAGGACGGCACACTACGTGTATGCATTGATCCTGGGCATATCAATGAATGCCTGAAACGTGAGCACTATCAGATGCCTAAGCGTGAAGACATTGAGGCTGAGCTCGCCGGCGCTCAATATTTTTCCCGCCTCGATGCGAATTCAGGTTTCCACCAAATTCCTTTGGATGACGCCACATCAAAAATCTGCACATTCGGCACGCCCTTTGGTCGCTACCGTTTTCTGAGGCTGCCCTTCGGTATCGCCTCGGCTCCTGAAGTCTTTCAAAAAACCTTGAGCGAAATTTTTGACAGGGCTCCGGGGGTGCGGGTATATGTAGATGACGTTCTTGTCTGGGGCATCACTAAAGAAGAACATGACACACGCCTTCGAAATGTATTGCAACTGGCAAAAAACGCTGGCTTAACTTTTAACGCAAGCAAGTGCAAGTTCGGGCTTACTGAAGTTGAATTTATGGGTGATGTCATCAGCCGAGACGGAATAAGGCCAAATGCTACACTGAGCATGTCCCTTAAAGAAATGTCGCAACCAACGGACAAAGCTGCAGTGCACAGAATGTTAGGTGTTGCCAACTACTTTGGGAAATACATTCCGAATCTGGCAGAAAAGACACAACTTTTGCGCAGTCTCATCAAAAAGGACACCAAGTTTGAATGGACGGCCAACCACGCAAATGAATGGACAGCCATCTGCACATGGCTCAGCAGCGCACCTGTGTTGGCTGTTTTCGATGCTGCCAGGGAAACTAAAATTTCTTCTGACGCTTCTAAAAGCGGACTAGGCGCTGCACTTCTACAGCTTCACGGTGACAGCTGGCGGCCAGTTGCGTATGCATCACGCGTGATGAATGAGACTGAGCAACGATATTCACAAATCGAAAAAGAGGCAATGGGCATAATGTTCGGGTGTGAAAAATTTCACCACTTCGCATACGGGTGTGAGATAATCATAGAGACCGACCACTGCTAGCCATTTCATCCAAAGGAATCGGTGACATGCCGCCGCGTCTTCAGCGTTTCTTCATGCGCTTACTGAACTATGACTGTGTGCTTGAATTTGTACCAGGGAAGCAACTGCTGCTGGCCGACATGCTCTCAAGGTCGACGCCCATCAACCACCCAGCGGACACGAGTGGCTCGACAGAAGAAATAGAGGTTCACGCAGTTGGTGCAGTCTCGGATCTGGTAAGCAGAAAAACTCTTGACCGCTTAGTTGCCGCAACTGCAAGTGACCCGGAGTTACAAAAAGTGATGCGCTATATCAGCGGCAACGACAATCTTGATGGCTGCATGAAACCTTTTGCTACTGAGCTGTCACTAATAGAGGGAGTGGTGCTAAAAGGAACCAAAGTACTTGTTCCAAAGTCGATGAGGAACGAAATACTTCAACGTATACACGAAGGGCACTTGGGCATAAACAAATGCAAAGCACGAGCCCGACGATTGGTGTTTTGGCCCGGAATTAATGCAGATATTGAAACCATGTTGAAAAGTTGCGCCGTCTGCCGAAAGTATGCATACAGGCAACCAAGCGAGCCTTTTATGCTCAGACCAACGCCGGGCCATGCTTGGTACAGAGTTGGCATTGATATCTTTCAGCATGGGGGAAGCTCGTACTTGTGCGTGTTCGATGCGCAGTCAAACTTCCCGGAAGTGGAAAAACTGGGCGACACCACGTCGAGCACGATCATTGCCAAATTGAGCTGCATTTTTGCACGATATGGAATCCCAGTCGAAGTATGCAGTGACAACGGCCCCCAGTTCGCGTCTCACGAGTTTGCCACCTTTGCATCCAGGTACGATTTCAAGCACGTGACATCTAGTCCTGGCTTTCCACAGTCCAATGGACTAGCGGAGAAAGGCGTCCAGATAGTAAAACGGATCATGAAAAAAACACAAGAAAATCACGACGACTTCTAGCTGGGCCTGCTCAGCTACCGATCTACACCACTGGAGCACGGTCGTTCCCCGGGTGAGCTGTTGCAAGGCAGGAGACTACGAACCAGGCTTCCAGACTTCAGCTCGCAACCTAAATATTTTGTGTCTAAGCATAGACAACTTGGCGCACACAGAAAGGACCTACCAGTACTCCGAAAAGGGGATGTGGTGAGGATCCGAGATAAAGCATGGACCCGCAAAGCGCAGGTCGTGGGACAGGCTGCGCCTAGGTCCTATCGCATTGTTACTGAAGGTGACCAAGTACTTCGTTGGAATCGGAGACACCTGATTACAACGCGTGAGCCATTTCGACACGATGACCTCGACAGCGATGAGCCGGAAAGCGAGGACGACCAGCCGGTAACATCCCCAACTGGAGTGCCCGCAAACCCGACTCAACTTACAACACCGATCCCAAGACGGTCTAGGCGGATAACTCGTCAGCCAAGACGGCTGCAGTACGACCACAATTTCAATCAAGTGCATTGTGTATCTCGGCTTTATCCAACTATTAAACAGAGAAAGATGTATCGTGCAGACTACACATGCGTCGCACGTATCGGCCTGAACTGACTGACAGCACGAAGATTACGGCAACACGTGCCTGTGAATGCCGACGACGATATATACCCTGCGTGTTTCCTGAATAAACATTCTTTTCATTCTTGGATCCCGTCCATACGATACACTACCCACACAGGGAAATATCTGAACTTTGATTCGGTCCATCCCCTTGGACAAAAACGATCTGTTGCCTCGACATTGTTCACCCGTGCATTCTGTTTGTGCTTGACTACTGACGCATGCAGAGCTGAGTTGAAGAGAGTGTCGCAGGATTTGGTCAGCAATGGCTACCCCGGCCAGATTATAAACACTGAAGAAAAGCATGCAGCTGAACCCCCTGTAAGGCTGATGAGAACAAGAAAACGGGCATCTCTCCCCTATGCATGAGGCGTGAGCGAGTCAATGTCAAGAATTTTCAAAGAATATGATGTACAAATCTGCCACGTCATTTCAAGCAAGCTAAAACAAAAACTCGTCCGAGTCAAAGACCGCCTCGAAAAAGAAACATTTCCGGGCGTCATCTACAAAATTCCTTGCCAGGACTGCCAGGCGTTGCTACGTAGGCGAGATAAAGAACTTTAAAAGAAGGCTACAGCAGCACCGCAGGGACGTAGCCAAAGGACACATGCTTTCCAACACCCTGGCAGAGCTTCACGAAAAGACTGGACACAGTATTAACTGGCATTCGGCTTCTATAATGGAAAGAGAGAACAAATTATCATCCCGATTGCTCCTTGAATCATTCTGCATGCAATCTACTACAAACACGATAAACCAGACACGGGTACTCCTCCCTGAGTTGTATGAAAGCGCATTACGTCTTCCGACGCATATATAATAAAGACCATCATGCATTCGTTTATTGTGAACAAGGCACCTGTATTGGCCTCCGAAACGTCAATCTGTGGTTTTGAATTTTTTCAGTTGGCGAGTGTACGCTTATTCAGCCATGTTCTTTCCTTGCAAATCCTAGACTTAACATTCTTTTCTGTGACATGGCGGCACAAATGAACCATCACAAAGCTTCGTCTCATCAGACGTCGCTGCGCACTTTGTCAACTTGTCCGATAGCGTTTTGATTTGGCTTGTCTCGTTGTATGGTCCGATGTATGACTTTAGAAAAGTTAATGCTCCTTTGGCATCAAATGTTTATAACATTAAACCCACAAAGTTCCGGAATTGAAAATCTAAAGCACGACTTTGGAAATGTCAATGCATCTTTCGCATCAAAAGTTCATAAGAACTTTATCCCCATAAAGTTTCGAAATTCAAATCCATGCGCTCCATAGAGTCCGTGGCTACTGCAAGATGTCACAACCAGCCTGCTGGCCATCAAAACTCCCTTGAAACTTTGTGCTCGGATGGGACTCCTTGTGTTATGTGACTCCCGGTGCGTAGGCGCTGCTGCAAAATCCAACCCAAGTTCGCAATGTTCACGCTGAAATGTCTTTTCGAACGTGAAAAACACATTCTAGACAAAATACACAATGAGATTCGGTGCCGGGGGTTGTTTTAGTCGGCAGTACATGACAGCGCGGAAAAATTTTAGGGGGGGGGCTGACACACCATAAGCCCCCCCCCCCCGGCTACACCCCTGGTGCCTATATATTACTGTGACTGTGTAGTGTTTACTTGGGAATACTGTGCAATTATAGTTGCACCTTGCGCAAGACTTCCTGAGAGCTGGCAAATGTGGGTCTTAATTGATAGTGTTGACTTGCTGCACAGCAAGAATGAAGCAAGAGTGGAGAATTTGGTGTACTATTTTTGTGTGCATGTAGAAGCTTGAGGGAGAGTTTAATTGTTACAGACCCTTGCCATACATATCTGCCATCCAAGCTTCTATGAGGCTAGACTTCTGTGCCTTGTTTTAGAGGTGTCCTTGACTCTCCAATGCAGCCTTGGTGGAAGACTGGGCAAGTAAGGCTCGGCCAGATATTCTTCGCTTTGTCCCCTACACCTGGCACCTCAACATTGTGTTGACTGAATTTGAGCTCATTACACTGGCCAACGAGTACAACTGGGTTGACTGTGCTCATCAGGAAAATGGTAAGGGCTCACTGCTGACTGATGCTTGCATGGTGTTTGTTAACATGGGCTCCTATTCTAACCCTTTATTGTAGGAGTGTGTGAATACCGAGTAGTAGATTTCGATTATAGAATATGAGAAAGCTTATCACAAAAATTAATTGGTGTGAATCTTGGGCTCATTCTTAGGAGCCTCCAAGCACTGCATAACAAGAATTTAGCAAGCTACCAGTTACTTAGCAGGGATGGAAGTGCTGCACCAATTGCACCATCTCACATGAAACCGTTAAGCTACACCAACCTGCGCTAAAGCACTAATTTCAAATGAAGTTCCCAAATTTAGCAGGATGTGCTTGTTCAGTGGCAACCACACAGCCATAGACATGCATTGGTTAGTGCTTAGCCCTGCAATCCAAGCCGAAGCAATCCATTTCAACGTCAGCGTCTTTGGAGTGCGGGCATGTTTGGTGGGATAATTGTAACTAGGTCACAAGAAAATGAAAACCGTTTTGCGCTTTAGTATGTGTTATGAATGTTTTATAAAACTGCTGTGCATTTGCATATATGCAGACCAGTTGAAGATGATTTGAACTAGCACTCACTTCATGGGGGCAGTTGGGCAGAAAAGCCGCGCTGAATGATTAAAGTTGTACAATCTGCTCAGCGTGTAGCTCATCAGTTTCGTTATACACCTTAGCACTTGATTTTGTGCCCTACTGGTCATCCGAGTCAATTAATGCTTTCAGGGTCGATTTTTTTCACCATATGCAACCGCCCAGTGTCAATTTGTTTTTATTGCAGATTCCAATTCTTCTAATAGACATATTTCGAAAAAAATTTACCATAATTTTTCTAGGGTGACCGTAAAGGAGGAAAAAATATTTTGCGTTGTTATATATGTACTCTTTATTCATGAATAACAACAATAAAAAGGAAATAAACTTATAAGAATTAGAAATTTGATGCATTGTTATAGTTCAAGGCCTAGAATATGCGCACATGAGAATATTTCGCAAGTCTGAAATGTTCCTGCTCTTACACCAATATTTACGTCCATAGCGTTATCGAACTGCATAGGTGAGCCCACTCAAGAAAACTGTTTGGTCGTGTGCCCGTCAAAAAAGCAAAACGTGTGACAAACTTCCACTAATCTTCATCTTATCGCCAAACAGAGGCAATTAGATATCACGAGTCTCCCCCCCCCCCAAAAAAAAAGAAAGAAAAGGAAACGCATGCACAGTGGCATCCTTCCTATGCTCACCCCTGTGAGTACTAATCGAGCGAGAAACAGGCGGCCGCCCTTTGAGCGATTAGTAATGAGGTAACCAAATTTAATGAGGTAGCCAAACGCGTCTTATGCGCGGACAAAGTCCAGCCAACTTGCATCGTGGCAAAAAGTCAGCATGCCAGAAAAAGCACACTAGACAGTACGTGAAATGTGTGACGGGTGTTATATACGAGATACCACTGAAGTGTGGGAAATCCTATGTTGGACAAACGGGGAGATGTGTTAATGACCGGGCCCGGGAGCATGAATTGTCTGTAATCAAAAAAGGTAATGCGCATTTACTTGCGCATTGCACGGTTTGCCTGGAAGGAACATGCCAGCCACTACTGCGTGAGATAAAGATGCTTGGCAGAAGTGGTGACACGTTCGCAAGAGAAATTTTGGAGGCATATCACATAAAAGAGAGAGGCATGAGTTGTATTAGTGACTGCGTCTGTTTTTCTGTTTGAAAACGAGTTGCAACTGTTAAAAACGTCAGTGTTCCAAGATGAATACCCCTCCCCGTGCTTGAGCACGTGAAGAAGGAACTGGATGACATAGAAACCCAAGGAGTCATCTGAAAGGTCGACACGCCAACCGCATGGTGTTCCGGCCTTGTCGTTGTACCGAAGCCATCGGGTGGGTACAGGCTCTGTGTTGACTTGACGAAGCTTAAAAAGGTCATCCAGCGGTAACAGCACATTCTGCCAACAGTTTAAGACATCTTAGGCCAGCTTTATGGTGCAAGAGTCTTTTCCAAGCTCGATGCAAGATCCAGCTTCCACTAAATCAAAGTAAGTCGAGAGAGTGAAAAACTGGCAATGTTCATCACTCCCTATAGCCTCTATTACTACAGATGCCTTCCCTTCGGCATTGCGACAGTGCCCGAATATTTTCAGCGCTTCATGTGACGACTATTAGAAGGCACTACCAGAGTCGTCAATATGATAGACAATATGCTAGTCTTTGGTAGCGACCACCGAGAGCACGACCGACACCTAGCTGACGTCTAAATCAAGCAGGCATCACTTTCAATGAAAAGAGGTGTCAGTTTCGAGCTTCTTGTGTCAAGTTTCTAGGAGTCGTCGTTAACATGCAGGGAATTTCACAAGATCCAGATAAGGACTAGGCTATCATGGACCTTCCACCACCAATCGATGTCAGCGGTGTTTGCTGATGGCTTGGAATGGGGGGCCAACCATGTGGCCAGTTCCATTCTGAACCTGTCTGGCGTCTACACCCATTCGTTCACTCTTGAACAAGAACAACGCCTGGAATTGGGACTACAGCCAAGAGCAAGCTTTCACTCACATCAAGTCATTGCTCAGCTCCAATAAATTTGTGGCAAAGTACCACCCACACTACTCTACTATAGTATCGGCTGATGCAAGCTCTCATGGCCTGGGTGCCGTCTTGCTCCAGGACCAACCTTCTGGAATTCGACATGCTGGGGCCTATGCTCCGAGATCCCTCACTCCGACAGAAGGATACTACAGTCAAACGGAAAAGGAATCTGGCTGTCATGTGGGTCGTGACTAGGTTCGACCAGTACATTTGTGGCCTACACTTTGAGGTCAAGTCGGATCATCTTCTGCTTGTAGCCCTCCTTTTGAGGAAGGACCTGGAAGTCTTGCCGCCTCGAGTACAGTGAATGTGGATCGAGCTGATGTACCTGGGAAACTCTTAGCTAGAGCCAATACACTATCATGAGCACCCTGCTACTTGCCAATCTAGAAAACCGTTAACAGCTTAAAAATCCACATAGGAGAGGTCTTCAAGGATCTACCTCCACTAGTGGCTAGTCAGTTAGACGATATCTGTCATCTTCAAGCTGAGGATGGAGAGTGTTCCTCAGTTGTGACCTATTGTGAGAGAGGTTGGCCACCCAAGAACAGAGTACCAACCCACGTAGCACGGTACTGGATAGAGAGAGACAGACTGAGTGTGTACGATGGCTTGCTTTTGTTGGATCACCATATCAACGTTCTAACTTCTCAACGCCAGGACATCCTTGCACTGCTGCACGAGGGGCATCAAGGGGTACGCTGCTGTCAAGAATGCGCCTGAGAGCGTGTTCGGTGGCCAAATTGCAATCTGCATATTGAACACCTTGTGACTCTGTGTGCCAAGTGTGCTGAGGTTTGTGCCACTGGTACCAACTCCCACACCGGAAAGGCCATGGCAATGCCTGGGAATTGACCTGTTCCACTTCAAAGAAACCTGACTATGTTCTCATCGTCGATTACTACTCCCGATTCCCTAAAGTAGTCACGCTGGGGACTGCATCAGCACCGGCGGTCAGTGTCGTGGTGAAGAGTTGTTTTGCTCACTTCTGGATTCCAGATGCTGTGTTGACAGAGGGACCTCAGTTCATGTCCAAAGATTTTGCTGATTTTGCTCTATGTTACGGATTCCACCATGAGACAATCAGTCCTTGATACACTCAGAGTAATGGTGAGGCAGATTGCATGGTTCAGATCGTGAAGGACCTGCTTGAGAAAAGCTCCGATCCGTACCTGGCCCTTTTCGCTTGCATAGTTCAGATCGTGAAGGACCTGCTTGAGAAAAGCTCCGATCTGGACCTGGCCCTTTTCGCTTACCAAGATAAACTTGGAGTTTTGGGCATCTCTCCAGCACAATTACTTATGGGATGAAAACTGCAAGCTCGCCTTCTGGGGCTGCCAGAACGCCTTCTGCCCGCATTGCCAAATCACGAGAAGTGTAGGGCACAGGATACTGTGGCCTAGGTGCAACAGGTGAAAAATTACAAACGCCGTCACAGTGCAGGCCTCCTGAGTCCTCTGAAACCAGGGAATGACGTGTGTATCAAGGACATTGGATGCAGCGGTCCTGTCCTCAGCCCTGCTCAACGACCTCGATCGTATGTGGTTGAGACTCTTAGCAGCATTCTGCAAAGGAATTGTCACTGCCTGGTGCCTTTCTCAGCAGACCAGAATGTCCAAGGATGGGCAGCAGCCTCACCAACAACACCAGGAACGTCACTACAAAGTTCTTTCTGCATGTCGCCTGTGCGACCTGTGGCCACACTTCCTTGCATGAAATACAGGGTCTGCCTGTGGAAGCAAGATCGCCTGAACATGATGAATGGAAGCAAGTGCGATACGGTCGTGCAGTGAGACCACGGTGCAAGTTGAAACTGTAGTTCTATCAGGAAGGAAGATATAGTGGTCACCGCCTTGCCCTTGAGTTTGCAGCTACAAGGTGGCACTGAAAGCAAGGGGGCAGCACCTTGCAACAAGTATATACTTAAGGGCAGACAGCAATAAAGGTTCTTCTTGTTACGAGCAGAGTCGCTAGTGTCATTTGGTGCTTCCTTGAACAATGGATGTGTATGTGTATGTGTTGTAACTCCCCCTCCATCTCTTTCTTTCTGGATCTGACAGCCAGGTTGACCAAACAAAATGTCACCATAGAATCTTTCATTTATGTTTTCAGGTCAGCTTAAAAAAATGGTTGTTTAAACATTACTTGAAAGAGAAGGGGAGTGTGAGGTAAATTTTGATTAGGTGTTTGTCTAGAAATATATCACAGAAGCAAGAAAAATATTGGCAGTTATGCAGTGTGGTACAGGCTTAACAGGACAAGTCAGTTCTGCTGAAGCCCCCAAGGAGAAGGAAGGTTCGTGAAAAAAAAAAATTGTCATCCACTCGACTATTGCACAAAACGGCCTTTGTAGCTAGACATGTGCACAGATACCATTTTAGGGCAGGTAGCATTTCTAGCTAGCATTTTATCAGTTAAACTTATACATGAACTCCTATAGGCATACTTGATTCATCAGGCAGTGCACCATTTCCTCCGAACCGTCCATGCCTTGGAGCCTGTTTTCTCTATTAGTAAAGCATTAGTGTAACTGGCACCATAAATAAAATGAGTCACAAGAGTGTAGGCCAGTTTTGTTACCACCGGAAGAACCCGTTGATAATGGCCGTTATCAAGAATGTATTAGGAATGTTGAGGGGTTGCTTGTCTTGTTTGCACACAGTGGTCTAGCATTGTTGAATGTGCACAGAGAAGTTCTTGTATCTGCAGACAAGATGTTGGATGAATTGGCAATGAAACCATGGCTACTGGTCTTCAATTTGTATTTCATGCAGCAATAAGTCGGGTTTGGCCCTTCATTGGGGTAGAGGCAATCTTTCTATTAAATGAATATTTCTTTATATCTTGACACGAAAATGCTTTTGACTGTGGGCCATTCCCCAACCGAATCGTCGAAATATGTTGTGTTTTTCATTGTAGGCTTTATTCAAATGTATATATTTAATCATGATTCCATACAAAAGTTTTGGAACCCCTTCACCTGACAAAAATCCTCGGTGTGCTAATGCTCAGAAGCATCTTTTATGGATCTGCCACATTTTATTACTATGTTCAGAAAGTGTTTCAGCGCCTCTTGAAAGGCAAACTGCAATAAAATTTTACTTTTGCTGAATGTGTTACGAGTGAGCAGGACGTGCCAGTAAACCAGGGATTCTCAAACTTTCTGGCCTTGAAATACTCCACCAGCTTCTCGAAAGTGCCACAGAACCCCTACCTTTTTCCACCAGTGCACCTACATACAAACTCACTATAAGGGTACGTCAAAGTGTACACATAATGGTAACGGGGATAGGGGGTCTTACTGCACAATCAATACTGTGAACGCCAAAGTGCCATCATTTATTGGGGAATGTTGCATGGGGATGTCCCATCTCCTCTCCGTTTGCCTAATCAAAAAGCACCACCTCTGCATGCGGCCTCTGTTATTTACAGTACGGTGTGTTATACTTTAACTCCAAGGCCATCGCTTGTAAAAATAAACTGAGGATAATATAGACTAGCAATTTCTTTTACTGCGCCATACCGCACACCCTAAAGCAGAGCACGTGTTGACCATGCATATGTGGCTACTGCTCCACGTGCCATAAACGGCGTCTTCACGTGGACGAAGTATTGGGTGCACAAAAGCTTATTTTATTTCTTGCAAACAAATGTCACAAGTCAACCACTCTGCAGAATGGTCTTCGATATATTGATTGTAACATTAAGCCTAAATGCCGCTTCACCCGGCATGCAGCGGTGCTCCTCGTGCAAATCGAAACACTTGTCGCATGTTTTCATTACGGGATCGATGCAGTGTGGTAGCAAGCAATTTTGCATAGAAACTTTGCCATGCCAACACTGATACGCTTGAACCACAAATGATGTGTGAATGTGTGTTTGTTAACCGTATGCTTATCTGTCAGCCAAAAAGAGTTAAGCAGACAGACAAATTCGGAAATGGTTCTCAGCTGCATAATTTTCGAGTTGATTCTCGCTTACGTGTTACAAACTGCTTACGTGTTACAAACTGCTTACGTGTTACGAACTGGGCTCGCAAGCATGAATTAAAAGCACTTTGTTGACCATCGTGGGCCTGCAGGTCACAGGTGACAAGTCTTAAAGGGGCCCTGCAATATGTCAAGGAAAGCTTCCTGAGCGGTACGGATGGCATCACCTCTGTGCAGTTATTGTGTACCTCGTAGAAAGGACCAAATTTGCCACTTACAATAAAAGATTCACATTGTAGAAAGTAGGCTGTCAAAAATGAAATTATTTATACCTCTAAGCAGCGTGTCAAGCATTAGGCATGCGGAAATAGTCAGACATCTGCACTTGCTTTCGCGGAAGTTTTGGGTTCACAACCCTGGTGTGCATCGTGTTCAGTGGCTGCGCGAACACTGGTGGCCGTAATTTAGCGTGCATGAAATCAGTGAGTGACTCTTATCGATGACAGTGCACTTTGTGTGAACGTTTGGGTCGTTTTCAAAAACTGGCCACTGTCAATCTCGTCGTCACTGCCACAGCTGTCGTCGCCTCAGTCGCATGTTGCCACTGTCTGTGTCGCGACGATTGCCCAGTCAGAGATTCTTCACAGAACGAGGCAGCGCTATCTGCACTCAGAAACTCTTCGATCGAAGCACCGCCTATTTTATCAGCAGTAGCGACATGCTCCCAGAGTTCGGTAATGTCACCGGCTACTACCGTGTTCTAGGTAGGTTCTAGGTATGCGAAGGTGATAAACATAAGTAAAAACAAAAAAAGGTGAACAAAACTGCTGCCTGCTTTAGATAGCAGATAAGAAGTTCAGGTCAGCGCTGTGCAAAAGCAAAAATGTTTCGTTTACACAGGTGAATTTTTATGGATATGGAATTCTTCTAAAGCCACTCGAGCCATGTGGTTCGCTCACCTTCATGGGAAAAAGGGGTGTGACACTTGTGCTTGGCTCACTTGTAAAATCAGAGGGTGTGTCGATTGTAATAAACAGTTGGTCAGTTGATAGTAGCACTTGTCCTCGTCTTTCGTGTCTTCTTTAAGTGTATGTGTATTGTTTGTGCTGTTTTTCGAATTTACAATGTGAGACCAACTAGCCCAACAGACGGTCCTTTTGAGGTTAAGATTGGTCGTGTAGGAGAGGGGTGTGTAAGCATGCCATCACTTACATTGACCAAGGAAGGGCTAAGGTTTTTAGATGGTTCGTGATTAAGACCCTGATGATATCACCTTGTGCCATTCATGCTGATTGTTGTTATTTTTCTTCTTCCTTTCTTTCATTTTTCTATTTCCTGCTGGTGCCTTGTATGTGTACATAGCCTAGCATAGTAAGTAGAATAAACAGTTAGAAGATAGCGCTCTTTTCATTCTGTCTCTATTGTCGTTCTTTCCTTATTTTTTCGCACTGTTACATAAGTTCTGTAGCTGCTGCTTTTTTTGTTTTCACTTTTGTTGATCATAAGTTCATTGTTTTGGCTAACACAAAACATTAATCAGTATAGCTTGTAGTTTCTGTAGGCTAGCTCTCATTATGATGCTCTGTATATTGGTGTCATTGATGTTGAAAATTTATTTCAACAGCCCGGGTGGCCTTCTGTGGTGAGGTCTTCGACTTGTCATTTGACCTTCCCTTTGTGGATTTCCTGCCCCCTCAGCTTGGACTCAAGTTTTGGATTCAGGCAAGTTTTTCATTGTTTTACCTGTGCCTTGGACTATTCTGTTTCTTTACTATAGTAGAATCTTGATGATTTGAATCCCTCGGGACAGTGAAAAAATTCGTATCACTCGAAATTCGTATCACCCAACAATGTAAGAAATCGAGAAATTAATAAAATTAAACAGTGCAGCTATGCATTGACCGACTTTCTCAAACATTCACATTTTTAATTAACTCTTTTTCTGCAATCCTAAGACGCTGCTTTATCTCATGGCAAAATATTTGGAAGAAATATGCAGCAGAGTTGGAGAAAATTGCACTTTTTTAGTAATAGTGTGTTTCTTCAAAATAGAGAAGAAAATTGGGATTCAGGAGTGCAACTTTCTGTTGACACCATAGAGTTACAGTCGAACCCACTTTTAACATTCCCAGATATAACAACCTATTGTTTATAACGACCACATCTCAATGCATTTATAATTTTCTGATCCTGTCTATTGGGACTGCTTCCAGATATTTATTTATTTATTTAAAGATACCTTACAGGCCCCTAGAGGCATTGTGTAATGGGGGAGAGTACACTCAAGGATTATAACATACAATAATTAGGATACATATGTGAATAAATATACAAAATGTACAGTGTACAGTGCAGTGACCTGCAGGGGACATAAAATAGGCTGCTGCTGCTGCTGAAGGGTGGTGGTGGTGGTGGTTGTGGTGGTGGTGATGAGGATGATGATAGCAGGACTATCATGAGATAGTAGGCTATCAGGGCAGGGCATCGTAGCAGGACCTGCTATGGTGCGGTGTGCCGATTACTGCCGCCATTACAGTTGAAGACGTTGCAGATCTCGACAGCGCGGTGTCATCATGTGGTGGACTGAATGATGAATGAAACAATTGAGCCAGTTCTCCCACCGCCAAACAGCGACTCTACCTTGGGTGATGATGATGTGCCGTGCGCTCCGGAGCCTTCATAGGCGTATCGGACTTTAGCCTTTGCAGTCCTTGCATCGGCATACAGAGACAATACTGTAACGGACAGTTAAGGAAACCCAGATACAACTATTTATTGTGGGCGAACTTGTGCCCTGGGGTAAATAAAAAACACTGCCGCGTTCTAAACGGGAGATCAGGAAGGCCTTCTTCTTCTCTCTCGAGCGTCGCTTCACCTCGTCTTCTTCTTGTAGACGCCGACAACGGCCACCTGCGATGCGAGTGCGTGCGGCGAAAACACGTGCCATTACTTCGTCCTTTTCCTTCAATACTCCGTTGTCGTCTTGAGGGGGCGCACGAACCTGCGCGCGTTGTTTAAATGTTTCTGCCTTGTATCATTATCCCCCCTCCAAAACGCATCGTCCCGATGCGTAAAGCGACGAAATTGTTCACAAGCAGTTGTCCACACTAAAGTGGTACATGGCACAGAAAAGATGTTTGGTCGAATAATCACTGCCTGTCATAATATGGCTTCAGTCTGACCACATGTACAGTTTCTGTGCGACGCCGGCATCGTGATGAGCTCACTTGTCCTTCTGGCGTAACTTCGTAGTTCAGGGGACTGATGCGGCGAAGTACTCGGGAAGGGCCGAAGTAACGGCGCAAAAGCTTTTCGGACAGGCCGCGCGTCCGCACGGGGGTCCACACCCATACTCTGTCACCTGGTGCATACTCGACTTCCCTTCGTCGCAGGTTGTAACGGTCCGCGTCGATGCGCTGCCTTTGTTGAATGCGATGTCGCGCCAGCTGACGTGCTTCTTCGGCCCTCTGTGTAAAGTCACTGATGTCAGGGTTCTGTTCTGTACTGTCGCTGACAGGCAGCATAGCATCCAAGGGTGTGGTAACTGTTCGACCAAAAACAAGTTGGAATGGCGTTACTTGAGTGGTTTCTTGCAATGCGGTATTGTAGGCGAATGTAGCATAGGGTAGGATCTTGTCCCATGTACGGTGTTCTAAGTCTACGTAAATTGACAACATATCGGTCAGCGTCCTGTTCAATCGCTCGGTTAACCCATTTGTTTGAGGATGATAGGCAGTTGTTTTCCTGTGGCTGGTATGAGTCAATTTCATGATGGATTGCGTCAAATCGGCTGTGAACGAAGTTCCTCGGTCCGTGATAATACTTGCAGGGGCACCGTGTCGTAATACTATCTTGGCGACAAAGAATTCAGCCACTTCAACAGCCGTTGCACTGATTAGAGAGGATGTCTCGGCATATCGCGTTAGGTAATCAGTCGCTACTACAATCCACCGTTTCCCCGATGACGATGTCGGAAAAGGACCAAGCAAGTCCATTCCTACTTGTTCGAACGGGGCTCCTGGGGGTTCTATTGGTTGAAGGAGGCCTGCGGGTTTTAATGGAGGCGTTTTGCGTCTTTGGCAATCCCGACATGTTCGTACATAATGCTGCACTGAATTCAATAGCTTTGGCCAGTAGTATTTAGCATGAATTCGGGCGAAGGTTCTGCTCACTCCGAGGTGTCCTGCTGATGGGTCATCGTGACAGGCTTCTAAGATTTCCGATCGCAAAGCTGAAGGAACAACGAGTAGAAATTTCTCTGTGCTGTGCTCAAAATTTCTTTTGTACAGGACGCCATTTCTCATCACATACGATGACAATCCCCGGCAGAAAACTCGCGGAACATGGACGTGGTGTCCCTCGAGGTGCCTGATGAGTAGAAGCAACTCGGCATCAGACTGCTGGTGTTTGGCCATCTCAGATGTGGTCACGGCTCCAAGAAACGAAAATTCGTCTCCATCCTTCACAGGAGCAGATTCGACCGGAGCACGTGATAAACAATCAGCGTCACTGTGCTTGCGACCTGACTTGTACACGACCGTTATGTCGTATTCCTGCAGCCTCAGACTCCATCTAGCAAGTCGTCCAGACGGATCTTTCAGGTTTGCAAGCCAGCACAATGAGTGATGGTCACTGATTGCTCGGAACGGTCTACCGTATAAGTATGGTCGGAATTTTCCTATGGCCCATATTACTGCGAGGCATTCTTTTTCGGTGGCTGAATAGTTGGTTTCAGCCCTCGAAAGAGTGCGGCTAGCGTATGCAATCACTCTTTCCTCTCCGTTTTGCCATTGAACGAGGACGGCACCAAGTCCTAAATTGCTGGCGTCTGTGTGGATGTCTGTTTCCGCTTCCTCATCAAAGTGCGCAAGGACCGGGTGGTTTTGAAGTCGCCGTCGCAGCTCATTGAATGCATCTTCTTGTTCACTGTGCCATACGAAAGGCATATCTTCTTTCGTTAATCGCGTTAACGGCTCGGCAATCTTCGAAAAGTTTTTGACGAAACGCCTGTAATAGGCACAAAGTCCTAGGAATCGCCTAATGGCCTTTTTGTTGGTTGGTCTAGGAAACTTTTCTACTGCTGCGGTCTTCTCAGGGTCAGGACGGATGCCTTCGGAGCTAATCACATGGCCGAGGAAAAGGAGCTCATGGAAGCCGAAGTGACATTTCTGTGGCTTTATTGTCAGCCCTGCTGAACTAATAGCTTTGAGCACAGTCCTTAGTCGTTCCACATGCTGAGCAAAGGTGGTAGAAAAAATCACGACATCGTCGAGATAAACCAGACAGGACTGCCACTTTAACCCGGAGAGCACAGTGTCCATCATCCGCTGAAAGGTGGCAGGCGCGGAACAGAGGCCGAACGGAAGTACCTTGAATTCGTATAGTCCGTCTGGTGTCACGAATGCTGTCTTCTCACGATCCCGTTCGTCCACTTCTATTTGCCAGTATCCGCTTTTAAGGTCGAGAGAGGAAAAGAATTTCGCATCCCGTAGTCTATCGAGGGTGTCATCGATCCTCGGAAGTGGATAGACATCCCGCTTTGTGACGACGTTTAGCTTCCGATAATCAACGCAGAAGCGCAAGGTCTGATCCTTTTTCTTTACCAGCACTACAGGCGAAGCCCATGGGCTGGTCGATGGTTGAATTACGTCGTCTCGAAGCATTTCTTCGACTTGTTTGCTGATGACCTCTCTCTCCTTCGGTGACACTCGGTAGGGATGCTGGCAAATGGGCCTCACAGCTTCGTCGACAATGATGCGGTGTCTGGCGATGGATGTTCTCTGGACTTTCGATGTCGTTGAGAAACATGAGGCGAATTCTCGTACAAGGTTCTCTATTTGCTGCTTCTGGCTCGGTGATAGTGCTTCTTCGATGTGGACGGATGCGAGTATGGAGTCTACGTTGTCAGACTCCAGTAGTGCACTATCGGAAGAGCTCAAATCCGTAATTTGTTCATAATCGTTAAGGCGGGCAATGACGGTTCCCTTCGCAACATGCTGAACTTCATTTCCAAAATTAGTCAGGAAGACATTTGAACACCCGTCACGCAGCCGAACAAGGCCCCTTGCCATACAGATCCCTTTTTCGAGTAAGAGCCCAGTGTTACTGTCGGCTATTCCTTCATAGTCGCTGAATACGGTGCTTCTTACGGCGACAGCTATGCTGGATCTTGGGGGTATCGTGACGTCGTCGTCTATAATGTGAAGCGCATCGAATCGTTCTTCACTCTCGAACGTCGCGATGGCGTGCTTCGTTGAGAACGACACACAGGATTCCTGCAAGTTGATAACTGCACCGTTCGCCTGCAAAAAGTCCATTCCAATAATTACATCCCTTGAGCATTCTGATAGGACAATGAAACTGGCGACGTATGTAAAGCCGCGTATTCCGATTCTAGAAGTGCACCTGCCCACCGGGTTGATAAGGTGCCCACCGGCGGTTCGAATTTGCGGTCCTCTCCAAGGAGTCAGCACTTTTTTCAGTCTTCTGGCAAGTACTTTGCTCATAACGGAATGGTCTGCGCCTGTGTCTACTAAAGCAGTAATTTCGCAGCCGTCTATAAACACACATAAATCGGAAGCTACGTCACTCTTTTCGCAACTGCTCCCGCGTCCGTCGTTATATTTCAGAATCAGCGCTGGAGGCTCCGTTCTTGCGTCGACAGCGGCCTCACCTCCACAGGTCGCCGGTATTAGTTTTCCCGACGTGGGCTTTGGGGGCGTCGCCTTGGGGAGCTTGAGGATGGACGCGGGCTCGGTGATCGATACCTCAGCGGCACTGTTGACCGAGGTTGGTGTTGCTGTGAAGTCTGCGGGCTTTGGCGCGTTGACAAATACTCCTGGATCTCGAAAGGGCGTTCACCGTTTCTTGGGCAAGGAGCGTTTATGGAAAACCCCCGAAGTCCCGCTCTGCGGTATTCGCACATCCTGTAGAGATGACCAGCTTCGCCGCAGTGGTAGCACAGCGGGATTCTATCAGGAGTGCGCCATATGTCAGCTTTCCGGAATCTCGTCTCCGGCGGAGACGGCAAGAACCGAGGTTCAGGTACATGCGCAGTTGCCGCGACGAAGGTACGTCCTGGAGATCCTCTGAGTACCTCGGCGTACGATACCGTCGGCCGTACCGGTGACGACGCTTGCGGCTGTGCTGGTGGGTGCTGTTCGCGGACGGCTTGTCTCACTTCTTCGCGAACCACTTCTGCTAACGAAGAGACCTCTGTGGGGCCGTTGTTCCGCTGTTGCCTCTGGAGCTCTTCTCGAACCACAGACCTTATGAGTTCTCGTAAGACCTCGACGCTGTTCCCGAACATTGCCGGCATCGCATCCACAGAGGCGACGTTCATATCGCGGTTGTAGAGTCTCGCACGCTGTTGAAGAGTCCTTTCCATAGTTGTCGCCTCGGAGCGGAATTCGGCGACAGTGCGTGGAGGGCTGCGAACCAAACCAGCAAAAAGCTCCTGCTTCACGCCGCGCATCAGGTGCCGAAGCTTCTTGTCCTCGCTCATGCTCGGGTCGGCCCGGCGGAATAAGCGGGACATATCTTCGAGATACATTGCCACGCTTTCGTTGTTTTGCTGGCTTCTTGCTTGCAAAGCACACGAGGGTTGGACCCTCCCGCGTGTAGCCGTGCGCGGCTTAGCCGTGTCCGGGGAAAAGAGGATCCTGGGGGTTGAGCCAATGCCGGGTGTTTGGACCTTTACGGCCCCTCGGCGGCGGCAACACACCCCTTTGGCCTCGGCTTCACGTAGACGGCACCCCCGGACTGACCCACCCGGGGGAAATCGGTAGTTGCCTTTTCCTGTCTCTCTCTTCCTCTAATCTTCGTCTTTCTCTCACTTTTTATCTTTCCTGTCTTCTCCTAGCTTCCACTTACTTCCAATTTTTCCAGGCAGCAAGGGCTAACCTTGTGTGAATAGCCAACCTAGGTTATTTCGTATTTGGTTATAGTGGTAACGTACTGCTGGCGTTTGCAGGCCGTGTTTTACGGATCCTGCAGCGTCCCCTTGTAGGACTCCACGGTGGGTGGCTGGCGTTACTGCCGAAATTACAATCTCTTATGGCTTCTTCTTTCCCCACATTACCTGATCGCTCCCTCAAGAGGGGGCGCACCGATGATGTCTTTGAATTTTTTGCCCGCCAAAAAGAAACCTTTCCTCGTTTCCATGTAGTGCACTCTGAAACACCAGGCAAACCCGTGCGAACAATCTCTCCATTCCTCGTGTCCAAGTCTCTTACCCAAGTTTTTGGTACAGGTTATAAAGCATCCAGGATGGCAAGCGGCGATCTCCTCTTGGAGCTCCGCAACCAGAAACAATATGAAAATCTACCCAATCTAGTTTCATTTGGTGACGCCAAAGTAACAGTAACTCCTCATCGTACCATGAATACCACGCGTGGCGTAGTCTCCGATGATGATTTATTGGAGCTGACTGAGGCTGAGCTCTTGGAGGGCTTCAGCGAACAGAATGTCATAAATGTCAGAAGAATCAAGATGAGGCGAGACGGAAAAGAAATTGCGACTAAACACCTAATACTCACCTTCAACTCCAGTGTCCTGCCCGAGTCAATCGAGGCCGGGTACATCAAGCTTCGTATAAGGCCGTATGTGCCGAATCCCTTGAGATGTTTCAAATGCCAACGTTTTGGCCACAGCTCGCAGAGCTGCCGAGGCCGCCAAACATGCGCCAAATGCAGTGCCCTTGAACACGCCACTGAAGCATGTAAGAACTCTCTACACTGTGTAAACTGTGACGGGGACCACGCCGCGTACTCGCGGTCGTGCCCCTCCTGGAAGAAGGAAAAAGAAATTGTGACTATAAAAGTAAAAGAGAATATATCGTTCAAAGAGGCACGAAGGCGGGTAGTATACCTGCCAAAGAAAACCTTTGCCGATGTGGCGCGTCAGGGGGCAGCGTCACAACGGCCTCCGGCGGCTGTCCGACCCACAGTCAGTGAGTCGGCAGTCACGCCATCTGCCCCCACGGTGGTTGCAGCTAGCGCTGCTCCGCCAACCGAGCAGGTGGAGCCATCGACCCCGAAGGTGGGCGCAGCCGAGGCTGCCCCAACCTCCGAGGCCCCCTCCAGCGCTGGCAACGGCCAGCGCAGCCAAATCCCTCAGGGAGCCCCATCGACCTCCGGGCTGGTGGGCGCAGGGGTCTTGCCCTCCAAGGCGGGACTCCCCCTGAAAACCGCTCGCTCGCAAGAGCACGTGTCCGGCGCCTCACAAGTGGCAATGGACACTACACCCATCCTCAAGGCGCACCAAGCGCCTAAGGAGCGGCGAGGCTCCCTCGAACGCTCCAGAAAGAACAAAACCCCTATTACAGGGCCTCGAAAGGGCTCTGTAATCTAAGGCATCCCTTCCGTTTCCGTAAACACAGCACTAATTTACATTAAATATGGACACACAAATCATACAATGGAACGCCAGAGGTCTACTTAGAAACCTCGATGATGTACAAGAACTGATCCACCAACACAATCCAAAAGTGCTGTGTTTACAAGAAACACATTTAAAATCCAAACACACAAACTTTCTCCGACAGCATGTTACTTTTCGCAAAGATCGCGATGATGCCATCGCATCATCGGGAGGTGTTGCAATAGTAATCCAAAAGAGCATAGCATGTCAACATTTACAGCTACGAACGGCCCTTGAAGCAGTGGCGGTTCGAATTGTTTTGCTAAACAAACTTATCACTATTTGTTCGATTTATATACCCCCACAGTACAAACTAAGCAAACATGAATTTCAGTCCTTCATAGATGAATTGCCAGAACCTTACGTTGTACTTGGAGATTTCAATGCGCACAACAGCCTGTGGGGCGACTCTCGTATAGATGCGCGAGGTCGTCTTGTTGAACAATTCCTCTTCTCTTCTGGTGCATGCCTGCTGAATAAGAAGGCACCCACATATTATTCTCTCGCCAACAGAACATTTTCATCAATTGACCTCAGCCTAGTTTCCCCGTGTATACTGCCCGAACTCGAATGGACAGTTACAAACAATCCTTACGGGAGCGACCACTTCCCGGTACTAATAAAAACATCTAAAGAAAACGAATATCCTCCACAAGCTCCTAGGTGGAACATAGACACAGCCGACTGGGAGAAATTTCGAACTCTCACCAGCATCTCATGGGCTGACATCTCTTGTTTAGAAATTGATGCTGCGGTGGAGTATCTTACAACATTTATAATAGATGCCGCGTCAAAATGCATATCCGAAGTAAGTGGTTTGGCATGCAAACCACGTGTACCGTGGTGGAACAGCGAATGTAGGATCGCGCGTAGAAATCAGAACAAGGCGTGGGGGCTGCTACGTGCTTCTCCCACTGCAGAAAATCTTATCAACTTTAAAAAAGTAAAGTCACAAGGCAGGCGAACCCGCCGACAGGCCAGAAGAGAAAGCTGGCACAAGTTTTTATCAAGTATTAACTCGTTTAGGGATGAGGCCAAAGCCTGGAACAGAGTAAATAGGATTAGAGGGCGGCAAACATACTCACTCCCTCTAGTAACCACACAGGGTGATACACTACAAGACCAGGCAGACTCACTTGGGGAGCATTTTGAGAACGTGTCAAGCCCAACAAATTATACACAATCCTTTCTCAAATACAAAGAAACAGAAGAACGTAAGCCATTAACAAGAAAAGGTCGAGAGAATGAGCCTTACAACCGTCCCTTTAGCATTGCCGAGCTAAGAGCTGCCTTGATCACATGCAAGAGCTCTGCACCAGGACCTGACAGAATTATGTACGACATAATTAAGAACGTACACACTGATACACAACTGACTTTACTTGCACTTTTTAACACTATTTGGGCTGCTGGATATCTTCCACTTGCATGGAGAGAAGCGATTGTGATTCCCATTCTGAAGCAAGGTAAAGATCCTTCGTTAGCGTCAAGTTACCGCCCGATAGCCCTCACAAGTTGCATTTGTAAGCTGTTTGAGAAAATGATCAATCGGCGACTCATACATTTCCTGGAATTAAACCAAATGCTTGATCCCTTTCAGTGTGGCTTCAGGGAAGGGCGGTCCACAATTGATCACCTCGTGCGCATTGAGGGAAACATTCGCGACGCCTTTCTACATAAGCAATATTTCCTATCCGTGTTCCTCGATATGGAGAAGGCGTACGACACAACGTGGCGCTACGGAATCTTGAGAGACTTGTCGGGCATGGGCATCCGTGGCAATATGCTCGCCCTAATAGAAAGTTATTTGTCCAACCGCACCTTCCGAGTAAAAGTCGGTAATGCACTGTCACGTCCTTTTACGCAGGAAACCGGTGTACCCCAGGGAGGTGTGCTCAGCTGCACTCTTTTTATTGTTAAGATGAACACACTACGTGCTTCACTGCCACCGGCCATTTTTTATTCCGTATACGTCGACGATTTACAAATAGGCTTTAAATCCTGCAACCTCGCAGTATGCGAGAGACAGGTACAGCAGGGCCTGAACAAGGTTTCCAAGTGGGCTGACGAAAACGGATTTAAGATCAACCCCCACAAAAGCTGTTGTGTTCTTTTTACTAGAAAGAGAGGCCTGGTTCCCGATCCTTGTGTTCAACTGTGTGGACATCAAATACCCATAAACAAAGAACACAAATTTTTAGGTATTATACTAGACTGCAAGCTTACTTTTATACAGCACATTAAATATCTTAAAGAAAAATGTCTAAGGACAATGAACTTACTGAAAATTCTATCCCACTCAACATGGGGTAGCGACAGGAAGTGTCTGATGAATGTTTATAAGAGCCTAATTCGATCACGATTGGACTATGGTGCCGTCGTATACAACTCTGCCGCTCCGAGCGCACTAAAGATCCTAGATCCTATCCACCATCTAGGTATCCGCTTAGCCACTGGTGCTTTCAGAACAAGCCCGATTGAAAGCTTATACGCGGAATCAAATGAATGGTCGCTCCATCTACAGAGAACTTACATCAGCCTTACATATTTCCTAAAGATACACTCCAATCGTCAACATCCATGTTTTAACACTGTTAACGATATGACCTGCTCTACACTATTCCATAATCGTCCTTCTGTAAGAAAGCCTTTCTCACTTCGAGTGAAGGAGCTTAGTGATCAGATACATGTCCCACTCCTCGAGCTTCGCCTAATGCATCCAACCAAGGTGTTACCGCCTTGGGAGTGGCAGGTCGTAGAATGTGACATATCCTTTTTAGAAATAACAAAACACGCACCAGAGATCGAAATACGAACTCATTTCCTAGAACTCCAGCACAAGCACTCCTGCGCAGAGTTCTACACAGACGCTTCGAAGTCTAATGCCGGGGTGTCGTATGCTGCTGTCGGCCCATCCTTCTCAGAATCCGATGTACTACACCCGGAAACAACTATATTTACTGCCGAGGCTTACGCATTACTGTCTGCCGTGAAACATATAAGAAAATCAAAACTCCAAAAGTCAGCGATATACACAGACTCCCTAAGTGTCGTGAAGGGCCTGATGTCACTTTATACACACAAAAATCCAGTACTTAATGAACTATATTCCGTCTTGTGTAAAGCGTACAGATCTAACCAGCATATCATTATATGCTGGGTGCCTGGCCATAGGAGCATCGAGGGTAACGTTCTGGCGGACGAGATGGCCACGTCAATCGCATCGCAAGCTGTTAACCCTACCGCTGCGGTGCCTGTCACAGATCTGAGACCTTTCTTGCGAAGGAGATTGCGAGACCACTGGCAACGCATGTGGGACGCGGAAACGGATAATAAGCTCCACCTGATAAAACCGCAGTTAGGATTCTGGCCCCCTACTACAAAATCGCGCCGAACAGATGTCCTATTCTGTCGTCTCAGAATAGGACACACGTTTGGCACCCATAATTTTCTACTCACCGGAAGTGAGCCTCCAACCTGTGGTAGATGCGGGCAGAGGCTGACCGTACTCCACGTCCTCCTGGAGTGTCGGGAAGCCGAATCTGAGAGAAAGAGACATTTTTCATTAGCATACCGACAGCACATTCCTCTTCATCCTGCAATGCTCCTTGGTCCAGAACCGCTTTTTAATACAGACACAGTGCTACATTATATTAGAGATGTGGTCTTACATGTTATTAGTCCCATGAATTCGTAGCGCCTCCTCTCTCGAGAGGATGCCACTGCGATAACTGTTTTGAATAGCACATGCCTCCAGGCCCTTGTGCTTCAAGGGCTCTAAGGAGGTAGTAGTGCTCTGGCATTTCTTATAATCTGATATATTTTACCTATCGCATCATTCTTTTTATATGCATCTATATGTTCATAGTACAAGTCATACGTCATCGCCATAATTTTATTACACATATTTTACGCACTTTAGAGCGTATATTTTAAGGCCCCTTTACAGCCACGTCACACCAATTTCATAGCAATCATAGTTACACTGCACACCCACTACCACAGACATGGCGCTCTTTGGCCATACCTGGCCCTTGCGCCATAAAACATCAAATATCATCATCATTGCTTGCAAAGCGGCTTCAGCTCTTTCCCGGCGGTCTGTGCTCGGATACGTGGCCAACAGCTCCCGTCGGAAGTCATCCCACGACCGGAGGACAGCTTCGTGGTTTTCAAACCACGTTCGCGCACAGTCTTGCAACGCGAAGTAAACGTTGCGGAGCTTCCGGTTTTCGTCCCATCCGTTGTAGTCAGCGACGCGCTCGAAGCCTTCCAACCAGTCCTCGGCGTCTTCGAAGGTGTCGCCGTGAAAAGGCTCGGGCGTTCGCGGCTGATCAACCACGATGCGGGTTGAGGCTGTCTGAGATGTCATTTCTGTATTGTCTGCTGCTGCTATTATAGTCTGCTCCGGCAAAAGAGGAAACTCGGGCGGCTCACCACGTAGGCGACGGCTCGTACGCTGGTGGACGGGCGTAAGCTCGTTGGGTCTGAGATGGCGTGGTTCCGGGCTGCTTTCTCCAACTCGAATTGGGCTGGAAATCATTACCCAGCACCTCCACCAGAATTGTAACGGACAGTTAAGGAAACCCAGATACAACTATTTATTGTGGGCGAACTTGTGCCCTGGGGTAAATAAAAAACACTGCCGCGTTCTAAACGGGAGATCAGGAAGGCCTTCTTCTTCTCTCTCGAGCGTCGCTTCACCTCGTCTTCTTCTTGTAGACGCCGACAACGGCCACCTGCGATGCGAGTGCGTGCGGCGAAAACACGTGCCATTACTTCGTCCTTTTCCTTCAATACTCCGTTGTCGTCTTGAGGGGGCGCACGAACCTGCGCGCGTTGTTTAAATGTTTCTGCCTTGTATCAATACAAAACTGGCAGAAATACAGGTGGACTTGGTTTCACGTAAGCTGATGTGTGTGCAGCAATGGATTGACCACTTCTTCCTTTCAAAGGGGCCTTAAAACGTAAATAAAATAACCTTTTTTTTGGATACATTCGTTTTTCCAGACAGTCGATAGTTCAGACTTATTTATGCTCGCCGTGGAGTCCAAATTATCGGTCGTCGAGTGTACTATGCCGCATTTTGTTCATTAGATGGACATTTCTAAGAGAAATTTGCAGCTAGGCGCGGGAACATACCGAGAACAAGAATGCCACTGAAAATGTGGTTTAAGGACAAAAGTATTGCTGAATTGTAAGTGCTGACACCAGCTTCAGTGCGGTTATTTTCTGAGCATTTTTTTCGAGTCCATATATAATGAACTACTGATACAATGACCACCTTCCCCGGAACTATCGAGTTCATTATAAACGGGTTCGACTGTAATATAACCAACTCTTGGTAACTGCAAGGGCTATGCCATGTTGCTATTCTATGCAGGCGTGCAGGCACAGATGACGAGATGCGCAATCAGTGAGATCATGAGCCACCCTCAGCATGGTGGCACCATCTACTGTATTTACTCGAGTCTAGGCTGGCCTTGATTCTAAGCCAACCACCGAAAGTTGAATAAAAAATAAAAAAATAAAACTTACCTCGAATGTAGGCTGAACAAAAAGGTGAGGACAGTGTTCACAGAATGAAAACAGTGTTTATTGAATATGAACATGCTGAGCTCATTCTACGTCATCATCGCTGATGTGGTCTGGTAAATGCCACCCTTGTTGCGGCGCTATCTAAAAGCATCTCCCGTTGCCCTCTTCAACGACAGATGTTTTTCTCATCGGTGCCGAAGTCCCACCCGGCTTGAATGTTCGATGATGCCTCTGTAGTTACCACAGCTTTTCGTTTGAAAGTGGCACTATAGTGGCATCGCCTGTTTGGTGCGATTATGATAATGCCACACCGCACACCAATACGACAGAGGTCAAAATGGTAATGTCGCTCGGGTACTTCAGTTGGCTACTGGCGTGGCTAGTAGCTCCTAAGTACTGACTTTTCTTGGTGGCGTTAGCTATGCACCATATTTATCAATTTCAATTAAGAACTGGTGTGCTTTCTTAAAATCCTTGAATCTAAGCTGACTCTAGAGTTGGGTATATGATTATTTGAAGATAACTTTTGGCTTAGATTTAACTGAATACGGTAGTTCAGGCACCTGCAAATCTGTCCGTTCATGCACCATAAATATTACATCAAGGTTTTATATATAGCCATTAGATATTTCTGAAACATATACAGAATGAACCTTACACATTGTCCATACATACATGCTATGTGTAAATGCTTATTTTTTGCATCATATTTTAAATATCTTTAGCATTGCAAAAAAACAGAGGGGCAGCTGCAGGGTTGCTCAAATTGTTGCAGCACAGAATGCCGACGTGCGCCTAGCTGAAGAGGCTTGAGTGGCCTAGACGCACATTTGTCGTTATTGTGGCTTCGGCAAGCTTACATTTGCATTCCTATAATTAAATCTGGTTCAAGCGGCTTCTTTGGGTAGAACACTTTGGCGGGAAGTTTTCACGTGCCCCCCCCCCCCCCTGGTGAGAATTGTTGCAGCCTTAGACGTCGACGTGCGTCGAGGTGAGCCCGAGCAGTCCGAGACTCGCTTTGCTGCATTTCTATTGAATAGTGTTTTAGGCAGCAAAGGAAAACAAACAAAATGAAGTTGTTGCATGACGCTGGAATATCATGCCGCCAGAGTTAAACATGATGCTTACATGGCGCTGCCTGCAGCACGGTATGGCAGCGCATTTTGCTTCTCGCCTATTCAAAGCATAGAATATGCTTCCAATGGCACTACACTGCAAGCGCTGTGAAACAGATAGGTGAACTTGCCCAACAATGCACATTACTAAGGTGAAGAAGTTTATTGCAATAGGTTTGGCAGTATTATCTGTTGACACGACGTGTGACAACGGGCGAGGCGATTTGCTGATACCGGATGAGAAAAATGAGTGTTTACCGGCATTTTCACATGACAAGGGGGGACAAGTACTGCGGGGAAGTTGTTGTGGTGGGTGGCTACTGCTCTTGACCTCGCGTACCTCGCATTTTTTTCTTGCTCAGACAGATCTAGCGACTGGAACACATATCATACAATTGCAATGTGGTGATGTACTGAATGCTGGTGCCAAATAATCTTGTTTTCCGTGAACGTATTAACTGGTAAAAAACAAGCATAAATGTATTGGGTCATTTCTTGTGTTCTTGATCGCAAATTTTCGCACTCTGAAATCGTACGGAATGGGATCGTGTCAATGAGGTTCTACCGTATATAGGTAAAGAAAAATTTTGTCAGCTAGTAAAAACCTGGGTACTTCATGTTTATATATATTAGATCAACTACGTATAGGAGGAAATTTTAAAATGCATCAAAATCAGTCATGTCAGGGCTACCACAGGAAAACAAGTCAAGCATGTTCGATTCGACAAACAGCTCGTCAGTGCCTTATCGCTTTCAAAGTGATTAGTTCTTTATGCAGGCACTACTACTGAGCTTAATAAAGCCGTGAAGGCTCTTAAATCTTTCCAGTTGCGTGAGAACTGATCTTGTGTGTTCAGCCTATATAAAATTCCGTATAAATGCATTGCACATTTTGCAACAAGGTTTTGTGCATGTGCTCACATATCCAAGTACTGAAAAGCAAGGGGATGTGGTGATCGACTGGCAAAAAATGTAAGATCAATAACTTTTTGAGAAGTTGATTCACAGACTGTGGACCCTTTTCCATTTTGTCTCAAAATATTCTCGCAGAAAACTGCCTCGAATTATGATAAATAACTCATTACATTAGGTCTGGCAACGAAATTTTGATGCAAATCGAGAAAAGAATCACGTTGTTCAAGCATGTGTACCTCAGCAACCATGCTACGTGGCATGGCCACCTTGGCATGGTTGAAAAGCACACTTTACCACCTCTCCTTTCCCCATGGCATCTCCATGACAAAAAGAAGGCACAAGATCTTGGATACTCCCTCTGTTGGTACAGGCAATCTTCACCCCTAGTGCTCGCTTGATGCTCCTACCTTGTTATTTTGCTTGGTCGAACATGTGCAGAACTCCATGGCCACGTTTGTGACCGGTTCCCGACCAGTTCGTGATGCCAGTAGGCAAACGATTTGGCTCCTCATGTGGAAAGAGAGAAGCTAGGCATCTGCTCTTCTTGCTCCCACGGCGTGTGGAGGAGCGCAAGAAAATATGAAACTATAATTTTCATAGTGTGCATGTGGTGGATTGTGCTAACCTGGCCATAGAGCAGATGCTCCTTGAAGTACATTTGGATGCTTTCACAAAATGGAACCTGATGTTCTCTTCTACATGCGGTAGAGAAGTATGTTTGCGTCATTGCTGTTATTGCATCTGTCTGTTAATGCATATATTGCAGCTGCTTTGAGCCTAGTAATGCAAAATGCCTTAGCCTGCCTTTGCTTGTACAGACAACTTACGTTAATTCAACCCTGATGGGACCAACGAAATTGATTCAATTATCCTTCAAGTCGAATTAAACAAAAGGCAGAACACACTGCCAATTCATTTGTAGTACTTGCCTGTGTATTACAGGTTAGAATCAAATGCACATTCAATTTCTTGACACAAGATATATAGCATGCATCTGACTTGGGCAATTAGAAGAGGATAACACCAAGGAACTTTATCTTCACAGAAGATAAATTTATTTACACCCGACGTCCATTGTCATCATTCTCAGGCAGCACTTCATCGCTGTCTGTAAAGCATAAGATGTCCTCTCTATGGTTCATTTTGTGTTTGACATTCTGCATTTATCAAACAAATCAAATTGCAACAATCACATACAAGATGGTGGCCCAAGCCTTACTAGTTTCTCCTGCAATACAAGCAATCCTTGAGAATGCCAAGAACACATTGCATGGCTTGTTGCTGCTAGCTTAGCTTGTTAAATAACTTATCTTTCAATGAGCTTTAGTAATCAAAGATTGAAAGTGACACATCTTTGTCATGCTATGCACAGGCTAGACGAGAATGTAGTGTTCTAGAAGGTTTATAGTGTGCTTATATCGCGGCAGTGCCTGACACACTTAGTGTCGTCATTGACAGGTGGCACGTTTTGCAGCTTCACCGGATTGTTTTTAGCCATCGAGACTTGGCGGCTGTCACTCATGGCCATAGTATTTTCCAGAATTCCCAATGTGCAAGGCATGGATATTATATTTGTGCGTCTTAGCAGTGCTTCCTGAAAAACTTGGCCATCTTGGGGAGTAATTATGGAGCATTGACGAGATCTTGTATAGGAAGCGCTGATTGCAGTTATACTGTGAAAAGCTTATCATGGCCACTATCACAGAGCATAAAGCAAAGGTATTTCTCCACTTTGTCCTGCTTTTAAACTACAATGTGGCTTAAAAGTGTGTCACTCAAGTACTCGGCCTCCGTGGCATGAGCACTGCCGCACAGTATTTAAAGGGCCCCTCACCAGGCCTCATGGCAAAGTTCGGTTATGCGCTGGAAGTTGTTACGCATCCTCTAGGGAGTGTACCGCAAAACATTTTTCAAATCGGCCCATTAATAGCCGAGATAGAAATATTTCCGGGCCGCGAACTCATGATTTCAGCAGGTGGGCTCCACTGCTAAGCGAGGCACTCTTTCCCCTCACCCTGTCTAGCCTCCGCAAGCGAAATTCCTTCCCTGCGTTCTCCCATACCGGACCTCCAGGATTGTGTGACACCTATGTCATGGGCCCTGCCTTCATTTTTTTTTCCAGTGCTGCGTATTTCCGCTGACGCCGTTGCGCCAAGCTGTTGTGTTTCATGCAGCACACGATTTTGCGCGCTGCGCACAAGGACATATGACTAGCGGTATAATTCAGTGCTACACGAATACTGAGGCAGAACAAGCGGATCGCAGAGCATGATCACGCACTGAAACACGGTAGAAAATGGCATAGTTTCGGTATCTGTAATGACTGCACAACCAGGGGAACAAGCAGACGAAGCGGAAGTACATCCCTCTTGCTTCGGTGTAAAGTAAAACAAAAAAACACGCAGACATTCCGTTTGTGTGTTTTATTAGTTCTCTAAACTTTAATTTGTCAATTTAAGCAACGGATCACTCAAATAACAGATGTTGCCGCGAATAATTGTCTAAGTCGGGTCACCACGAGCGACGTCACACTGTGGACACGAGTACGTAGGCACAGGGACATGAGTACGTCACCGTCCAGCTCGAAGCATGGTCGCCACAAGGGAAAGGGAAAATGGTGTTCAGATTTAAATTTCAGACCTTTCTGCGGCATGTAGCGATGTAATACTTTGCAAACACAATTGTTAGCATGCATTGTTTGCTCTGTGTTTGTCAACTCAAAATGGCCAGACCTGATGTGGGGCCCTTTAAACGCCACTAGGTCACAACTTTCTAGCAATACATTCTTCTCTATTGTATGCCACTATTATCATCCATCGTTCATGGATGGCTGATCCTATTAATCCTTTCAGAGTCAATGACGTAAATATACGGCGCCGCGAACTAGTCCAACATGGTCGATGCTGTATATATACGGCGTCGTCTGTACGTTTAGAAAGCGTGCCAATTACCCTACCTTTTCATTCCGTGCATGTGTTTCCACAATGCAAGAATACAGGGAATTTTTTTCTTGCGCCTCCCTCTCCCTGTTTTTGTTGCATGGTTTGTTTGCCCCGGCGCGTCTATATACCACCGCTCGCGCATTGGCGCGTGCGGTGGTTAATTTGGCTTTTGTTCCGCGGGCAGTTTCGGCTTTTTGCGCTCGCAGAACTGATGCCTGTCTTGTTACTAATTGCTCAAAGGGCGACCGCCTGTCACTCGCTCGTTTATTGCTCACAGGGGTGCGCATGCAAAGAAGGATGCCGCCGTGCATGCGTTTCCTTTTTTTCTTTTTTTGCAGACTCGCAATGAAGATTAGTGGAAGTTTGTCACATGTTTTGCTTTTTTGACGGGCACACAGCCACAAAGTTTTCTTGAGCGCGCTCACCCACTTCGTTCGATTACGCTATGGACGTAAATATTAGTGTAAGAGCAGGAACACTTAAGACTTGCGAAATATTTTCGTGGGCGCATTGTCTAAGCCTTGAACTGTGTATACAACAATGCATCAAATCTTTAATTATAAGTTTATTTCCTTTTTTTCTTGTTGTTATTGATGAATAAACAGTATATGTATATACCAATGCAAAATATATTTTTCTCACTTTACGGTCACCCAAGAAAAATCACAGAAAATTTTTTCGATATAGGTCCCTCTGAAGAATTTAAATCTGCAATAAAAAAATATCGACTCTGGGCTGTCGCATATGGTGAAAAAAAAGACTCTGAAAGGGTTAAAAATGCAAGTTGTACTTTACTCTCACCGCTGATGAAGCACTTAAAGAATAGCATTGGAAAAGGCATTGCTACAAAATTGCGGCACTACACTTTTATTTTTCTTCCCCATGTATTGATCAATGTTGAAGAAAACCTTAGAAATTATATTCTGCAGTTTTATGTGCCAAAACTACAATCTAGATTATGAGGCAACTGTAGTAGAGGACTCCAGGTTAATTTTGACCACCTGTGTTCTTTAATGTGCACCTGATGCACAATACATGGCATTTGTTGCATTTCACCCCCGTGAAAATGTGGCCACTGTGGCCGTGATTTGATCCCATGACTGGGTGCTTGGCAGCACAAAACCATAGCTGCTAAGCCACAACAACGTGTTGGGGTGGGGAGGGGAAACGTATGTACTTGCCTGGACCATGAAGGCACGTTGCTATTATTATAAAAAATTGTGTTGACAACCAATTATGACATTTATCATTCAAGCACTGCTGCTTTGCAGGCCTTGTCTTTGTTGATTTATTACAGGCAAAACCTCGTTCTTGCACCAGTGCCATTTGATTTGTGCACGTTTTCTGTGCCGACGTGTAATAGAGCACTCCATTGAGATTAAGAGGTGATATGACGCATAACTCCAGTATTTGGAAGGAGTCTTCACACGAAAAAGAAACAACAAGCACCGTATTGTCTCTGCTGTAACATCTTCATCTTGCACTGAGCTGCATTCTGCCACGAAGCATTGGTAGTAGCCAAAGGAAAATCTGAATAGTCACTGTCCAGTATGCTTTGGCTCCTCTTCACGGTTGTTGCATTATATTCGCATCTCTTTCTTTTGATCCTTGGCTTTGAGGTTGTTTTATTAGATAGATACTGAGGCAAATTCAGAAGAATCACAAGGATGGCATTCTCCAGCCACAACGGCCTGTCACAACGAATGCACAACTTCTTGCTGTCTATTAGGTTTTCCTAGGCCCAAATTATACACTGTAGCTTGAAATGTAGTTTGGAGACAGCACAGGAGTGATCTAGTTTCTTACCAGCACGGTGGAAGTTCCTTTGCCATTCCTCTCGCCATTCTTCATTGTAGGGGACAATGAACAAAGACAGCTATGGTACATTCTTCTCACGACTGTAGCCTGTTCCATGTCTGGTTGCAAAGCAATAGCTTCGATGATGCCTACGCATTCTCACTCACATGTGCCGAATACTGAGCAAAGCATCAAGCAAGCAAAGAGCGGCACTACTTCGCATACAAAGATGGCGGCCCTTTCAAAGCGAGAGCTGAGAACACCAAGGTACTAGCCACAGTAATCATGCCAACCCAGTGGCGCAGCGAGTACGGGAAAGTTTTTCACTGGTGGCCACCAATGTGGCCGACACCGAGTGCAGCACAGTGCAGCAGTGGGGCCATATGGCAGTGAGCCTACGCACCCCTTCTAGAACGCACTGGCGAGAACTTCAGATGTCCCCATCTTGGGAAGGCAATGGCGATGGCTCTGGCTAGGCTGGCTATGATGATAGGTTGCTACGAATGCCACTGATGCATTTTTGGTTTCGTATCTGGTTGCACTACGCTGACAGTTTGCATCCTAGTGAAAAAAAAAGGAATAGTTGCTTAGAATTGGGTAAATATTGTAATAATTAATCTTGAGCTATTATTCTCACTTAAAAACCTACTTGTTGCAGGCCGAAAGTAGGCGTTTTCAATGGGACACCTCCTCACTATACTTGTAAGCTCCGCCAAGACAGACGCTGCTGCTAAAGGGATCGCTATTGGAGTCACGGTAAAAGGCTCAGGTGCTGACTGTTTAAGTTTGAATTATCTGGCGAAGGCCAGTTTTAGGATCAAAATAACGAAATTTGTAGCCCATAGACATGTAAGGACGCGGTGCAGGATTTTCCATCAGGATCGAATGAATTGAAACATCAAGTTAGTCAAATTTAGGGAATCTTACTGTATCTTGTGGAATTTTCATTCGTGCTCTTGGGACAAAGGAACGACAACACAGCAGTGCAAACAATCACAAGGGCATTTATTTCACTTTTCATAGATCAATGCCTGCTAGCCGAGTTGCTATCCACAAAACATGCCGATGGGCGCGCGACAAATCTAGGAAGTCCGACTCACTGTGACCGGATAGCTAGCAAATATGTTCGCCCCATGCTAGATCCTAACGCCTGGTCGTTCGCGCGTACGGTCCCGCGAAAGGTGGCGCGTTCGAAGGAGGCCACGCGATACGGTCTCGCAGAAGCATGGATCGGCGCACGCGCGGGACGTCCGCGGCGCTCACCGACCCGCAGCCCAAGAGGAAGAGCCTTCTCCTATTCGCGCCCAAGTAACCCCACCGGTAGGCGGCGTTAGCAGCGCAACACTCGTGCCATCTCTCGTACTGCGCTTCAACCACACCAACCGCCGCGGGTCCCAGGCCACGCGGCGAAGCCGCATTGCAGGAGACGGGAGCTATGCGGGAAAAACAACTTATCAGGGGATGCGTGAGAGTCGCGCATCCTCACAATCTATATAAGAATGCCACAGCCATCAGTCCATTATACTGTGAAGCAACTGTACTCAAGTATGTTTACGTATGTTAAAATTACGTTTTGCACATTTACATATGTTTATCCGATTTAAGTGTGTACTAATGATGATGAAATAAACTTTATTAAAAAGATAGAGCTGGTGACTGTGTATATTGCCCCTCACATGGGTGCCTTTCTTAGTCCGGGATGCCATGGCCCTCAGCTGCCTGCCCTGCTTGTTCACCAGTCGTTGCTGGCCCTCTGGGTCAGCACTGGTCAGCAGGTGATCCCCCTGCTCTTCAGATGGCATTGTATTCACTGGCACCTCCGTGACACTGTTGCACTCCCGAACCATATGATAGAGCATTTTGGGTATTCTGCAAAAATGACAGTTGTATTTGTATAGTGTAGGATGTATCTTGTCATGACAATAATGTGGCGTGTAGGAAGGAATTCGTTTGGAGTCTTTGTAGCTGCACGGCTTCGTCCCTACTAAGTGTGGGATGAGGTGGTGGGTATTTCCTTCTGTCTAATCTGTAGTGCTCTGGAATGTATCTTTATCATTTTGGAATGAGCATCAGTGTATGATTGCCTCTCTGGGGATACCCAGTACTATGTTCCCAGCAAAGGTATGTGTATTGAGGATTTAAAGAATTAGGAAGTTCTCTCTGCACTCGACTAATGTGATTATTCTATCGCTGTGACTGTGGTTATACTGCTTTCTGTAGCAAATCCCAGTTACCCTGGGACAAATATTTTGGAGCAGGTGCTGTGCCTGTGCACTGTGGTTTTATACGGGAAACCCGAATTGTGGGTTGCCAAAGCAGCACACAGGCTGTGAGATAACATGACCTAGTGGGGGAATGATTCTGACCACCTGGAGTTCTTCAATTTGTGCTTAAATGTAAGTACTGGAGTGTTTTGCAATCCACTCCTATCGGAACGTGGTGGGCGCCGCAACTGGGAGTCGAACTGCCACCGAGGCACCGCAGATAGCCTTGAGGCAAGAAATGGCTGGGCATGCCGCAAGTGCCATCTCTTTTCTCATGGAAAAAACTAGTCAGTGAAAAGCATAGATAAATATAATGCCACAGGCACATCTTCCATTTTTTGTGTGCAACCCATGATCCGTATACCTTTGCTCATGTTTCAACCTGTTCTGTGCGAAACAATTTGCGAGATGCCCATGCTCTATACTAGCGTTTGCTCACTGCATGTAATTCCTTTCTGTCGAATGTGTCTACAATTAAACAAACTTTTTTTTTAGGCTGAAAGTGTTTCCATGTTGGCCTCTCTACCTGAGGGGGATCCCCATCGTGAACTGCTCCTGCTGCTAGACCGTAGTGCCTTGGTTACTGACCGAATGGGAGCTCCCAGACTACAGCCGCCTCCAGACAAGAAATGGCACTTTGTAGCCCAGCCCAGGTGATTTTCGCACTTTTGCAATACATGCGATGCTTGCTTCAGTGCACACATTTAGGAAAATACGAGAATGTACAATCCTTAACTCGATGTGCTTCCCACATCTTCACATTGCTGGTCAGTCAACAGCTAAAGAAAACACTTTTTTTTTGTAAAGAAGGTGCAGTACCATGTGAGGTTGAAAAAGCCTCGGATAAATAAGGAACTGCACAAAAGAATTGTTGATGAACCCAACCTCTTCTTGCTACACAAGACATACATAAAAGTCAAGACTAAACTGACTCTGACCTAAATATAGCAAGACAGAACTATTATAGCCTTGCCTTCCAGTAATTTGAAATAAAATAATAAATTGCAAAAGTATGTTTTCCAGGGCAATTAAACATGTTTTTATTTTCTCAGCTTCACTTACTCAATATATGGCACAGAATTGTGTGTAAGTTGTGTTCTCTCGCGTACTCTTAAACAATGGAACGACAACACAGTAGTGCAAACAATCACAAGGACTTTTATTGCACCTTTCATAGACCAATGCCTGCTAGCCGAGTTGCTATCCACAAAACATGCCAATGAGCACGTGACAAATCTAGGAAGTCTGACTCACCGCAACCGGATAGTGAGCGAATATGTTCGCCCCATGCTGGATCCTAACGCCTGGTCATTCGCGCGTACGGTCACGCGAACAGTGGCGCGTTCGAACGATCTTGTTCGTCCATTCCAGGGGTAAGCCTCAAGAGACAGTCTCGCAGAAGCATGGATCGGCGCATGCGCAGAATGTCTGCACTGCTTGCCGACCTCGAGCCAAAGAGGAAGAGCCTTCTCCTTTCCACGCCCAAGTAACGCCGCCGTTAGGAGGAATTTGCAGCGCAACACTCGCGCCATCTCTCGTACTGCCCTTCAACCAGACCGACTGCCGCGGGCATCAGGCTACGCGGCGAAGCCGGATTACAGGGGCCGGGAGCTACGCGGGAAAACAACATATCAGGGGACGCATGAGAGTTGCGCATCCCCACATCCCCCCAACCAGGATTCCGGAAACGCCGACGCATTAGTCGGTATGAGCAAGCGTCATTCGCGCCCTGCTGGCGAGAGTTGCAGTAGCTGTCAGTGACCACCGGCTCTTTTCTCTGCCGCCGAGGGTTGCGAGCCAGATACAGGCGGCCGCCAAAGTCGCTGCGCCGAACCGGCCACAGCAGCACCATTGCCTGGGGTGGCTCGATCGTAGACTGGGTCAGCAGTGCAGACAATGTGCAGGTGACAGCAAACCAGGGGTGACTCCAATCATGCTGCGTACACTCAACACACCTGGCAAACACTAACGTAGTGCAAGGGAGAGGAAGTCTGCATGCGCATCGCCCACGTGGTACGATGTTCAACTCGGCTAGCAAAAGATCGGGCAGCTACTCAGATTCTAAGTTCATGTGAACGAAGCTCGCTTCCTTGAGTCGAACGAGTAATTTCAATTAGTGCGAGGCTAAATAGAATGAGAGAAGCAACACCTCAACGCCACGGTCCACCAGGTTGTGTCCCTCCACGTGCGACAGGCAGCTTCGTAAAGCCTTAGGCCTAAAGCGTCGCTACCCTGACAACAACCGGCATCCAAAAAACTACACCCAAAATGGACGCAAAACAGGCAGCCGCGAGGAGACGTCAGCTCTGTGAGGTGGTCCTACCCCGCTCGGTGCACACAGCATCCGAGCTGACGGCGCCCACCGTCCCAGACGGTGTCGGAGCTCCCGGTGCCGGGCCGCAATACCAGTCAGCCCGTAGTGGCACCCGTGGCCCGCGGCCACCCGGCTCCCAGAGCCGCGACTTCATCCGAGTCAAAGAGACAGAAGAAGCTATTTACATAAGAAATTCGGACTACCCACGAGGCTTCCGTACTCACTCGCTTCAGGCTTGCCAATGCTCCGCGGGCGCGAAGCCTCGCTCTCCCAGGATGCAGACCACGTGGCTCTCGTACCGACGAATGTCATAAAAAAAGATACATTTGCGAAAAGGCTTAGCATGTTTAAAAGTTCAAACAGACTTCAGCCACCGTCGCCTTGCTCAAGAAAGCACGCCGTCGACGCTAGCGATCAAAATCCACACTAGCCCTATGCTAGTGTGGTTTGATGTGCTAGATTTCTTCTATGGCGCCGGGTCTGCGATGTTCGGAAAACGCGCACTGAGATGCTCGCCCGAGTCCGCTGCACGACTTATGTCCTGACGGTTTGTTCGATGAACTTGTCGATGCTATAGATACTGGCAAGTTCATTGGAGTGGAAAGGGAGCGGTAAGAAGCTCATTAAAAAAAAGCATGGGATACGTTCATTTTTGTGTTATGAATTAATGCACTGGATTACAAAAAAGAAGCAGCGGGAAATCGCACGCTGAGAACACCGATAAACATACAGTGTGACGCAACTCGAGAAATAATATTGAAACGTCCAGGAATTTAGAAGAAAAAAGAAAAGATTGAATCGTCGCGACGGCACATCACAGTCCCTGTAGGCGTCGAAGTCTATACAATGAAATTAATTTTGAACAGCTCTGATCGCGCCCACGCAAAAATGGTTGCTTGTATACTGTCAAATGCTCATATTCTGCAGCCTAAAGCTCATGGCACGGTGCGAAAACGTGCACGCGGCGAAAGCAAGACAGTTCGCGGACAAGCATGCAGATACGCCAATACCCAAAACATGCCGATGGGCGTGCAACAAATCGTGAAAGTCCGACTCATCATGACCGGATAATGAGTGAATATGTTCGCCCCATGCTGGAAACCAATGCCTGGTCGTTCGCGCGTACGGTCATGCAAACGGTGGCGCATTCGAATGATCATGTTCGTCCATGGGTAGGCTTTGCAAGACGGTGTCGCAGAAGCATGGATCGGTGCACTCGCAGAATGTCCGCGCCGCTTGCGGATCCCGAGCCAAAAAAGGAAGTGCCTTCTCCTTTTCACGCCCAAGTAACCCCGCTGTTAGGTGGCGTTAGCAGAGCCACACTCGCGCCATCTCTCGCAATGCGCTTCAACCACACCAACTGCCGCGGGCACCAAGTCATGCGGCAAAGCTGGATTACGGGAGTTATGCAGGAAAACAATATATCAGGGGACGCGTGAGAGTCACTTGTCCCCACACATTGTGCGAAGGGAGGGTGGTAGTGTTAGGAGAGATGACATAGCCTCTGTCCTTATCAGGACAGAGGCTATGTAATAAATAGGCTATAAACTACGGCGAGATGAGGCAAGTGAAAGTAATCAGTTGAAAACAAACAACTCGGAGTAAGATCCTGAGGGTCTAAATCATGTGGTAGGTAAACTTACACAACTCCCACAGAACAGTCAGTGAAGGCCAAATGGGGCAACAAAAAAAATCGAGGCCCAAGATTATATTGTAACACTAGTGCAGCAAAACATAAAACAAAACAGAAGTGCGGCATCCAGCTACAGCCGCACCAGCTGCACGCATACCAATAACAGCTGGAGTTATGCCCAGATGACAGGTAACGGCGCAGGAGTGAGGACCTTCTTTAGTTGCTCACGGAGGTTTGAGTTCATTACCGAATGTGTGCACCGGTGTCAGTCGGGGCTTTTACGGATACACCATAGTCCATAAAAATTTTCTTGCACAAGGGCAGAGAAGGTGGCATTATCTCCGTCAGACACGACAGTATCATTTTCGTCTTGCCTGTCTTGTTCTATAGAGCGCGTTTTCTGCCATGCTCTTCTGCGTGAGAACGCACCGTTCATAAAAAGAAACAAGCATTGAAGATTGGCCACGAGAAGGTGCAACGCAGAAAAAAAAATGACTGGTGGCGTTCGTCACCAGGCCCTATGCTTCAGCGTTCGTGACTCGACAAAAAGCGGCCGAAGCATCGCGCTCAAGCTCATGCGTCACATAGTTTTGTGCCACTTGCAAGAGGGGCACCTCGCGGCTACATTCTGATATCACCGGTGTGCCAGGAAGAAGCGTGGAAGCATGCATGCTTGCAGTCTCGGAGGGACGCGCATGCATCGGTCTCTACAACAGGGGTGCGCCGCTAGAAGGGGAGGAGGTTCATTTCAACACGTGCTCGCACACCCAGAAATATTTTGTGGGTGAGTGTACATTCTTAATTTTGGGGAATCCTCGGCGCATGCACACACATGCAGTTTGTGTTTCGATCCGCCAACCGCACGCGGCTTGCTCCGCCAATTACTTCACTCACTCAGTTCGTCGTCGTGCGCTCCCCGCATGCCGATCACGCGCACATGCTTTCTATGTTCTCCCTCCCCGCCACACACCGTTGCCTTCCGTCCTGTGCCTGCTACTCTACACAGTTGCTTACCTTCTCGTGCTTGCGACGCTACACCACCTGGCATTGGCCCAGTACCCTCACAACCTTGATGTGAGAAAATCCGTATTATCAGCACTTGACTTCATTTTATTGAAATATTGCCTTTCATAAAAATAAGTACAGTCGCTGGCCGATTTTTCTTACATGGAAGGCACCATTGAAAGCTCTGGATTATGGGGCAATTGAAAAAAACAAATTTTCATAAAAAAAATTATTTTGTTGAATTTGAGGTTTGGCGATTTGCCATGCGAAGCTATTGCGTCCACTCTGCCACTGCGGCTGGTGAAGTTGCCTGCAGTGGGACGATGCTATCAGCAGACCGCTGTCCACACAGTCCAATGAATGCAACATCAAAACTTGTCAAATGTGGCGAAGAAAGCTTCAATGTAAGATCACTTGAAATCAAGGCGATTGGTGACAACCCATTGTTCACTGACACATATTTGTTGTAGATTTGTGACCTTGCATGCACGTGTCATATCCAAGAAACCAAACAAGATCTGGTAGGGCGTTCAAAATTTTGGTAGCCTTTATGCACTATTTCCAGTGTTGGTTCTTTGAGTAAAAAAGTTATAGTTCCACACGAGAGGTGAAGCATTGATAACGATAGCAAAGTATTAGACATCAAACAAAAGTTCATAATTTTATTGGCTGTATAAATAGCAGTAAACATTCTCTTACTTGATTAGATTAACAAGCATGATGGCACATTTTCATAGGCAAACTTAAACAGGTCTCGTGTGATGGCCACAAACACTCACTACCTCAACACTGGCATGATGAAGAGTGCAGGCAAATCTGAGTGAATGCATCTGCCTCTTACTTCAATGCATCTCAAAAAGGGGATATTATGGGACCTCCAGCACTAAACGCAAGTGAAGACGGCACATTACAGGCATTACCTCCACGATAAAAGCTAGTGGAGAGTAAATGCGGCCTTCTCCCCCAGTGCATGCTTGTTCACGTTACCGCACGCTTGCTCACCCCCACTTTTGTGCACATCGAGCCACCTTTCCTTCTCAGCTCACCCTCACACCCATAGAACATGTTGCATGGGGGCACAATAAGATCTTAGTGCTCTTCGACTTTATACGAAACCTGACAGCATGGGGATCTAACTTTTTGCACTACTGGTACCGAAACTCAACTTTACCGATCACATGCTTTTGTAAGTAGACATATATATTTCAGCCATTTGACCGTCAGCAATGTGCCAGTTTCCATTTATTGCATCATGTTGCTTCATTGTGGAAAATTAATCTCGTTATATTGACGTGGGTACTTGTTTAACTTTATCAGGGGACCACGTTTAACTAACAAACGTCATTGCTCAGTGCAGGAAGCGCCTGTATGTATCGGAAGTTTCTTGTATGTTATCGATAGTTGGTATCTGCTGTCTGTTGTCACCGAAGTTTGTGTAATCTGATTGCATATATGTGCGACGTGAATTGTGTAGTACTTTCTGGAAGACATGCCGTCACCAGCGATCACTCTGGAACCTTCGGTGACTCATGTATAAAAGCCGACGCACTAGACCCGCTGATCAAATTTCACCGGTCGCTGACTGTGTTCACCGCTATCGTTGTGCTTTGAGTGTAACTTGCCTTTGTGGGCACAGGTTGGCCCAATAAAAGTCTCTTCATTCATGGTATTGCTACTGTGTTCTTTACCGTCACTACTACATGACAATATTGTAGTTTGTTATATTGAGGTTTAATTATACATGTAAAATGCAGGAATGCTTTTATAAGACAACCATTGCACTCATTTGAAATAAATTTGTTGTATCTGAGAGAGAAAGTTAAGTTTAGGGACTCTAGGAAGCAAAATTTAGATTTATGACCAGAAAGTTATGAAAAAAATTTACCAATATTTGTAAGTGTAAACATATGGAAGTGTGGAGTTTATAAATCCACAACTATGCACCAAAAACAGATATTGCCTTTTTGTAAGCTGCATCTGTTAAATTGGTGAAATAAGATGTTGCTTCTATTTTTGGTTCTGAAATACAGTTGAACCCTTTTATAACAACATTGGTTTTAACAATATATCGGCTATAACAATGAGCAACTGAAGCACCGTCAACTTTTGTATCTGTTCTTTGGTAAAATAAACCATTTACTAAAATGCTTCCATGACACATTATTGGTTATAACAATTAAATCTGGCTACTAGATGTGTCTGCCGAAAGGAAAAAGAATTAATATACTCAAGCGAGAGGAGGTAATGCGGGCTGCTTTGTTACACCTGCCTTTTTTTTATGCACGCTACATTGCACACCTTTTTCACATTGTCTCGGTAAAAAAAGAAGAAACAAAAAACGAAACATTTTGCCACGCCCACCTTTGTTCTGTGCACCCTGCCTGGCACACCTTTGTTGCATCACATCGCGTGCCCCTTCCATCCATCCTCTTGCCAATGTTGGTAGGGTGGAAGAGAGATGGAAGAGGGGCGACAAAAGTGTGCCGCGAAGGGTGCACAGCACAAAGACGAGCGTGGCGATGTAGCTGTCTTTTTATTTTTATTTTCCGGGATTTTGCACCCTTTTTTGTTGTGCAAGCACCCAGTATCCAGATTTAATTGTTATAGCCAATAATGGGGTATAGGAGCATTGTGTAGTAAGCAGTTTATTTAGCTGTAGAACACACACTACATGGGAGAAAGGAAAGGTGTTATATTTATGCAAAGGCAGTGTTGCCATGTTTAATCAGACAGATTCCTTTTTAACCGTCGTGGGCACCGCCTAATACTTGCGAACTTAATTTTGTGCAGCAAGGGATGGGTGGAAGTCGTCTCAGTGCCCATAGTGGCACTCAGCCTGCAGTATACCTACCACCCCATTCCTCCATTGGACTTTGCACACCCACTGGATTTCGATGTGACAACACCTGAAAAGGAAGAGCTGCTGCTTTCACCAATCCGTCCGCCCAAAAAGCGTGCAGTACTGGTAGCCCCAGATGACTTTGATCCAGGTTCCATGGTGCCCGATGTTCTTTCACTGGAGCTCGAGATTGGACCTTCGGTAAGTCCTTTCCTTGCAAGTTCAGTGCTTTTATCAATGTGTGGGTTGTATATGGTATATAGGTTGAGCATCCGACAATGAAGTGTGTTGTTTTCTTTCTGAAGTTGCTAAAAACAGTGTTTTATTCACTGGGTAAGTGCTTCTACGTGCTTTTGAGGGAATCCATCCTAGCCCCAGCCCCCTTACCATGTGATAACTCTTTATGACAGACCTTGTTCTGTATATAAAGGGTTGCCAATTTTCCAGTGGTTAAGAGCTTCATCCAAGGGGCAGTAAATGCCACACAGCAAGCCATCAAATTTTTCTCAAGTGTTTCCCATGTGCCTCGACAGCTTACTGTCTTATATGTGCTTTGTAGTTTCGAAGGTTAATCTGTCTGTGGGTAAAATGCTTTGTGCAAGTTGCCTCCATGTTTTATTAACATGTTCACTGCTGTAGCATTTCTTGAAATCCCTATTCCAATGCATGATTGGGTTGCTTGTTATATTCTGGTGCATCGTGACCAGTGATGTAAGGGTAGGCAAGAAATCTGTAAATATTGGGAAACAAGAAATGTTTGTCTTTATTTTTTTTTTGCTCAGCACAGAGAAAGTGGAAAGATACCATTCAAATTTACACACACAGTTATGCTTGCCATTTTCTTATGTGACACATACAATTCTAGAAGCAATGACAATGACAAGAAAACAGTAGCACAGTTTTCAAGCATCTTTGTATGCCTTCATTTCCATTTTATAACGTAGCGTAGCTTTCAAACGTAGCGAAATACAGGACCCCTATGGGTTTTAATCCAAGAATGGCATCTGGGACTCCGCGAAGCATGTGGAAACATCAAGCTGCTGGCAAGGCCCTTGCACTAATAGGTCCCTGATGTCCGTATATAGCTCCTCTAGACTGCTGCAGGTACCTTCACCATGTGCCAGCTGGGATCGAAGCTGGTTTTTGTTTCATAATGTTCATAAGAAGCTTCGCAACAGGCTCACAAGTAAACATGTTCGAAAACTTGTCTATGTACAATCAAATTTGAGTGGCGAAGCAGCCGAGATCGATTCTAATGTGAGTCTGTTCAGCGAGAGTGACTTGGGCACTGAGCAACCTTTTTGTCAGTTATCACATTGACAATCTTTCATAGAAGAGAACAAGGCGTTGATTTCATCGTCTCCTTTGAATTCTTGCAAAGACTGCTTGCATACTGCAGGAAAGCCCTGCACAGCTGCACGGAACTGCTGTGACCTATGTTGCAAAAAAAAGAAGAAAAAAGAAAAAAAGGAAATAGAGTATGTATGCACATGGGATTAACTGAGACACTTTCAATCTCAGTTGTTCCTTTGCAGTATCAACACACTTCAAGAAGAGCCATCTCACTTAATTCATCAGCCTAATGTGATATCACACATAGGCTTAGTATGTAGTGGAAAGTAGCTCCTTTTATCATTCCTTTGGCTATAGGAAAGGCCTATAGACATTATGCACTCCGCGGCTTGGTGCATGAGATTACTAAATTTTGGGGAATTCTTCAAATGTTCCTAAAGCACATGAACATAAGTGACCCCATTAAACTTGTCCAGTTACTCTGCAAGATGAATGAAAATAGTGATTACAATTAAACCTTGATATCAACAAACTTCAGTATGAAAAATTCTCGATGTAATGAAGTATTTAACTTTTCATAATCTCTTGTCCATAGAACACCATGTAATTAGGACCTCAATATAACGAAGTGTGTTTGTATGCGATTTCAAAATAATGAAATTTTGCTTCCGCAACAAAAAAATGCAGAGACAATAAATCGAAACTTACATGGAGAGATGGTCAAAGGATTGAATTGCAAGCAGCTGCTTGCAAACACACCTCTCAAATCACGCACGGTGTGACAAGAGCGACCGCCGAAGTGATGTGGCGCCATGTTTAGTATAAAGTCAAAGTGCGATAAGATCTTATCATGCCCCACACACTTTGGTGCTTTAGGTGCGAGTGAAAGTGTGTGAGGATGAAAAAGAAAGATGATGGCTTCACGCACGAGCGCAGTCTCCCTGTGCAAGCAAAGGGAAAGAGCGGAGGGGAGCGAGCTCGCGGTACGCGATTAAGTGCATGCAAGGAGCGGGGGGTAAGTTGGCGCGCATCACAATTTCTGGCGTGCGTCTCTGTTGTGGCTGCGCATGGGTGTAAGCACAGCTGAGTGCATACGCAACCGCGCACCCTTCTTTAAGCCCAGACCACACATATGCTTGTGCACCCGCGCAAGCTCATGTCTATGCACCTTGCACTTGCCGCACCTCGTGAGGAATGGTGGTTTGCGTCCACAACGATGCGCGACAGTGTGCGCTCACTGAGCGCACGCATAGGTGCCTTTGGCAGATGCCAATTCATACTTCATTATCGACAATGTTTCAAAATGCTTCGATATCTATAAACATAATTGTAATATTTTTATAGCGCTTCGATATCTATAAACATAATTGTAATATTTTTATAGCTGTTAGATCAGAACAAAAAAGGAAAGAAGAGGCACTTTCTTGCAAGATATAAATCTGATTCACTGAGAGTTGAATATAGCATACCATAGCTGCGTAGTCAGGCATGCCGACGTGGGGCAACCCAAGCACGCGATAACAGAGAGGAGCTGTTGACTGAGATTGCGCCACGTTTCGAAGCGTACATGCTGTGTCATGTCGTCTGTGCATGCGTGGGTGTGCGGAAGTGAGCTTGCGCATGTCCGCAAGCGTACATGTGATCTGGGCTTTAAAGTAATCTGCTGCATGTGCAAAGAGGGGGCATGCTGAAACGGCATGGCATCATGTAAGCTGTCTTCCAGTGCAATTAATGTTGAAGGTTGCCTAATCAGAGTTTTGGTGACCCCTTGGAAAGAGAGGCAGATGAAGCATTCACTCCCTGCTGCCGGCACTTTTTATGATATCATCATTACAGTGTGGGTGACACTATCATCCACGGGGGAGAATGTACATGAAAGTGTGGCCGGCTTCGCCTAATTTGTACCGCCTTTGTGAAGATATCGTCGACAGGGCATTAAACCGTATCATTCGTCGCCGACTCCCAAATTCTTCAAAATGAATTGTTTTCTTATTTGAATTTGCTTTTTTCGATTGCCTGTAATTCAGAAAATTCTGTAGCCCCTTTCCATGTAAGAAATATCGATCAGCAGCTGTACTCATTTGCATAAAAGGTCAAATTCTGATACAACAAAATTTCAATATAACGAAGCAAATTGCCAATTTTACCTACTTCGTTATATCGAGGTTTAAGTGTATTGTGTTTGCATTTGTGCGATGAAACAATAAAGGGCATTGACTCTACCAGTAAAACTTTGTTAATTTGTTCATTGTTGATTTGGACTCTTCGTCCCAGCAAGTGTACACATTACTCAATAGCATCAAACTCATTAATACAGAGGCTGCTTATTGGTTGACCCGGGAAACCTTGGAGCATAGCGTGCCGCATAAGTGAAACAATGTGGCAGCATATGTCATGCCACATCACAACGTTGCACCTTTTTCTGGTTTGTTGCAGCACTCCTTTGGCCGTGGTTGCCATCTGTAGTTCCTCCAGTTGTGACCGTGCATTAGTTGTGACAGCAGTTGCAGCAAGCAGTCGTTTCATTCTCACTTGGCGTGAGACATAGAATATTATAAAAGAATATTATAAAAGAAATTGCAGAAGCTGTCGAGTATTAAAGATAGATCTACTTTGGCCTACAGGCAGCCATTGTTGGTTGTAGTAAACTTGCAATTTACTAGCTGGCTAACTTGTGGCAGTGGAATTCAGAAAGAGGTATGTGCGCAGTAAGATATAAATTCAGATGAAGTAAACTGTTTGCTGCAAGTGCTTATAAGTGTTGCAAGATGGTGAGAGTTGCAGCTTCCGCACAGATTTTTGTGCAGGGGAGCAAGAGAGTTCAATGAAGGCGTGCTGTACCATCCCTTGTGGGAAAAGATACTTCTGCCGGGTTTATTCGCGCAGAGTGCTAAGCCATCCAATCATGGCAAACTCAACGTAACAAGCCTAACATTAGCATTCTGCCAGTCGTGAACCCGTCACTTTCTTCATCCTTTTCGATGCACCGTGCGAGCACAATTTCCAAAATCCTCCGCAGCCGACAATGTCATTTGCACAATTCCTGGGGACAAAGAACTTGAAGCAGTCTCGTAAGCTCTGTATCGTTTTCTAGTCGGACTTTGCATGCTCTGACGTACCCATCATTTAACTACTTTTGCTAATTTCGAAAATGTAATGGTTACTTTGTCATCTCTAATAATGACAAGGTCATCACTCTTTAAACTGGTATCAAGCTTTTGTGATCTGCTGTGCAGGCTTCTTAGTGTCAAGATGTATTGTGTAGTGTGTCTGTGCAACCTGCCGAGTTCTCGCTAGGACGTGTACCCACCAAAAAGTGCAAGAGTTAAAGGCAAGAGTTTGACATAATAGTTCTGCGGGTTTCTGCAGAACTGTTACCTCAAAGTCTTGCCTTTGCTACTGGTTTTTGTCAAATTCGACTTCGCCCTACCATCTGCCAGCCGCCTGGTTCGCTCAGATGGTAGAGCAGCTGCCCCAAAAAGGCAGTGGTCCCGGGTTCTAGTCTCGGACCAGGACAAATTTTTTTTCAACTGCAAGGCTTTTCTTTCGAGGAACCCGTATGGGTTTCCTTTGTAGCATTTGCTACGAACGGGTGGATGTCTGATTTTCCCTTTATTAATTACTTCTCTCCACCTTGCGGGTTTCCGCAGAACTATTACGTCAAAATAAATGACTCCGAAATAATTCCCCCATCCCACAAAATAATTCGATGCGACCGCACTGGGTGAGGAGGGGGCGTTGCCTTGATCGCAAAAAGGGAGATAAATTGTGTCCAGCTTCCAAACATACCACAGCATGAAAGCATTTGGTGTGAAGTTAAACATTGAGATTTTTCTGTTTTAGTCGGTGCCGTGTACAGGCCTCCCAAAAGCCCAGTGTCATTCGTGGGATCTCTTGCCGTCTACCTAGAGCACATGCTCCAACCTAATCATAAAGTTTTGATGGCCGGTGACTTCAATCCACCAAGCGTTGATTGGGAACAGCTTATCAATCTCTGGCTCTCATGATGCTGACAGTGCATGCGTCCTTCTTGTTTCTATGTTGTTTCATGATCTTAAACAGGTTGTATTACATCCCACACGTGTCACAGGTCTGACCCAATTGATTCTTGATCTTGTATTTATGAAAGGCTTGTCGGAAAATCCTACTGTTGTCTTAACTGAAGGTATAGCGGACCACAAACTTGTACATGTGGACTTGGAAATATATAAATGCATCCAAGTCACACTTATCATGCAGTCCTTTCTAGATTTTTCATCGGCTGATGACGAATCCATCTTGGATTGCTTACACCTTTCCCATGATGAATTCAAACGTGATGATGACGTCACATTTCTCTGGGACAAGTTTAACTCTGTTGTTAGGTATTGTATTGATAAATTCATACTGATGCGTAGAAAAAAAACTAAACATCATAATCCATTGATCACTCGCGAAATCATTCATGTCAAGTGTAGAATAAAGCACAAACGCAAGTATAACCTGTGGGAGATATGGGCAAGCGCCTTCCCTTTCGGCGCCCAAGTAACCCCGCAGCAGCGCGACAGTCGCGCCATCTCTCGCACCGCGCTTGTACCACTCCGACCGCCAGGCCACGCGAGTCGTGCGGGAGAACAGCATATCAGGGGATGCGCTATGCGGGAAAACATCAGGGGACGCGCGAGAGTCGCGCATCCCCACAAACCTAGCCCAGAATACCGAATTCCACTCTTTAAGGGATGCTTTACTCATCAAACTACGTAACACCTGTTACAAGTTTTATAATCAGACTATGATTACATTCTTAAAAAACTCCCCAGGCAAGCTTTGGCATTTCCTGTCCGACTCTAATCGAAGTGTTCAGCAGCTAAGAATAAACAACAGCGTAAATTCTAATCTTAATGATATCGTCAATTAATTAAATGACACATTTTATAAAGCATTCGCTCGACCTCCAGTTCTCAGTGCCCGTGATAAATCATATACGCCATCTGCATCTCAATCAGTTTCTGACGTTTCAATTAGTCGCGAATGAATTCTTCCTATGTTGCTTGATATTGATGTAAGAAAGTTGCCTGGAGCCGAAGGTTTGCCTAACAACTTTCTTCGATGCTACTCCGAACTAACTTCTGAATTCCTATACACCCGCCGTGGTTGCTCAGTGGCTATGGTGTTGGGCTGCTGAGCACGAGGTCGCGGGACCGAATCCCGGCCACGGCGGCCGCATTTCGATGGGGGCGAAATGCGAAAACACCCGTGTACTTAGATTTAGGTGCACGTTAAAGATCCCCAGGTGGTCGAAATTTCCGGAGTCCTCCACTACTGCGTGCCTCATAATCAGAAAGTGGTTTTGGCACGTTAAATCCCATAATTTAATTTTTTTTTAATTCCTATACATTATTTTTAATGCATCCCTTAAACAGAGCTCAGTACCAAAAAACTGGCTCATGGCCAAGGTAATACTGGTGTTTAAATCAGGTAATAAACTTGTTCCTAACAATTACAGACCTATTTCCCTCATAAGCACATGTTGTAAGCTCTTGGAGTATATTATCGCTAACCACATATCTAACCACTTGGAAGCGATTAATTTTTTTGTTAATTTTCAGCATAGCTTTTGCAGGAAGTTTTCAACCTCAACTCAGTTGTTATCTATTGTACACAACTTTGCCAGTGCCATAGATGACTGCCTGCAGATCGATGCAATATATCTAGACTTGTCAAAGGCATTTGACCGTGTGCCTCATGTAAATCTAATTGAAATACTTAAATCACTTGGACTACCAGAATATATAGTGCATTGGATTCAAGCTTATTTAGCGAATTGTGTTCAGTTGGTGGAAATCGATGGTGTGAAATCTAATAGCCTGCCTGTCTTATCCGGTGTACTGCAGGGGTCAGTGTTGGGACCCCTGCTGTCTCTTATCTATGTAAATGATATTGCTAAAAATTTGGATCCTAATGTCAAGGTGAAATTGTTTGCTGATGATTGTGTCATTTATTCTGCTGTCAGGAGTTCTTTATGCCAGGATACACTTAACAATAGTCTTTGTAAACTCGCGGACTGTTGTGATGACAGAGAAATGCAAATAAACTTTTCCAAAACAGTTTCAATGACAATAACACTGAAACGAAAACCACTACTTTATACTTACCACATTGGCAATCGGAACCTTGAATCTATTACCTCTGTGAAATACTTAGGCATAACAGTTAACAGTAATCTCAAATAGGACACCCATATTAACAACACATGCAACAAAGCCTTAAAAAAACTTTGCTTTCTACGCAGAAAGCTAAAGAAGTCACCTTCATCTGTCAAGCTTATCATTCCCTCGTACACCCAGTCCTAGAGTATGCTTCCATAGTGTGGAATCCGTTCATTAATAAGGAAATTGATTAACTTGAACGAATTCAGCGCCTGGCAGCACGGTTTATTTGCTTCGATTACAAAACATCATGATCAGTTTCTGGCATTTTAGGCCAACTTGGACTGGATCTGATCCATGTGCGCCGTAAAATCACCAGGCTGAAATTTTTTTACTCGTTGTTTCATAATCAAACAGGTTTAGCAAATGCCACATATATTACTCATGCTCCACAAAGGTCGTCGCATAATTTTCATTCTAAAGTTGTCCAGTCATACTTTGCTCGCACTAAAATCTTTCAGAAATCATTTTTTCCACTTACAAGCGAAGAATGGAATTATTTACCGAAATGTGTTGTTGACTGCACATGTTATGTTTTGTGGGAGATACGGGGTTCTCCTCCGTACTCTTGGGACAAAGGAACGACAACACAGTAGTGCAAACAATCACAAGGGCATTCATTGCACCTTTCATAGATCAATGCCTGCTAGCCGAGTTGCTATCCACAAAACATGCCGATGGGAGCGCGACGAATCTAGAAGTCCGACTCGCCGCGACCGCATTGCGAGCGAATATGTTCGCCCCATGCTGGATCCCAACGCCTCGTCGTTCGCGTGTACAGTCACGCCAACGGTGTCCAAGGCGGCCACGCGAGACGGTCTCGCAGAAGCATGGTCGGCGCAGCACGCGGGCGGCACGTCCGTCCCGCTCGCTTCCCGAACCCAAAGAGGACGCGCCTTGTCTCTCGGCGCCCGAGTAACCCCGCCGTGACAGTCGCGCCATCTCTCGCACCGCGCTTTTACCACCCGACCGCCGCGGGCGCCAGGCCACGCGAGCCGTGCAGGAAAACAGCATATCAGGGGATGCACTATGCGGGAAAAACATCAGGGGACGCGCGAGAGTCGCGCATCCCCACAGTTTCATTTGAAAATAATGTGACGCAGCAGTTGTCACGACGTTTATTCCGAGTTGAAGATGCGGCGAACCGACCACGCCCACAGCACGGATCACACTCGAGAGCCAGCCCCACAAGCGATGATGAAGAAGAACCCCATATGAACCCCACATGATGATCATGCACAGATGACAAAGAATAGCTTATAAATGGCCACACTAATGTCCCCTCGCGCGAGAGCGGCCATCCTGGCTGCAATTCAAAGGGGCGGCGAACGCCTCGTGAAAGGCTTCATACGGGAAATGTGGACAACCTCAGCGGCGCGGCAGCGGCGGTCATTTGGATCAATAACTGGTACCACGCGATAGTTAACCGGAGAAGTCTGCTCCAAGACCTTGTAGGGGCCGATGAACCGAAGCTGAAACTTGTCACACAAGCCAGGAGTACGAACTGATGTCCGGAGTAGCACTTCCTCGCTAGGGCAGAAGCACATGACGCCATGAGAGGTGTCGTAATGCTGCTTGCGGTCCTATTGCCGTGCTTCGGTGTTGATGCGGGCGAGCTGGCGACAACGCAGAATGCGTTGGCGCGCTTTTTTAACGTTCTGAGGGCGCCGTAAATATACGGCATTGACCATTTTTGGACTTGTTCGCGGCGCCGTATATTTCCGTCATTGACCCTCAAAGGGTTAATGATCTTCATCATAATGAAATTCTCAATATAACAAAGTATTTAACTTTTCATAACTTCTTGTCTGTAAAACACCATGTGTTTAGAGCCTGATTGTAATGAAGCTTGTTTATACACGATTTCAGTATAACAAACTTTCACTGCCTCTGCCAAGGAGCAGCGAGACAATAAATGGAAACTTTTGCTATCATAGATGGTCAAATGGTTGAATTAGAAGTGGCTGCTTGCGAAAAAAACTTCTTGAATCATGCCCAGCACGAATAGAAGCGACCTATGAAGCAGAGCAGCGTCATGTTCTGTGTAAGATCCAAGTGAGATTAGATCCTTTCAAATCCCATGCTTTGTATGCTTTGGGTGTAAGTGAAAAGTGTGCAAGGGTAAGCTAAGAAGCATGGTGACTTGTGTGGGATTCTCACCCATGCTCTTGGGACAAAGGAATGACAACACAGTAGTGCAAACAATCACAAGGGCATTTATTGCACCTTTCATAGACCAGTGCCTGCTAGCCGAGTTGCCATCCACAAAACATGCCGATGGCCGTGCGACAAATCATGGAAGTCCAACTCACCACGACTGGATAGCGAGCGAATATGTTTGCCCTCTGCTGGACAACAACGCCTGGTCATTGGAGCGTACGGTCACGCGAATGGTGGCGCGGTCGAACGATCGTGTTCGTCCATTCTGGGGTAGGCCTTGCGAGATGAACTTGCAGAAGCATGGATCGGTGCACGTGCAGAACGTCCGCGCCACTTGCCGACCCTGAGCCAAAGAAGAAGAGCCTTGTCCCTTTTGCGCCCAAGTAACTCCACTGTTAGGTGGCGATAGCTGAGGCACCTCGTGCCATCTCTCGCACTACCCTGCAAGCATAGCGACTGCTGTTGTAAAGTCATGCGGCGAAGCAGGATTACAGGAGACGGGAGCTATGTGGGAAAGCAACATATCAGGGGACGCGTGAGAGTCGCGCTTCCCCACACTTGATGAGCACTGTCTTCCCTTGTGAGTTAAGGGTACAGGGGATTGGAGCAAGCTTGCAGTAACGCAATCAAGTGCATGCAAAGGGCGGAGTGGGGAGCAGGTTGACGCACTTCTCCTTTTTCAGCATGGCCATGGCTCCGTATGGCTCTCAGCCCTGCTCAATGCGTCCGCATGCCCTGCTCTCTGTTTTAGAGTTAATCTGCCACATGTGCAAAAAGTGGGCATGCTGAGATTGCATGGCATCATCTGTGCTGCCTTCCTGACTGGAGGTTTGTAATCTCAAGTTTAGGAGACAAGTTTTGTAATCTCAAGTTTAGAAGCATTTGTGCTCCCCACTGCTGGCATTTGTCACTCTACTGCAGGCAACAATGTCAGTTGCGGTAGCAGAGTGGATGTGAAAGCATGATTGGCTTCACTTAATTCGTGCCCCCAGTGTGAAGATGTCGTTGCATAACATGGTATCTAGCATAAAATGGTATCTTTCATCTCCAACTCGCAAATTCAATAAAATCATTTTTTTCTCATTCAAGCTTGCTTGTTTCAATTGCCTGGTAATTTGGAACAATTTGCAGCCCCTTTCACGTAAAAAAATACGTTGATTGATGACTGCACTTACTTGCATAAAAAGTTTAATTTTAATGCAATGAAATTTGTATGTAATAAAGCAAATTGCCGATTTTATTGACTTCGTTACGTCGAGATTTATCTGTATCTTATTCAGGAAATATGAATACAGTGACGGGGTACCTTCCGGGGTTGCTGGCTGTGGTGTTGGGCCGCTAAGCACAAGGTTGTGAGATCAAATCCCTGCCACGGCATCCGCAATTCGATGAGGGAGAAATATGAATGACAAAAAGTGACAGAAGTTGGACAACACATGTCGTGTTGTTCACTTCTCTACTTTTGTGTTCTGTCTGCACGCCTCACCTCTTTTTTTGCCTGAGAAATATGAAAACACTTTTGTACAGTCAAACCTCTATATGTCCTCTATATGTCGAACAGCACGGTGACTGCCAAAATAGTTTGATATAGCCAGGATTCGATACATAAAATAACGTAAACAATGTGTCAAAAACTACCAAGGGTGCTATCGGGGATCGTTTGATTGTGTCGCGCGGAATTGAGTTTGGCCGCGCCGACTTCGTCAGCCGGGAGCATGGTCATTTGCACCACATGCAGGTAGCCTAGGCTACGCCGACTTCGTCCACTGCGCGAAATCGGCATAGCCTGGGCCAATCGCGCGCGGGGCAACCAAACGCGCACTCCGAACAACAATCTCTGATTGCGCCTCAATTGTGGCGCATTAAATACTCACTTCAAGCTTCACACAAAGCGTTTATTTCTTTGGCTGAAAATGCTGCAGCAGTGTAGCTTGCTTCTTATTGGCAGCCATGTGCTTAAACCCGTAGTCCTCAACATAGTCTAAGTCATAGGCCGGCGGCGTAGAAGGGCCAAAAAAGCTACAGCCTCAGTTGAAGTCAGGAGCGGGGCAACATCAGCACTTATGGAATCAACCTCGGCAGTGTCTTTGTTTGGCCGCTACTTCTACTGCGATCTCCACGTCCATCAATCGAAGCATTTTGAAACACTCTCAGTAACAAAGCATTAAGTGGTGTCTGCTGAGTCATCTATGAGTGAGCCCAGGAAGCGCACGCTGTCGCGCATCATTGTGAGTGCAAACCGCGAGTCCTCGCAAGACACAGCAGGCAAAGAGCACGGGACTGAGGAGGAGTCGGTGCAGCAAATGCACTGTGTCGTTGACGCTGCCGAACTCAATGGTCGCACTAGCCAACCCCCCACGTGCGTACGCCGCTAAGTTCAAATGGCACCGTCGGCGCGATCGATGTGTACAGCTATGGTGCGCAGCAGTCGGAATGCCCATCGCGCCACCACTATCTTCGAGGGTATTGTGGGAAAGCTCACCGCCTGTCAACAGAGCGCATGTGGTCTGGGGTGGCGGAGCTCGGTATGTCCATTTTACGTCCGACCACGTTCAAAATAAAAAATTAAATATCTGTGCGATTTTCTGATTGATATAGAAAGTGTTTGATATACGCAATAATTCGATATGTCCATGTTCGATATATTGACGTTGACTGGATATAGTGTCACGTGGTAGTGACGTTGAATAACACAGTAGCAATACTGTGAACGACAAAACTAACTTTTATTGGGCGAACCTGTGCCCACAAAACAGGCTACACTTCTAGCACAACGATAGCGGCGAACACAGTCGGCGATCGGCGAAAATCTGATCAGCGGGTCAAGCGCGTCGGCTTTTATACAGCAGTAATCGAATGTTCCAGACTAATCAGATAACACAAGGTTCGGCGACAACAGACAGCGGATAGAAGCATCGATAACTTTCCAGAAACTTCGGATACATGCAGGCGCGTCCCGCGCTGTGCGATAACATTTGTTAGGTGGCAAAACGTGTCGCCCGATAAAGACAAGTTCGTGTCAATACCCCCCTCTTAAAAAAGCATCGACCCGATGCTGCAAACAAACGAAGGTAATAAATAAGCACTCGTAGCAAAGAAAACAACAAAATAAGGGAAGTTCGTTAGCGTCCGTAAAACAGTTTAAGACGCAGCACATGGACCACTTCAGGTCGTGCGCGGCGCCACTGTGAATGCGAAATGCCGTCTGGCACGACCTCATAGTCCAGTGCGCCAATACGTCGGATGACCTTGTAGGGTCCGAAATAATGTCGCAATAGTTTCTCACTCAGTCCTCGTCGGCGTATTGGGGTCCATACCCAAACACGGTCGCCGGGCTGGTACTCGACGAAGCGTCGTCGGAGGTTGTAGTGTCGGCTGTCGGTGCGCTGCTGGTTTTTGATCCGTAGGCGGGCGAGCTGTCGGGCTTCTTCGGCGCGCTGGAGATAGGTAGCGACGTCAAGATTCTCTTCGTCAGTGACTTGCGGCAGCATGGCGTCGAGCGTCGTCATCGGGTTCCTGCCGTAAACCAACTTGAACGGCGTGATCTGTGTTGTTTCTTGCACAGCCGTGTTGTTGTAAGCGAATGTTACATACGGCAGGACGGCATCCCAGGTCTTGTGTTCGACGTCGATGTACATTGCTAGCATGTCGGCGAGGGTCTTATTCAGCCGCTCCGTAAAACCATTCGTCTGTGGGTGGTAGGCAGTTGTCCTCCTGTGCCCTGTATGACTGTATTGCAAAATGGCCTGGGTGAGCTCCGCTGTAAAGGCCGTTCCTCTGTCGGTGATGAGGACTTCTGGGGCGCCATGTCGCAGCAGGATGTTTTTGACAAAGAATTGCGGCACTTCGGCGGCGCTACCTTTCGGCAGTGCTTTAGTTTCAGCGAAGCGGGTGAGGTAGTCCGTCGCCACGACGATCCATTTATTTCCGGTTGTTGACGTCGGAAAGGGTCCCAACAAGTCCATCCCGATCTGCTGGAATGGTCGGCAAGGAGGCTTGATTGGCTGTAGTAATCCGGCTGGCCTTGTCGGTGGTGTCTTGCGTCGCTGACAGTCTCGGCATGTTCTGACATAACGGGCGACGTCGGTGGTCAGGCGCGGCCAATAGTACCTTTCCTGTATCCTCGATAGTGTCCGGGAAAATCCGAGGTGTCCAGCGGTCGGATCGTCATGTAGGGCGTGCAATACTTCCGGACGCAGTCAGGACGGGACAAAAAGAAGGTAGTTGGCGCGCATTGGTGAGAAGTTCTTTTTTACGAGTAGGTTGTTTTGAAGCGAAAACGAAGATAATCCTCGCCTAAATGGCCTAGGGACAACGTCGGTGTGCCCTTCCAAATACTCTATGAGGTTTTTCAACTCGGGGTCTGCTCGCTGCTGTTCAGCGAAGTCTTCTGCGCTTAAAATGCCAAGGAAGGCGTCGTCATCTTCGTCATCTTGCGGCGGCGAGTCAATGGGGGCGCGTGATAGGCAATCGGCATCAGAGTGTTTTCGTCCGGACTTATAGGTTACAGTGATATCATATTCTTGCAGTCTTAGGCTCCACCGCGCCAGCCGTCTTGAAGGATCCTTTAAATTCGCGAGCCAACACAAAGCGTGATGGTCGCTGACGACTTTGAATGGCCTGCCATATAGGTATGGGCGAAATTTTGCTGTAGCCCAAACGATGGCAAGGCATTCCTTTTCGGTTGTAGAATAATTGCCTTCCGCTTTTGACAACGACCGGCTAGCGTGAGCTATCACGTGTTCATGACCATCTTTTCTCTGGACTAGCACGGCACCGAGGTCTAGGCTACTGGCATCAGTGTGGATTTCGGTATCGGCGTGCTCGTCGAAGTGCGCAAGTACGGGCGGCGACTGCATGCGTCGTTCGAATTCTTGAAATGCGTCGGCCTGCAACGTCTCCCACTTGAACTCGACGTCACATTTAGTTAGCTGTGTCAGCGGCTCAGCGATACGTGAAAAGTCCTTGACAAATCGCCTCTAGTAGGCACACATGCCAAGAAATCTACGCACTGCCTTCTTGTCGATGGGCTGCGGGAACTTTGTGATGGCAGCTGTCTTCTGCGGGTCGGGGCGGACTCCAGATTTTCTGATGAGCTGGCCTAGGAACAGAAGCTCATCGTAAGCGAAGCGACACTTTTCTGGCTTCAGAGTGACCCTGATGACTTGATGGCCTCTAGTACTGTCGTAAGCCGCCTAAGGTGATCGTCGAAATTTGCGGCGAAGACGACGACGTCATCCAACTAAACAAGACAGGTCTGCCACTTCAATCCTGCTAACGCCGTGTCCATGACGCGCTGGAACGTTGCAGGCGCCAAGCAGAGTCCGAATGGCATGACCTTGAACTCGTAGAGGCCGTCTGGCGTGATGAAGGCGGTTTTTTCGCGATCTCTCTCGTCGACTTCTATTTGCCAGTAGCCAGACTTGAGATCCATTGACGAGAAGTATTTTGCGTTGCAGAGCCGATCTAATGCATCGTCTATCCGTGGTAGGGGGTATACATCCTTCTTTGTGATTTTGTTCAGTCGACGATAATCGACGCAGAAACGTAAGGTGCCGTCCTTTTTCTTCACCAAGACAACAGGGGATGCCCACGGGCTTTTCGATGGCTGGATGATGTCGTCGCGTAGCATTTCATCGACTTGTTGTCTTATGGCTTCACGTTCTCGTGGCGAAACTCGGTAAGGGCTCTGGCGGAATGGTCGAGCGCACTCCTCGGTTATTATGCGATGCTTGGCGACTGGTGTTTGTCGAATCCTCGATGACGTCGCAAAGCAGCCTTTGTATCGTCGGAGCAGACTTCTGAGCTGCTGTTGCTTAATCACGAGGAGACTTGGATTAATGTCGTAGTCTGGTTCGGGAACCATGGTCGTCGGGGTAGATGCAGTGGAATCCGAGAGGACAAACGCATTACTGGTTTCCAGAATTTCCTCGATATACGTGATCGTCGTGCCCTTGTTGATGTGCTTGAACTCCTGGCTGAAGTTTGTCAGCAACACTTCAGTTTTCCCGCCATGCAGTCAAGCGATCCCTCTTGCGACGTAAATTTCACGGTCTAGCAGTAGACTTTGGTCACCCTTGATGATGCCTTCTATGTCGGCTGGCGTTTTGGTGCCTACGAAAATGACAATGCTGGAGCGAGGCGGGATGCTGACTTGACTTTCGAGCACGCTTAAGGCATGGTGACTATGAGGGCTCTCCGGCGGTATCGCTCGATCTTCCGACAGCGTTATGGACTTCGACTTCAGGTCGATGATTGCACCGTGTTGGTTCAGGAAGTCCATGCCGAGAATGACGTCTCGCGAACACTGTTGGAGGATAATGAAGGTTGCAGGGTAAGTACGGTCATGAACGGTAATTCTTGCCGTGCAGATTCCAGTCGGCGTAATGAGGTGTCCTCCAACGGTCCGAATTTGGGGACCCTTCCATGCAGTCTTAACCTTTTTCAACTGGGCGGCGATGTGTCCACTCATTACGGAGTAATCGGCCCCTGTGTCGACTAAGGCAGTGACTGCGTGGCCGTCGAGAAGCACGTCGAGGTCGGTGGTTCTTTGTCTGGCGTTGCAGTTGGGTCTTGGCGTCGGATCACGGCTGCGTCGTGTTGAACTGAAGCTGGAACGTCGCGTCGTCAAGTCGTCTTTTGTTGGTGTAGTCTTGGCTTCCTGGCTTCGTCGGGATGGCGGCGTGTCGTCATTAGGTCGTCGAGATCATTTCTTCGTCGTCTTCGTCGGCGGCGGAGGATCTTCGTCAGTTCGACGAACAGCAACCGCACCTCCATCAGTTGCTGCTTTTAGTTTTACGGATATGGGCTCACAGAGCGGCTCCGGGCTGGACCAGTGTATGGTCGGCGCTGCAGTGACAGGTAGCGGCCTGGTGACGGCGAACGGGACGGTCGTCGAGAGTTCCACTGAGTGGCGGCTAGGTAATCGGCGATGTCACGTGGGCGCTCCCCAAGCTGTGGACACGGCGCGTTGACGGTGAACCCTCTCAGTCGCAAGTCACAGTATGGGCATCGGCGGTACACATGGCCGGCTTCTCCGCAGTGATAGCAGAGCGGGCGATGGTCGGAGGCTCGCCAAATGTCCGTCTTCCTCGCGTAGGTGCGCTGGGCGACGGGTGGGCGCGCTGGCGGCGTTGGCGGCGGACGACGGAATTGCGGCGATGCAGGACCCTGGTGCGGTCGCGTAGGGGGGCCTTGACGGCGAGCGACGGCGGCTGCGTAGGCCATTGCTTCCGGCTGCGGTGATTCTGGTTGCACCTCAGGAACTCCAAGGGATCGCTGAACCTCATTTTTGACGAGGCCCCTTGAGGGTGCGACCTCGGATACAACTTCTGCAGCTCTTCCCGTACGACAGCTCTGATAGTCTCGCGCAGATCGTCGGTGGCCAGGGATTGCATTCCTGCATAATTTGTAGAGTTCGTGCGGCGGTTGAATTGCTGGTTCCGCATTTCGAGTGTCTTCTCAATGCCGGTGGCCTCCCAAAGGAACTCTGCTACGGTCGTCGGTGGGCTTCGTACCATTGTGCCGAAAAGTTCTTCCTTCACACCACGCATGAGTAGGCGAACTTTCTTTTCCTCGGCCATATCCGGGTTGGCGTGGCGGAACAGACGGCTCATTTCTTCCGTAAAGATGGCAACATTCTCATTTGGTAGCTGCACTCGGGCGTCCAGCATAGCTTCGGCCCTTTCCTTACGCACGACACTTGTAAAGGTGCACAGGAAGCCGCTACGGAACAGGTCCCACGTTGTCAAGGTCGACTCCCTGTTCTCAAACCACGTTCTGGCGGCGTCTTCTAAGGCGAAGTAGACATGCCGCAGCTTGTCGTCGAAGTCCCAGTTGTTGAATGTCGCGATTCGTTCGTAAGTCTCCAGCCAGGATTCCGGGTCTTCAGTCGCTGCTCCATGGAAGGTCGGTGGGTCCCGAGGTTGTTGTAGGATAACGGGGGACGCTGGGGCAGCCATTGGGGTTGTCTTGACCACGATTTTCTTTGTCGTTTCAGGTAGAAGTCCGTGCTCTGGGGGCAGTTCTTGCAGTCTGCGGCTAGCACGCTGGTCTTGGGCAATGTCGGTTTTGTCCTCGGGCTTCGGGCTTGGATCGCGGCTTTGCAGGGGCGTGCGATACATGAACGCACAAGCACCTCCACCAGATGTCACGTGGTAGTGACGTTGAATAACACAGTAGCAATACTGTGAACGACAAAGCTAACTTTTATTGGGCGAACCTGTGCCCACAAAACAGGCTACACTTATAGCACAACGATAGCGGCGAACACGGTCGGCAATCGTCGAAAATCTGATCAGCGGGTCAAGCGTGTCGGCTTTTATACAGCAGTCATCGAATGTTCCAGACTAATCGTTGGGACCCGCATGCCTTCTACAAAGTTCTACGTCATTCGCGTCAAGCGATGAAATCAGATAACACAAGGTTCGGCGACAACAGACAGCGGATAGAAGCATAGATAACTTTCCAGAAACTTCGGATACATGCAGGCACGTCCCGCGCTGTGCGATAACATTTGTTAGGCGGCAAAACGTGTCGCCCGATAAAGACAAGTTCGTGTCAATAGATATGGGTGCATGTTAAGGAACCCAACGTAGCCCAAGTTATTCCGGAGTCCCTCACTACAGTGTGCCTCATAAGCACATTGTGGTTTTGGCACGTAAAACCCTGTAATTGAAGTGACAGGGGTATATATGAAATAGAGCCTGCTGCAGGATTATTTTTTTTCGGTGACAGCAATTATTGCTAGCACATTGCTCCACAGAGGTTTTGAGGTGCGCATTCCAGCCTAAAGCCTAGTCTTAGCTGTGTTAGACTCTATGCTTGCGTGCCCCTACTCAAAAGCTTTTTTTTAATTGTTCAAGCATTTAGCCGTGTTTGGGTGGTGTTCGTATATTTTGAGTACATATGTATTTATTTGAAGCCGAAGTAATCAGGTGATGGGCATTCTTCTCATTCATGCAGGTCCTGTCATTAGAAGGCGTGGTGCTGCACTTGTTGATGCAGCTGAAGGAAAACTACTTTGGGGCCTGTCAGGACTACGTTGACATGGAGGCTGATGCACCTACTACAGCTGTGAGGCTGCCTGAAGGAGATTTCGATCCGCGCTGCTTCAGGCCTCTTGATGTGCGTGCAACGCTTATCATGCATGACATGCAAGGCCATCTCATGAAGGTAAGTGCATATCGTTACCATAAAGCTTCTTTTACCCAAGAGAACTTAATTTATTTTGTAAGGGGCGTTGCCTGGAGACTACTGGTGCATGCCTATTGCATGAGCAGAGCAGCTAAAGTGCCTTCATTCACTTTGCCAGTTTTATACGGGCTCTTGACAGGGATGGAAAATATCTCTCGAACATGCTTTGTTAGTTCAGAAATGTTTAAGCCATAAGAGTGATCGTTTATGAAATGGTGCTTGGCAGAAGTTGGTGGCAATGCTTTTGCAAGAAAAACTGAAGATTTTACACACCCGCTTATGGTGACGAATTGCTGACAAGTCTTCAGCGGATGTCAGTCCTCTTCAGTGGCCACAAGTGGTGCGCACATTGTCTTCCCACCCAAGAAAGACAGAGGGACTGGGGGGCAGATAAGTGCGTGTCTCCTCCTGTAGCCTAGCTGGAGCTGTGCATGGCTGTCAGTATGGGTGAGCACACACATGGCCTGCGCACTCTACCTTGGAGGTAACCTGCGGTGGGTGCAAAGATTGGTGAGCCTACATATGGCTTCATATGTGCTGCGTTGCCGCCCATTTAGTGCTGGAGGTCTTGCAATCTCAGGTTTTAGAGATGCATTGAAGCGAGAGACAGACAAACCGTTTTCTCCCCTCTGCCTACGCACTTCATGATGGCGTCAACCCATTGTGGGCAGCACTATCAATCACGCTGACAGAGTGGACGTGAAAGCGTCATAGGCTTCTCTTCGTTTTTGCACTGCTGATGTGAAGATATCGACAATATGGCACAAAGTTGTATCTTTGTTCACTGACTGTCAAATTGAACAAAATAAATTTTTTCTCTCATTTGAGTCGCGTACCTCAGGACCTTCATTAAAGTTTTGCATCCATCCATCTCATTTAAATTGGTTTTGTTTTTTCGATTGCCTGATAATTCTGAAGATATTACAGCCAATTTCATGTAAGAAGACTCCATAACCAACTGTTCTTATTTGTGTAAAAAGTCGAATTTCAATATAACAAAATCTAGATACAACGAAGTAATGCACATTTTACTGACTCCGTTATATTGTTACGAGCCAGTTGCCCTGTGGATATAGAAGAAGACGCTTACATGTAGCCTGGACAAGAGGAGAATGAAGTGATGTCTATTGCCCGCCATCTTTATTGTTGCTGCCCCACTTTTAGGCTCCTTGTCCATAGTGGAAATAAACCTCCTTTTCATTGGATCTCCACGTAACATCTTGGTGGAGTTGGTGGATACATCATAAGCACATCATAGAACTGTTTAGCAGACATCTTGTGGGCCATTCGTCCATGTTGGCTGAGAGGCCCACTGCTTTGGCTTTGGCTACCACAACACTGATAGTGTTGACCCAACTCCGAGACCCTGACACCTTCTTCGGCACTGACACCATGGATGTCGAAGACTGGCTAATCGAATACGAGCGAGCCAGCCAGAACAACCAGTGGGACCTGCCTATAATGCTTGCTAACATCATCTAATTCCTCAAGGGAGCAGCCCATCTTTGGTTCCAAACACATGGGGAGAAATTGACTATTTCAGACACCTGCAAGCGAAAGCTGCAGGAACTCTTTTTGGGAAGCCATCGAGCCACCATGAAGATGGTTCGTGTGCTGGGACGTTGACTCAGACGTTGACTGTACAATTGACCAAGAGGATGCTTCAGATGGTCCATGGGCCGAATGCATGGCGGAAGGAGAATAAGAACAGAAAGGACCGACGCACTGAGGAATTAACGAGAAAGGAAGCGTGCTGTCGCCTCTTTGAAAGAGCTTGAGCTCAAAAAACAAAGTGTTGGCTGACGCCGAGATGCAGGTGTCCCTCATCCAAACTCATCCAAAGCAATATAAACTGTTTAAAGAAGTGAAACCCATCACTGAGATGTTGTGTATGGGCTGAGAGTATGTCAGGACAGTTGTGGTTGGCTTCTTAGCTGCTGAGAGAAAATCTTAGTTGTGAAAAAGTTCAGGCCTCATACTGATGAGCATGCTATCAGTTGATAGAAATAGCTTGTATTTGAATATATTTACTTCTGTATGCATCTCCTTTTCATTCGTATTTGAAAATGTTCGACTCGATTTGGAATGGGTTTTACCATTTTTTTCGCTGTGCATTTTACTAACATCTTCCTTCTGTTTTCTTTTTAAATAAAATAGATATTACTCCTTACTATTCAAACTTAGATTAAGTCATTTTTTTGTTTCAACATGCTTACTAGAGAGCGACAGCATCAGGCAACATGGTGTCAGCCTGTCTTGACATAAAACAAAGTTCTGGCTCATTCAGGGAATATTGCAAAGGTGCTCAGGGAAAACCTGAAAAACTCAGGGATTTTGGAATTGTCAACTTGGTACTCACCCTGATTTTTTTTTCTTTTAATGAGTCACTCAGCAGTATGTAAATCTGCAACAAAATAAGGTAACTTTGGTAGGGGGGGATGGGGAAGAGCATTACTAGAAAAAAAAAAAAAAAGAGAGCCTTGAAGTAATTTTTGCATTGGTGCACTGGCACTTCAGTGGCACAGTGGGACTGTGAAAGATTAGCTGTTCTCTACCTGCATAGGCTTCTATGAAGTGTTAGCAGAATGCATTATTGTTATGTTTCCTGCCCCATGCAAGTTGGCTAGACTCTGCAAGTATCCATTCACTGACAGAATGCAAGGCTGTAGCAAACAGCACACATAAAAAATGTATTGAGGGACATGGCTATATCTTGTGCATTATGCTAGCAATTTTTGTGTCTTAAACTTGATTTGCACCAGGAAGCTTCTTTGTCATGATTAAATATACCCAACCTCACAACAAAGAACACCATCCATGCCAAGAAGGTCAACATTTAGAGTGGATCATCCAAAAGCTAACACAGACTGGTGCCACTTCTCAGGGCTGCAGTGAGCAGGAGCCTCCGTGCCCATCCCTGTACCTGGAGCGCCTTCAGCTGGAAGTCTGCAAAAGCCATCGCGAGAGCCAGCTGCAGCTTTTGCTCTCACCACTGGTGGCTGTCTGCCCGGGAGACAGGTCACAGGGACACCTCGCCCTGTCTTCGTTTCAAGTGAGTCTGGTATTCATACTTCCAGAGCTCTCTCTGTTTTCATGCGAGTCTGTTTTTGCTAACAAATGTCTAGTTTTAACCAGTGGCTTGTACACTGGTAGCAATTGTAGTTTTCGCAGCGGCGCGCATTGTATCTTGAAAGCAATCTGCAGGTGCAACGACTTCGGAGTTGGTCAACTCGCGGTCGGCCTGCTGCCACTTACGTTGCTACTCCATCCTTCTCGCATGTCGCTCGGCAACTCGATCATGAGAACAACCTGGTACCTCCCTAGTGCGCACACAACCCATAGCAACTGCCAGAGGAGGTCAACCTAGCATGCTTCGCGTGGCCATAGCATACAATCCGATTTTGATGGAAGTTTTTTACAGGGGAAAGGGGGGTAGACAGCGTATACACTCGAACTTGGCGATATCGAACTTGAAAAAAAAAAAAACTATTCATTTGATATAGGGCATAATTCGATATAAGCCTGCTAAAGAATTTGACATCATAAAAGCACATATCATTTAGAAAAGCACTTTATTGATGTAACTAGCTTAGTCTGGCATGAAATACAGTAGAATCTCGGTGATACGAATCTCAAGGGGAGGCGAAAATATTCGTATCACCCGCAATTTCGTATCACCAAAAAACGAGCAAAATCTGTCCCGAAACCATGAGACACGCACAAAAAAAAACATTTATTTACGAGCAAAAAAGTCGCGTATGTCCTTCTGCGTCTTCTTCTCCGCGAGGTCGGCCAGCAGAGAATTTTGGAAGCTGAAGAACTGGGCTGTGGTGTTCTCACGCATGGTCTCGGACGTCACAGCACGCCGCAGAATATCGAGAGCGTGCATGGTTTCGGCTGCCGACGGTGCTTGCTCTTCACCATTTTGGCACTCGTCTTCTTCATCGTCACTGGTCGAAATTTGAGGCTGCGACGATACATCCTCCACGATGTCTTCCACTGTGCGCAGACCACAGGTGACGAGATCGTCGTCCGCGGTGACGAAATCGTCGGCACTGCAGTCAGCGCCAAGCTGGTTCCAGACATCAACCGGAAATGGATCTGGCACTTGCGAGGTGGTAGCCACTGCGGATTTAAAAATCCCACACTGTGCGAAACAATTCGCGATGGTTGCAGGGGAGACGCGCTCCCAGGCCACTGCAATAAAATGCATGGCGTCCAAAAGACTGATCTGCATATTTGGGTCCTTGCGGTCAATCTTCGCAAGGAGGCGGCGCACCAACAAACCTTTAAAGTGGTGCTTCACGTTTCTTATAATGCCAGCATCCAGTGGCTGCAAATGACTAGTGGCGTTCGGGGGCAGGAATACCACTTTGATGCTCTGTAACGTCATGTGCTTTGGATGCGCCGCACACTGGTCCAGCAGCAAAACAATCTTCCTGTTCTTGCATGACATCCTATTGTTCAAGTATGTCACGAACTCCATGAACAGAGCCGACGTCATCCACGCCTTTTTATTGGCTTTATATGTGCAGGGCAAACGACCGGCTGCCTTGAAGCATCGGGGCTTTTGGTATTTTCCAATGACGGTCAGTTTCATTTTTTCTGACCCGTCAGCGTTGCAGCAAAACAAAACAGTCACACGCTGCTTACTTTTCTGTCCTCCCTGGCAGGCTTCGCCCTTGAAGCAGAGACTCTTTTCGGGCTGAAGGTTGTAAAAAAGCCCTGCCTCGTCAAGGTTAAAAACATCGCGAGCGTCATATCCCGCGATGAGAGACTGCAGCGTGGTTGCCATCCAATCTTCAACGACGGAGGCGTCAACCTTTTTCCCTTCGCCGCAAACGGTTTTGTAGGAGAGGTCATGCCGTGCCTTAAATCGGTGAATCCAACCACCAGAGGCCTGAAAATTTTCAATTCCAAGCGTGAGTGCGATGTCCGCAGCCTTCTCACGCAGGACTTTTCCGTCAACGTTGACGCCAGCCGCGGTGACCTCTTTAAACCATGTTAGCAGAACTTCTTCTAACTTTACATTGTGAGCAGTCTTCGCTTCTTTGGAGTTTATGCCAAAGTGCTGCACATTCTGCATAATTTGGTCACGCTGACCGACGATGGTAGACAGCGTAGAAATTGGCAGGCCTAATTCCTTGGCCATGTCAATGCGCCTTTTCTTGGGCTCTTCGTCCACCTTCTTCAATATATCCAGTTTGTCCTTCAAGGACAGCGCCTTCCGCTTTCGCGACATCTTGCTGATTGCAGTACCTTCGTGATCAATGCTCAACGACACACGCAAACAACACGCTGCACTTCCGTAGTCGTCGCGCACGAGGAAACAAAGAAGCGGGAGCTGCTGCTAGCGTGAAGATCTGCTCGCTGGCTGTCGCGGAAAGACCGGCGGAGCGGGCGCGCAGGGCCGCGAGAAATGTGGAGAGGACAAATCGCGCTCGGCCGGTTGGGTTGGCTGGTTCGCAGGGCGAACGGACCAATAAGCAGCGGCGCTAGCCTCGGGCAACAACAAAGTAAAAAGAAAAAGACGAAGAGACCGCCCCCAAAAACGAGAGAGAGCGAGAAAGCTTCCCTTGCCTCGTTAGCCTCCCTGCTGACGCGGAATCCAAAACCGGCACGGGCGCACGCTGCGCCGGTCTTTTTTTTTTTTTTGCGCTGGTGGTGGCTCGACGGTTGCGGTACCGAAGTTCGTATCACCCGGCGCGACGCGGAAAGGTGTTCGGAACATCCGAATTCTGGCCCATTGCGCACAATGCTTTTGGGCGGGGGAATTTAACGAATTCGTATCACACCGAAATTCGTACCAGCCGGGTTCGTATCACCGAGATTCTACTGTAGTCCTGTATCTTCTGCTTGGGTAACTTCGCTGCCTGCGACAGCACACACTTTTCCACATTGTCAAATGAGTTGGGGCAGCTGAGGCCGCAATCTTCCACATTTTCACAGAAGCGCTGAGCTAGTGCGAGTGCACCAATCACCTTGGAGGATGTGGGCAAAGGATCATCATTGCTTTCCTCATTGTGCCCGCTTTCACTTGTGCTCGGTATGATGTCGGCAATGTAGTCTTCGTTTTCGGGCTCTCCTGTTGTCGTGACACCATCATCCACACTCACAAACTTGTCGACCGTTGATCCGTCAGCGGCTTCCAGAAATTCTGACAGCTCACTCCAATCTTCGGCAATGCGGCAATGGCTTCGTTGCACTCATCAGAATTTTCAGAGTCATCACTGGGCGCGCGGCCACCGGCACGTCTGGAGCAGTTTCGGATGATTCACTTGTACATGGCCCCCTTGACGTTGGCCACGCATATGCGTTGGGCACTGTTAGAGTTTCATTTTAAATGGCTTTGTCTTGCATGGTGCCACTTGCGCCACCCTGTAAAGGCAGAGAAAATAAACAACATGGGATCAGTTGCAAGTGCGAACCTGAGTGTACGGTCGTGCTGCAGTACATATTGTCGGTTTCTGTTCATTGGGCGTAACCGTTGATGGCGACTGCAGTCGGTCTGCCTCTCGGTACTGCTGAGTTATACTCGTAACAAGAGGCGATGAAGGTAAAAGCAGGCAAGTTTCTCATTCAAGTTTCTTTAAGTGCATCGTTCTTTCATGTTCACTTCTACACATGTGAGTTCATCATTCATCTAGTGAATTCGACGCAACAGAACTTCGTCATGCCAGTGTTTGGCAACCTCGAAACATGCGACAGAGGAGACCGGAGATGTGTGGCACCTCCTATGTTGAATGCCTTGAAGCTTTCTTCATTGCCAATGACATTGCAGCAGAAAAAAAGAAGTCGGTCTTCTTTAGTTGCTCTGGATAAAAGACGTATGCTCTCGTGGGGGATATTGTTGAACCTGCCCAGCCGCAAGACGAAACCTTGCAAGAAATTACTTCCGTTCTCGGCGGTCTCGCAGAAGCATGGAGTGGCGCGCGCGCGGGACGTCCACGGCACTCGCCGGCCCGCCACCCAAGAGCCAGCGTGTTCTCCCTTGCGCCCAAGTAACCCAGCCGCAGCGCAACACTCGCGCCATCTCTCGTACTGCGCCTCAACCACTTCGACCGCCGCGGGCGCCAGGCCATGCGAGCCGTGCGGGAAAACCAACATATCAGGGGACGCGTGAGAGTCGCGCATCCCCACACCAGAGAAACCACTGTGTCCCAGTTCTGATGCATCTCCATATGGGATTGGTGCAGTTTTGGCGTATTGAGAAGCTGATGGTCGAGAACTGTCCAATGCCTTTGCATCCAGAAGCTTGTCTCATGCAGAGAAAAAGTACAGACAAATTGACAAAGAGGTACTAGCCTTTGTATCCGGCATTAAAAAGTTCCACCAGTACCTGTGGGGCATTCATTTCACCACATACACGGATCATAAACTGCTTCTGTGATTGTCGAGTGCTGATAAGCCTGTTCCTGTGCAAGCTTCACCACGACTAGTCAGGTGCGCACAGAAATTTTCTGCTTACAAGTGCAAGCTCGTGTTCAAGCCTGGTCTGGACTTGAGTCATGCGGATGCCCTCAGCAGGTTACTGCTGCCAACAAAGAATGTTGATCTGCCTGCACCTGCTGGAATCTTCATGCTTGAACAAGCATACCTGGGACTCTTGTCACCAGCTGTTGTAGCACAGGCTACAAGAAATGATCTGTTCCAGAGTCACATAGTTTTTGCTGTCTTACTAGAAGGGCTTCCATTCGGACCAGAGGGCAATCCATTCACAGCAAGGAGTAGTGAACTCAGCCTCCATGAAGGTTGCTTGCTGTGGGGTTCCAGAGTTGTCATCCCAAAAGCTCTGCAAGGCAAAGTCCTGACTCTTCATGCTGGGCGTCCTGGCATCGAGAAAAGCAACTCGATTGCCAGAAGCCATATCTGGTGGCCGGGAATTGATGATGACATCTCCAAGAGCATAAAGGGTTGTGCTACATGCCAAGCTTTCCAGCGTACACTTCAATGCATTCAGCGCACGCCTGGGCCATGACCACAGAGGCTTTAGTCAAGGCTTCATGTTGACTTTGGGGGCCCGTTCTTGGGACATACATTTCTCGTCATTGTGGATGCCTATTCAATATGGGTCGAAGTCTGTCCAGTGGCGCCAACATCAGCTCATGCTGTCATCACAGCATTGCGGATAGCATTTGGACAGCAAGGACTGCCGGATGTCATCTTGTCCGATGATGGACCCGCCTTTCCAAGTGAGCAATACTTGGAATTCCTGACACGGAATGGGATACGTTGCATGCTTGTACTGCCCTACCATCCAGCTTCCAATGGTGCGGCAGAGCATGTTGTACAGAGTGTCAAGAACAAGGTCGAGAAGAGCAGTTGTGGATCCTTTCAAACCCAAATGTCAAGGTTCTTGTTTCATTATAGAACCATACCACTCAAGGTCACTGGCAGAGCACCATGTGAAATGCTCATGGGAAGGATGTTCAAGACGCCTTTGGATGTTCTTCGCTTAAGTTTACATGTTTCAGTCCTGCTTAGACAGCTTAAGTGGAAGCTGTACGCCATAAATAGGTGCCATTTTTCTCCACTGCCGAATGTGGGAGACAACGTACTTGCAAAGAACTTCCGTCAAGGCCTACCGTGGGTACCTGCACGTGTCGTGAGCACCACAGGCCAGTCAGCGGCTATCGTCTGTCTCAGTGATGGTACTGACTGGCATAGGCACAGTGACCACCTACGTCCTCAACGCGAAGAAGTCTCCTCATCAACTGCGGGACCATTGGAGCCTGAACCTCCTGCAACACCAGACATTGCTAGCAGTCCGACAACTGCGTGCGATACTCATCCGGCTGTTTTTGCAAACTCGGAGCCAGCCATGAACTAGTCACAGTGGCACAGAAGAGACTGCTGTGAACTGTCTCAACTCAGTATGCAGCACACCTCAGTTGCAAAGAAGCACAAGAAGCCATAAGCCAGTGTAGTGCTACTCCCCATAATGTTTTTCTTGCATGATCTAAGGGGGGAGGACTGTTACGTTTTCGTTTTAGATAGCTGTGCATGGCGCCACTTGCACCACCCTTAAAGGCGGAGAAAATAAACAACACAGGATCAAAAGATCACAGGAACAAAAGAACACGTGGGTGTGGGGACCGTAACGGAAAATTGGGAAACAAGTTTTTGATTGCCACAACATGCCTCTGTTTTCACGGCTGAAGTTTACGCTATATGGGTTGTTGTTAAAAAGATTATCACTGATAAACACAAAAATTCACTCATATACACTGATTCTTTAAGCACACTGAAGGCTCTACAGCTGAAATTTGAGTGTGAACCCCTGATGGGAGACATTTTAAACATGGTGGCACTTAACAAATACGGGAGGTGAATTCGTTTCTGCTGGGTTCCAAGCCATGTTGGGATACCAGGTAATGAAGCAGCTGATAGATGTGCATCGATGGCAGCGTGCAAAGAGATAACAAACACAAGACTTCCATACAAAAATAGCATCCGTGCGATTAGAAAAGCCTTAACGGCAAAATGGCAACATGAATGGGACTGTTGTGCCGACAACAAGCTACATCTCACTAAACCCATAGTAGACCGTCATGTCCAGGAAGTTGATCTGACTAGGAGAATGGTGAGCAGTAAATTTAATACTCAGGTGAAAGTGATTTAAATGGCTAATTAAGTCGGTTAACGCGCTTGTGCCGTGTTCCCATATTATAAATATGTCGTCAATGTAACATGCAATGTAAGGTGCAAAACTTGCAGGCACCTTCAAAGTGGCATTAAAATTAATAGCATCGCAAATAGTCATACACATGAAGTCAAATCTAGCTTCACTTGTACAAGTTCAGATGTGATTTACATGCTTGAATGTCCCTTCTGTAAGAAACAATATATCGGTGAAACAGGACAATCAATGAACGTCAGACTAAACGGACATTGCATGGACACAGCTAAAAAGCTTCCCAAAGCCATCGCCGAGCATTTCAACCAAACAGGTCATAACTTTGATGAACTCAAACTCTACATCTTACAGTCAAATTTTCGTTCTGAACGAGAAAGAAAGTACAGAAAATCATACCTTATCCATAAGTTCAAGACATTGCAACCAATAGGCATAAACGTTTCAAAGGGAGCTTTAGAATCTATTCGGTATGCTAAATTTCAAGCTATAGGTAACAACACTTAGTTTGGTTTCATAGCATTTTTTCCCTGTGTTTTTTTCTTCTTTTTTTTCGTTCTTTTTCTTTCCGTTTTCCCCCTTTTATTTATTTATACCATTTCAGTATTTTCCTTTTTTTTTTACGAGCACTGGTTTCCGTCGCTCCTTCTATTATCTCTTTCAGAGACATGATAGCCTACGACCACCAGTGAAACAGGTAATAGAGGGTTGCTGTGCCCGCCGTTGACACGCTGGCTGACACAGGCGGTGACATGTGATTGACAGACGGCCGGGTCCTTGGCCTTGTGCACAGCACTCCTTTATTTTCAATTCGACACACTAACACACCTTCGCTCGTTGCCGCACCCACCCACATTACGCCCTCTCCCCTTTAGAAGAACCCCACCTATATATACTGTGGCGAGGAAAGCATATGTCGCCTTGTAGAAGACAAGTCCACTTGTCGAAATGTTGGCTTCTGCTTTCACCTCTTTCTCGTTTTTCTCATAGTGATGCCGACATCAGATTTTATGGGACATGCCCTTAACCCTATCACATTAACGAGGAAGTCGGTTGACTGACTGCGTTGTGCTGATAAAAAGTACTGCTTTGGTGTGGCACTCTAGCTGACAGTTTGTTGTCGTTTATGCTGCATCGGCATTCGCTGGCTCTTCTGGTTGCACAGCATTGTGTGTACAGCATTGCTCAAAGCAAAAAGTGTTGCTGTGCTTATTTGCTTGATGCTCCACGCAGTGATAATTACTTGGAATAAGATGCATCCCATGTCAGGGCTACAATTGCCTTTTATGACAAGGGCCCCACCAGCTTGGAAACTGCAGTGTGCACTACCTGAAGTGTACTGGATGGAATGCAGGGTATTGTAGAATAAATGATGCTTGTGACGGTTGCACTTGGTCACGCAGTGTTTGTTAAGCGAGTTCTGCATTCTTACAATTCATGAAATAGTGCCCCACAACTCAATCGATCTCAGAGATTTTTCCTTCCAGGTACGTGCACAAGCGTTGTTCTCGGGAGCAGAACGTCCCCTTGGCAGTGAGACTCTAGAGTATGCCTGGCTGGTGGAACTTCAAGCAGGAGATATTACTGGACGGCTCACTGTTCCTCAGGTGAGGGCTTCATTTTTTGTGTAGTAGGAAGCACCCTTGGGGTGTGAATTCAGTAACAGGGTGCAGCTTGTCTTCTATGTCGCATAAGCAGCAAGGGTAATACAGCGATATGCCGATAATTCAAATTCTCTTCATCCGAATTCACGAATAATTCCAACTGCTCTGTTTCGCCCTGGCAAAGTCCTCTGGATATGTATAGAGAAAAACTCCCACAAATTTGAACTCCAAAAATGATGCAACGGTTATTCAGAACAAAATTTCTCGTTCCCGTCTACCACTTTTCAGAAAAACTAGAGCCAGTGGCGGAGGCTTGATGCATCGTTAGCTACCGTAATGTTGCGTGTCATAAAAATGATGCGGAAAGATGAGCCGAGACCGAACCAGAGCAAGCAGAGTGGCGCATGTAAAAGGAGCAAGAGCGAGCTCCCAACACGTGCTCATCTGCGCCCGCCATACTTGTGGGGATGCGCGACTCTCACGCGTCCCCTGAGATCTTGTTTTCCCGCATGGCTCTATCTCCTGCAGTGCGGCTTCGCCGCGTGGCCTGGCGCCCGCGGCGGTCGGAGTGGTTGAAGCGCAGTACGAGAGATGGCGCGAGTGTTGCGCTGCGGCTGGGTTGCTTGGGCGCAAGGGAGAACACGCTGGCTCTTGGGCGGCGGGCCGGCGAGTGCCGCGGACGTCCCGCGCGCGCGCCAATTCATGCTTCTGCGAGACCGCCTCGCGTGGCCTGCCTTCGAACGCGCCACCGTTCGTGTGACCGTACGCGCGAACGACCAGGCGTTGCGATCCAGCATGGGGCGAACATATTCGCTCGCTATCCGGTCGCGGTGAGTTGGACTTTGTGGGAGATACGCGGGGTTCTCCTCCGTACTCTTGGGACAAAGGAACGACAACACAGTAGTGCAAACAATCACAAGGGCATTTATTGCACCTTTCATAGATCAATGCCTGCTAGCCGAGTTGCTATCCCCAAAACATGCCGATGGGCGCGCGACAAATCTAGAAGTCCGACTTACCGCGACCGCATGGCGAGCGAATATGTTCGCCCCATGCTGGATCCCAACGCCAGGTCATTCGCGTGTACGGTCACACGGACGGTGGCGCGTTCCAGGGCGGCCACGCGAGGCGGTCTCGCAGAAGCATGGGTCGGCGGCGCGCGGGACGTCCACGCTGTCCCCCGACCCGCCGGGAAAGAGCCGAAGCGCCTGTCTCCCGGCGCCCAAGTAACCCCGCCGCAGCGCAACACTAGCGCCATCTCTCGCACTGCGCTTCAACCACTCCGACCGCTGCGGGCGCCAGGTCACGCGACGGGCAAAGCCGGCCTGCAGGAGACGAGCTATGTGGGAAAACTAGATCTCAGGGGAGGCGTGAGAGTCACGCATCCCCACATCCCCCCAACCTTAAATCACTACATATTCCGGCGAAACATGTCACACGGTCTAACATTAACCTGTGCTTCGCGAACAAGATAGTACATGCAACAGTGGCCGCACTGAGGAAATGTCCGCACGCTGTCCATAGCATGCGAGCCGACTGTCCTTGGGTACACCGCTGGCTTCCGCCGGTCACAGCAGCAGCTTTGCAGACTCGACGGCACGATTCCAGGCCAGGACTCCGGAAACGACGACGCAGTAGTCGGTACGAGCAAGTGTCGCTCGCGCCGACTCGCCCTGCTGGCAAGAGCCGCCGTAGCTGTTGGTGACTGCTGGCTCCTTTGTCCGCCGCCGAGGGTTGTGAGCTGGATGCAGGAGGCCGCCGAAGTCGCTGCGCCGTACTGGCCACAGCATCACCATCGCCCGGGGTGGCTCGATCGTAGTCCGGAGCAGCAGCGCAGACGATGTGCAGGTGACAGCAAGCCAGGGGTCACTCCATTCACGCTGCGTACACTTAACACACTCGGCAAACACTAAAGTAGTGCAAGGGAGAGGAATTCTGCATGCGCATCGCCCACGTGGTACGATGTTCAACTCGGCTAGCAAAAGATCGGGCGGCTACTCAGTCGCTAAGTTCACGTGAACGAAGCTCGCTTCCTTGAGTCGAACGAGTAATTTCAATTCGTGCGAGGCTATAGAATGAGGGCAGCAAATTGCAACACCTCAACGCCACGGTCCACCAGGTTGTGTCCCTCCACGTGCGACAGGCAGCTTCGTAAAGCCTTAGGCCTAAAGCGTCGCTACCCTGACAACAACCGGCATCCAAAAACAACACCCAAAATGAGTGCAAAACAGGCAGCCGCGAGGAGACGTCAGCTCTGTTAGGTGGTCCTACTCCGCTCGTTGCACACAGCATCTGAGTTGACGGCGCCCACCGTCCCAGACGGTGTCGGAGCGCCCGGTGCCAGGCCGCAATACCAGTCAGCCCGTAGTGGCACCCGTGGCCCGCGGCCACCCAGCTCCCAGAGCCACGACTTCATCAGAGTCAAAGAGATAGGAGAAGCTATTTACATGAGAAATTCGGACCACCCACGAGGCTTCCGTACTCACTCGCTTCAGGCTTGCCACTGCTCCGCGGGCGCTCAGCCTCGCTCTCCCAGGATGCAGACCACGTGGCTCTCGTACCAACGAATGCCATTAAAAAAAACACTTGCAAAAAGGCTTAGCATGTTGACGAGTTCAAACACACTACAGCCACCATCGCCTCTCTCAAGAAAGCACGCCGCCTACGCTAGCGATCAAAATCCACGCTAGGCCTACGCTTCGGTTCAAAGAAAGGTCTCGAACGAAGCAAAACTGCTTAAAATTATCGTCCGATGCCCCAAGAGGTCCACGGGCGCCAGATGTGGGAGATACGCGGGGTTCTCCTCCGTACTCTTGGGACAAAGGAACGAAACACAGTAGTGCAAACAATCACAAGGGCATTTATTGTACCTTTCATAGATCAATGCCTGCTAGCCGAGTTGCTATCCCCAAAACATGCCGATGGGCGCGCGACAAATCTAGAAGTCCGACTTACCGCGACCGCATGGCGAGCGAATATGTTCGCCCCATGCTGGATCCCAACGCCGGGTCATTCGCGTGTACGGTCACGCGGACGGTGGCGCGTTCCAGGGCGGCCACGCGAGGTGGTCTCGCAGAAGCATGGGTCGGCGGCGCGCGGGACGTCCACGCTGTCCCCCGATCCGCCGGGAAAGAGCCGAAGCGCCTGTCTCCCGGCGCCCAAGTAACCCCGCCGCAGCGCAACACTAGCGCCATCTCTCACACTGCGCTTCAACCACTCCGACCGCTGCGGGCGCCAGGTCACGCGACGGGCGAAGCCGGCCTGCAGGAGACGAGCTATGCGGGAAAACTAGATCTCAGGGGAGGCGTGAGAGTCACGCATCCCCACAACTTCTAGATTTGTCGCACCCCCATCGGCATGTTTTGGGGATAGCAACTCGGCTAGCAGGCATTGATCTATGAAAGGTGCAATAAATGCCCTTGTGATTGTTTGCACTACTGTGTTGTCGTTCCTTTGTTCCAAGAGTATGGATGTGAGAACCTTACATCTGGCTGCCCAACGTGGACCTCTTGGGACATCGGACGATAAATTTTACGTTTTGCTTCGTTGGAGACCTTTGTTTGAACCGAAGCATAGGGCTAGCGTGGATTTTGATCGCTAGCATCGGCGGCGGGCTTTCTTGAGAGAGGCGACAGTGGCTGTAGTGTGTTTGAACTTGTCAACATGCTAAGCCTTTTCGCAAGTGTTTTTTTAATGACATTCGTTGGTACGAGAGCCACGTGGTCTGCATCCTGGGAGAACGAGGCTTAGCCCCCTTGGAGCATTGGCAAGCCTGAAGCGAGTGAGTACGGAAGTCTCGTGGGTGGTCCGAATTTCTTATGTAAATAGCTTCTTCTATCTCTTTGACTCGGATGAAGTCGCGGCTCTGGGAGCCGGGTGGCCGCGGCCCACGGGTGTCACTACGGGCTGACTGGTATTGCGGCCTGGCACCGGGCACTCCGACACCGTCTGGGACAGTGGGCGCCGTCAACTCGGATGCTGTGTGCACCGAGCAGGGTACAACCATCTCACAGAGCTGACGTCTCCTCGCAGCTGCCTGTTTCGCGCTCATTTTGGGTGCTGTTTTTGGATGCCGGTTGTTGTCAGATTAGCGACGCTTTAGGCCTAAGGCTTTACGAAGCTGCCTGTCGCACGTGGAGGGACACAACCTGGTGGACCGTGGCGTTGAGGTTTTGCAATTTGCTTCCCTCATACTATTTAGCCTCGCACGAATTGAAATTACTCGTTCGACTCAAGGAAGCGAGCTTCGTTCACTTGAACTTAGCATCCGAGTAGCTGCCCGATCTTTTGTTAGCCTAGTTGAACATCGTACCACGTGGGCGATCCGCATGCAGACTTCCTTGCACTATGTTAGTGTTTTCCGAGTGTGTTGAGTGTACGCAGCATGAGCGGAGTCACCCCTGGTTTGCTGTCACCTGCACATCGTCTGCGCTGCTGCCCCAGACTACAATCGAGCCACCCCGGGCGATGGTGATGCTGTGGCCAGTTCGGCGCAGCGCCTTCGGCGGCCACCTGTATCCAGCTCGAAACCTTTGGCGGCGGAGAAAAGAGCCAGAGGTCACCGACAGCTACCGCAGCTCTCGCCAGCAGGGCACGTTGGCACGAGCGACGTTTGCTCGTGCCGGCTACTGTGTCGCCGTTTCCGAACTCCTGGCCTGGAATCGTGCCGTCGAGTCTGCAGAGCTGCTGCTGTGACCAGCGGACGCCGGCAGTGTACCCAGGGACAATGTCGGCTCGCATGCTACGGACAGCGTGTGGACTTTTCCTCGGCGCGGCCACTGTTGCATGTACCATCTTGTTCGCGAAGCACGTGTTGATGTTAGACCGTGCAACATGTTTTGCCGGAATATGTAATGATTTAAGGGTGGGGGGATGTAGGGATGCGCGACTCTCACGCGTCCCCTGAGATCTTGTTTTTTCGCATGGCTCCATCTCCTGCAGTGTGGCTTTGCCGCGTGGCCTGGTGCCCGCGGCGGTCATAGTGGTTGAAGCGCAGTACGAGAGATGGCGCGAGTGTTGTGCTGCGGCAGGGCTACTTGGGCGCAAGGGAGAACACGCTGGCTCTTGGGCGGCGGGCCGGCGAGCGCGGCGGACATCCCGCGCGTGCGTCGATCGATGCTTCTGCGAGACCGTCTTGCGTGGCCGCCTTCGAACGCGCCACCGTTCGCGTGACTGTATGCACGAATGACCAGGCATTGGGATCCAGAAAGAGCGTAGCATGTTAAAAAGTTTAAACATACTACAGCAACTGTCGCCTTGCTCAAGAAAGCACGCCTCTCATGCTAGTGATAAAAATCCACACCAGCCCTACGCTTCAGTTCAAACAAAGGTCTTGAACAAAGCAAAACTGTTAAAGCTATTGTCCCGATTCCCCAAGAGGTCCACGTTGGGCTGCCAAATGCGCGGGTTCCACTCTGCGTGTGGCTAGGGCTGAAGGCGAGCTCCGGATCTAGCCCCACACAGTCGTTCTGTTGTACTCCCCAACCCATCGCGCAGGAATTGCAGCTACGTCGGGTTCGAACGAATAAAGCAACCAGCGGCGTCAACTGCAACAACGTTGGAACATCTTGTGGGGTTCTCACCTGTGCTCTTGGGACAAAGGAACGACAACACAGTAGTGCAAACAATCACAAGGGCATTTATTGCACCTTTAATAGACCAATGCCTGCTAGCCGAGTTGCTATCCACACAACATGCCGATGGGCACGCGACAAATCGCGGAAGTCCGACTCACCGCGACTGGATGACGAGTGAATATGGTTGCTCAATGCTGGACACCAATGGCTGGTCGTTCGTGCGTACGGTCACACAAATGGTAGAGCGTTCGAATGATCATGTTCGTCCATTCCGGGGTTGGCCTCGTGAGACGGTCTCGCAGAAGCATGGATCGGCGCACGCGCGGAATCTCCGTGCTGCTTGCTGATCCCGAGCCGAAGAGAAAGAGACATTTCCTTTCCCCGCCCAAGTAACCCCACTGCTAGGGGGGGTTATGGATGGATGGATTGATGGAAGGTAGGAGCGTTCCCTTTGAAATGGGGTGATGGCATTTGCCACCATGCTCAGCTTTTTATTTTTGTTTAACTATTTGTAAGTTATTAAAAATTCGCCATTTTCTTTAAATACTTCTTCCTACACTTATAACCTTATGTCATCTGTCTGCTTTTGAGCCACCAATCTTCCAATCGCTTTTTACTAATTTCCACCGCATATTTATTTACATGACTATTGTTATCTCTAAACCTGGGTCTCAGGAAGTGTGGCTGTGCCCGCATCGACATCGGGATGGATACCATCACATTTTAGTATGAGGTGTTCTATATTTTCTACAGATTTACCACACACAGTAGATGTGTCTTCTTATTCATTAAATTTCTTTTTATAGCTGCGTGTTCTAAGACATCCTGACCTAGCTTCAAAGAGTAGGGCACTGCCTCTTGAGTAATCATAAGACGCTTCCTTCCTGATCTGCTGTTTCCAGTATCAATATAGTTCAACACTATGCTTCTTTTCCATTTAATTTATCCAATTTTTACCTTCTGCATATTTTACCTGTCGTTTAATGCTCTGTCTTTCTTCATCCTCGTGTCTGGCATACTTACTGGTTAGCTTCCTAGTTATTTTCTGCCATTGTGAGTCAATGCTCTTTCTGTATAGGTATTGAAATACCTTAGCTGCCCACCTATTGTCTTCCAATTTCCTCTGCCGTTTTTCGTATAGGATTTTACTCTGAGCTTCTCGTGTTTCGAACGATGCCCAGCCCATATCCTCCTGTACTGCCTCCTTTGTGGTTTCGCCCTGGGCACCTAGTGCTAATCCTCCAAGAGCTCTCTGATTTACTTCTAGTCTCGACTGAACTTCTGCCCTTAAGCACAGGACCACATTCCCGAAAGTAAGCCCCGGCACCATTACTTCCTTTCAAATACCTCTCAGTGCCTCATACCTGTTGTACCCCCACAATGCCCTATGTTTCATTATCCCGGCATCTCTTCGCCCGTTTGCTATGAGAGGCTGTTCGTGCTTTTCCGTGCACATCTGCCCTTTTTTGATCCATACCCCAAGATATTTGTATTCGGCCACTTGGGGTATTTCAAGGCCTTGTATTGTAAGCTCCTGATCAGTTGTATCGTTGGAAAACATCCCACCAGACTTAGCTGCACTAAAACTGAAACCTAAACTGTCTCCTTCGTCTCCACAGTAATTACCCAAAGTTTGCAAATCTTCCTGGCTATCTGCCAACTGTACAATTTCGTCCGCATACACTAAACCCGGTAGTCATTGCTCGACCACCTTTCCGCCTAATCTGTACAACAGATTGTACCCTAGTTTGCTTCCTTGTAGCCTTCTTTCCATACTTATCATATAAAGCATGAACAGTAGCGGTGATAGAGGACAACCTTGCCTTAAAGGGACCCTGAAACGCTTTTGACGATTTTCTACAAACGTACTGAGTCGTTAGAGTAGGTCCTTCTGATCATTAATTGACACATCTAAGTGCTCCGCGTAAAGCGTGTAATTTATTATAAGGTTTTAAAAATGCACATCGCTGCCGATCGCAGCGCACTGCTCGGCGGAATTTTAAGCCGCCCCTACCCATATGACCGAAATCACCCATATGACGTCAGTGGGGCGAGCTTTCCGATTGGCTGGTCAGGGCGCGTGATCGATAATTTTTCCAACTTTATGGTAAACAAATGATCTTCGTAATAGTTGGAATGTTAGTTAATTTGTTTTTATAAAAAGAAAGTAACATCAAGAGAATGCACAAGGACAATTTTTCAGTACACCCAAGCACTTCCGGCAAACATCAATGGTCGTCTGCTTGTATACAACGTACCCCGTTTTGAAGAGAGCTCTGCGGTCAGAGTCGGTCTCAGTCTTTTCGCGAGCACTATGATTCGACTTTGTTGCCTTGTGGACTGCAAAAGTAGCGACTGGCAATATGTCAAGCTGTGACATCATGTCCCTCTGCAAGGCAGCGTACGAGCAAACTGGCTGCTGCGCATCGGACGGCCGCTATCCGATCGGCGCCAGGATTTGCGCGTTTGTGGCCGTCAGTTTACACCGGAAGATTGCTAACGCAATAGCGTTTCGCGAGTTCGGTATTAGGGCAAACGCAAGCGCAAGGGGACAGGGTCTGGCCGCTTGACTGTGCCGTAACGGGATGAGCCATGAGATGAGCAGAAGGGCAAATGTGAATGGTCTGCACGGTGCAGCCACCTGGTGGCACAGAGCTCAATCATACACAGTAGCAGCAACGAAGTGTATTCTTCTTTGCTGCTGGTGTGTATTTTTCGCAGGGGTGTAATCATCAACACGTTGTTTTTATAAATGTTTAAAATGTTTTACACTTGGTTAGAGCAATATTAGCGCTTTGTTTGGCTGGTTAAGCGCTGCGCCAACAAGTGTCTGGACCGTGCAGACCGATCAGGCCGCTCACGTACGTCTACGCTAACGTTCCTTCATCAGCTTGAGTTTATGCCTCCAGTCATTTGCCGAAATGATCAGCTTGCCTGTGGTTGCCGGAATACCGGACACGTTCGGCGCTACGACAGATTGCTCGCAACGCACGCTGCTTCGATAGCTCCGCTTGGGGTCGACGGCCAAGCGGCAAGCGGAGAGGTCTCGCGCGGGCGGGGGCGGGCTCCAAAACAACCGGAAGTGGACGATGTGACGTCGCATCGTGACGCCGAACCAGTGAAGGCGGAGCTTAGTCCCGCTCGCTCGGTGAACGAGTTGAGGAAAAGCATGGCTAGGGAGGAGGGTAACTTCTAATCGCTTGTAGCTCCATTAATGCGTAACGCTTCACTTAAATTGTGGTGCGAATGTCCTACTTAAGCTGTACCCTACGCGTCTACAAAATTTGTCCGAACCGTTTCAGGGGCCCTTTAATCCTTTGTGTACCTCGACAGTTGTCATACCCTTAATTCCTTCCCATGTTATTTCAACAGTATTTTCTCGATATATTTCCTGTAGGAAATCAATTACCTCATGACCGATACCTTCATCTTTTGATATGTTTCACAGGAATTCCCTGTTCACATTGTCGTATGCACCGCTTATGTCCAGGAAGGCTAAATACAGAGCTCTATTTTCTGCCTTAGCTATTTCTATGCACTGGGTAAGCACGAACAGGCTATCATCTAAGCGCCTACCACTTCTGAACCCGTTCTGAAGTTCTCCGAGTATTCTATTACTTTCTACCCATGACTGCATTTTTAATTTTATCACCTGTATTGCCAGCCTATATATAACTGATGTTATCGTAATTGGTCGGAAGGATTCTATGTTCGTCTAATCGCCTTTCCCTTTATAAATCAAATTCATTTTACTCTGTTTCCAGCTGTGCGGAATTTGCTTATTTGTTATGACTGCCTCCAATGCTTTTATCAGCGTTTCCTTGCTTCTTGGGCCAAGTTCATTAATTAACTTGATTGGAATTTTGTCTATTCCTGTGGACGTGCCTTTTGGAACATTTGCTTCCGCCTTTTTCCAGTTAAGATTGGTCAGTTCTAAGCAGTTTTCTATTGTGTTGCTCCCTCATTTGGGGCGACTACCCTATCGCCTTTTCTAAATGACTCAGCTACAACTCAACCAATGTAGTTCACAGCGTCATCTCCCTCTAAACATTTTCCCTCGGCATCGTGTATCTGTTCCTGCTTTCTGTGATTTGCTTTACCCAGCCAGCTTATATGGCTCCAGAATTTTCTTAACCTGCCTTTAGTTGCATTGCGGACTTCGGCGAGCCAGTGATCAGAGGACTGCTTTATTTTAGCCTGGACGAGGACCTGCACTTGTTGTTTCTTTTGTCGATAAGATTCCCATTTTTGTCTATTTCCTCTTCAGATAACTACGCCCTCTTTGCTTCTCTGTGTTCCCGTGATGCCAACCGTCGTTGTTCGATGGCGTCCATAATTTCCTTATTCCACCAACTTCGTGGCTTGCTCTTTCCTCTCCAGTGGTTTACTCCTTTTACTTCTTTTATTTTTGTACTAATGAGTAGTTCTGATTATAATCCCACTTTTCCATGGGATGTTTCTCTATTGCATTCTCTATGCCGGCCGCTATTTGCGCTATTTATTCGTCATTTAATTTTGCGTACTCTTTTTGACTTCCCTGCATTTCTCTTTTGAGCAGGGCTCCCAGTTGTAGACTAATACGCTTATGATCACTTCCGAGGCTGTACTTCCCCTCTTCATCTATTTCCATTATTGCGAGCTTGCTATACATCCCCTGCGACATCCAGCAGTAGTAAATGGTCGTTTGCCTGTTACGGGATTCCTATGTGATTTGTCCCTCACACTTAGTTTCTCTATTTACTATAACTAGGTTGTGTCGCTCACAGAAGTCTAGCATCAACTTCCTGTTACAATCTGTATCCACCCAGATCCTCGATGTGGCCATTCATGTCACCCTGCAGAATAATATTGTCACGTGGTCGTGACTTCAAAGAACACAGTAGCAATACTGTGAACGACAAAACTAACTTTTATTGGGCAAACCTGTGCCCACAAAACAGGCTACACTTAAGCACAACGATAGCGGCGAACACGGTCGGCGATCGGCGAAAATCTGATCAGCGGGTCAAGAGCGTCGGCTTTTATAGAGCAGTCGTCGAATGTTCCAGACTAATCGTTCGGACCCGCGTGCCTTCCACAAAGTTCTACACCATTCGCGTCAGGCGATGAAATCAGATAACATAAAGTTCGGCGGCAACAGAGAGCGGATAGAAGCATCGATAACTTTCCAGAAACTTCGGATACATGCAGGCGCGTCCCGCGCTGTGCGATAACATTTGTTAGGCGGCGAAACGTGGTCGCCTGATAAATATAAGTACACGTGTCAATACCCCCCTCTTAAAAAGCATCGACCCGATTCTGCAAACAAACGAAATAAGGAAAAGCACTCGTAGCAAAGAAAACAACAAAATAAGGAAGTTCGTCAGCGTCCGTAAAAGGGTTTAAGGCGCACCACGTGGACCACTTCAGATCGTGCACGGCGCCACTGTGAATGCGAAATGCCGTCTGGCACGACCTCATAGTCCAGTGTGCCAACACGTCGGATGACCTTTTAGGGTCCGAAATAGCGTCGCAGTAGTTTCTCACTGAGTCCTCGTCGGCGTATCGGGGTCCATACCCAAACACGGTCGCCGGGCTGGTACTCGACGAAGCATCGTCGGAGGTTGTAGTGTCGACTGTCGGTACGCTGCTGGGTCTTGATCCGTAGGCGGGCGAGCTGTCGGGCTTCTTCGGCGCGCTGGAGATAGGTAGCGACGTCAAGATTTTCCTCGTCAGTGACGTGCGGCAGCATGGCGTCGAGCGTCGTCGTCGGGTTGCTGCCGTAAACCAGCTTAAACGGCGTGATCTGTGTTGTTTCTTGCACCGCCGTGTTGTAAGCGAATGTTACGTACGGCAGGACGGCATCCCAGGTCTTGTGTTCCACGTCGACGTACATTGCTAGCATGTCGGCGAGGGTCTTGTTCAGGCGTTCCGTGAGACCATTCGTCTGCGGGTGGTAGGCAGTTGTCCTCCTGTGGCTTGTCTGGCTGTATTGCAGAATGGCTTGGGTGAGCTCTGCTGTAAAAGCCGTTCCTCTGTCGGTGATGAGGACTTCTGGGGCACCATGTCGCAGCAGGATGTGCGCGACGAAAAATTTCGCCACTTCGGCTGCGCTGCCTTTTGGTAGAGCTTTAGTTTCAGTGAAGAAGGTGAGGTAGTCCGTCGCCACGACGATCCACTTATTCTCGGATGTTGACGTCGGAAACGGCCCAACAAATCCATCCCAATCTGCTGGAATGGTCGACGAGGAGGTTCGATCGGCTGTAGTAATCCTGCTGGCCTTATCGGTGGTGTCTTGCGCTGCTGACAGTCTCGGCATGTCTTGACGTAACGGGCGACGTCGGTGGTCAGACGCGGCCAGTAATACCTTTCCTGTATCCTCGACAGCGTCCGGGAGAATCCGAGGTGCCCGGCGGTTGGATCGTCGTGTAGGGCGTGCAGTACTTCTGGATGCAGCGCTGACGGTACAACAAGAAGGTAGCTGGCGCGGACTGGTGAGAAGTTCTTCTTCACGAGCAGGTTGTTTTGTAGTGTGAACGAAGACAACCCGCGCTTAAATGCCCTAGGGACAACATCGGTGTTCCCTTCCAAGTACTCGACGAGGCCTTTTAGCGCCGGGTCTGCTCGCTGCTGTTTAGTGAAGTCTTCCGCGCTTATTATTCCAAGGAAGGCGTCGTCGTCCTCCTCGTCTTGCGGAGGGGGATCGATGGGGGCGCGTGATAAGCAGTCGGCGTCAGAGTGTTTTCTTCCGGACTTCTATATTACGGTGACGTCATATTCTTGCAATCTGAGGCTCCACCGCGCCAGCCGTCCTGAAGGGTCCTTTAAGTTAGCTAGCCAACACAACGCGTGATGGTCGCTGACGACTTTGAATGGCCTGCCATAGAGGTAAGGGCGGAATTTTGCTGTAGCCCAAATGATGGCGAGGCATTCCTTTTCAGTCGTAGAATAATTGCCTTCCGCTTTTGACAGCGACCGGCTAACATAAGATATCACCCGTTCAAGTCCGTCTTTCCTCTGGACTAGGACGGCACCAAGGCCTAGGCTACTGGCGTCAGTGTGGATTTCAGTATTGGCGTTCTCGTCGGAGTGTGCAAGTACCGGCGGCGACTGCATGCGTCGTTTGAGTTCTTGAAATGCGTCGGCCTGCCGTGTTTCCCACTTGAATTCGACGTCACATTTCGTTAGATGTGTTAGCGGCTCCGCGATGCATGAAAAGTCCTTGACAAAGCGCCTATGGGTAGGCACACATGCCAAGGAATCTGCGCACTGCCTTCTTGTGCAATGGCAGCTGTCTTATGCGGGTTGGGGCGTACTCCAGATTTGCTGATGACGTGGCCTAGGAATTGAAGCTCATCGTAAGCGAAGCGACACTTTTCCGGCTTCAGAGTGAGCCCTGATGACTTGATGGCCTCTAATACTGTCGCAAGCCGCTTAAGATGATCGTCGAAATTTCCGGCGAAGACGACGACGTCATCCAAGTAAACAAGACAGGTCTGCCACTTCAATCCTGCTAAAACCGTGTCCATCATGTGCTGGAACGTTGCAGGCGCCGAGCACAGTCCAAATGGCATAACCTTGAATTCATAGAGGCCGTCTGGCGTGATGAAGGCGGTCTTTTCGCGATCCCTTTCGTCGACTTCTATTTGCCTGTAGCCAGGCTTGAGGTCCATCGATGAGAAGTATTTAGCATTGCAGAGCCGATCCAATGCGTCGTCTATACGTGGGAGGGGGTATACGTCTTTCTTCGTGATTTTGTTCAGTCGACGATAATCAACGCAGAGACGTAGGGTTCCGTCCTTTTTCTTCACTAAAACAACTGGAGACGCCCACGGGCTTTTTGACGGCTGGATGATGTCGTCGCGCAGCATTTCGTCGATTTGTTGTCTTATAGCTTCGCGTTCTCGCGTGGAAACTCGGTAAGGGCTCTGGCGTAGTGGTCGAGCGCACTCTTCGGTGATTATGCGATGCTTGGCGACTGGTGTTTGTCGAATCCTCGATGACGTCGAAAAGCAGTCTTTGTATCGTCGAAGCAGACTTCTGAGCTGTTGCTGCTTAATCACGGGGAGACTTGGATTTATGTCGAAGTCTGGCTCGGGAACTACGGTCGTCGGGGTAGATGCGACAGAATCCGAGAGGACAAAGGCATCACTGGTTTCCTGAATTTCCTCGATGTATGCGATCGTCGTGCCCTTGTTGATGTGCTTGAACTCTTGGCTGAAGTTTGTCAGCAACACTTTCGTGTTTCCTCCGTGCAGTCGAGCGATCCCTCTTGCGACGCAAATTTCACGGTCGAGCAGTAGACATTGGTCGCCTTCGATGACGCCTTCTACGTCAGCGGGTGTTTCGGTGCCGACCAAAATAACAATGCTGGAGCGAGGCGGGATGCTCACTTGATCTTTGAGCACACTCAAGGCGTGGTGACTACGAGGGCTCTCCGGCGGTATCGCTTGATCTTCCGACAGCGTTATTGACTTCGACTTCAGGTCGATGATTGCGCCATGTTGGTTCAGGAAGTCCATGCCGAGAATGACGTCTCGTGAACACTGTTGGAGGATAACAAAGGTGGCAGGGTAAGTCCGGTCATGAATGGTAATTCTTGCCGTGCAGATTCCACTCGGCGTGATGAGGTGTCCTCCAGCGGTCCGAATTAACGGGCCTTCCCATGCAGTCTTAACTTTCTTCAATTGGGCTGCGATGGGTCCACTCATGACAGAGTAATCGGCTCCTGTGTCTACTAAGGCGGTGACTGCGTAGCCGTCGAGAAGTACGTCGAGGTCGGTGGTTCTTTGTCTTGCGTTACAGTTAGGCCTCGGCGTCGGATCACGGCTGCGTCGCGTTGACCTGTGGTTGGTACGTGGCGGCGTCAGGTGGTCTTTCGTCAGCGTGTTCTTTCCTGCCAGACTTCGTCGGGATGGCGGCGTGTCGTCATTAGGTCGTCGAGATGGTTTCTTTGTTGTCTCCGTCGGCGGCGGAGGATCTTCGTCAGTTCGACGAACAGCAACCGCACCTCCATCGGTTGCCGCTTTTAGTTTTCCGGATTTGGGCTCGCTGACCGGCCCCGGGCTGGGCCAGTGTATGGTCGGCGCTGTGGCGACAGGTAGCGGCCTGGTGACGGCGAACGGGACGGTCATCGAGGGCTCCACTGAGTAGCGGCGAGGTAGTCGGCGATGTCACGAGGGCGTTCACCTTCTTTCGGGCGCTGTGCGTTGACGACGAAGCCTCGCAATCCCAGCTCGCGGTATGGGCATCGGCGGTAAACATGGCCGGCTTCGCCGCAGTGGTAGCAGAGCGGGCGGTGGTTGGGGGCGCGCCAAATGTCCGTCTTCCTCGCGTAGGTGCGCTGGGCGACGGGTGGTCGTACTGGCGGCAGCGGCGGACGACGGAATTGGGGCGTTGCAGGGCCCTGGCGCGGTCGCGGAGGGGGACCTTGACGGCGTGCGACGGCTGCGTAAGTCATCGCTTCTGGCTGAGGCTGCGGTACTTGTGGTCGCACTTCAGGAACTCCAAGTGATCGGTGCACCTCTTCTTTCACGATGTCGGCGATCGAGGCCACTTGAGGCTGCGACGATGGCAAGACCTTGCGCAGTTCTTCTCGTACAATGGCCCTGATGGTCTCGCACAGATCGTCCGTGGCCAGTGATTGAATTCCGGCGTAGCTTGTTGGCTTGGTGCGGCGGTCGAATTGCCGGTTCCGCAATTCCAGTGTGTTCTCGATGCTCGTCGCCTCACGAAGAAACTCGTCGACGGTCTTCGGTGGGCTTCTTACCATTCCGGCGAAAAGTTCCTCCTTTACGCCTCGCATCAAGAAACGCACTTCTTTCTCTTCGGACATTTCCGGGTCGGCGTGCCGGAAAAGACGGGTCATCTCTTCTGTGAAGATGGCGATGGTCTCATTGGGTAGTTGGCCTCAGGTTTCCAGTAGAACTTCGGCCCTTTCTTTTCGGACAACGCTCGTGAACGTCCTCAGGAAGTTACTGCGGAACAGGTCCCATGTTGCTAGGGTGGACTCCCGGTTCTCGAACCAAGCCCTTGCGGCATCTTCCAAGGAGAAGTAGACGTGTCGTAGCTTATCCTCAGAGGTCCAGTTATTGAAGGTCGAGATCCTTTCGAAGGTTTCGAGCCAGGTTTCAGGATCCTCTGACGTAGCTCCACGGAAGGTAGGGGGCTCCCTGGGTTGTTGAAGTACGATGGGTGACACTGGGGCAGCCATTGTGGTTGTCTTGGCCACAATCTTCTTGGGCTTCTCAGGTAGAAGTCCGTGCTCCGGGGGCAGCTGTTGTAGACGACGGCTTGCTCGATGGTCCAGGACTACGTTGGTGCTCTCTTTGCGGTCCGGGCTTGTCGGGGGCGTCCGGTACATGGACGAAAAACACCTCCACCAGATGTCACGTGGTCGTGACTTCAAAGAACACAGTAGCAATACTGTGAACGACAAAACTAACTTTTATTGGGCGAACCTGTGCCCACAAAACAGGCTACACTTAAGCACAACGATAGCGGCAAACACGGTCGGCGATCGTCGAAAATCTGATCAGCGGGTCAAGAGCGTCGGCTTTTATAGAGCAGTCGTCGAATGTTCCAGACTAATCGTTCGGACCCGCGTGCCTTCCACAAAGCTCTACACCATTCGCGTCAGGCGATGAAATCAGATAACATAAAGTTCGGCGACAACAGAGAGCGGATAGAAGCATCGATAACTTTCCAGAAACTTCGGATACATGCAGGCGCGTCCCGCGCTGTGCGATAACATTTGTTAGGCGGCGAAACGTGGTCGCCCGATAAATATAAGTACACGTGTCAATATTGACACCTTCTCCAAACTGCTTGATATCGTCATTGAGACTCTTCACAAGATCCTTGTTTTCTTGCCTGTATTTGCCCCCTGTCCCTAAATAAACTACTCCTAGCCATGTCTTTTTACCGGCAATTGTACCTGATACCCAGCCATGTTCTTGGCAGTGGACTTTATTCTTTGCCAATTTGTTCCTTGATGTACCAGCATACCTACTACTCCTCCCTTCCTCTCCGTTGTTGTTCTGTTGCTCCCTTCTCAGACGTAGCCCTCAATAAACAGTGGGTCTTCTAGATCCCCGAGATGTGCTTTGCATAACGCGTACGCGTACACCTACTTCTTTGTTCTTTAACTGCTGTTCTATTTCTAACCACTTCGCTCTCTTTCTACCGCCTTGTACCTGATCCTGATGTTAAATTTCATTTTTGTAGTTTTCTTCCTGGACCTCCTAGTGGCCATTTTATTGGTGTCTGCCTCTATTGTTGCACTTTCTACATTGTTTCTACCTATCCCTGCTCCCTGAGACGCAGTGGACCCCCTAAAAAAGCTACTGCCAGCCGATCTCGGCTCCTAGCCTTCCATTAGAGTGGATGCCATCTTGTGTAAAGCCTCCGCCAAAGCCTGCTCTATGCAGTTCTCTGTTAATGTCTGCCACTTCTTTCTCCTGGCTTAGCTTTCTTATCTCCCGATTAACAGCCACAACGTCCTTGGTAATTTCTCCGTTCCGTCCTTGCACCTCCGGCACTGTGCATACCACGATCTGGACTTGCTCTGCTATCGCCCTTAAATTGTCAACTTCCTCCACTAATCTTTCCACTACTTTTGCGGCTTCACCATTCAGGACATCATTTATCCCCACCGCTACCACTACCAAATTGCGTTCTGCAACATTCTTAGGAAGTTCGCTTTTTGTCTCTCAGTACTGCGTCCATTGTCCTGCCTGGGAACGCCCCGACTGCTACCCGCTTATCACCCTTTACACGCTCCGTTATAGTTCTTTTGCACCTACCCATGTTTGAGTCGCCACTGATAAGCACTAGGGTATTCCCTTCCTCCCTCCTAACTTCCAGATTATGCTGCCTCTTATCATTGACTGTGACCTCATTCCTTGGGGTTAGCTTGTTCCCTCCTCTCCATCGCCTCCTGACTTCCTAGTTGCCACGTGTGCATAGCTATTCCTGTCTGAACCTACCTGACCATCTTTCCTATCACTGTCCGTGCCAGTGCAGGCCCCATTCACGTGGCTGGCGCTGGAAAGTCTGCCAGTGTGACTTCGCATGGCGGCGGCAGCCATTTTTTCGTCCAACAATTCACTAAGCTGCCCTTGAAGTTTGCGCTTCTCTGCCCTCTCTACCTGTAGCTCTTTTTCTAGAGCATCCATTCGTAACGCTAGGCTGGTGTTCGCTTTGTCAGCCCTGTCCAGGCGTGCACTTAGTACGCAACATTTGCACATAAAATCCATGCCTGCGGCCTCCTCTACAGTTTCGAACCGTGTTTCCTTCCAATTCACCGACGCCTCACACTCCTTACATTTAACCTTCAGTTGCTTGACCATCTTAGCAGCACTCTATTATCGCTATTACAAAAGCTAGAAAAAAAAAAAAACCACTTGCAACCACGTGCTCAAGTAAAATTCTGCTTACCACAAAAAACCGATCACCTAGAAAAGAAATACTAACTAGCTGTCTAAACTAGTTAACTCACAGATGAGCCCCGCAAATCTATAGCTGCCGGCCGGAAAAGACTCGACCGTTAGGTCACTGACCTGCTCTTTCGAGAGCACTTCAACTGACTAGCCTAGATCTAAAAACGCCTAAATCTAAATTCTCAAAATAATAAAGGAAATAACTCATCTATTTGTCGTAGTCACAGTGCTCTCGCAGTCATCCGTCCGTCCGGTCCCGGTCACCACGCGTAATCCGAAGAGCACCGAAACAAGTGTCCGCACCGCATAACTGCCAACTGCAACTGACCAGCTGTGTGGCCAGCTGACCAGCGCTTAGCAGAGCCACACTCTCGCCATCTTGCAATGTGCTTCAACCACATCGACTACCGCAGGCACCAGGCCACACAGCGAAGCCGGATTACAGGAGACGGGGGCTTTGCGGGAATACAACATATCAGGGGACGCATGAGAGTCACGCTTCCCCACGGATTATGTTACTAAGACCGAGGGTGCGGGATTGAATCCTGGTTGTGGCAGCCGCATTTTGATGGGGGGTAAAATGGAAAAGTGCTCATGTATTCTGCATTAGGTGCAGGCTAAAGAACCTCAGGTGGTCAATATTTATCCGGAGTTTCTCCCTACAGCATGCGTCATAATAAATTGTGGTTTTGACACGTAAAACTACAGAATTCGAAAAACAATAAAAAAAAGGAAGTTTGATGGAGCAGTTCTTCTAACCATGTAGCTCAGGTCCAAAGAGCACGTCACTTTAAGAGACTGTGTAAGTTTCAGTTTCAGTGCAGTATGCCTCTTAAAACTGCCATTTTGAGAGATATTTACCCCTTCGATGGCTTTTGCTGTACATCTACGGCGCCAACATTATGTTTGATATTTCACATGCATTCAACACCACTGGTTCTTGAGAGGTGCTGCCATTTCTACAGAGTCACCCAAAGTCATTTGAAATTGTGTATCTGTACATAGGAGCTTATGCACATGTTGTGTGGTATCTCCAAGGCATGCATAGAGGAGTAAAGTTGTTTTTTTATCCGCTTTCATTTACTATTAGCTTATCATTTCTACACGTAATTTCCTCTATGCTTTCCTTGGCTTCATTATCTGCGCTTCATGTAGTTGTAACAAAAATTGGACACCTCAGTTCCCCTTCTTTTCTTTCTTCACACCATTATAAGACACTTAAGTGTTTAACAAAAGTGCAACATAATTGAAAATGTTTAGTTATAAGCAGGAGTATAAAGGGGTCACAGCGTGGTCATCAACCTATTCTCAGCTTATTATGTAACATAGAGCTGAGCGGTCAGTGTGGTTATACACACAATACAGTTTAGCTTTCAGAGCACGCGTTAATCAAAAATTTCAATTTGAAATCGCTGTCTTTTAAGGGCCCCTAAACAACCCAGATGTTGAAGTTTATTTGTGGTGTGACAGTTGTACATGAGTCTGCGATGAACACGTAGCTGCAATGAACACATAGCTGCAAGAATTTTTCGAAACGGTGCCATAATAGTGGAGTTACAAGCGCTTGATGATCGAAACGTGGCATTTGCTCGTTTTGCTCTTTCCTTTGCTACGCTTCATTCGTCGCTTGGTCTCCTTGTCGCCGAGTGCCCCTCCAAATGTCACATGACATAGGTCACCGCCAACATGCTTTTCTGAACACTGTCCACTTCTGGTTGCTGGGAGTCCGCGCTTTTTGGCTAGCCACTGTTGCTGCCATACTGGCCTGTGTGCCTGCAAAGCGTGCTGCTATGGACCCTACACTGTGCGCACGTTATTTGCGCACCAGGCATTGTGCAAGGTGTCATCATGAGGAAGCCAGTGTCACGTCGTTTCGTTTTTCCAGTTGGCGCTTTCGCAAAACACTATCAGACTTTGTTCGCGCAGCTAATCAGACCACTAAGCACGACTGTGTTGGAACGCGAGTGATTTGGCCTTTGCGTTGCATGCCATAGTTACCAATTTGCAAGCGTCACAAGCAAACAACATGATGAGGAAGAGAAGGGAGCATGCGCACCTGCTAGCAGACTAACCGGAAGTCATAGGTTCTTGTTCAACCAATTGACAGCACCTCCTGCTGGTGACGTGATGACAAGTGCTGGGGATACTGGAAAGGCCCAGAGAGGAGCATGGGATTGTTTTTTTTTTTATTTTAGGGTGTGCCTGCGGTATGTAGCGCTGCTGCACAGGGCATCGTTGATCGTGACAGCATTCTGAACTCGATGTGTGTGGTTACTTGAAATGTTTAAAAAATATTGAAGGTGATTTAGGGGCCCTTTTAAGCCCCTCCCAACAACAGCGACCACCATTTTGATGTGGCTTATGTGACAAAAAAAGGCACAAGATTATTACTGTCTTTTGTGCCCTGAAACATCCTGAAACCATGTGCACGCTGTGCCAGGCTCTTCCAGCACTGCATACTCTGGCACCAAACAGCACAGCGAAAGCATTGCCATTGCATTGTGTTCGCAAGTCTTTCACTTGCATGATAAAAACAGCACAAACCAGAAAATGTTAGCAAAAACTATCCCGGGATGACTGCTGAGGCACATGTACATACAAGAACGAAACCACTTGTAATTAAAATAGAAATTTTTTACTGCACTGTATGTGCTCAAGCTTTCCAGTTTGCTGAAATGTATAAAATTTAACATGTAAGACATAATGCTAGCTTGAAAATTTGATGTCGTGGCCCCTTTACATTGGTAAAATTGACCTCTCTATGAGGCAATCTATGCATTAAAAATTGCTATCCAATATAAAAAAATATAAAAAATATTTTATTAAGCCTTGTTGGTCAGTGGGGTGCACTAAGCATAGTGTCTATTGGGCATTACGGCGGCATGACCATCTTTGGTTACATCTTTGATGTTCTAGGTCTTGGAGAAGCCAAAACAAGCTTTGTCTTTTTTTGCAGTTGTATGACCTGGTTGCTGGAGCAGAGCTATTCGTGCAGCAGGCACAGCACAGCAGTGCAGCGTTGGTGCCCCCCCAAGGCCGCATTCACTGTCGGCATGACCAACCTCAGAATGAGTGCTCTCATGCTGAGTCTGGCTGTCCGTGCCCTGTATCAGATGACCTCAAATACCGCATGACAAGGTTATCCCTGGACTATGTTGACGTCTGCTTGGAAGAGGCCAGCTCAGTTGTCTGCTTTGAGGTATGCATATTCTAGAACCTATGTTATGTTTTAGATCCTTTAGCTAGTGGAACAGGATGTGCCGATTTAGTTGAGATACAGGTTTCACTACTAAGTTCTCTGACACACAAGGAATGGTAAGCATGTAAAAAAAAAACACTGTACTCGTCTGTGTCCTTGTTCCTTCTATGCTGCAAGATGTAGAAGATGCAGAATCAGTTGCTGGATGTTGCACAAATCAACTGCCACAGCCAGGAGAGGAGCTGTCGGCCATTTACGTTGCATATTCAGTCAAGGTCCAATTTTTCAAACACCGAAAATCCGAAAAAAACATCTGAAATATCGGGTGGTCCGCAAAAACAAGTTCACGCTTTTGACAGTGCTCAAATCACCATTGCCACATCTGAACTAGCTTTAAAGGCCTGCCAGTACACTTATCAGGCATTTCGGCATTTGTACAGTGACAGGAGAGGGCAGGTGCATGCATGTATAATTAGCGAACACTTTTTATGACTTACAGCAGTGGCCCCTTGCACTATTGATATGCTTCACCTCAATACCTTGCATATGCTTGACCATGTAACATGGCTGTACTAAAGCGAAAATGTCTTTTGGCAACAGCTATTATGGAACACTTTAGAGTTTATTAATTATATTGTGATGGGGCGTCAAATGGATGGAAGCGAAGCACAATTTATAAAAAGAGACTATTTACAGGGGTGGCCAAGATGGCTGAACGCACGCAATGTCCCGACCATCATTCTCTTCTTCATTAGTCCAAGGAGAGGGCTCAGAACATCTAACCTCCCCAGTGGGCGGAAAAGTATGGCTTCAACCGGGATATGTGCATGACGTCACGAGATGAGGGGGTAGATGGTGAAGAACTGTCCAGTGGCACGATCTCATAGTTAATGTCACTAAGTTGCCATAAAACCATGTAAGGTCTGGTGTAACATGATAAAAGCTTTTCGGAAAGACCTACACAATGAGATGGAGTCCAGAGAAGTACAAGAGATCCCGCAGAAAAGCAGAGGTGTCGGGGGTTATGGTCATAGTGGTCCTTCTGAAATAATTGCGAGTCGGATAGTCACTCATGAGCGATCTGACGTGCCAGGTGGGCTCCTGCTGCAGCATTGCGGGCATGCTGTGTGCAATGTTGTACTACAGCAGGTAGTAACGTGTCGAAAGGCAATGCTGGGTGGAAGCCAAATAACAGGTAAACTGGTGAAAAACTGGCGGTGTTGTGATGGGATGAGTTGTATGCAAATGTGACGTATGGCAAAGTGCTCTCCCAGTCCCGATTATCGTCAGGCACATACATCACCAGCATATCGGTTAAGGTGCGGCTCAGCCTCTCGGTAAGCCTGTTGGTCTGCGGGTGGTATGCCCTAGTGTGCTCGTGCTCCACAGAACAGGAAGAAAGGAGGTCATCGACAACTTTGGACAAGAAGCAACAGCCTCGGGTCAGTGAGCAGTTGCCTAGGGGCACCATGATGAAGGGTAACGTCATGAAATAGGAAATTGGCAATGTCAGTGGCGCAACTAGTCAGCAAAGCTCACGTGATAGCACACTGCATAGGATAGTCGGTCTCAACTGCGACCCACTTGTTCCCTGAAGTAGACGTAAGTAATGGGCCGAGGAGGTCAAGATTGATGCAATAGAACGGCTCCTCGGATATGTCAGTAGGCTGTAGAAGGCCTGCAGGTAACGCCAAGGGCCATTTGCGTCGCCGACAAAGGTCATACGTAGCAATGTAGCGTCGAGCAGATCAGTACAGACCAGGCTAGAAAAAATGGCGCTTCACTTGATTGTATGTGCAGCGCCAATATGGCCAGCAGTTGGGGCATCGTGGAGTTCTTTGAGAACAGTAGCACAAAGTTGCTTGGGGAGAACAAGCAGAAGCACTGGGCAATCGGAAGTGGTACTACAACGGTAAAGAATATTGTCATGAAGGGTTGGGCTGACGAGAGTGGAGGCGGCCTATTGTAGATCCTAACATGTCACTTTTCTGTTTTGTGTGGATGTTGGCCAGATCTGAAATAGCTGTGACGAAGTCACCGGTATTACATTCGGCAGTGTCGGGAGGGTCGAAAGGGTAGCGTGATAAACAGTCAGCATCTTGATGCATCTGGCCAGATTTGTACAGAACATCAAAGGTGTACTTCTGTAACCGTAAAGCCCAGCACCCAAGCCTTCCTGTAGGATTCTTCAGTGACGAGAGGTCAATTAATCATAGGGAACCCTTATCATGAGAAGGAAATTCATAGAAGAGTAAAAATGGGTTGGAGAGCATACGGCAGATGTGGTCAGATGCTGACTGGAAGCTTAGCATTATCATTGAAAAGAAAGGTGTACAACCAATGCATTCTACCAGTGCTGACATATGGGGCAGAAACTTGGACACTTACAAAGAAGCTCGAAAACAAGTAATGCGAAAAGAGTGATGGAACAAAGAATATTAGGAGTAACGTTAAGAGACAAAAAGAGAGCGGTTTGCATCAGAGAGCAAACAGGGATAGCCAATATTATAATTAACCTTGAGGGGGGACGCAGCCTTTGAAAACTAAAAAAATAGCGAGAAAGTCTATTTTTGGAAAACCACGTATTCGGGCAGTATGTCTTATAAACTACCATTTCTGTAAATATCAACGTCTAATTCATCGCGAAGCTATTTCAAATAAAATTTATAACGAGCCGCGGTAGCCCTCGAGCGGCAAGCGAGTGCTCAAAATACCCCTACTTGGCGCGAACGCCATTTCTCCACCGCTCCCCTGAGCGCCGCTATTTTGGTGTTGTTTTGTGCGTGCATTCTTGCGCTTTTTTTTTTCCCTGCCACCCACGGTAGCGACGGCAGCGTGAGAGAGGCATAAATTGCTCGTGATTGGAGGGCTCGTGAGAGCTTTCAAGTTTGCCGCGGCTGAGACGCAAAGCTGAGATTGGGCAAAGTGCGCGCTCCTCAAGGATCCGGAGGAGCCTGCGACTCCCATTGGCTGCTGCGTGCGATGACATAGTGGTCTCCTGCATAATGCGTCCGGCCATCATCTGCTTCAGCTCCTTCATCGCTGGCGCCCTTTGTGTGTTCCACCTGCCATCGTCTATCTTTGCAGCCGTTCAGATATTCTCCAAGTTTTTGTCGTAACGGCGCCCGCCACTATCAGTGCGTGATCGTCAAAAGACCAGAGATGAATGTAATCCAACCCGCAAGCAAGCAGAAAAGGCCCCGTTTTTATTTCCACAGCAGTTTAAGTAGAACCACCGTGACGTCAGCGATACGTGGTTCCATACATGCATCAGGCACAATGAATCAGCACATCATGTGGGAGCGTGCTTTCAGCCGCAGGGAAATACATTCCAGCACAGTTTCTACCATCTTTACGAGACTATTTTGAAGCGTTTTTACGAGACTGTTGTTGCGTTTAGCCTGCTGTTTGTTGTGCGGTCGGCTACGATGCGCCCAAAGAAACCCAAGACACTACATGCGTTCGCTGCAAAAAAGCGTTCTATGAAGCTCGCCCGCATGGCAAAGCTCGCCGCTCGCCTGCTCACTGACGATGATCGCACCGATAGTTCCTGTGGGGCAGCTTTTGCTTCATCTACGCAAGAGCGTGGTTGCATCGGCACTTCTAGCAACATGACTCCTGCTCTACCGGCGCAAGAATTTGTCTGGACTAGTGCGCCTGGTGTCTCGTGCTCATCGGCAGTGGCTTCTACATCCTCTCTTTCATCTATCTGCCTCAGACAGTGCGATTGCGTTGTCCACTGTGCACTTAAAAACATGTTTCCTGACGTGTGTGGAGAAAGAGGCAGCGGATAAATAACGCGCTGCTGTGCTTTGAGGACTTGGTGCTATGTCAGCAACGGAGTGAAAATTTAAAGCAATGGAGCGCGATCCTGAAGCTGCCACCGCTACAAGCGAAGGCGAAAAATTTCTCCTTGTGCAAGTGGATGCCCTAGGTGACCTGCTATCCGGGACCCCGTACCAGTGTGCTTCGAGACTGGGATGAAGGTTCAAGGAGGCACCCAATTAGGACTTGCAATAAACCTTGAGCTGCTATGTTTACATTGTGGAGTAGTTGCAAGCTCATGGAGTTCTGCTTGTCAGGATGACTCAATGGCCTTTGATGTGAATATAAGAGCCATTGTGGCAAGAAAACAGATAGGAAAGGGACAAACAGCCCTCAATTACTTTTGGGCAGTGATGAACGTGTCCCATTGCCGCCTGCATCATAAGACTTTTCAGAAGCACTTGAAGAAATTCAGGGAACCGCAGACATAGTGCATAGACAAGTTCTATGCAGAATCTGCTTCTGCTGTGAAAGCCACCTACAAGGAAATGAATCCATATTTCAGCAGGGATACCACAGTAAACTTTGATGAAACATGGCACAAGTGTGGCCACATGTCCCGTATTGGAGTTGCAATAATTGAATATCATACGGGCCTGATCTTGGATGCTATTGTTTTATCGAACCAGTGCCTTTGTTTCCAAGTAGGACCAAATCCTGGAGACCCAGTATATGCAAGCTGGCAGGAGGATCATGTGTGCCAGAAAAACACTGACTCTAAGTCTGGGAGGATGGAGGTTGAGGCAGCTGTCATCCTTTTCTCACGTTCGGTGCCAAAGCACAACCTCTGTTACATAACGCTCGTGTCTGATGGAGATAATGCCACCTTCTCTGCCCTTGTTCAAGAAAATGTTTATGGACTGAACCCCATTTCGAAAGAGGAATGCCTGAACTACGTACAGAAGAGGGTGGGGACAGCACTGCGCAACCTTGTGCAGAAAAGTGACAAGGCTTTAGGAGGGAAGGGCAGGCTGACAAAAGCCCTCATCGACAACCGGACCAACTATTATGGCTGGGCCCTATGGAACAATTGCAACGATGTGGCTGCAATGCAGCATGCAGTGACAGTGATGGCATCGTACCACCACGTGACATCGACGAATGAGGATCCTCACCGCGAGTTGTGCCCTCATGGTGCAGACTCGTGGTGCCGTCGTAACGCCAGCAAGAGAGTGATGGTGTGCCACCTCCAAAGCATCGGTACAATCTTCCAGGCTATGTTGCAGAAGCAGTGCTGCTACCTGTTTATGAGTGCCTTTCACAGGCTTCTCTTCTGCAACACCGCCTGGCAGCAAAGATGCAGAATGCATCAGAATCATATCACTTTGTGCTGTGGTCCCTGATGCCCGAAGAGCAACATGCATTGCTTTTTGCCGTGAGACAGCACTGCATGAGGCAGTTTTAAAATATAATGCTGGATGCCAAAGGGCCACCCAAGAGCTATGTTCATCAGTGGGGCTAACACCTGGCCATTCAGCGGGCAACCGAGAAAGATTCTCTGCGCTTGAAAAAAACCAAGAAGTGATCACAAGAGAAGGTGGAAAGGCGGCAAAAGAAGAGAGTGCCTAAGGACATCTCCACTTACGCTGCAGGGTCATTTTAGATCAATGTATGTGCTCAAAACTTTTAAAGCTAATTTTCTCAAAATGACTTTTTTGGCTGGTGAGGCTGCTTGTTCCAACCGCTCATCAGATTTCCAGAAGTTTTTTTTTATTGTGTATCTGAATAAATTTACGAGGGCAGGACAAGCCCATTTTTTATATATATTGTATCTTTGATTTGTGACATTTAATGAAAATTTGATTAATAAAATCCTAATCACCAACAATTAAATTCGTTTGTCTGGTAAAATTTTTCAGCGAGGAAATTTGAAAAAGGGCTCTGTCTTGCCCTGAAGCGTCCATCTGGGCATCAGCATAGTGAAATTCACAGTTGCAGCACCTTTTGAAAATTCTCCAGGCCTGGAATGAGGAAACCATGTGCACCATTCTGATGTATTGCTGTAACTTAAGAACCATTGAACATAACTGCATGAAATTTTGTAGTTCTACTAATGACTTTGCTAAGAGTCTATCCTGAAAATTTCATTAAGATATCTCAATAAACAAAAAAGTTAGTTTCTGAGGGTAGACTCCACCCTTAAAGAGAAAAAATGGAGCTGGGCAGGTCTTGTAATGCGTAGGCTAGATAACTGGTGGACCATTATGGTTACAGAATGGGTGTGAAGAGAAGGGAAGCTCAGTGGAGGATGGCAGAAGATCTAGGTGGGCCGATGAAATTAGGAAATTCGCAGGCGCTTGTTGGAATTGGTTGGCGTAGGACAGGGGTAATTGGAGATTGCAGGGAGAGACCTTCATTCTGCCATGGACATAAAATAAGCTAGTGGTGATGATGATAATGATGATGATGACCCGTAAACCCATCACATCGCAGTTTTCATAACACATTGACAGCAGCCTTGTATCCCCTGCTACACAATATAATTATTTAGGCCAGTACTTCACATTGAACTTATTATGGCCTGAGCACATTTCGTGCGTCTGTGCCAATGCATCCAAATCATTAGGATGTTTGTGCTGGAAGTTGCACAGTGCATCTTCTACCTTGCATAAACTGGCTTATTTAACATACGTTCGACCCCAGCTTGAGTACGCCTTTCCACTGTGGTCACTACTTCAATATACCTTATTGAAGTGTTGGAAAGAATTCAAAATGGGGCAAGTTGTTTTATTTCTTTGCTCAATGAAGTATAATTCAAATCATAATTGCCTGGCTATCATCATTATTACGTAAAATCATTTACTCTCACGGTTCATCCCTACCACACTTGCAACACCAAGTCTTCACATCACACTGATTGCACAACAGTTCCAGTTATGCCTGTATATATGGTGTGACACAGGTATTTAAATTTTTGCCACTGCCACGTGCTATCCGCCTCTTGAATAGCCTCACAGATAATATTGCTTCATTTACAAATCATGACGCCTTCCGTAATAACCAGCAAAACATTTTTCTGCTCACAACTAGTCAAATCTCAATATAATGAATCACACTGGACGGCGAAAATCGTTCATTATTCGGAAAGGTTGTTATAGTGAAAGCCTCAAAATTAACCATTTCGCCCATCAACCCATCAGTTCATAAGTTATCACCCTTTTAGCTATCCACGAAAACATCCCGAAAATGGCTCTCAGCCTGAGCTGTTCTATGTTCCATAGATTCCGCCACCACACACAACCAAAGCAAATAAGAGTGACACATACAAAGCAGAAGCTGAGAAAACTTCTGACAAAAAGAAAGGTCCATGTCACTTCCAAAGCACAATATTTATTGCTTGTTTTCACATTTCTTGCCCCCATGGATACCGTGACTGTCTTACTTGAGGCGGACACCTGAACTATTATTCCAAAGTGCAAGCGCATAAATGACATTATCCAGAAAGTGCAAAGTGTGACCGTGTGGCATCCCCATGAGTATCGAGGTTAGGTTACATTTCTTCGTATGTGTAGCTAGTACGGCCACAGAAAGAAGTATCAAATGAAGAGCTGTGCACAGAGAGAAGGGTGAAAGAAGGAAGAGATGCACCTCTGTTTCTAGGTGACACTTGACTGGGTGGAGCATGCGCTTACAAAACCTGATGCGTCGCCGCCTCCAGAGTAGGTAAAAAAAATGTTTTTTTAAATTTTATTTATTGATACTGCAATCCCACTTTGGGGATTTTGGCAGGAGGGTACAAATGTTGAAAAGATCACAAAAAAAATTATCTGCATTATCTCCTGCATTTTTTTTATTGAGTGCCGTCTCAGGTTTTTTGAATCCATGCACCACGACATCTGCTTTCTGTGCCTTGCCATCTGTTAGCCTACTGTTTTGGTTGCCTTGAAAGATACACGGAAATATAAGAATCCCCAGATTTCAGAATATTAGTTGGTAGTACGGAGGCATTGCTAACATGACACGGAAACTGAATAACGATTGTTATCTGAAAAGTTCAGTATTTGGAAGTTCATAGTACTGAAATATTTTTGCATTCAAACCATAAGAAGTCAGCTGGAGATATCTGAAAAGTTTGTTAGTGAGGTGTTCGTAGTAATGAGATTCCACTGCAGTGTTTTTTTCTTTCTTTTTTGTTTTCCTTTTTGGCAAATTGTGCGTATGTGCTTGCTTGTAATTCCAATAACGCGTCATTTTGACCTGTAGTGTTTCTGGTGTTGTTACAATTATTTTTATTATTTTTTTTATGAACACTGTGTGAACACTTTTGTAATTCCAGTAATGTGTCATTACCCCTGCAATTGCCGTCTTTGTGTTTGTTGTTTTCATTACTTCATTTTACAAAAGTGCTAACTGTGTTCTTGAATAATTTTAGTAATACAGTACCAGTAGCGATAAACTTCCCTTTTCCAGCACTTTTTGTCTGTGTTTTGCAGTTTTACTGTTTCCTTTTTTCCGTGATTTGTTATGCCATTCTAAAACCTTTTTTTTTTTTAAGATTGCATATTTGTTTCCTTGCCGATGTTTTGTAGTGATATTGCCTTCAAGTGTAATTGAACTGCACCACATGCTCCCCTCACTCAATGCCTCTCTGGAGGCCTGTGAGATATTTCTAAATAAAGAAATCTGATACGCTCCTGTGGCCTCGACCATCGCAAACCATCCAAGTAGGCTAAAAATCAACACGAAATAAATAAAGAAATTTTCTGTGCTGTTTGGTTGTAAAAAGGGGTTGAATTGGCATTTATACATGAAAATATCTGAATAACAGTACTTTAAAGTACACTGATTTGAGGGATGAAACTGTTTCACTCTTTATTTTTAATTTTATTTTTATGTAAAGGTACTTTAAAGGCCCCTAGAGGCATTGTGTAAGAGGGGGAGAGTACACTCAAAGATTGTAATATACAATCATTAGCATACATATGTGAATACATATACAAAATATACAGTGTAAGAAATGTGCTAACATACAGTAATGTGGTGTTAAAATTGTACAATGGACAAACCGAATGCTTTTGAACGCAAGAGGTCACTGAACAAGAAACTTTCACACTGTAAAACATGATCAGTAGTATTGCAGAGCAAGCGGGACATATTTGACTATAACAAAACAGTATGAAGGGAGAGTAGCACATTAATAACGGTGCAGCGGTGGCGTAGAGGTAGAGCATCCGCCTCGCGTTCAAGAGGACTGTGGTTCAAATCCCGGTGCCGCGGAATTTTCCACCGGAAAAAAAAAAAATCCGCGCGAAGATAAAATTGCATAAACAGGCCTGGAGTGTGGCCTGATCCCAGTGACCAGAACTGGCAACACACTCCCTCACCAGAGCAGGATTGGCCACCCTGGTGCAGTACTTGGCCACAACCTCCTATATGAACACAATGATCAAACCGCGGCCCTCAGTCCCCAGCAGCTGCGAAGCAACTGACGACGGTGGCGGTCAAACCTGTGACGCAGCAAAGGGTGCTAAGAATCTCCGGGTCCGGACAGGCCACCATTGGAATCTTAACCTGGCAACGTTTAACGCTAGAACATTATCTAGTGAAGCGACTCTAGCAGTGCTATTGGAGGAATTAGCAAGTAGTAAATGGGATATAATAGGGCTCAGTGAGGTTAGGAGGACAGCAAAAGCATAAACAGTGCTAAAAAGTGGGCACGTCCTGTGCTACCGAGGCTTAGCGAAGAGACAAGAACTAGGAGTCGGATTCCTCATTAATAAAGATATACTAGCTGGTAACATACAGGAATTCTATAGCATTAACGAGAGGGTGGCAGGTCTTGTTGTGAAACTTAATGAACGGTACAAATTGAAGGTCGTACAGGCCTTCGCCCCTACATCCAGTCATGATGACCAGGAAGTCAAAAGCTTCTATGAAGACGTGGAATTGGCGATGGGTGAAGTCAACACAAGATACACTACACTGATGGGCGACTTCAATGCCAGGGTAGGCAAGAAGCAGGCCAGAGACAAGTCAGTGGGGGAATATGGCATAGGCTCTAGGAATAGCAGAGGAGAGTTATTAGTAGAGTTTGCAGAACAGAATAATATGCGGATAATGAATACCTTTTTCCGCAAGCGGGTTAGCCGAAAGTGGACGTGGAGGAGCCCGAATGGTGAGACTAGAAATGAAATCGACTTCATACTCTGCGCGAACCCTGGCATCATACAAGATGTAGACGTGCTCGGCAAGGTACGCTGCAGTGACCATAGGATTGTAAGAACTCGAATTAGCCTTGACTTGAGGAGGGAACGGAAGAAACTGGTACATAAGAAGCCAATCAATGAGTTAGCGGTAAGAGGGAAACTAGAGGGATTCCGGATCAAGCTACAGAACAGGTATTCGGCTTTAACCCAGGAAGAGGACCACAGTGTTTAATCAATGAACGACAATCTTATGGGCATCATTAAGGAGTGCGCAATAGAAGTAGGTGGTAACGCCGTTAAACAGGAAACCAGTAAGCTATCGCAGGAGACGAAAGATCTGATTAAGAAACGCCAATGTATGAAAGCCTCTAACCCTACAGCTAGAATAGAACTGGCAGAAATTTCCAAGTTAATCAGCAAGCGTAAGACAGCTGACATAAGGAAGCATAATATGGATAGAATTGAACATGCTCTCAGGAACGGAGGAAGCCTAAAAGCAGTGAAGAATAAACTAGGAATAGGCAAAAATCAGATGTATGCTTTAATAGACAAAGCCGGAAACATCGTTACTAATACGGATGAGATAGTTAAAGTGGCTGAGGAGTTCTGTAGAGATTTATACAGTACCAATAGCACCTACGACGATAATGAAAGAAGGAATGGTCTAGAGGAATTCGACATCCCACAAGTAACGCCGGAAGAAGTAAAGAAAGCCTTGGGAGCTATGCAAAGGGGGAAGGCAGCTGGGAGGATCAGGTAACAGCAGATTTGTTGAAGGACGGTGGGCACATTGTTCTAGAGAAACTGGCCACCCTGTATACGCAATGCCTCATGACCTCGAGCGTGCCGGAATGTTGGAAGAACGCCAACATAATCTTAATCCATAAAAAAGGAGTCACCAAAGACTTGAAAAATTATAGACCGATCAGCTTACTGTCCGTTGCCTACAAAGTATTTACTAAGGTAATTGCTGTGGGGATGCGCGACCCTCGCGCCTCCCCTGATGTTTTCCCGCATAGCGCATCCCCTGATATGCTGTTTTTCCCGCACGGCTCGCGTGGCCTGGCGCCCGCGGCGCTCGGAGTGGTACAAGCGCGGTGTGAGAGATGGCGCCACCGTCGCGGCGGGGTTACTCGGGCGCCGAAAGGGAAGGCGCTTGGGCTCTTTGGGTTCGGGAAGCGAGCGCGACGGACGTGCCGTGCCGCGGGTGGAGCGACCCGCTCTTGCCCGGCGGGTCGGCGCGCGGCGGAGGACGTCTCCCGCGAGCGCGCGGCGACCGATGCATCTGCGAGACCGCCTCGCGTGGCCGCCTTGGAACGCGCCACGATTCGCGTGACTATACACGCGAACGACCAGGCGTTGGGATCCAGCATGGAGCGAACATATTCGCTCGCGAGGACGCGGTGAGTCTGACTTCTAGATTTGTCGCGCGCCTATCGGCATGTTTTGGGGATATGAACTCGGCTAGCAGGCATTGATCCATGAAAGGTGCAATAAATGCCCTTGTGACTGTTTGCACTACTGTGTTGTCGTTCCTTTGTCCCAAGAGTACGGAGGAGGAGAATCCCGTATCTCCCACATCTGGCGCCCAACGTGGGGCCTCTTGGGGCATCGGACGATAGAGTTAAACAGTTTTGCTTCGTTCGAGAGCTTTGTTTGAACCGAAGCGTAGGCCTAGCGTGGATTTTGATCGCTAGCGTCGGCGGCGTGCTTTCTTGAGAGAGGCGACGGTGGCGGTAGTGTGTTTGGACTTGTCAACATGCTAAGCCTTTTCGCAAGTGTTTTTTTTTAATGACATTCGTCAGTACGAGAGCCACGTGGTCTGCATCCTGGGAGAGCGAGGCTGAGTGCCCGCGGAGCAGTGGCAAGCCTGAAGCGAGTGAGTACGGAAGCCTCGTGGGTGGTCCGAATTTCTTATGTAAATAGCTTCTTCTATCTCTTTGACTCGGATGAAGTCGCGGCTCTGGGAGCCGGGTGGCCGCGGGCCACGGGTGCCACGACGGGCTGACTGGTATTGCGGCCTGGCACCGGGCGCTCCGACACCGTCTGGGACGGTGGGCGCCGTCAACTCGGATGCTGTGTGCACCGAGCGGAGTAGGACCACCTCACAGAGCTAACGTCTCCTCGCGGCTGCCTGTTTTGCGCTCATTTTGAGTGTTGTTTTTGGATGCCGGTTGTTGTCAGGGTAGCGACGCTTTAGGCCTAAGGCTTTACGAAGCTGCCTGTCGCACGTGGAGGGACACAACCTGGTGGACCGTGGCGTTGAGGTGTTGCAAGTTGCTTCCCTCATTCTAGTTAGCCTCGCACGAATTGAAATTACTCGTTCGACTCAAGAAAGCGAGCTTCGTTCACGTGAACTTAGCATCTGAGTAGCTGCCCGATCTTTTGCTAGCCGAGTTGAACATCGTACCACGTGGGCGATGCGCATGCAGAATTCCTCTCCCTTGCACTACTTTAGTGTTTGCCGAGTGTTTTGAGTGTACGCAGCGTGATTGGAGTCACCCCTGGCTGGCTGTCACCTGCACATCGTCTGCGCGGCTGCCCCGGACTACGATCGAGTCACCCCGGGCGATGGTGATGCTGTGGCCAGTTCGGCGCAGCGACTTCGGCGGCCTCCTGCATCCAGCTCACAACCCTCGGCGGCGGACAAAGGAGCCAGCGGTCACCGACAGCTACGGCGGCTCTTGCCAGCAGGGCGCGTCGGCGCGAGCGACGCTTGCTCGTACCGACTACTGCGTCGTCGTCTCCGGAGTCCTGGCCTGGAATGATGCCGTCGAGTCTGCAAAGCTGCTGCTGTGACCGGCGGACGCCAGCGGTGTACCCCAAGGACAGTCGGCTCGCATGTTACGGACAGCGTGTGGACATTTCCCCGGCGCGGCCACTGTTGCATGTACCACCTTGTTCGCGAAGCACGTGTTGATGTTAGACCGTGTCACATGTTTCGCCGGAATAAGAAGTGATTTAAGGTTGGGGGGATGTGGGGATGCGCGACCCTCGCGCCTCCCCTGATGTTTTCCCGCATAGCGCATCCCCTGATATGCTGTTTTTCCCGCACGGCTCGCGTGGCCTGGCGCCCGCGGCGCTCGGAGTGGTACAAGCGCGGTGTGAGAGATGGCGCCACCGTCGCGGCGGGGTTACTCGGGCGCCGAAAGGGAAGGCGCTTGGGCTCTTTGGGTTCGGGAAGCGAGCGCGACGGACGTGCCGTGCCGCGGGTGGAGCGACCCGCTCTTGCCCGGCGGGTCGGCGCGCGGCGGAGGACGTCTCCCGCGAGCGCGCGGCGACCGATGCATCTGCGAGACCGCCTCGCGTGGCCGCCTTGGAACGCGCCACGATTCGCGTGACTATACACGCGAACGACCAGGCGTTGGGATCCAGCATGGAGCGAACATATTCGCTCGCGAGGACGCGGTGAGTCTGACTTCTAGATTTGTCGCGCGCCTATCGGCATGTTTTGGGGATATGAACTCGGCTAGCAGGCATTGATCCATGAAAGGTGCAATAAATGCCCTTGTGACTGTTTGCACTACTGTGTTGTCGTTCCTTTGTCCCAAGAGTACGGAGGAGGAGAATCCCGTATCTCCCACATTGCAAATAGAATCAGGAACACCTTAGACTTCCGTCAACCAAAGGACCAGGCAGGATTCCGTAAAGGCTATTCAACAATAGACCATATTCACACTATCAATCAGGTGATAGAAAAATGTGCGGAATATAACCAACCTTTATATATAGCTTTCATTGATTACGAGAAAGCGTTTGATTCAGTCGAAACCTCAGCAGTCATTGAGGCATTGCGGAATCAGGGTATAGACGAGCCATATGTAAAAAAACTGAACGATATCTATGGCGGCTCCACAGCCACCGTAGTCCTCCATAAAGAAAGCAACAAAATCCAAATAAAGAAAGGCATCAGGCAGGGAGATACGATCTCTCCAATGCTATTCACAGCGTGTTTGCAGGAGGTAGTATTCAGAGACCTGGATTGGGAAGAATTGGGGATAAGAGTTAATGGAGAATACCTTAGTAACTTGTGATTCGCTGATGATATTGCCATGCTTAGTAACTCAGGGGACCAATTGCAATGCATGCTCACTGACCTGGAGAGGCAAAGCCGAAGGGTGGGTCTAAAAATTAATCTGCAGAAAACTAATGTAATGTTTAACAGTCTCGGAAGAGAACAGCAGCTTACGATAGGTAGCGAGGCACTGGAAGTGGTAAGGGAATACATCTACTTAGGACAGGTAGTGACTGCGGATCTGGATCATGAGACGGAAATAATCAGAAGAATAAGAATGGGCTGGGGTGCATTTGGCAGGCATTCTCAGATCATGAACAGCAGGTGGCCATTATCCCTCAAAAGAAAAGTGTATAACAGATGTGTCTTACTAGCACTCACCTACGGGGTAGAAACCTGGAGGCTTACGAAAAGGGTTCTGCTTAAATTAAGGACGACGCAACGAGCTATGGAAAAAAGAATGATGGGTGTAACGTTAAGGGATAAGACAAGAGCAGATTGGGTGATGGAACAAATGCGAGCTAATGACATCTTAGTTGGAGATCAAGAAAAAGAAATGGGCATGGGCAGGACATGTAATGAGGAGGGAAGATAACTGATGGTCATTAAGGGTCATGGACTGGATTCCAAGGGAAGAGAAGCGTAGCAGGGGGCGGCAGAAAGTTAGGTGGGCGGATGAGATTAAGTTTGCAGGGACAACATGGCCACAATTAGCACATGACCGGGGTAGTTGGAGAAGTATGGGAGAGGCCTTTGCCCTGCAGTGGGCATAGCCAGGTTGATGATGATGAATAATGGGAAAGGCAAGAAAACATAACACGTTAGGTTATGTAGAGTTGTTAGAAGACGTCGCAAATCTTGGTCACTCTCATAATCGATGGCATTTGAAAGATTGTTCCAAAGGTTAATGGCTCTTGGGAGAGGGAAGTTGTTATAGGAATTATTCTTTCCGTAGATGCGCATGAAATTGAACCGATTGTACAACCAGTGTGACCTGTAATGAGGAACGAGAAGAAAGGGGGTTAACCAAGGGGCCCGATTTTTATTAATCATATGATAAGAAGCCAACAAACACTGACACCAAGTACAACATAAGGAAAATTACTTGCGCTTAATAAATGAAATAAAGAAATGATAAATTAATGGAAATGAAAGTGAATGAAAAAACAACTTGCCGCAGGTGGGAAACGATCCCACAACCTTCGCATTTTGCATGCGATGCTCTTCCAATCGAGCTACCACGGCGCCGTTTCCGACTTTCTTGGGTATATATGTTTCCTAGTAGAACTCTGGGAGTGTTAGCCAGCACCACCTCTCACAGACCTTGGCGGCGGATGTGGAACATCCTTTCTGCCACAGGTGTCACAAGAATGTGATCTTTTTTTGGGTAAAGGCAGCCAATCCATTTCTTTATTTCATTTATTAAGCACAAATTATTCCCCCTATGTTGTCCTTGGTGTCAGTGTTTGTTGGCTTCTTATGACATGACTAATAAACATCGGGCCGCTCGGTTAACCCCTTTTCTTCACGTTTATTACATAACAAAGGTCTCGAATCCGGCAACATTGATGCCTTCAGGTAGCATGTGTGGGTTTATTGACTGGCGGCCTTCACCCAAATAAAGATCACGTTCTGGTGATGCCTGTGGCAGAAAGTATGTTCCACATCCGCTGCCAAAGTCTGAGTGGTGGCGCTGGCTAACACTCCCAGAGTTCTACTAAGAGACATAAATACTCAAGAAAGTGGATGGTGTTAGATACGGGACCTTTTCCTGAGCCTACTTTGAGTTCACCAGACCACATCGAATCGCGTCACAGCTAATTAAGAAGCGCAGAAGCACATCTACCACGTTCCCGAGGCATGGCACGTGCAAGCAAGTTGGTGTCCCCCACGTCGTATGCCGCAGGGGGAGCTATTCACTGCTTGACTCTTCCCGAAAGTGAAGCGTGAGCCTGGCACTGTTGCAGGTAAAGTGGGTCCCGAAGCAAGACGGCTGTAATGCACCGTGAAAACCTGGCAGCGTCGCCCCCATCCGCCTATTGTGACGGTGCATTGCAAGTCAGCAAGGCAAGACCGCAGGGAGAAGTAAACCTTCGGACAATTGGGGATCAAGCAGCGACCCTCTCCACCGGGTGTTACACCATCGCACGGGCGCCTACCATTGGCCGAAAATGACGACACCTGAGCAGGCTCGCCGATTGGCCGTAAATGGTGTCACCTGAGCGGGCTCTCCCATTAGCCGAACGTGACGAGACTTCGAGACACCGAAGGGCTTAAAAGACACAGACCGAGAGCATTCCTAGAGCATTTCCTTGATTCATCTCTTTCGAACTTCTTGCCACGGGCTGCGGTGTCCGAGTTGCTGCCGGCCCGTAATGACTTCTATGACTGTTAAGTTCTTGATCGTCTCACTGTAAATAATGTAAATAAACCTCCCAAGTTTTTCATCCCGACATCCTCCTCAACTCCTACAACAGGTGGCAGCGGTGGGATCGCCTCCAAATGCAACAACTGGTGGCAGCGCTACGGCTCAACCTTCGTCGAGAGAAATTCTTAGGAACCCGGAACAGCAAAAAAGAGCCTTCGTCCAAAAAGGACTCCCGAGGAACTTGGAACAGCGAAGAAGAGAGAGCCTTCGTCCAAGTAGACCTGAGGAACTGGGAGTAGCGAAGAAGAGCGAGCCTTCGACCTAGGGAGTCCTGAGGAACCAGGAACAGCTGACCAATGAACTGGATGGCAGGGTGCTGCAACCGTAAGTGAGCGTGTGGTTTTATTTCCTTTTGATTCGCCAGACTTCAAATGTTGTGTGTTCATTTTGATAGTTCTAGGAATCAGGAATTTGTTGCATTGTGTGTTTGCACAAGTTAATTAAGGAAAACAGTTCTAACCACCAGTCGGGGAAGCTGCCATGGACCTTAGAAGGTTGACGAGGTTAGACTTGTTATTTTTGTGCGACGATTTGGGAGTTGAGGTGGACGAACAGATGAAAGAGCCAGCTATCATAAAGGCAATTCAAGATAATGGCAATGATGATGAAAGCATTGAGATTGCTTGGGAGGTGATACAAGAACCACGGGAGCGTGGGCGTCGTGAACATAAGCGTGAGAGTCACGAACGTAAGCAAAAGCACGAGAAACAGATGGCAGCATTGGAAAAACAGATACAGTATTTTGAGCAGGTAAACGCACAAAGACAACGGCTGTCTGAAAATTTTGTTGGTGGAACAGAGCAAAAAAATGAGGAAGTATCTGGCGGATTTTCGCCAAAAGCTGACGAGAAGAGTAGTGCCTGTGAGATTGGCTGCACCTTCATAGGTGAAGGGAAAAGGCTTGCTGCTAACGATGCCTTAGTGGCAACAGAGGCCGTTAAAGGCCGTAGTGAGAGCGATGAGGTGCTGTGCCAACAGAGCACTGTAGAGACAGCTAGGCCAGCTGTTAATGAATTCGCACAGTCACCGTGCGTGTGCGTCGCAGGTAATGCTAATGAGTTAGTTAACGAAGTACAGAGTACCGCTGACCCGACAGACGCGAGCACCCATGTCGAGATAACTGTCGAGTCGGATCTGCGTGCCGAAGTGCAGTGCCAGCTGGACGATACAGTTGAGGGCAGCTCTCAGGATTGCGAGCTGCGTAGCTCAAGAGAAGACAACTGCATTGTTCAGGGATCGGTCCAGCTCTCCGCCAGTCTAGGTAGCCAAGAGAGAGTAGATTTAAATGAAAATCACTCAGACTGTGCGTGTAGGAGACCGATCCGGGCTGATGAAATGTGTACCGGCCAGCATTAGGCGCGAGAAGGCGACATGAAAGAGAGTTCAAGGAGAAAGCACCGTAGAAAAAGCGAGCTAAAGGTCGGAATGCGGGGGCTAATGTAGCGCAGCCAAAGACGGCGAAAGACGCAAAAAGCCAGGGCGCAAGGAAAAGAAAGGTGTGGTCGTCGTTGACGATGTTGGCGCATCAAACACGTTCGAGCCACCGGTCAAAAGGAGACTGAGAAGTGTGTTTTGCACGGACGCGGACAAAGGGCACGGTGCAGTTATGTTCCTTGTCGGTCCGTCATTCTTTTCGAAGTTCAGCGTGTAGAGCGAAAAAGCGCAGGGTGGCAAGACGAGACGAGGTGGTACGGAGTCGTGACGCGGTCAGTCGAGATCGTAATGAACGCATGGCGCCAGGACGCAAATTGGCAGGAGACTGTAATGTCTTGGAGGAGCTGATAGTGAGTCAGCCCTTTTGTTGTTCCTCGGTAGCCAGAGTAGCTTTTGAACCGCGACCACCTCGGGTACGGCTCAAAGTATGAGCCAGACATAAACGTTTAGAACGGGAGGCCAGGAGAGGTTCCGTAGAAGTGAAACAGTGTGTGTTTCTGTTTTTTTTTTTTGAACATTTTGAAAATTTTTGCGATTTGAGGCTAGAGTTTCTTTCAATAAGTAAGGTATGAGCTTTCTTTATGTTTTCGTTTGAGAAGCTCCGAGGTTTGAAAGAGGTGTTTTATTTAAACAATTAGTCTCGCGAGTGAAGGTAATGAGTATATAGGCTTTCTTTTTTTGTGTGTGTGAGTAACCTGAGTGTCAAGGTTATTGGTGAGAGGCCTATCGTAATGCGCGTGTGTATTAGTTAACCTTCTTTTTTTTAGAAGTATTTTTTTTATTTTCTAAGGTTAAGCGCGTAGGTTTTCAGTAAGTGCGTGATTTGCGCTGAGAAGCGTTCTTATTTCCATTAGCGCGTGTCCTTGTGCGGACGGAGGGAAGCAGATTATTAACGACTGGGGTGCTCGTGTGTGTTGAGGGCAGCCGTATTCTGACTTCTCTAGTGAGCGTGCGTGGAACGAGTTATTAGCAGACACATTTTTTAAGGGTTCTGCAGAGTCCGTAAGTAACGCAAGTTTAGTTGTCATTTAAAGTACGTGTCCTGTATGGATTAGAGAAAGAAACGGAAGTTAGTGTGATGAAACGTTTGCCTACGACGCAAGTACGTGTTCGGAATAGGGACCACAAAACTAGCGTGCTTGTGATTACGTACTTGTAGAGTTGATCGGACTGTTCAGTGGCCCCAATACGTGCGATAAGTACGCCACTGCAATAGATTGGAAACATGCTGTTCATGTAGTTAGGCCACTTAAGTTATGTTCGGCTGTTTTCATTTTTGTTTATAATGACAACGACCCTTTGTTTTGCAACAACAATGTCACTCTGGCCTTGTCGACGTTTGGGGAGATGTGGATAGCGGTTTGGAAAGGTGGTTGGAACTGCTTTATCAAAATTGGGGAAAGAAAAGTTCAGGGTTCATTTTGACCGAGTAATAGCCTGGCGAGTCAAGGGCAAAGAGCCTGCGCTTGTGTGTGGTGCAGTGCTGGGTTGTTTTGTTTGTTTGACGTACGTTCTCCAGGGCCCAGGATCCCAAAGTTAGTCACACAAGGCTCGACACCAGTACCCTACATGTTCTTTCAGTGTTCCTCATGGCCAGCGAATTGATTTTACCGGCCATTCCGAACTTCCGGGGCGAGGAGGAGCTGTTAGATACGGGACCTTTTCCTGAGCCTACTTCGAGTTCACCAGACCACATCGAATCGCGTCACACCTAATTAAAGAGCGCAGAAGCACATCTACCACGTTCCCGAGGCGCCGCACGTTCAAACAAGTTGGCGTCCCCCACCTCGTGCACCGCAGGTGGAGCTATTCACTGCTTGACTCTCCCCGAAAGTGTAGCGGGAACCTGGCACGGTTCCAGGTAACGTGGGTCCCAAGGCAAGACGGCTGCAATGCACTGTGAAGCCCTGGCAGCAATCCCCCCATCCGCCTTTGTGAAGGCAGTTGCAAGACAGGAAGGCAATACCGCAGAGAGAAGTAAGCCCTCGGACAATTGGGGCCCAAGGAGTGACCCTCTGCGCCGGGTGTGACACAATTGCACAGGCGCCTACCATTGGCCGAAAATGACGCCACCTGAGCGGGCTTGCCGATTGGCCGAACGTGACATGACTTTGAGACACCGAAAGGGTTAAAAGCCAGGGACCGGGAGCAGCAAGGGGGTATTCCTTCATTCCTCTCTTTCAAGCTTCTTGCCACGGGCTGCAGCGTCCGAGTTGCTGCCGGCCCGTAATGACTTTATGACTGTTGATTTCTTTGTACTCTCACTGTAAATAATGTAAATAAACCTCCAGTTTTCATCTCAAAGTCCTCCTCAACCTCGGCCAACTCCCGCACCCAACGGCAAAATCCAAAATCTGGAGGACAGCAATTGGGAGATTCCTCCAGATCCAACAATGGGGAAACGGCGCCATGGTAGCTCAATTGGTAGAACATTGCACAGGAAATGCGAAGGTTGTGGGATCGTTCCCCATCTGCGGCAAGTATTTTTTCATCCACTTTCATTTGCATTAATTTATCATTTCTTTATTTTATTTATTAAGCTCAAGTAATTTCCCCTATGTTGTCCTTGGTGTCAGTGTTTGTTGCCTTCTTATTATATGACTGTAATGAGGAGTTTCAAGAGGCAGAACTGATGGTGCTGAGGGGGAAGTTTATTGTGATGTTTAAATTAACTGTAGAAGTAAAAGAGAAATAAAAATGGGTGAAAAAGACAACTTCTGCAGGTGAGATCTGAAGCCACATTTTTCACATCACGTGGGTGGTGCTTTGCTAATTGGGCAACCACAGTGGCCATCCTTCCGTCCACTTGCTTAGGTGTTTGTGTATGTTTACTAGTACAGGGGTTGCCCTGTGAATGTTTACAGTGTGTAAAGCGGAGGAGTGACTTTCACCTGCAGCAATTTTTGTTTTCACTTTCCCTTTACCTGAATACATAAGCCCTCATTCTAACAAAGTACTCCAGACCTTCACTGCCTTGGTTGGTAAATTTGCAGCCTGTATTTACAGTGTAGTCCAGTTATAACGATATCAAGAACAAAAAATCCGATCTTTATAACTGATCATTGCTGTATCTGGACTGCCGTAACACAGATACCTGCCGAAGATACCGTTGTAGCTCCGAAACTAAATTTGCCCATCTAACTAAAAAATAGACATTGTAGGAAGCAGGCTGTGTAAAAGAAAACATTTATTAATACCTGTAAATAGCTTGTCAATTCTTAGGCGTGCAGAAGTAGTCAGAAATCTGCATGTGCTTTAGCGAAAGTTTCTGATTCATAACCACAGTATGCATCGCATCCAGCTGCTGTGCAAATGCTGGCAGCAGTAACTTGGCATGTATGAAAGCAATGAGCAACTCGATCGATGACAGCAGAAATTAAATGAACATCGGGGTTGGTGTCAAAGACAAGGCATTGTGAATGTCCATCGTCGCTGCCGCTGCTGTGATCGCCTCCGTCACACAACGCTGCCATCTGTCGTGACAACAGTCACCCCCTCGGATATCTCTTTGCAGAATGATGCAGCCCTATCTGGACTCGGGAACTCCTCCATTGAAGCACTACCTGTTTCATCATCAGAAGCAATGTGCTTCCAGAGCTCAGTAATGTCAGTGACTTCTACTTGATTGGTTTGGCTCTGGCACACAAAGCCCACCTTTTCCTTTGATCGGCATGGTCACTGGTTCCTGCCTTTGTGATCGCGGTGCTCCCAGTTTTCACAATTGCCAATATCATTGACTGCAGAAGCTTGTACTTCTTTCAATGTTGCAGAGTTTTCAGTTTTGTCTCGTGCAACACAGTTTGGCGCTTTGTCTGAGGGCTCTTTGGCATCTGCTGTCACCCCGCTGCTTTGAGCCCATTGTGGCGGCGCATTTCCGCACTCGCTGAGAGAAAGCAATTATAGAAAGGGTGGATGCCGCTTCAATTTTTTTTTTGTCTGGACACGGAGCATGATTGTGGGCAGGGCAGATGCGAAGCAACTATCGCCATCTTGTGGCATGCGGCGCCAACTTGTGATACTATCTGTGGGTTTCGCAATCGGCACATGGGCAGGAGCGCTCTGTGCAGCAGATACAAACTCACGTAGTCAAACTTTTCACCTCGTCTTGGCATCGTTTGTGTAAGCGAACTTAGCAACGCAAATGTCATGATTATTCTGCATGGTAAACGCTGTCTAGATGGCACAATTTTAATCGTTATATCCGATATGCAGGAAGTAACATATCATTATAAATGTTTTTTTTTTCTCGTAGCCCTAATGCAAAGTTGATACTCTCATGTAGACTCATCATTATAACCAATATATTGTTATATGTGGGGTTGTTATAAGTGGACTACACTGTATTACAGATATGGACAGGAAGTTGACTTTGGAGTACACATGATTTTATAGAAGTGGAAGAGCTAAAGGAAAGTCATAGTAACGCTTGAACAAGAAAAACTGAAAATAAAGCACATTTTGAATAAAGTGATTTCGTTATAATGAGTGTTTTACTCTATTTATACACTCATATTAAACATAACAAATGATTTCTCTTGTGCTTTTTCTGGCTTACATGCCATGCTATAGAAAGAACATAAAAACAGACATGAACAAATGCCACTGCCAGCTGAAGTTATCTTGTGCAGAAAAAGAAAGGATATTTAGCAGGAAGTGAGCGCATTTGCATCTTACATCTATTATGGCTGTGTCATAGGTGATAGAAATTGTATACATGGATATAGTGGGGCCTCAGACAGGCTGTATTCTTGTTAAAGACAAAGATACTGTCGCCAACCGAGATGTTGCAGTGGAGCGCCAGGACCAGAGGGCCAGCATAGCAGGTTCTTATAACAGACTAGCACGTGCCGCCCAACTTTTTTTCGTCATCTTTTGCCATGCCAACCGAGGGCGCCAACCTTTAGCGTCTACGCGTAGCGGCGTCGGTGGGCGCTACATGTTTCCCGCCCAGACAGAATGACGAAATATACCTGTGGACAAAGTGGAGACGGGGCTATCTTGGTTACATGCATATCTGCAAATATTATAGCGACATCCACAAGGAACTCCATGAGAGGTGTCTCAAAGTAGGCCATTTTGATGCGGTCTAGACTACCTCTACGTGACCATTCAATGGGATGGTGGCGGACTTCGACATCTTGTGGAGGACACAGTATGGCCCTATGTAGGAGGGTGTAAGAGGTGCCTTTACAGTGGCTCGTCTGAGAAAAAAATGTGAGTCAAAGACACAAGGTCTGGATGCACAAAGATGCTGTGTTCTGAAGATTGAGGCGGGATGGGGTGCAGTTGCTGAATGCAGTCCTCTATGCATTGCACATCCTCTACGCAAAGTACTGTAGCGCCTGGGGCGAGGGGTCCAAAGGAACGAACAAGTCACCGGGAAGCTTCAGGGGGGGGGGGGGGGGGGGGGCACCATAGGCGAGTTTGGCCGAAGAACAGCCAAGATTGCGATGAATGACAGCGCATAGGAAGTTGGTCGACCCAGTGCTCCCAATTCAGGCACGCTCAGAGGGTTGCCTTGAGCTGGTGGAGCCGTTCAACCATGCCATTGGCACAGGTATGATATGCAGTGGTACAGCAGTGTTTAGCGTCAAGCAGGCAGTTGAGGGCCGTGAAGAGGGTACAGTCAAATTGCTGGCCGCGATCAGTGATCGCAATGTTGGGGCAGCCGAAGCGAGAAACCGATCCTGAAACGAAATCTTTGGCGACCATTTCTGCAGTGATGTCCTGAATGGGCTTGGCTTTGGGCCAACGGGTGAAGCAGTCAATCGTTGTTAGAATGTACTGGCAGTCGTGAGAGGGAAGAAGTGTTCCAACCAAATCAAGATGGACGTGATCAAAGCAACAGCCAGGTGGCAAGAAAGACTGTGTTGGAGTCTTCTTGTGGCAGGTCACGTTAGGGGTCTGGCATGTGAAGCACAAACATGCCGCACCACTGGCCAACATCGGTGCTAATGCTTGGCCAGACGTAGTGCTGTGTAACGAGGTGCTACGTGGCTCGGATGCTGGGATGGCAGATGTTGTGAAGGGATTGGAACTCTGCACGATGGAAGGCAACCGAAATTAAGGGTCGAGATGCAACCACTGACCTGTCACACCAGAGTGAGCCAGGCACAAACGGATGAGAAATGAGTTGTAGATGGAGGGAACAGGGATGGTCATACAGCGCTTGAAACTCAGGGCCTTCCATCTGTTTTCGAGCTAGACATTACCAGGCCACAATTGATGTAGAACTGCCGAGGGAGGTGATGTGGGAGAGTGCATCAGCCGCCTCCTTTTTGGTGCCTCTGATGTGCCAGATATCTGTAGTGAACTCTGATACATAGGCCAGTTGATGAAGCTCATGTGCGACGTACTTGGAAGAGCTTGTACAGAAGACATACACCTGAGGCTTATGGTCCGTTAGAACATAAAGTGGCTTACCCTTCAAAGAGAGCTAGAAATGCTGGATGATGGTGTAGATAGCGAGCAGCTCATAGCCAGAAACGCTGCAGTAAGTCTCAGCAGGTTCGAGCTTCTGAGAGAAGAAGCCCAGTGGATACTACTCGGAGTCAATTTACTGCTGGAGAACAGTGCTGATGGCCACATTGGAAACATCTACCATGATGTGAGTGCACACCTTAGTTCTTGGGTGGATGAGAAGCACCAAATCGGCAATGGCTTGTTTAGCAGCTCTGAAAGCAGCTTGAGCTTTGGAGACCAAGAAATCGCAGATGAGGAGCCCTTGTTCGTGCGAAGAAGGTCAGTCAATGGGTGCAGAAGCTCAGCGCAGTGCAGAATAAACTGTCAGGAGAAATTCACTAGGCCCAGGAACTCGTGAAGCTGGCGTAGGATAGTGGGTGCTGGGAAGTCTTGCATGACCTGGACGTGGGAGGGTAATAGACGAATTCCTAGCGGCGGGATGTGGTGACCCAGGAACTTGAGCTTGGAAGACCCAAAGACGCATCTCTGGGGATTGACAACCAGGCCAAATTATAGAAGTTCCCGGAGTTGAGCCTGATCTTATGGATTGGAACTCACAATGATGATGTTTTCGATGTAGGCAAATACAGCTGGGAGTCCATGTGTTACCTCGGCAACAAATCTTCGGAAAGTTTGAGCTGCACTGTGCAGCCCAGAGGGCATGCGCACATTTTCAAACAGGCCGAAAAATGTAGTAATGGCCATCTTCAGGATATCGGCAGGCTCAACAGGGATATGATCATAGGCCTTGACAAGGTCCACTTTACTAAAGATTTTGCATCCTTCCAAGTGGCCTGTCAAATCTTGAATGCGTGGAAAGTGATAGCTATCGTGGACAATGTGAGTGTCGAGCGCCTAGTTGTTTCCTCACGGACGCCAGTCACCCGGTGCTTTCTTGGGCACCAGATGAAGTGGGGAGGCCAAACTACTGGACAAAGGGCAAATAATACCTAGCTGGAGCATGTGCTCAAGTTCCCATTTAGCAATGACCAGACGCTCACTGAAGAGGCGGCGCCGACAAGCAGTGATGGGTGGACAATGCGTGACAATGTGATGGGTTACACTGTGCTTGGGTGACTGATTTAAATTGCAGGGCCTCGTCACCTCTGGATTCGAGGATGCGAGCGTATGGGCATGGTGGAATCAGCATGCAGATGCCAGTGGGAGCGACAGCTGACACAACTCCAGGGATGGAGAGTCACGTCTTGTTGTCAATCAGGCAACGGTGTGCACGCTGACATCGAGGTTGTAATGGGTTAGGAAGTCTGAGCTGAGGACAGGCTGATTGACGTCGGCTACAACGAAGACCCACCGGAACGTGCGCCACAGGTTAATGTCCCGAACCGAGAGGTTGCAGCAGAGCGCCAGGACCAGAGGAACAGTGAAATGTATTCGTCGACGAAGTGGAGACAGTGCTGTCTTGGTTACATGCAGTACCACGGATACGCCAGTGACATCCGTGGGGTGCTTCGTGAGAGACATCTGGAGCTAGGCTAATTAGGCAGTCTAATAAGACTACCTCTTCATGACCATTTAAAGGGACACTAAAGGCTAATACTAAGTTGACGTGGACTGTTTAAATACCATTCCAGAAACCTCACAACGCTCATTTTGTGCCAAGGAAAGACTTAGTTTATGAGAAAATTGCACCTGAAGGGTCCGAATACCTTTCTCTAAATTCAAATTTTCCACCACTCAACCGGGAAAGTGGTGACGTTGCATATGCCTATCGCCCTTTGCTGCCGTCAGTGAGTGACACGGCGACCGACAGATGGCGGTACCGAGCCATGACAGATAAAGTCAGAGCGAGCGGCAGATTCGCCGCTGCAGCTGCTTGTTGGTCAAGTTGCGTAGACCGTTCGGGCATCTCGCGACATCACATGGAAGTTTAATTCTCTGCTACTTGCGGTTTGTGCGAGTGTCACGAGCCAGCAAAACCAGCACAGCACTATGCGATAACTACTGAAACGCGAAAGTGTGGGCGGCGCGCAGTCGAGAGAAAACGAAACCGTTCGACCGCCCACATCGTTGCCAAGGGTAATTTCAATGAGTTCTTTTGTCTAAACATGAAATAGAACAGGACAGGTAGCATTTTTTTTTCATCTTATGATACAATACGAAATGTTAAATTAATGGAGATGAAGTGGATGAAAAAACAACTTGCCACAGGTGGGGAACGATCCCACAACCTTCACATTTCGTGTATGATGCTCTACCACTTGAGCTACCACGGCGCCGTTTCCCCATTCACTTTCTTGGGTATTTATGTTTCCTAGTAGAACTCTGGGAGTGTTAGCCAGCACCACCACTCGCAAACCTTGGTGGAGGATGTGGAACATCCTTTCTTCTGCAGGCGTCACGAGAACGTGATCTTTTTTGGGTGAAGGCAGCCAGTCAATAAACCCACACATGATACCTGTAGGCATCAATGTTGCCAGATTCGAGACCCTCGTTATGTAATAAACGAGAAGAAAGGGGGTTAACCGAGGGGCCCGATGTTTATTAGTCATATCATAAGAAGCCAACAAATACTGACACCAAGAACAACATAGGGGAAATTACTTGTATTTTATAAATGAAATAAAGAAACGATAAATTATGGAAATGAATATTGGGATTGTTCCCCACCTGCGGCAAGTTGTTTTTTCATATTTATGAAGTACAAGTAATTTCCCCTATGTTGTCCTTTGTGTTAGTGTTTGTTGACTTCTTATGATAAGACTAATTAAAATTGATCCCCTTTGTTAACCTCCTTTCTTCTCGTTTAATACAATACGAGGATGTTTTATGCAATTAGTTACTACTTAGATACTAGTGACAGAATTTAACTGAGGAGTGCTTTCATCATCGGGCAAGTGTTTGAATATTCCGGGGGAGTTGCTAATCATGTCGTGCATTTACCTCAATTTCTCTGTTATTAAGGCTCTGTTCGCGATAATATTGACGCCTTAGATATTCTCGAGCGCTAATCTATCACTTTAGCTTGACTCAATATTTGCCTTTAGTGTTCCTTTAATAGGATTGTGGCGAACTTCGTTATCTTTTGCCATGCCAACTGAGGGCATCAACCTTTAGCGTCCATGCACAGTAGCGTCAGTGGGCGCTACAATACCTATAGTCTGAGGCACTCTCTGCTTATAATACTTCGGTCCAGCAGTGCGCTTCCCAGCCCTCACCTTGACTCTTGCTATTCCATGGGCTCTAAGCACGAAATCGCCCAGCAACAAGCTTTCTAGACTCTAGCTTTGTTGTTTGTTTTCCTCATAGTGTTGTAAAAAAAGAAAAAGATAATACCCTTCAGATCACCTTGCTCATAAACAAAACACCATGTGACTTAAAAATGAAGGACTGAATATCACCTTAGGGTCATTTTTGTAACCCTAATACCTGTCTTGGTTAAATGCCCGGGAAAATACCTGCTCTGGTAATAAATTAGTTTCAACAGACTGGTAGTTGCTGCTTCAGTGGAGTTTTCATGTCAAAGTTTCCACATGCTGGAATTTCAGATGGGACTGCCTTCCTTTCTTCTCAGTCTAGTAACGGTTGTATGTTACGTGGCTTTGTTGGTAGCCCAGAGTCAAACCTTTCTGGTGGGCATTTTTATGACATGAGAAAGCATGCTTAACTTGACGTTTATTTCATGTTGTAATGTTGTCATTGTGCTTTGTCTTTCAGCTAGGACCACTAAAGCTCACCCAATGCAACTTACACTCGGACCAGACAACTTCAGGACTAAGTTTACAGCTGCGAGCTGTAAATGTAGCACAGTTCCTGCTGTCTCATGATGGGCCTTGGCTCCAGGTACAACCTACTGTCCTTTTATTTGGCGTGTGTGCTGTGAAAGCTGAAGACCTTCCTGAAATTGAACTTTTCAAACCATATGCTCTTTCATGACAACTTAAGTGAGCTTTCTTTATGGGCAACCTTCCTGTAATGTGTAGGGAACATATGACCTTCATTGTTGAATCACAGTTACATGAATTTAGCAGTAGCACCTAATCAATAATCAACATTCTAGTGCATTATATTTGAGTGAACAACAGACCAAAAAGATGCAGTAAATTGCTCCCATACATTTTGGAAGTGGCTCCCATCTATTTGACACTGGTCACGTATAGTCGAACCCCAAATGCAGTCAATGACTGATCTTTCGGACATGCCCGATAATTCAGACACCTTCGTAGAACCGCCACATGTTCCATAAAGCCAATGTACAGGAAGTCTGAAATTTCGGACATTGAAAGCCTTCATTGTTCAATTTTCCAGACCAGTTGTCGTAACCACAGGTCCACAACAGCATTTATCGAAGCCACCACCACTGCCAATTTATTATCTCGCAGCGTCGAACCAGCACTCTCGCACGCCGATCCACTGACAGCCGTAGCCACCGCTGCAATGCTAGGCTAGCTGCTTTGATATCAAAGTTCGCTACCAGGTACTCTTGCATGCCGATTCGCTGGCAGCTATAGCCACTGCGGCATTGCTAGGCCTAGCTGCTTCGACTACCGCTACCAAGCACTCTTGCACGCCGATCCACTGGCAGCCATAGCCACCGCGGCAATGCTATGGCCTAGCTGCTTCGACGTTCCCTACCAAGCGCTCTCGCACGCCAGTTCGCTAGCAGCCGTAGACACTGCTGCAGTGCTAGGCCAATCTGCTTCAACGTTCGCTACTGAGCACTCTCGCTTGCCGATTCACTGACAGCCGTAGACACTGCAGCAATGTTAGGCCTTGCTTCTTTGATCTTTGCTACGAGGTACTCTTGCATACAGATTCGCTGGCAGCCATAGCCACTGCGGCAGTGCTAGGCCTGTCTGCTTCAATGTTCGCTAATGAGCACTCTCACTCGCCGATTCACTGGCAGCCGTAGACACCGTAGCAATGTTAACCCTCTATTGCAGGAATTATGAAAAAGTCATTTTTTCAGCTTTCATTATTGATTGAAAGAACAAACACAAATACAAAAAGTTTCAGAGTTATAGCGACTGTAATAATAAAGATAAAGCTTTGTGCCACATATGGCACACCATGAAGATGGCCGAGCGCTCTTGCTGCCATGGGCGGAAAACAAAGCTTCACGGATGGTAGTCTTTTTAGTGCGATGTGTGGAATGAAATGAAACAGTTGTTTGCTGCGTTCAGGCATAGATGAATGTTGCACTTCCTCTATCTTACCGATGACTTGTTTGTGCAAGATGGCCGCTTACATCTTTGTTTCTTCAAATTCTGGCCAGTGGCTGACTTGGTCAGATCAGTCGTCTTTGGGTGGCATTGCGGCCGCTGGTTCCTTTGCTTTTTTGACTTGAACCTGGAATTCAATGTCTTGACTAGAAGTCCTTCCTGGTCGCTTGGTGGGTAGCCACTTGTTATGCGAGGTAAGGCATTCTGCAATTTCTGCTTTGAATTGAGCCAGCGGTAGTACTTGTTTCTTCCTAAGCTGCTCCTGCACCCTCCTGTACAATAGCCATGCTGTTACTACCAATAAGTCTAGCATAGGCATAAAAATTCGAAAGTGCCATTTCTTCGACCTGATATGTATGCGGTAAAGTCCAAGCAGTGAGTCCAGCAGGTCGACACCACCCATGTGCCTGTTGTGGACCTTTACTACGCTGGGGCAATCAATTTCGCGAAACACCTTGGCGAAGGTAAACCAGCGCTTAGTCTTTTGGACTGGATCTCTCCCAACAAAGCTAGACAGAAATGTCACGGCGCGGTTATTGTATCAAGGCACACACGATAACTCCACGTCATCTATCGCGCTTGTGAGTGCCTGTGAAGCACCTCGTCCTTTACATTTCAGTTCCTTTTCACTTTTCAGGCGACTGTTTGGTAGACGATTCGCCCTCACCATACCGATCGACAAAATTTCATCTTGTAATAGAGTGACCTGCAGCTTCGGGCTATTGAACAGATGGCAGCATGTTACCATATTTTGTCTTTCAAGTTCATACTGTGCCAAATATGGCACACACCGATTTCGGGTTCTCTGGTATAGTTGCAGACAAAATTGAGAAAACTAATAACTGCCTTGAATTGGTGAGACCAAAAAATATGCCAAAATAATTTTCCTATGTTTCTGCGGTCGAAATTTTCAGAGAAAGAAAAATACCAATTGCTCGTGTTTGCCCCCTCCGAGTTTCACGTCACTTCCCAAAATCTACTTCACCTCTGTTTTGCGTATCGCTCAAGAGATGGCAGCACTTGCCCATAATAAGTGTGCATAACTATGAGAATTACTCTGATGGTATCACATTCTCAACTGGGAATCTCACACACACGAAAGAAAATAGTAACCGGTATGTGCCAAATATGGGACGCCATGCCTTGCTGCTTCGATGCTCGCTACCAAGTGCTCTCGCATGCCTATTTGCTTCCAGCTGTAGACCCTGCGGCAACGCTATAGGCCCAGCTGCTCCTACGTTCGCTACCAAGTGCTCTCGCACTCAGATTCGCTGGCAGCTGTAGACACCGCGGCAGCGCTATTCCTAGCTGCCTCAACGTTCGCTACCAAGTGCTCTCACATGCCAATTCACTGGCAGCTGTAGACACCGCAACAACGCTAGGCCTATCTGCTTTGACATTGGGTACCAAGCATACCTGGTGATCCACTGGCAGCCTCAGCCACGTTGGTGGCACTATAGGCCTAGCTGCATCAAAGTTGGCCACTGAGTGCTCTCACATACCAATTTGCTGTCAAGCAATAGCCAATGCAGCCATGCCCATGAAACACAGAAGAGGCTAATTGATGTTTAAAAGATGTCTTGAATGGAGAATTCAAAATAGTAATGGTCTTGATCAAGACATTTTTGAGTTGTGGACGTCTAAAGGTACTAAGTTCTGCTATTGTTACGCTAAATATTGGTTAATGGACATCTTCACAAGAACAACTCAAAACTTTTATGAGATATTGCAAAAAATTTTTTGGCAGCATCTGCAGTAACACAAAACACAAGGGATGTCTACAGTTACAATTCATTATTAAAATAGGCACGGACATCAGAAGAAAGTTTATATTGTTGGATAGTGGTACACAGGTAGTTCTTCCAGATGTAAACTGTTCTTTCTTTCGGAAGTGCCTGCAGTGTGGAAATATTGTTGCATAAGTTGATATAATTTATTAAGTAATAAGTAATTAATAATATAAGTAATATAATATAATGCATTGTTGATATAATAAATTATATCAGGGAGACATTTTACCAAGGATGCTGCAGTTCAGGCATTAATTACATGCTCGTTTCAGAGACAGGTAACAGATAAGCACGACACCAGTGTACAAATCACAATGCTGTGCTACAATGAATTCCTAAAGAATAGATGGTTCACACCTGGAAAAACGGTCTGCACGTCACTCTATCTGTCAATATAAACATTTCTTTCTGATGTGCATGAATCGTTTCATAGGCTTGGAAAGTCTTAATTTTTTTCGGGGGTGGGGAGGCTGGTGCCCGACCACCTTTCCGAATCCCATATCCGCGCGCGCCCGCACGCACGTGCGCACGCACATCTCTTGTAAACGTGTTCATTAGCCACCAGCGGTTGGGCTGTCCGTCAGCACAGTGCACGGACTCTCAGCATGAGCGGTGTTCCCCGAAAACAGCGCTGGAGAGCGTGACCCACTAGAAAGTGCTGGAGAGGATGGCCCACTATAGTCTTCCTCTCCTTCGCTACAATTACCCCTGGGAATGAAAAGAGGCTGGCGACCTAACAGCTCCTCACTATTAGTGCATCGTAGTACGGCTTGAGGTGATCAACATTGACAATGTCTCGTCCACGATGGCGCATGTCTGAGCACTGTTCAATGGGTTTGATCACGTAGTTAACGGGGGGATGCGTGCTCAACGATACGTTATGACCCTTCATACTTGGGCAGTAGTTTTGAAGAGACACCAGGTGCAGCAGAAGGAATGGAAAGTCAAACAGGCGCTCCAGGAGGGAAGGTGGATGCAGAAGGGGTGTCACCGCGAGTGCTCTTCTGGCGCTGTTGGTCATTGGAGGTAAAGGCCCACGTGAGATTGCTGCAATCTTCAGCATGTCTTGCAGTGTCAGAAATGGGCACACATTCAGATGCATCCGGCCGGTATGGTAGAATTGTGTCGATGGTCTGTGACTGGTGCCTACCTTATAGTAAAGAAAAGGGGGGAAAGCCGGTGGTGCTCTGAATCGCGGTGTTGTCTGCGTAGGCTACGAAGGGCAGAATGACGTTCCAATTGGTGTGGTTGGAGGCGACACACATTGCAAGCATGTTGCCGAGCGTACTGTTGAAGCGTTCTGTAAGGCCATTGGTTTGAGGATGGTATGTCGTGGTTGTGTGGGGAACAATGTAGCGCTCTTTAAGAATGGCTTCAACTACTTTGGATAGGAAGACACATCCGCAATCACTGAGCACTTCCTCAGCTCGTCCATCATGCAGGATGAATCGATGAAGCAGGAAGGAGGCAACATCATGTGCCTCCTTCAGTACATGATGTGGAGGCACATGAAGCAGGGTGGTAGTTTTGGTGTATCGCGTGACAGGGTCAACCGCCACAATGGCCCAGCGGCATTTAGCCGATGTCAGGGTAAGGGGCCCATACAAATAATGCTGATGCGCCCAAATGGCTGGGCAGGGCAAGGTAAAGGTTTCAGACTGGCTGGTGAGAGGAGGGTGGCAATTTTTGGCGCTGACAATCGGGGCAAGAGAAAACGAACTTCTGAACGTAGCTGTACATTGCTTGCCAGTAGTACCGCGGTCGAAGGCACTGATAAGTTATGAAAACTCCCAAGTGTGCAGACTGCGGATTGGCGTAGAAAGCTGCGCATGTGTTGGAATGGAGGCTGCGAGGTACTACTAATAGCTACTGGTGCTCGTCGGGGTGATAGTAATTGCATCGGTGAAGCAGGTGGTTGTGAATGGCGAAAGGGTGAGCTTGATGATGCAGCGTACGAGTGGTTGTAGGTGCTGATGCACCAGAAAGCAAGTTTATAAGAGAACTAATCCGATGGTCCTTGTGCTACTCGGTCGCGATTGCGGTAAGGTTGAGCGATGAAACGGTAAAGTGGGATAGTGAGCAGCAGGCATTGTCATCAGGCAAGGGAGAGTGCGAGAGGGTGTCGGCGTCAGGATGCAGGCATCTGTAGCGGTACAGCACGCGGCTATCACAGTCCTGCAGGTGATGTGCCCATCGGGCAAGACGGCTTGAGGGATCTTTCAAGGACAGCCAACATAGTGCATAGTGATCCATGACTATATCAAATGGACGGCGATACAAATAAGGCATGAACTTGGTGAGAGCCCAGATGATGGCCAGGCATTCTTTTTCTGTCACATTGTAATTGGTGTCAGCTTTCATAAGCGTACGGCTTGCATGAGCCACAACATATTCAGGAAACCCCTATTTGCGCACGGCAAGAACAGTGCCGAGACCAACTCCGCTGGCATCTGTGTGCTTCTCGGTAGGGGCTGTCGGGTTGTAATGGTGCAAAATTGGTGGAGACGTTAGCAAACGACTGAGCTTTGTGAAGGCCTCGTCGCACTTGGACAACCACGAAGTGAGGGGCACATTGCGTCTAATTGGCTTCGTCAGGGGCGATATGCGCCGCAGGGGCGTCTGTGTGAGCAGGCGTTTGGTGTGTTGTGACACCACGTACCTGAGCACACGAGGGTTTGAACCTTTTGTGTGTAGCCGTGCGCGGCTTAGCCATGTCCGGGGAAAGGGGGATCCTGGGGGTTGAGCCGATGCAGGGTGTTTGGACCTTTAAGGCCCCCTGGTGGAGGCAACACACCTCTTTGGCCTCAGCCTCACATAGACGACACCTCCAGAATGACCCGCCTGGGGGAAATTGGCAGTCGCCTTTTCCTGTCCACCTCTTCAATCTTCGTCTATCAATCACTTTTAATCTTTCCTGTCCTCTCCTCACGTATAACTTCCGAGATTCCTGGTGGCAAAGGTTAACCTTGTGTGGCTAGCCAGCCTTGGTTATGCTGTATTTGGTTATAGCAGCGATGTACGGCTGGCGCAAATAGGGTTTCTCTTGAAGGAACTTCTGTCATGTCCTCCTGTAGGGCTCCATGGTGGGTGGTCGGCATCGCGGCCGAAAACCCCATCTACACTCATGGAAAATGCTTTCCCTAAACTCCCTGATCACCCTCAGAAACAAGGGCACACCGAAGATGTCTTCTATTTTTTCGGACACCAAATCGAGAACTCCCCCATTTCCACGTTATTCACGCTGAAAAGTCAGACAAATCAGTGCGAGCCATTTCACCGTTCCTTGTTTCAAAGTACTTGACTGATGTTTTTGGTCCAAGTTACAAGGCGTCGAGGATGGCAAGCAGTGACCTCCTCTTGGAGCTCCATGATCAGAAGCAATATGAGAAACTACCGAAACTAGTGTCACTTGGGGCAACCCACATAACAGTAACCTCGCACCGTACTATGAACACCACCCTCGGTGTTGTGTCAGACAATTTGCTTGAGCTGACTGAAGCTGAACTCTTGGAAGGCTTCAGGGAACAGAATGTCATAAATGTTAAACGAATTAAGATGAGGAGAGAGCGAGGCATAGCGCCCGCGGAGCATTGGCAAACCTGAAGCGAGTGAGTACGGAAGCCTTGTGAGTGGTCCAAATTTCTTATGTAAATAGTTTCTTCTATCTCTTTGACTCTGATGAAGTCGCAGCTCTGGGAGCCGGGTGGCCACGGGCCACGGGTGCCGCTACGGGCTGACTGGTATTGCGGCCTGGCACCGGGCGCTCCCACACCGTCTGGGACGCCGTCAACACGAATGCTGTGTGCACCGAGCGGGTTAGGACCACCTAACAGAGCTGACGTCTCCTCATGGCTGTCTGTTTCGCGCCCATTTTGGGTGTTGTTTTTTTTGGATGCCGGTTGTCATCAGGGTAGGGGTGCTTTAGGCCTAAGGGTTTACGAAGCTGCCTGTCGCACGTGGAGGGACACAACCTGGTGGACCGTGGCATTGAGGTGTTGCACTTTGCTTCCCTCATCCTAGTTAGCCTTGCACAAATTGAAATTACTCGTTTGACTCAAGGAAGCGAGCTTGGCTCACATAACCTTAGCATCTGGGTAGCCACCTGGTCTGTAGTCTATGTAAGGTGCAATAAATGCCCTTGTGATTGTTTACACTACTGTGTTGTTGTTGCTTAATCCCAAGAGCACGGCTGAGAACACCACAAGACATGGACTGATGGCGGGCGTTGTAATGGATCTTTGCAGGCCTCCAGAGTTTGGAGGCCTGCAATGCAACGGGCTTCTTCTGCTCGGCACAATGTCTCAGCCACCAAAATTTCCACGTATAGTGTAAAAGGAAGAATCATGTCGAGACAGCTGCGAGGAGAGTGAGCGTAGAGCAGATAAAATGGAGGGTACTCTGCGGTCTCGTGCTTCGCGGTCTTGTAAGTGTAAGTGATATAATGTACTACATTGTTCTAGTTTATCTGCTTGGAATCGACATAAATGGATAACATGTTCGCAAGAGTCTTGTTCGTGCGCTCTACAAGTTAATTGGTCTGCAGGTGATATGGAGTGGCATGGCGGAACTAGCAGGCCGATAGATGCAGGATCGTCTCAACGACGCCAGCGATGAACTGACACCTGCAGTCACTGATGATGACTCGTGGAGGACCGTGGTGTAGAATTACAAAGCGAAGCATAAATTGAGATACATGGAGGGCTGTTGCTGCAGGTATTGCTGCAATTTATGCATAGCACATCATATGGTCGACACAGACGACTACCCATCGATTGGCATTGTTTATTCGCAGAAATGGACGGAGGATTTCAACACCAACAGCCTCAAAGGGAGAGTTACGAGGCAGTATAGGATGAAGAGGACCTGGCGGCGTAGTCGTGGGACGCTTGTGACGTTGGCATTGTTTGCAACCCGACACATATTCCTCTGTGTCTTGTCGCATCTTGGGCCAGTAGAACCTTTGCTGGATGCAGTGAAACATTCAGGCAAATCCCATGGGGCCTCAGGTTGCGTCGTCGCACGCGAAGTGAAGAACGGGGAATTAACTTGAAGCAAAGCGCAAAAAATCGCAAGGAAAAGAGAAGGAAACGAAGACAAAGTGCTACTAACAACTGAATTTTTATTGCTCATGGTTACCACATATATACCATCTTACAACAGGTCAATATTGCAACATAGATTTCTTTCCGGCATAAACATCCGCTACAGGCCACTGCCGTGATAGAAACAAGATTTTTTTTACAGCGACACAAATGGGCAACTTACACATTTATTATTTCTAATCATTTCAAATGCCTCGATGACTTCCCTAGTGACTGGGTTTCTAGATATCACTTTTGATTTGTCAAACAAGGGTTTAGAGCCACAACGCGAGCAGTGCACGGCTAGATGACTGCTTGCCTCCACCATGCCTCCACCAGTGTGCAATGGGGTACGTCTAGGGACTTCACCTCCATCAGCTGTGCAGGCTGGTTTCCCGGTGGTGGAGATGAAGGCCGCGGCCTCGGCCGTGGAGGCGGTGACCGTCTCCTGGCGCTGCCATCTCCATCGCTGGCGCGTAGTAGGTGGCATTACACTTCGCACAGAGGTGGAAGAGCCACTACAGGCATTCACCCGGTACACGGGCTACTGGGCAGTTAGATGCGAAGGCCGGCAGGTGTAATCGGGCCATTCGCTTCACAGTGAAAATGCCGCAGACCACTCGGATTGTGTCGTATGTGGGCGACGTAGCATAGGGCAGAACCAGGCGATGTGTCCACGAACATCACACTGGTAGCACAGGGCATTCACATAGCATACCAAAAGTTGCGGTATCGTGAGTGTGCTCGGCACACTGTTCCCACTCTATAACGAAAGGAGACGGTTGGCTGTTGTAGCTGTAACTGTCATGGGGCGCATAAGGTGGCTCGATGTTAGAGGCCATAGGTAGTGGAACCCTCAGCTGAGGTCCTCGGTTGAAGTAGCTGCGCTCGTCGAAACTTTCAGCATTGTTAGTTCTGGATGGCATATTAGACTGCGTGTCTCTAGCTTGCACAGGAACAAAAGCATGCCGAAGTAGTTCCTGGCATACAATGAGACGAATGGTGGAGGAAGGGTCAGCAGGTAGTGAATCATGGCATACATCGACGGTGGCAGCCATCGTGACATTGGCGAGACACCCAAACTTCAAAGTGATGCGACGTATTTTAAGGGCCTCAAAGGTTTGACAGTGATTAATCATGTCAGCCACTGATTCCAGACTCTCCTTGCCGATGAAGAAGTGATAAACATCCTCAGCAATACCTTTGAGAATATAGCCCACCTTGTCTCCTTCTGCCATGTGGGCATCCACCGACTTGCACAACTTCAGTATCTCTTCAATGTAGGTTCTGCAGGTCTTCCCTGTGACTTGAGCCCTCTGCGACAACGTCTGTTCCACATGTTTCTTCTTCGTTGCTGGGTCTCCAAAACATCTCTTAATTTCCTCCACAAATAGTTCCCAGGTTATCAAAGTGTCTTCATGGTTCTGAAACGATGCCAACGCAATGAAATCAAGGAACAACCCCACATTAGACAACTGGCTAGCAGCATTCTAACCGCTGGATCGGCTCACCTGCTCATAGTGGCTGAGCCACTCACCTACGTCATCACCGGATTTACCTATCAAGGTCCGTGGCTCCCTGTAGGGGTAAGGAGTGTGGGGATGCGCAACTCTCACGTGTCCCCTGATATGTTGTTTTTCCCGCAAAGCTTCCGTCTCTTGCAGTGCGGCTACGCCGCGTGGCCTGGGGCCCGCGGCGGTCGGCGTGGTTGAAGCGCAATACGAGACATGGCGCGAGTGTTGCGCTGCTAACACTGCCTCATGGCAGGGTTACTTGGGGGCGCAAGAGAGAACACGCTTTCTCTTGGGTTGCGGGCCGGCAAGCGCCGCAAACGTCCCACGCGTGCGCCGATCCATGCTTCTGCGAGACCATCTCGCGTGGCCTCCTTCGAATGCGCCACCGTTCGCGGGACCGTACGCACGAACGACCAGGCGTTCGGATCCAGCATGGGGCGAACATATTCGCTCGCTATCCGTCGTGGTGAGTCGGACTTCTTAGATTTGTCGCGCGTCCGTCGGCATGTTTTGTGGATAGAATCTCGGCTGGCGGGCATTGATCTATGAAAGGTGCAATAAATGCCCTTGTGATTGTTTGCACTACTGTGTTGTCGTTCCTTTGTCCCAAGAGCACTGGAGGAGAACCACAGGAGATGATGCCCTTGTGGACGGTTGCTGGGTGTCACGTCTGGTATGTAACTAATAGTGGCTTCCGATGAACACACATAGGTTTCCTTTGTCGGGTGTATGACATTTTTTTAAATTTTTTAATGAACTTTTATTCACGTTGCAGACATTCCCAGAACTGATTCACCGTCATCTAATAGTGTTCTGAAAAAGTCCAGTGAACATTTAGTCTTTATTTGTTTGTATTTCACTTATGTTGAGCCATACCCAGTATGCTCAGAAATTTGTATCTTCTGCTCTAAAACAAACAATTCTGACTCCAAACCTACTCCAGTGTGCCAAATTTGCTGCTCCCAGAGCTGCTCCAAAATTCCTTCGCCACTTCCATCTCTGCAACATGATCTGCATGCCCATAGTGGCTAATGAGCCCGATCTTTGCAATTCACGAAATCTGTGCTGCTTTTGTTGCCTTTTCCTCTTTCCGTGTCATGTTATAATTTCCATCAATCTTGTTGACCTGGACGAACCTTTGACCCACAAAGGTAGTCCCGGCTGATGTGGTGTCTTTCTGCATACTGCGGCATTTGGGCACTGTGTGTTGAATCCCCATGTTATGGTCCCTAGAATATATACTCTCATAGGGCCGACGTCAAGGAGCACTCGCAGTGGAAGACTTTCCTACTGCGTCAGTCGAGGCAACTGAAGTGGACGCAATGAACCTACATGAACCGCCTGAGTTCCTGCCGACGCCAGGGAAGCCCGCCATTCCTTGGACGCAGTGGCACCGCCTTTTCAAGAATTATCTCCTGGCATCGGGGAGCGACGCCCACCCACCTGCACGTCGTAAACCTTTGCTACTGCAATGTTTGGGTACTGAAGGCCAACGCTTGTACTATGCATTGCTGGAGAAGAAACTGTCGACGCCGCATGCAGAAGAAAAGGATAAAGGCGGCATGAGCGAGAAGTACGATGCAGCAGTAGCTACGTTGGACGCTTACTTCACTCCTAAAACGAACGTCGTCATGGAGCAGCATAGGTTCGGACAGCGCTTCCAACTGCCTGGGGAGACAGCAGCAGCATTCGTCACGGCGTTACGCAAGCTGGCATTGAGTTGGGACTTTGGTGAGCAAGTTGATGATTTCATTCATGACCAACTTGCAGTGAAATGAGAAACCATGTTCTTCGGGAACGCCTACTTCTAAAAGGCACTTCGCTTACTCTTGAATGTGTGCTGACTATTGCGAACAATATTGAAGAAGCTACGAAATACTCGCTTGAGCTGCAGTCATCCGCTGCGAGCATTCAAAAGGCGGAAAAACATCGGATTCCATGCCGTACAGAATCGCGATTACCGCTACAGAAGCGGCACAAGGCTTGTTTTCGTTGCGGGTCTTCGCAGCTTCTTGCAGATTACAAGAAATGCAAGGCGCAGAATAAAATATGCAGCAAATGTAGCAAACCAGGCCATTTTCAGTGTGTCTGTAAGAGCGGCATGCCAAACGAGCAGGCCCTCGTGGTCCTAGAAGTCAATATCTGCAGTACATCAGGCGACCTCAACGTCTTGCTTCTCGCGCGTTCGAGCAAAGCAGGAATACACATCCGAGTCCTCATGCAAGATGTACCCATACGTTTCCTTGTAGATACGGGCTCTGCTGTCTTGATTCTGTCCACCGTCACATATTCAAGGTTGAAATGTCTTTCCATGCAGCCGTCATCAGCATCACTTTACGATTTTTTTAGGCACAGGATAAGCACAGAGGGGTGTTTGACAGTGCCAGTTGTCTTCCAGGGTTGACATGCCGACATACTTTTCTACATTGTGAACGATGTCACTGACATCCTCGGCATCACCACTATCGAAGCACTGCGGCTACACACTAACGGTATGTCATTCCAATGCACCCACATTACGAAAGTGCCACAAGGCCTTGATCCGGAACTGTTTTGTCAGTTTTTGCACTTGTTTGATGAAAAATTAGGTCTGTCAAAAAGTTTTGTTCATAAGGTCAAGATAAGAGAAGGAATCACGCCTGTCGCTGCTAAGTTATGGTGCATGCCATTTTCGGTGCGAGATCCGGTACGTGAAGAGCTGCAGCGCCGCCTTCAGCATGATGATGTCATAGAAAAGGTTGATGCGTCTGAATGGGTGTCACCAATTGTAGTAGTTGCAAGGAAAAGCGGAAAGATAAGAATGTGTCGATCTGCGTGAACCAAACAAAGCGATTGTTGTTGACAAATTTCCGCTGCCACGCACGGAAGAACTATTGCACAAACTTCACGGTGCAAGGTATTTTTCCAAGATTGATTTAGCAGCCGCCTACCACCAAGTCCTGCTGAGTCCTGAAAGCAGGGAATTGACTACCTTTATCACCTATAGTGGATTATACAGATTCCAACGCACCTGCTTCGGCCTTGCATCGGCAACGTCTGCCTTTCAGAAAATGAGGGTCACTATTTTGCAGGACTGCGAAGACATTTTGTGCTAGATCGATTATCTCCTTGTGTATGGAAGCACATGTGAGGAACACTTCGAGAATGTGAAACAAGTCTTGCATGTGATTGCAAAGTCTGGATTGAAGCTGAATGACAAATGCATTTTCAATGTACAAGTAATAGACTTCCTTGGTCACAGGATCAGTCACAAGCGAATAAGCCCTTTATAATAAAGCGACATCGACGCCTTCGAGGCTGCACCGGCACCAACAAATATTGGCACTTATGGGGATGTGCGACTCTCACGCATCCCCTGATATTTTGTTTTCCCGCATAGCTCCCGTCTCCTGCAATCCGGCTTTGCGGCGCGGCCTGATGCCCGCGGCAGTCGGTCTGGTTGAAGTGCAGTACGAGAAATGGCGCGAGTGTTGCGCTGCTAACGCCGCCTAACAGCAGGGTTACTTGGCCGTGGAAAGGAGAATGCTCTTTCTCTTTCGTTCGGGTTCTGCAAGCTGCGCGGACGTTCCGCGCATGCGCCGATCCATGCTTCTGCGAGACCGTCTCGCGAGGGCACCTTCGAATGCGCCACCGTTCGTGTGACAGTATGCGCGAATGACCAGGCATTGGGATCCAGCATGGGGCGAACATATTTGCTTGCTATCCGGTCGCGGTGAGTTGGACTTCCGCGATTTGTCGCGCGCCCATCAGCATGTTTTGTGTATAGCAACTCGGCTAGCAGGCATTGATCTAGGAAAGGTGCAATAAATGCCCTTGTGATTGTTTGCACTACTGTGTTGTCGTTCCCTTGTCCCAAGAGCGCGGGTGAGAAACCCGCACACTTTGCGCTCATTCTTGGGCATGGTGGGCTATTATGCCAAGTTTGTGCCTGATTATGTAATGCTTGTCGAGCCTCTTTGCGAGTTGCTGCGTAAGAATATCCCATTCACTTGGAATGATGCGACACAAGTTTGTTTCGAGCAGCTGAAAAGTTGCTTGGCCACAAGATGCTTACAGCTATTTGATCCTGCGGGTGACGTTATTGTCGTACAGATACCTCGTTCATTGGATTGAGAGCGGTGTTGCAGCAGACAAGAAATGATGAGCTTGTAACGATTGATTTTGCTTCTCGAAGCCTTGCCCCACAGGAACAGAAGTATTCTGTTCCTGTGGGGCAACTGGCACTCCGGGGAACTGGAGGTCCTTGATTGTTTGTGGGCATGCAAACATTGGAGAGTATACCTTTGTGGTCGTCCATTCACATTGTACACCAACCACCAGGCTCTGGTCACACTCCTGTGTGCAAAAGGAGTAGGTCGACGTCTGTTCCGGATTGCAAGGTGGCACGCCAGGCTGATGGCATAAAACTTTACTATTGAATTCCAGAAGGGTGACAGGAATACTTGCTGATGCTCTTTCAAGCATGCCCCTCCCAGGTCATGTGAAGGAAGAAGAGAGAGAGGAGAGCATTTGTGTTTTCTCAACTTGCGTTACTTATGCGGAGTTTTTCGTTCAAACAATGCGGTACTGTGGTGTCTGGCTCAGACCAGACGCATGACCCTGGACCACGCAAGCGCAGTATGCAACTCTCCCCTTTATTCGTCACAGTAAAGCCACTTATATAGGAAATCATATTGAATGACGATGACAATATGTACACTGAAAGAAACGAAACTGAACCAATAAAGGATACAACATCGCCTCCCGCTTGAAAATACAACATAGTAATTTGCAACAACCAAAATAACACGAACTAAGCACTTATTGTTCAGATAAAGAAAACCCAAATCTTTCGACAGGTCGGCGTACCCTAGTGCTGCGACGCAAAGGTTGCTCCACCGAATCCTCTAAAGGAGCGACCACTTCTTCATTAACTTCAGCCCTTGTTTCCGGCGATCGCAACAGTTCACCCTGTTCAGCGTCTGCGCGGCTTTCAGCCCCAGCGGTACCCGAGTAGTCATGAGGCAATTCCCATGCCCATTGTTCTGTTGTCTGCGATTGATTGCAGGGAAACCGAACTAGTTTAGACGCGTTCCAGCGACGACCGTTGCTCATCAAAAAGCTATTTTTGCCTTTTCTGCTGACAATCTTGAAAGGTCCCATGTAGTTTACCGACGCTTTCCCACCGCCTGCTGGCTTGCGTACACGAACGAAGTCCCCTACACTAAAGGCTGGTCTTTTCGCACCTCGCCTCCTGTCCGTATACTGTTTTGCATACGTCTGCTTCGCCTTAACCCTAGCAGGAACATTTTTATTCGAACTGGCATGGACACCCTCTCTTGTCGGCAAACCCACTGTATTTAGTCTTGTCCTTGGCTGGCGCCCGTGAAGCAACTTGGCTGGCGACACACCCGTTGTCGCATGCGGCGTCGACCTATATATGCCGAGATAGTCAACCACAGCAGCCTGGAGGGGCCATTGTTCCAATCGGGCAACCTGCATGAAATCTTTCAGCACGCGATTAAAGCGTTCAATCGCGCTGTTTCCTTGTGGATAGTACAGAGAAGAACAACGATGTGCTATACCCCTCTCTCTCAAGAATGTTTCAAACATTTGCGATCTAAACTGAGGCCCATTATCTGTGACAATTTCTTCCGGATAGCCTTCTCGGCTGAACACAGTCTGCAAAAAATCGACCACACTCTGTGACGTCACTGTAGATGAAAAGGCAACCTCAGGCCACTTGGAATGATAATCGATCAGCGATATCATGTACCTACAGTTTGAAGGGGCCCAGTCAATCGGTCCCACTGTATCCATTGCTAATTTCTGCCATGGTAGCGCTGTAAACGTCACCGGCTGCAGCGGTGCAAACGACGGTTTAGCGGACTTGTCCGCGGCCTGGCAGATATGACAAAAATGGATTGCTTCTTCTACCTGTTTATTCAAACGCGGCCACCAGTAAAGATCACGTAGTCTCTGCTTCGTCCTCACAATTCCTGGGTGACCTTCGTGCGCAAAACCAACAAGGAGCGAGGTTAATTCACTCGGAACAACTACCTGCTCGCCGCGCATCAAAAGGCCATCAACGAAAGAAAGCTCTTCCCGCACGTTAAAGTACGGCATTACTTCTGCTGGCAAAGCTTTTCTAGGCGCCCAACCATGTACCACGTGCACAACAACCTGTTGCAGTGTGCTGTCTGCAGCAGTGGCCACCTGCAGCCGTTCCTTTGTTAGGCACTCTGATACAACGGACACAATTTCTTCCTGCATCGTCTGCTGCGAATCACAGTCAAGAGGTAGGCGTGAAAGCGCATCGGCCACGACATTTTGCGATCCCTTTTGGTACTCTATGTCGAAGTTATAATACAAAAGTCGAGCTGACCATCTGGATATACGCAAAGGTCGGCGTCCTGTACCGGCAGCTGAAAGTAACGTCACCAGTGCCTGATGGTCCGTACGCAACAAGAATTTTCTACCCCACAAGTAGACGTGCCAGCGCTCGCACGCGAAGAGACAAGCAAGGGCCTCACGTTTCCCAGCGGAGTACTTCCGCTCAGCAGGAGTCGGGGCACGCGATGCGAAGGCTACCGTGCGTACGCTGTCACCATCGCGTTGCTGAATAACGGCTCCCAGTCCCTTATCAGAAGCATCTGTCGTAACAATTACATCAAGGTCTGGGTTAAACATTTGTATGACTGGGCTTGAAGACAAAGCTGTCTTAACAAGCTGGAAGCTACGCTCAGCCTCATCATCCCACGTGAACTGTTGACCAGACCGCAGGAGCCTTCTAAGCGGCTCGACGAGATCAGCAATTCGCGGCACAAACCGAGCATAGTAACCAGCGAGACCCAAAAATGACCTCAAAGTGGCAACATCGTGAGGAGCAGGCACTTTGACAATAGCGTCAACCTTAGACTGCAATGGTGTGAGCCCTTTTGAGCTCACCGTATGCCCTAAAAAGGATAGTTCTGAAACAGCAAATCTGCATTTCTGGTTGAGCTTCAAGCCTGAATCACCAATGCGTTTTAGCACTTGGTGTAGATTCTTGTGGTGCTCCTCACGTGTCTTGCCCCACACAATCACGTCATCAATGTAACAAAGCACGCCTTTACAATCTTTCAAAATATGCTGCATCATTCTCTGAAAGGCTGAAGGGGCAGATGCAAGGCCAAAACACACTCTCTTAAAACGAAACAATCCTCCGTGTGTGATAAAGGTGGTTAGTCCCCGACTTTCTGGAGTCAGTTCTAGCTGGTGGTATGCCGACGCTAAGTCGAGCTTTGAGAAGCACGTTCCTCCAGCTAGTTCATGAAGTAGTTCCTCTGTATGCGGAAGAGAAAAAGCATCGGCAATTACTGCCTTGTTCACTTCACGTAGGTCCACACACAACCTAATTGAACCGTCCTTCTTCCTCACGACAGCGATCGGTGAAATCCACTCCGATGCGTCGACAGGTTCAATTATATCTTCGGCCAGCAGACGTTGTATGTCTACCGATACCTGTTGCCGTAGCGTGAGCGGCAGGCGTCGGAGCTTCGCAACGACTGGTTTCACAGATGAACGGCATTTAATATGGTGAACAAAGCCTTTCACATGCCCTAACTGTTCCGTGAACAAGTGCGCAAACTGGTGCATGAATTCTGAAGGCAGTGAATCAGGGCATGTCACCTGGCAGCAATTCAAGGTTGAGCCGTTGATAGTGATTCCCAGGCTCCGAACGGCATCAAGCCCCAGCAGCGAAGTGCCCTTGGTTGCGACATGAAAAAGCACACTGGCTCTGTTTCCCTTGTAAGATACGTCAGCAAGAAAGCAACCGCTTAATTTGATGTGTTCTCCGGAATAGTTACACAAATTGGCAGTCGGCGGTCGCAATGAGTAGGTGTTGGCTAGATATTTGTGGTAGTGCTCTTCACTGAGCAATGAAACCGTAGCGCCCGTGTCGACAAGCAACGACAATCTTATCTTCCCGATAGAAATGTTGGCACGAATATCTTTCGCCGACGCATTACGGTCACCGATTTGAAGTAGCGTGACGGCATTGGCCGTCTCGGGCTTTCGAACGGCATATTTCTTTTTCTTCGATTTGCACATGCTTGAAAAGTGACCAATTTTTCCACAAGAGTGGCAACGCTTGTTCCTCGCCGGACATGCAGTCGAGTTAGCCATATGCGATGACGAGCCGCACCTGTAGCAACTTCCTTGCTCAGAGTCTGACCTTTTTCGCACATCTTGAATCTTGTTCACAGTGCTATGCGCGAATTCCCCGAGCTCTTGTTGCGTTTGCTCAATTTGCTTCCCGATGTCAACAGCACGCTGCAGTGTAAGCGACGACCCTTCATAAAGCATGCGTTCACGGGTTGTTCGTGACGAAGTGCCTTCCAGTAATTGGTCTCGAATCATGCTATCGGTAGCACTGCCAAAATTGCAAGTAGACGCAAGTTCCCGAAGACTGTTTGTAAATGCTTGAAAGGTCTCACCAGGCAGTTGTCGTCTTTGGCGAAACCGGCGCCGCTCCACCAAATCATTCGTAGCGCTCGCGAAATGCGTATCCAGTGCAGCAAGCGCGTCCTTGAACTGGTCCACCTTGTCCTCGGCCTTGGCGTCCGCGGTCACGTCCGCTCCTTGTGCGAGGATGCTGTAGAAAATTCGCTGGCCTTCAACCCCGAGCGAGTTTAGCAGAATTGCCTTGCAACGCTTCGGCTTCAGTTCATCGCCGCCAATGGCCTCCAGGAAATTCAGGAATACGCGTTTCCACTGCTGCCAAGGCACAGCCGGGTCGCCGGGTGCCGGCAAGAAAGGGGGTGGTGCTGGGAAACACTCCAGCGGCATGGCTCCGATACTGACCCTCGTCGCCAAAATATGTGGTGTCTGGCTTAGACCAGACGCATGACCCTGGACCACGCAAGCGCAGTATGCAACTCTCCCCTTTATTCGTCACAGTAAAGCCACTTATATAGGAAATCATATTGAATGACGATGACAATATGTACACTGAAAGAAACGAAACTGAAACAATAAAGGATACAACAGGTACCCTCTGCTTCAACAGGTCATAATGTGGGTGACGTCGGGATGGCCTACAGTGAAGATGTTGCCTCCCGATGCAGTTCCATTCTACCGGGTGCGGACTGAGCTCTCAGTCGTTGGAGACCTCCTGCTTCGTGGAGACAAATTCGTCGTACCTTCGTTCCCACATAGCACGGCTTTTTGACCCAGCCCACGAGTCCCATCCAGGGATAACAAGGACGAAGCAGCGACTACGGGAACAATACTGGTGGCCTGCTATGTGCAAGCAGGTGGAACAATTGATTGCATCTTGCTGGGTATACCAATCAGTTGACAAGTCTGCAAAACCGCTGACACCACACCTGCAGCCAGTTGCATTCCCATCAGCACAATGGCAGAAGCTAGGAATTGATATCATAGGCCCTTTTTCAAATGTGCCTGCAGATTGCTGATTTGCCATTACAACCATTGATTATTTCAGCAAGTGGCCAGAGGTTTGTTTCTCGGTGAAAGTGACTACCACAACAGTCATCTCCTTTCTGCGAAGCATCTTCAGCAGAGAAGGATATTCTGACAAGATTGTGAGCGACCATGGTCCTCAATTTACAGCCTGTGAGTTTGACAGTTTTCTTAAGGAATGCGGCATCGCCCATGCATATTCGGCAGTCTATCATCTGCAATCCAACGGTCAAATAGAAAGGTTTTATCGGGTACTTAAAGAGTATGTTCCAGTGTGCACACGAGAACGTCGGCCTTTGAAGGAAGCTATCACCAACTACCTCGGAGTCTGCCATTTCACGCCGCATCCCACTACAGGAGTGAAGCCTTCCTTCCTTCACGGCCACCATCCCAGAACAAAACTTGATCTTGTAGGAGGGCCAGGTAAACAGTTTTTCTAATACCTGCACGCAGCGATGAAAGCCGTCCGCAGCAGAGTAGCACAAAAACAACAAGCAAGTAGGTCCTACACTGACCGTTGACGAGCTGCAAAGCCTTCTCCATTAACAATAGGTCAGTCGGTTCGAGTCAGGTTGCCAGGTCATGTGCCTAAGGGCGCTTTGAGCTACTCAAGCCCATTCACCATTGTTGACCAATGCGGCCAAGACACCTACAAGCTTAATGATGGCCACATTTGGAATCGGGATAGGCTGGTACCCTGTCCTCGACCAGTCACACCACCTACAGTTGCAAGAAGCTGTTCGCCTGAAAACGTAACACCGTTTGGCGAGCCACAGCAGGAAAACCATGACCCACCTCAACAGCCATTTGCTCAGACACCAGATGAAAGGGACTTTCTGGAACTGAGGTGTTCGACAAGGCAAAGAAGACCACCATCGTGGTTTAAAGACTATCATAAATATAAAGTGCTTATAGTGTTTCCAGTTGTTAATTTGTTAAGTAACTCTTTTTGAGGGGGTAAAATGTGGTATTCAGTAGTTGTGTTTATATAACTTAGATGCCGCCAGGCACGTGCCTTGTCACGTCAGCTGACGCATGCACCTGTTCTCCTCCGCTCTCGACTGCAACAACGGTTGCGTCTACACCGGATATGTGCTCATCACGGATTAATAAAGAAGAGTGTTGTTCGAGGTACGGCCTGGGCGGTTCATATCGTGGTTCTCCGGTGCCCGCGGCAAAGTCGGGCACGGCACGATGACTGATACAACAGACGGCTTGTCCGTACGTGAACAGGAGTCAGCTCCTCCGGAATTCATACTGGGCTTGTAGACCGTGTTCGATCTGTTAGTGGTCGCATGTACCCCGCACCTCCACCAGAAAAACTTAACATAGATTGAAGATGGAGTCTTGCAAAAGAGATGCTTCTCTTTAATGGCGGGCCAGAAGAAGAGCGTGCAGCTTAGGCGCTTCATTGTCTTTCATGGTGCCGAACTTTGTGCGCACCGTCCCGCAGTGCGGGAGACCCACATCATTGTGTCAATATGTAGGTAGAATTCACCTAAAAGGGAGTGGGTGTAAGGCAGGTGGACGAGGCAACGACTGAGGATGTGTTAGCGGCAAGGGTATAGAAAGGGGTGCTATTCAGTGTGGGTGAGGGAATGTGCAGTAGCACTGTGTATCAGCCGACTATGTGTTTTTTCATGGAAGGAGCCTGGACAATGGGGGGGGGGGGGGGGAGTATTATCTACTTTGCTGGAGGTCAGTGACCTAGTGCCTCTCTGAAAGAGAGAATAAAAGAAGCAGTAGAAAATGGTGCTTGTGGAAAAAAAATTCCTAAAATGGATTCAATATATAAAGAAAAAGGAGGGCAGAAGAAAAAAAGAAAAGAAACACTAAACAGCACAATGAAAAATAACTAAGTGCTGTTGCCTATAGGGTGAAATTTAGTGTAGCAAATAGATTCTAAAGCTCCATTTGAAACATTTATGTCCATTGGTTGCAAAGTCTTGAACTTTTGGATGAGTTGTGATTCTCTGTATTTTCTGTCTCATGCAGAACAGAAATTTGACTTTAGGATGTAGAGTTGAAGTTCATCAATGTTATGACCTGGTTGGCTGAAATGCTTCGAGACGGCTTTGAGAAGCTTTTTAGCTGTGTCTATGTGATGCCCGTTTAACATGATGTTCATTGCTTGTCCCATTTCATTAGTATATTGTTTCTTACAGAAGCGACATTCAAGTATATAAATCACATCGGAACTAATACTAGCAAAGCTAGCTTTCACTTCGTGTGTATAGCTATTTGCGGTGCTTTTGATTTTAATGTCACTTTGAAGGTGCCTGCAGGTTTTGCATCTGGGGTGGCAACATGCTTTTATTACAGGGGAATGATGTTGGCTCACTTTATTGCATGCACTAAAATGTCTTTAAATTTTCTATTGCGGCAATAGGTCACCCTTGGTACCACTGGGAACATTTTTCTCAGACACTCGTTCTTTGATTATATTGGGTGGTATTTTCGTAGGATGTTTATGTTTGGGAGGGCATTAGAATATTTTGTTATAAAGGCTGGTGGTCTCTCAGATTCTGGTGTAGGCTGTTTCTTAGCCAATTCTGAGTGCCTCTCCAATCTTGACATAAAGTGCTCATTAGAGTGGTAAAACTTTGCTCATCGTGTGCACCCCATGGAATGCTATGGCATTAGTCTGCCCGCCGTCTTTTTGCCACTTTTTGGCATCCAAGAGACCGCGGTTTTCTGACATCGCAAAGCTTCGAGAAAACTTCATTCACATGTGGATTCTATAATGGGAGACACCAGCGATGTGATTGCAGCAGAGATTAACAACTCGGGCGCATTGCACTATGGAATTTGACAGCTTCCGTTTGCTCCGCAGTAAACAGCTGGGAGCAGTCGGCACTCGCTTGGTACCCATCACTATGTGGTAATGAGTTGTGGGTTTGGTACTTTTGTGGCCTGTTCTCTGCCTGCATGAGACTAATTTGTCGGCAGTATTAATTTGACACTGCATGCCCAAAAGGGTTGCCACCGCTCAGCGACGGCGATGCCTCTACTTGCCACTTTGCTCCAAACGGGTCAAGCACTTCGTGCACTTTGAGTAATGCGGCTTAAAATGCATGCATTGGGGTCAGGACTGGAAGAAATTTCGAATAAAGCAATTTCGTTATAACGAGGGATTACTGTATATATGAAATAGTGTAATTTAATGTCAAATGTATTTTCTGACTTCAAAAGAAGTTTGGCAAGGCCCAGCCTTTAATGCATTGTCTCTGTGGAGAGTTTGCTGAAGCTGCACTAATCCGTCACTAAATCCGGGGCATTGCAAAATCGCATAATGAGGGTTCCACTGTACAATACTTGCAAATAGATCACAGTTATGTTACCATTAGTGTTAAAGGGTCACGCGGCATTGTGGCCTACACTTACTTTTGAATTCTGTTTCAGACTGGCAAGCTGGAGTTTGGGCCTCTTGTGATGGACAACTGGGCACAGGGGCTGCTGCCTCAAAATAGCCAGGAGGGCTTCCTTCGAGCACATGACAAAACAACACACCGGCTTTGGTTCCTGTGGGGAGACAACCGTGCTGGAGGTCGCTGTGGCTGTCTAGGCGGTTGCTTCTTCTTTGGCTCTGATGATGCGACAGATAGCTCACCTGCGGTATGTTGCCGTGTTACACAAGCACATGTTTATTATGATCTTTATGCAATTTTATACAATATATATTGCTGCATGCATATTGTGTGTTTCTTATGGATGATGTGCGCGGGCTCCCCAACGAAGACAAACTGCTCCTGGGTCTCAAGCTGTCGGCTGAGCTAGCCTACACTGCAGTTGTTTTTATATATATGCACGGTAAATGGTCTTTGGTGTTTAATCCCTCAATCCCTTAACAATATTATAAATTTTTATGCAAGTTCAGTTGCACTTTCCCTACAGACTATGATGGAAAAACATATTTAATTCAGCACTTATTCTCTGCCAGCTGTTGTGATAGCAAATAACTTCCAGTATCAGCACCTGAATAGCAGTGCACAAAACTAGAGTATGGAGCTTACATTTTCCTTGGCTGTAACATCTTCACGATGCCCTTCAGCATGTCAGTAAAGAAGAACTTGAAATCATTATACCACTGATGCTGTGGTCTTGCACACAGTGACCTATATGTTATTTTAAGAGGTGGGCTGGTGTCAACTTTTTTAGAATACAGATAGTAAGCCTCAAATATTGAATTGAATACAGAACAATCCAATGCAAATGTGTATATTTACAGCAGAAATATTTATTTCAGCATAGTATACAGTCAACGACTGATTTCTCGACGCCCGATAATTCGGGCACCCCACGACGCTGCTGCATCCTCCATAAAGTAAATGTACAAGAACGTCCGAACTTTCGGATGCAAAAAAAAGCCTTTGTCATCTGATTTTCCTGACTTTTCGTCATGACCGTAGGTCCGAAACGGCATTAATCGTAGGTGCGACTGCTGCCATGTTCATAATGTCACCGCCTTGAACCGCACCCTCGCACGCTAAACCGCTTGCAGCCATATATAGCCACCACTGTGGCAATGCTAGGCCTAGCTCCTTCAACGTTTGCTACCAAGCTTCTTGCTGTTCGGTGCCATGTTTTACAGCGAAGCTGTTGGCTTCTTGTTCGTCAGGATTTTTCGTGGAGACATTCTGTGCTCACCCAAAAAGAGGACCCCACCCAGTGACTGTGGCCACCCAGGCAGACTTCAAACATTGCCTGGAAAATGGCTTTGTCTTTGGGTTTCTGTGTATCTAAAATATGCTTTCTCGTATATTCAAATTACAATCCGAAGCTATAATTTCTGCAGCTTGTGTGTAAGTCATACTTAATGAATTCTCTCACGCAACTTACTTTGAAATTTTTAATTAGTTCAATGCGGCACTTGCGCTTGGCGGCGAGCCTGGAAGAATAAGGGTGTATGCTGCAATTCCACACATGTGCATCTGTGC